>NC_053036.3:132540126-133165126 GCF_002575655.3 Aegilops tauschii subsp. strangulata | reverse complement strand
CACGAGAGGCACGGTTGTGATTTCGCGAGAGGCACGGGCGTGCCTCTTTCAGAAAGGGAAAAAAACCGTGCTCCCAGTTCGGATTTTTCGTCCGGTTTTTTTTGTGAAAAAAATTTCGTCAAAACCTATCAACATGGGATCTAGTTTTGAAGATCCCGACGCGAGGAATCCAATGGTGAAAACGATTCGAGATTTGAACACACGGTTTAAGAGATAAAACGCTTTGAATAAACGGATCTACGAAAAAAAGGAATACTCCCAGATTGCGACAAGTAGCCTGGGATAGTGGAGTGTTCTTTGCAACGAGTACTCTTTAATTAGTGATTTCGGCTGTAGAGGGTTTGCTCAATCGTGACAAGCCTTCCTACGCTGTCCAGCAACCAGCGAGGCCGGGCAAGTGCCCAGGGTCGCCGGGCGCTGGCTCCGGCACTGTTTCATCTACACGAAATGCAGATGCTCTGGATAGCACCTAGCTCGTGTGTGTGCGCCCTTTTGTGTGCTTGTAGGATGTAGGTTCTACGTCAGCGGCATGGGGAGAAGAAAAACCCAGTAGAGGTGAAGGGGTTTGGTTTTGGTTTTGGAAGGACGTGCGGAGTGGAGTGAAAGCGTGCACGCGTGCAGCAAAGTATGTGCGCGCGCGCCGCAGTGCAATTTTGACAGGTAAACGATCATGCGTTTGGTGAGCTTTCAATTGCTACCGTGGCTGGTTGATGGGTCTAGTAATATTTACATGTAATTTCTTCTTCTTCTTTTTAAATACGCATGAGTCCATTCGGTGTATACTCCCTGCGTTCCTAAATGTAAGTCATTTTAGATATTTCAATATAAACTACATACAGATGTATATAGACATAGTTTAGAGTATAAATTCATTTATTTTGCTCCGTATGTAGTCTTTTGTTGAAATCTTTAAAAAGACTTATATTTAGAAACGCAGGAAGTACAAGATGCGGTATATTCATTCAACTGTTTGGTCAAAATGATACTCCCCCCGTCCGGAAATACTTGTCATCAAAATAGATAAAAGGGGATGTATCTAGATGTATTTTAGTTCTAGATACATTTCTTTTTATCCATTTTGATGGCAAATATTTTCGGACGAAGGAAGTACTTTGAAAGGAGTGTCTCCCCACACACAAAAACCCTATGGAGTATATATATCCATGCACAGAACCCTACGGATTATGCATAGATCCCATCATGAAAGAAGTCAATCAAGTGATGCAAGAACCCGGGAATTAAAGGGCCGTGCCAAATGACCATGATTGTTAACCTAACAATAGCAAAGCGACCCATGCAATGCATGTGACCGTCGATATTCCTACATTGAATTTTGGGAGTGGTTATGTCCCGATGGACTAATTCACGGGTTGTTTCTTGAATTTGTACAATGTTAATATAAAACAATGTTTACAGAAGTTTTTTAAAAAAATGATCTAGTAAAAATAATTATAATGGTATCTCAGTTGACTCAGAATTAACTGATTCTCGGTTGATTTCCAAATATGTTCATGGCAATCTGAAAGATGTTCCACCATATTATAATTATGTATTCATCTAGCGCAAAAGTTGCAGCGTTTGTTCTGAGAGTGGAAAAAACAGAACTCTTGCACATATCTCAATGCAAGATCAATGGTCCTCTGTGTTGATTGTAATAAGTTGTGCATTTCATCATACTAGAAGTAATTGTCGTAAGCATTATATATGCGATTAATTTAGTAATAGGATCGTCGCATCCCAAAACACTACCAGTAGCTAAACTTATGTGTCGATCATATCGTGTACGGGGGAGCAACTTGTTCTTTCCTGCAAATATGTTTCCATGTCAACTTTAACTACTGTCATTGAGTTCTAATCATTACTGGCAGCAGTCAAGTATAGCCCTCTGTGTTCCTTCAACGAAAAACAAAGGCAATGAAAAGATTGCCATGACGCACTGACGCGTCTCCTCCAACCAAATAAACCAACCATTTTCTGCATACTCCAAGAAGAACACCAACCGTCTCTAGAAAAGCACGACCCCCTTCTTGTTTAACACGAGATTCGCAGCTGTGATTTTGATTTCTGACAGCGATTAGGGCTTAATAATTATCTCGTCGGTATTTGGTGTGCCGACACGAACAACGCAAGCTGCTGAAGTAAGCAACCTGCCCCCCTGCAATTGCAAACAAACTAACCGGACATAAATAACACAAGTTGCAAGATCTTGCAGGTGAACATTTTCTAGAGAATCTAGCAGGTGACAGGTGCTGCATCGACATCATAGCCATATATTTGAACTGACACGGTCACGTCTGAAAAATATTTTTCAAAAAAAAGTAATCGTGTCAACCGGAAAAGTGTTCAAATAAATGTGCATTTGTCCACTAGTCAAAACAAATTTTGATGTTTTCAATGAAAAATGTGTGCAGTTAAAATGAATGTACATATCCTTACTACAAAAATATTTCCACGCCACAGAGTACGTGGTGGAGCTTGACGTTGGGGTGCATCAAATTGGCACTGAGGTGGTGCATGGTCATGGTTTGGCCTCGGGCTTCAGCACTTTCCTCCATTGTTGGATGCAGCGGGGCTTGATGACAATAAATGTGTGATTTTTTGGAAGAAAGCCATGCCTGAATTTTGTTTGTGCCGGCGATGATGATGGCTTTGAGCGTCGCTTCCTCCTCGGAGAAATTGCTAAGGATCACCGGCTTCTCCTTCACTCTCGGGGTGTTGTCTCGTGACGAAAACCGAGATTATACTTGTTGAATCGGTGATACATGTGTCTTCAGCGGCATCCCTTTGTTAGAAGCATTTTTTGAGGCAGTACTTCTCGGGTTTGTTGGGTCACTTGGACTGCGGGGGTGCCACTGGCAGGAGGCTAACGATGATGGCGTGTCGCTCTGATGTTAATGTTGCTCTCATGGTATCAATCTCATGGGCGCCATGTCCACCTCCATTGGGGGTGAGATTCATTGACTTTGTCGTAGTTCGGCCAATAATAGGTGGGCCAATGTTGCAACCCCACATGTCAGTGGCCAAAAAGTCGGGTGACGTTATGTTAGTCAATCTTGACCGCCACCACTGGTAGTTCCTAGGTGACGTCTCCTTCGAATCAGCCGAGTTCTGTAAATTCACCCACTAACTCTTTTAGGTGCATAATGTTGGGGGTTACATTGACCAAGGCAGCCCTGAAGATGTGATCGTTCTATGGAGATGCTTGCCTTTGGTCGAGACATGGCCTTGTTACTCTCATTTGGTAAGTTGGTGCATTATTATTATTATTATTATTATTATTATTGGTTGAGGGGCCTTTTATTATTGGTATGGCGTATGTGGTGCCTAATTTTTACTAGTGTTGTAAGCCAAACGCCATTGTACTAGCCATTTCGCTCTCTTCTATTGAAAAAATATACATATGTCCATTTTGTATTCTAAATTTTTTTAGTGAAACCACCAAGACTAAAAAGGAACAAGGCAGCACCCCAATAGTAGCGGACATCCCTCTACCTACGCCTCTCTTGTAGTGCCATTTTCTTCACAAGTAATTCTAGCATGTCGCCCAGGGGTTCGTAGCCTCATGGCTTCATCCATATTCCAAGCCACTTTGTAAATCATACTCTAATTGTTTATTGTTGAAAGGAAGGACATTTAGTTGGTTTATTAAAAAAATGCATATTCCTAAAAAATGCCTATCACATTCGACCCCCTTTTTACGTCGCAAATAAGATATATTTCAGCAGAAGAAGAAATGTATGTGCGTAGATCATCTCACTATGTACAGAATGTGTAGAATTTTATTTGTAAGAACTTGGAAATGCAACTATTACATATTTTGAGTTCCCATTATGCAAATGCTAACACAGCTAGTTATTTGGTCCAGGTATTTGTCCGTCGTCCATTGCATGGGCTGTATGTGCCTGTACATATTGGATCAATGATAGTGCATCATGTTCCTCCTCGCTCTTATATGCACTCCAATACTCTATCACCAAGAGATTATGCATTATTATCGCAAGTTGCATCACAGTCACATGACAGGGCATGTGACTCTTAGAAGTTAGAACCATAATTTTTGGGGAAGCTAGCTAGGTTTGCAGAAATGTTCCTGGAATAATTGACCAGCACATGTACTTTGCACGTACCATCAAGAATATATTCTCTCAAAAAGGCGGCTTTAACTGGTTAATTTATCTGCTAGGAATCTTATCAGTTAATTTGTGGTTTCATTTTAATTTCGCAGCTCATTCCCTGTTATATAATTGTGGTGTTCTTTGTATAGGCACAATCGTACAATTCTTGTACATGTATTGTTGTATTATTGCCAAGGCAGAAACAGCCTGAGATGATCCAAGCAAATTATCCAGCCTGGGCGCCAGCCGTGTATGCTTGCAAAGATTCACTCAGCCATATATACCGGCTTTTCTTTTAATATTGCTATATACGCTGGTGTGATTAAACCAGAGGGACGAAGTACACCGTACAGCTCAGGAATGTGCAAACAAACGACTATATACGCCACTTTCTCGTTGTACATTGACATGATTAAATGGGACAAAAAGTACAGCCTGCACCTCAGGAATGTGCTATAAATATGAAAGTTCATTGTCATACGCTGATATGATTAAATGGGACAAGAAGTACACCGTACACCTCAGGGATGTACATACGAGGAGTATAATTGAAGAACCAGATAAGGCACACGATGTATGATAGATTGAGCAAGTCCTTGCAGATACGTGCGCCCATGTGATTTCCCAATTCACGTCGAGGCATTTTGCGAACATAATGACATAAAATATTCTGCTGAAATATTTTGTTCATCTTTTCCTATCAGTCTCATCGTCATAGTTAGCTCAGTTTGTTCAAACATTTTTTTTCTGGATTACTGTTCACCCGAGCTAAGATAATCCACGTCCTGATCGACCGTCTTTTGTTAGTCTCTTAACCTTTCTTTTTTCGATAAAGGGCGTTTTATTATCTAAAAAATGTAGCATCATACGGATATAAAGCATTATGAGTGACATCCGTCCTCTGCATAACTAAGATGCACACGGCCAATTCTAAAAAGTTTGACAGAAAGAAAAGAAACAAAATCGACAAAATGGCAACAGTAGAGTCCTATAGACCGACATATATATGCTTATGTCGAAAGTGGTGTTGGGTCAATCCGGAGGTTATGCTGCCACCCATGTTGGAAAAAAACCTCCGTAGCCACCTGCTCCAATCGCGTACACACCGCCTTGAACAGCGGTTGGTACTCCGCTTGGTGTAGTGTAGACCACATACGAAGCGGTGCGTACACCTGAAAATAACAAGAGGAGAAGCATTTTTGTCATTAAAAACCAAATTATTTCTACATAGCCATAGCGACAACATTAAGGCATACGCTCCCACCCTTATTAGCGTTTTGAACCTATTTGAAATACCGTCCAACCAATGACCAAAAATATTGACAACACTTGTGGGCGGATACAAATTTGACGCTATTTGGATGACTGACCATGTAGAACGTGCAAACTTACATTGAAAAAAAGGTGTTTGATTGTCTTGTCATGAGTACAAAAACAACACTTCTTACTCCCTTGCCAGTTGCGCCGTGCGAGGTTGTCTTTGGTTAGCACAACCCCCCTACGAAGATTACACATGAAGATTTTGACCTTTAGTGGAATCTTCGACTTCCATAGTTTCTTATTATTATTCACCGGTACCTCAGAATGCATGAGTGCACGGTACATGGAGTCTACCGTGAAAGACCCCAATGTAGCAAGGTTCCAGCGAAACACATCCCGGCCTTGTGTCAGGTTAATCTCTTAACCTTTCTTAAGTAATGCGATGAGGCGAAGCTTTTGCCATCGTTTCAAACGTGGAGTATATACTCCTAGATGGGTCTGCCCTTAGACGAAAGACCTAGCCCCCGCGTCGTCCCCCCCCCCCCCCCGGGCGACTCGGGCAGCGGCGCGGCTTCCCCCCGCCTCTTCCTCTCCCGCTCTCTCCCGCCCTCGCCGCCGGCCACCACCGCCGGGGCAAAGCCCCTCGCGGTGGGGCCCCTCCTCTCCGCCGCACGGGGTTGGCCGGTGTGGGGCGGCTTTGTCTGGCGGCGGCGGCGGGCGTACGCGGGGCTCGGTGGTGCGGTGGCGGTGGCTCCCGGCTGCGGCGCGCGTGCGGTGGCGTGGTGGGCGACGGCGGCGGCGCGGCGGCTGCGTGCCCTTGGTGGCGGTGGTGGTTCAGATCTGGCCACGGGCTGCTGTGGGCCGATCTGGTGGATCCCTTCTCTACGGGCTCTGGCCCGGCCTCCCTCTCCTCTCGGTCGGGGCCAGAGGTGGGGGCGTGCCGGCCGGATCTAACGTGACATTTCCGGCCGTGGGCGGCGGCGCGGGGAGATCCGGGGCTGCTAGCCTCCCGATGGCGCGGCGGCTACAGGGTGGCCGGCGGCTCTGTCCACGGCGGCGGCCGGCTTATCCGGCGTCGGCTCGTCTGCGGTCAGGCCGTTTTGACCTTTGCTTCACCTCCTACTCGTCCGGGCTCTGCTTGCATCGAAGGGCTGGCCCGCTCCCAGCTATGGGCCATCGCTCGTCTCGCGCCCGGTGCCGCGGGACCGAGCTCGTCTCGCGCCTGGCAGCAGGACCGAGCTCGTCTCGCGCCTAGCGGCAAGATCGCGCTCGGTGCTGCAGGACGGGGCGATGGTGGCCAGTTGTGGCCGGCCTATTGGGTCTCGGCGCTGGGGGCCGCTCAGGGGTGCGAAAGGCCGGACCTTTCCGCTCGTCTATTTGGTTGGGTAGCGACGGGTCTCGGGTGAGGTGGTGTCTTGGTCTTGGATGCCGGGGCGGCGACCCTGGTGGTGGTAGCGCGGTGCTCATGGGCAGAGCCCGTGGTTTGGTGCTGCCCGGCTGCTATGGCCGTGTGGGCGGCGTGGTGGCCGGGGTGTGGCGTTCGGTGGCGGTGAGTGTTGGCCGCGGTGAAAACCTGTTCTATTCTCGGACGGACCGGCGACGGTGAAGCTCGTTCCCTTCTTGAAGGCGTCGTCGCGACTCTCATTGCCCATTGTGTTGCTCCAGGATCCTCTGGTCGGGCGGCGGCGGCCCTCCGGTGTCGTATCCTTTCTGAAGGCGTCGCCTTGGAGTCCACGGTTCGTCGTATGCGGCTTCATCTCTTCGAGATAGGGGTGGTGTTGCTGCGCTCAGCGCCTATGTATCCTGCCTTGGGTATGTGCGTGTGGTGGCGTGCGTTTGTATCATTGTGTCGATGATCTTTGCTTTATATATAAAACGGGGCGAAAGCCTTTTTCGATATACTCCTAGCTGAACAGTAAATTCAAAGAAAAAATTTGATTTTTTTATGGCAAACTTGAAAGAATATTTGAAGTGCATGCAAAATTTCATTACGAAATGCAAAACTTGAAAGAATCAAAACATTTTGGAGCTCTGATTTTTTTTGGCCACTACTAACATCAATGGGATTTCGTGACGAAACTTTGCATATACTTCAAATATTCCTTAAAGTATGTCACATAAAAAATTCAGAATGTTTTAATTCTTCTTTTTTAGTAACGGCAGAAGCATTTGAGCTTGAGCTGAGAAAAGTTAGTTTGTTTGGAAGATAATCTAACCGTTATAACCAGATACTGTAGATAACTTCTTCTCCTTGCCAATGGCGTGTTCATTGACCCACTGCATGGGCATGTGCCCGTACAGACGATGCACCTATCTCCATCTAGCAATGGGTTGCCCCGGTTGGTGCGCCAGAGATAAGACTTGGGAAATTGCGAGGGAGCAGTTCCACGTGCTTTGCCACATCCCACGTGGTTCCTGCCTGTGCGCCACCATGGATCGGAGGGCCGCAGCCACGCAGAATCTCCCCGGAACCTGGCCCGGCAACAATCAGGAAAGCCGCCTCTGTTTCCCCGTGGACTCCTCGGTCGCGCTGGCCGGCGTCTCTCCGGGGGAACTTCTGCATGGGTTTCGGTGAAGTTCCTTGGCTCTGCGCTGCGCGGGGCGACCGGCCGGCCTCGTCTCTTCTCAGTTCTTACGACAGCCTCTGCATCTTCCACGTAAATTAGGGGGTAGTAGATCAGATTCCTCACTGCGGGCCGGCCATCAGTTCCGTTTCCCTTGCCGACCAATGCGGCTGCTAAGAACCTAGTATGCATGTACGTGCGATTCGTAGACGATAAGGCAAAATAAAACCACAAGAGGCTGTGCACATGGCATGTTCTGAAGTGCATCACCGGCCGGCCGGCCGGCGTCGTGGCTGCATCGGCCGATCGGCATGGGACGGCATGTGCACTTCGCCGCCCGGCCCCCGCCACTAACAACCATGGGTGGCTAGCGCCAGCTTTGCTGGCCCTGCGGGGGGCTCGTAAACTTGCCGTTCTGATCACGACGGCTCAATGCATGCATGATACGAACGCATTAATATGGCTAAACGAGCCCGAACAAACGAGCTGCGCTCCGGCCATGTGGGATGTGGTGCCCTGTGGGCCCGTGCATCATGCATGCATGCATGCAGCCATGCAGGGTTCGGCTTTGAGACATCGACCGGTGAAATGGGGGCACGCGGCCGTGGAGTGGCCGGTCGGTTGTACGTGTAGTGCGTGGGAGCTTTCGTACGTTCGCATTGCTGTGCATATACGCATGTCAAGTGGTGTTGTCATTTTTTTTTTGCGAAAAAAGTGGTGGTATTATTTATTTATTTTTTGTGAAAAAAGTGGTGTTGTCATTGTTCAAAAAAAAGTGGTGCTGTCATGCCATGCACTACTGGTGGTTGCGAGGCTGCGATGGAGGTCGTGCATATGCACTTGATCGGTCGGGGTTGATGTGCATCCTCACCTCACGTACTCTCCTACCAATGGAGCACCGAGAACTGCTGATAGGTGGATGAGTTGGACTAGACTGCTTTTGGCTGACCAATGAGGATTGCTAATTATCGGGCGGTAGGTCTGGTCAGCAATCTCAAACCAAAGAGTGCTGGATCAACATGTTTAAAGCACGGCGGTTTATGTATCGCAGAAAAAAAAAAGAACTTCGTTTGAGCTACCTATCAGCAATCTACGGACTGATGTGGCATTAGGTGACTGGACGTGGCACTTGGAGCGCTCAACCAAAGAGTGGTGGATCAACATGTCCGGAGCTAATGTCCCAAACAGAAGCACCATGGCATCTATAACCATGCTTGTTAGTTGGACCATTTACAAAGAAAAAAATGCAAGGGTTTTCTGTCACAAGTCCCCGCCACCAACAATCCTTATCAAGAACATCAAGAAGAGTAAGCAAGACTTTGGGTCATCGCGGGTGCAAAATGTTTCGGTCAAAAAATGCAGGAGACTAATGTTTTTTTGTATTTATTTCAGACACATGTCATCGTTCATCGTGCATATCAGCGATGGAGCCGCGTCGAGCTCGGGGAGGAAGTGATCCGTCATTTTTTCCTTCGGTGGCTGTCATGGTGGTGGGGAGGCAGGTGACGGGCATTGCTGTCAAGCTTAGAGATGTTCTGCTGTCTTTTCAATTTTATCATGTCGGTCTTTACATGATTTGTACTTTGATCTTTATGATGTGAATGGGACACGTACAACCATGCAAAAAAAATGGATGAGACAAAGTTTATGCCCCTATTTCAAGAAAAAAAATATGGGCATACTACCAGTGGGCGGCGGGGAGGGAGGGGGGCAATTAGTTGGGAGTGGCATGCCCCGTAAGTTACAGTCCGTGAGTATGGCCCGTAGGTTTAGGATTTCTGAAAAAAAACAGTTATTTGTGTATTTTACGGTATTTTTTGTTGTCATTTCAGCCTAGGAATAAATAATAGTACTCGTACTAGTAGTCTAGCACCAATAGCACGTAGTACTGAAGTTCGCATGCAGGTGCAAACATAGCTTGTTTGGTTGGGAAAGGGAAAAAACATCTGATTGGTACATGTATCCTGTCAAGACGAGACATGAAAGCTGAGGCCAGAACATGCTACAACATCTAGCCAGCAAAGCTTTTCTAGCCAGGGGATTCGCTATACTTGGTGTGGGGCGCAGACAGGTGGGGCCCCTGTCCCAACAGGAGAGCGAGCGAGATGAAGGGTGGCTCGGCCGGCCCACGCGCCATGAGTAGGCAGGGTGTAGGAGTACGTCCCCCGTAGATGGCAATCAGTGGCCTAAACCAGCAAGATCGACTAGCTTACCTAGCACAGCTGGAAAATCATTGAGCTGCCTGCTTTCCTCATGCCCAACAGCAGCCGGGAGCAGTGATCATGCCTTCATAATGACGTTGTCCTTCGGTAATAACACGCCGATTGGACAGTGATTTGACAGTGCGGCGTACGTAGATCCTACACAACACAAATGGGCGTGGACTAATTAAAATGCTTCCTTTGATTAGCGTTTTGGCTGACGTTCCCATCTTTCAGTGCGATCAATATCATTGTCAGATTACACCATGGTTCACTCGATACGGTAGCAGCTAACAGTGGTATTTTTTTAAAACGAATTACCGGTGGTAGTAGTAACGAAATCACAGCCATTTGAATACTCCCTCCATTCTCTTATACAAGACCACTATTCCCTCCGTCTAGGTGTATAAGTCACCTTACAAAAACCAAATAATTCTAAAACACTTAGGCGCGATGCATTAACTCCCATCTCATATCTTATTTCTTGACATATCAACCAATAAGAAATGCGGTTTGCTTTATAATATAAAGCGGGGGGAAACCCTTTATCGTATGATGAGAGATGCGGGGCGTGCATGTTTTCAATGACTCGAGGCTACCAAACACGACATGCAGTGGTTAGTTCATTGCATGCAATGCTATTAATTAGCAAATAAACATTAAGTTTTTTAGTTTCCCACTCCTTCTTGGTCACGGTGCACAACCTAAGATGACTTATTCACCTAGACGGAGGAAGTATGAAAAATACATTTTATATCTATACAAGGCCACTAACAGTAATCGAGGCAAAAAATAATAATGTTTTCTCGTAGTACTAGCAACTTGTTTAATATTTGTATGTATGTAGTCAAAATGACATTGTGCTACTTCCTTCCCATTCCTTCTTTGCATGCATTCAGGCGTATTAATGAACCCGGTTAACGAAAAAAAGTGGGAACATTCATTAAATTTTACCTTGATACCTGTAATATGAGTTTATGGCCATGTATAAGGGAATGGAGGGAGTATATCGAACAGATTAGAATGGTGGGAGATCGTCAAAGTCAAGCATGTTACTAAGCTAGTTAGCACTTTCCATTTCATACAAGGTTCTAATAAGTGTAGCTTGGGTAGTTACATAACCATTCCGATTAGAATGATGGGAAATAGTCAAAGTCAAGCATGTTACTAAGCTAGCTAGTAGCACTCTCCATTTCATACATGGCTGGGGCCGGATTGGGATGTATACATGTGTGTGTACGTTGTACGTACGACACGTTAGGGATAAGCAACCGGCCGGCTTCAAAGTCAAGATCCACATGATTCTTCAGATCTACGGGTACGTACATCAGAAAGGTTCCAAGGGTTTTAATACAGAGCTACTAGTAGCGAACATGCACGGCCTACAAGTTGTTAAATTCCACGTGCCGCTCACATGCGAGCGAGCGAGCGAACCATGCAACTGTCAGCAGCCTAACCAACCAGGAACCAGCCCTCACCGTCCCCGCCAGTCCGCCACGACCAACCAAGTGCTGCTGACCTTGTAGTTTGCACGGTTAAATCAAAATCAAAAGGCTAATAATGCACCATCAACATGCCATTTCCGTCAAAAAAGAACGTGTCATTTCTCTCCGTAGCGCGTCAAAATTCAAGATCACGAAGATCCGCAGGGATCGCAGACGATACTCCCGCGTTGCGCACGGGGCCTTTGGACCAACGAAACCGTTGAAAGCGCGGTTAGAGTATGGATGAGTAGATCTCACTAGATTGACACCGAAATATACTACTGCAAACTAGTAGCTCTCGTTAACCGACTAACTAACTAACCAATCCCCATTATTTGTGCCCACTGTTCGTATTGACTGGCTAGAGTACCTACCACAACCAGCATACTTGGCAGCTCAGGGGGGCACATGCCAGTCATGTGGTACAGGCACCCTCCAGAAGCTAGGCCAGCCCTGCATTGCATTATTCAGATTTCAGACTGGTACGCGGCCCCGAAGAGAGAAAGCTTGCTTGCTAAGCTGGGCATATTATACTGTTTGGGGGTTTACTAAGCAATGACTTGTTTGTGTAGATGGGGCATGTGGGTGGTTAGTTTAGCTTTGGTTTAGGCAGAGCGAAGCAAAGCTGTACGGGAGCAAGTTGGTCTAGATAAGGAACCGGATCTGACCTTGCAGTGGAATGCAAAACATGGAACCAAAAATCGTTAAGACATTTGTGCATGCTTACTGTTTTTTAGTACGTTTAAACTTGTATAATTTGGATTTTTGCCGGTGAAGAAAGAGATGAGGACGTTTTCATCCGGCTTATTGTCCTGAACTTGCGTTTCCCCCTGTCAGTTGAGCTGAGTCTGACATTAGGAACATAAAAAAATTCAAGATCGAATCAGAAATGTAATATCCAATCCCCATGAGCAACCCAAGATCACAGCCCATTGACGTGCTACTTATTAGAGAAACTGTTGTTGCGGGGGGTTCTGTCCGGTTTGAGGATGGTGGCTTTGTCTCGCTTTGGTGCGAGACCGAGTGTCCCCTTGCCTTGGAGCGCACGAAGTGGACCGACGCAATAGCGTTAGCTCATTAGTCTCCTTAGATTAGTTTTTAATATTTTTTGTTTTAACTTTTATTTTTTTTTGAAATAGTCTAAATGATATATATTTTAAAACTACTTTAATTTAGATTTTACAAGTATTCATTGAAAGTTTAAAGATTGTTCATACAGTGTAAAACAATGTTCGCACAACATTTAAAAATGTTGTGAGCATTCAAAAAAAAGAATTGTGAAATTTAAAAAATGTTAAAGCGTTTCCAAAAGTAATTCCGTGACATTTTTCAAAATTTCTTATACAATGTGAGAATAAATGTTCATGTGTTTCGAAAAAATATTCTTGACTTTTTTTTTTCAAAATGTTCATACATGCAAAAAGTGTTCAAGTAAATGAAAAATGTTTTGTACCATTCAAGTAAATGTACGTCACATTTAGAAAAATGTCAATGCATTTCAAAAATATGTACGAAAACTTGCTCTTCTTCCATAAAAAAATCTTGTAAAAATGCCGAAGCCAATCGTTGCATAAAAGTTCCTACTGTGCTTTTATGTTTAGGAGCTAAAGTTCTAGCGCATAAAAGTCGAATAGTTGATACAAAGTCCATTTTTTCAAAGATCCACTATGTTAATGAAAAAGGTTTCTACATATCCGACCAAATCGATCAAGAATATTCCAATCTGATAAATCCTTCCAAATTCTTTTACTGGCATTTAAAAAATACTAATATGTAAATAAATTTTCTTTCATTTTTTTTGAAAATGTTTAATAGCATTGAAAATGTCAATGTCATTCAAATATTGTATTTGAGAAAATATTCATCATTTATTAAAAAATGTTCATTGCGTACCTAAAAAATGTTTCACATGTATTCGAAAAATGTACAACATGTATTGAAAAAGTAGACAGTTATTCAAAAATAATAAGAAGAAAAAAGCCTGAAAAAACTGAAAAAAGGTATCAAAACATAAAAACTGAAGAAGAAAATCAATTGTTTTTTGTGGTAAATGAAGAAAATTGAATAAAAGAAACAAAGAAACGGACAGAAAACCAAAGATATAACATCTGTTACAAAGCCAGCCTATTCACTGCACGATTTTAGGCGAGAGGTGCATAGATCTCGCAATAACCAGCGCTATGTCTCGAGTTTCTTGATTTAGTCGATATCAAATTCCCAACTTAGAAATTCGAAAGGACTAAGATTCTACTTCTAGCGAGGCCTAGCGTGCTCTCGCGTCAGGCTCCTCCATAACTGGGCCGGCTTAGGCGTGCAGTAGACCACGGCCTCGTTTTCCCATTTTTTTTTTGTTTTTGTCTTTATATCTTTTTTTGCTTTCGTTTATACTTCCAAATATTATAAATTAATATCTTACATAAAACATTTGAAAAAATGTTAACTAAACATTTGAAAAGTGTTAAATGTGTATAACAAAAATGTTTCTCATATATACGAAAAATGTATAAAAATACAATATGTGTGAAAAAAATTGATCATGTATTTTAAGAAATTTAATCAAGCATTTGAAAAGATTTCATACAAGTATTTGATAACTGTTAATCACACATTTGAAAAATGTTAAATGTGTATAAAAAAAATTGAACATGTATAAAAAATGTCAAACTTGTAATTCAAAAATCTTACTCAAGCAATTGAAAATTTTAAAATGTATATAAAAAAGGTCCACCATCTAAAAAAATATTGTATTTGAAAATGTTAATGAAGCATTTGAAAAGCATAATAGTGTATAGAAAAATGTTGAGAAAGCATTTGAAAAATGTTAATATGAATAAATAAAATGTTTCCCATGTATGAAAAAAATGTATAGAAATAATATAGAATATGTGTGAAAATGTGATCATGTATTTAGAAAATGTAATAAAGAATTTGCAAAAAAACAAATATTTGAAAAATGGTAATCAAGCATTTGAAAGACGTTAAATGTGTATAGAAAAACTCTTGGCCATGTAGTAGGAAATGTAGATCTTGTGTTTGAAAAATGTTAAGCAAGCGTTTGGAAATGTTAAAATGTGCATAGAAGAAACGTTGACCATGTATTAAAAATATATATATAGAAAAAATGTTGTCCATGAATTAAAAAAGTGTTGTCCATGAATGAAAATGTTAAATGTTGACAAGTTTAACATTTTTTAATTCATGGACAATATTTTTTTATATATATAGAAAAAATGAAGAACGAATACCAAAAGAAACAAATAAAAAATGTAATTCGAAAAAAAACCAGAGAAAAAAGGAAACAAAAAAGAAAACTGAAAAAACAAATGCAATATCTAGATAATATCGATTAGTGATAAAGAAACAAAGAAAAACAGAAAAACCTTGAAAAATAAATATAGAAAAAACTGAAAAAATAAGCAACAAGAGAAAATAAAGAAAAATCAATGAAAACCACGAAAGAAACAAAAGAAAGACAAAAGGAAAAAAAATCCAAAGTATAAGAAAGAAACAACCAAAGAAAACCAGAGAAGAAATAAGAAAAACAAACAAAAAAATTAAAAAGAAAGAAATCAAAGGAAACAACATATGCTGAATAAAGTAGACATATGTTGAATAAAAAAGTAATTGAGGGAACCAACAAAGAAACAAAGACAAATGAAAAAAAAGCAATGAAACGAAAAAGGAAACAAAAAACAAAAAAAACAATTGAAAAAATGAAAAGAAAAATATCAGTGAAAACCGAGAAGGAAGAAACGAACCGAAGAAATCTTAGGAAAGAAGAAATACCTATGAAAATGGAGGAAAACAGAGAAAAATAATGAAGAAACAAAGAAAAACAAAATAACAATGAAATTCTTGAAAAAAAAGAAAACTGGATGAGAAACAGCAAACGAGACACAACCGATCAAGTGAATAAAAAAACAGCAAATGGCTGTCCTAGAAACAGAGGAAAAACCTTCAGAAGACAAGAGCCATTCTCGCTATAAGCGGGATATAGCTCTCCCGTCTTGCTAGTATCGAGATATGGGTGCGTCTATACTGCATCTGTTGTAATATGTAACTTACGAAATCACTAATTGCGGAGTACTCGTTGCAAAGATCACTCCCATTTTTTCAGGTTGCGACAAGTCGCGCTTCATGTGCGTCACTTGTCGCAACCTGGAAGTTTTCCTTTTTTTCGTAGATCCGTTTATTCAAAACGTTTTATCTCTTAAAACGCGCGTCCAAATCTTGAACCGTTTTGACCGTTGGATTCCTCGCGTCGAGATCTTTAAAACTAGATACCATGTTGATATGTTTTGACGAACTTTTCTCAGGAAAAAAGCCGGACGAAAAATCCGAACCAGGAGCATGAGGTTTTTCCCTTTCCGAAAAAGGCACGCCCATGCCTCTCGTGGCTCTCGCAGTAATAAAACCATGCCTCTCGCGGAAGGAAAAAAAAAGAAAACGCGTCTTTTTTGTTTCCGAGAGGCATGACCGTGACTCTCGCGAAAGCACACCCGTGCCTCTCGCGGAAGGAAAAAAACAGAAAACACGTTTTTTTTCGTTGTGCCTCTCGCAGAAGAAAAGGAAACAGAAAACACATTTTTTCATTTCCGAGAGGCACGGCCGTGCCTCTCGCGAAAGCAAAAACGTGCATCTCACGGAAGGAAAAAAACAGAAAGCGTTTTTTTTTCGTTTCCGAGAGGCACAACCGTGACTCTCATGAAAGAAAAAAATGCGTTTTTTCACGAAAAAAAATGATTTTTAATCGAAAAGCTAAGGAAGACCGGTGGAAAACCGAAACGTCGAAAAACCCCGGAAAAAAATCATGTAAAAAGCCGAAAACGAATGCGAAAAAATAAAATAAAAAACAAAATCCAGAGGGAGCGTCCAGAGTACGACACGTGGCGGGCGCTGAGAACGCGCCAAGTGGAGCTGATCGTTGTGAGACTCCCGAATGAGCGCTCGTCAACTAGTTGCTCCCGTTACTTGAGCTCCCCTACATTGCTTAGGTAAATGGCCCGGACGGAGAAACACAGCTGCCAGTGTCACTGCTTCGTTCGCTTCTTTTTCATCGTCCGTCTTTTTTTTCTCGCCTTTTGTTTTCTTTTATATTCGTATCATACTATGAAATATCTTAAAATATAAATGTTTATGTAGTGTTAAGAAATGTCCATCCTGCTTTTAGAAATATAGATGGCATTCAAAAAATGTTCACGCATTTCAAATAAATGTACATACCATTTTTTTAAATGTTTATACAACAAAAAACGATCTTGTAATTCAAAAAAAGTTTCAAGCCATTTAAAATATATAAATTGTATTTAAAAATATGTTCATAACATTTTTATAAATATTTATATTTTTGACCAAAAATAGTTGGGTGGCCCCTATTGTGCCATTTATTTAATAATAATGCGGCTTGTATATAGATGGTTGATGATAAACTAGAAATAAATGACTAATCTAACTTATTAAGTTTCTTGAGGCAATCTAATTCATACACTGTCAAGACAAGATAGCATGCCCTCCTTGAGACTAGGCTTAGCCCTATTGTAAGTGCATCTAGTGCCCCTTAGTGATTTTTGTGTATTGAAGACTTATAGGTTAAGGGACCAATTTCTCGCAAAAAAAAAGGTTAAGGGACTAATGTGTTTGTGAGTGTACACAAGTTCTATAAGTCTCTGAGGAGTTTGATATTTCCGAAGAAAGTCGATTCCTAAAAATGAATGTCTTCAGTTGAAGACTTTGGTTTTCTTGAAGACTTTGAAAATGAGGAAATTGGTGTGACCTTGAAGACATTGATTGTGATGCGAGGATTATGAAGCGTGCAGACTTTTGTTTTCGTAGTTTCGTTTTTCTTTATTGAGTCATATGAAAAACCATACAGTTAAAGGGGGTTGAGGTAATACTAAGGAAACATTTCCAAGTGATGCTCATCTCAAAGCCTACACCTACCCAATCCTTCGAGTGAAGGATTTGGAAATCTCATACAGTTCGGTCAATTTCTTCAGTGACAGAGACAAAGATCTTCTGTTCTCTGAGGATTTGTTCTGATTGAGGAGTTAGGAATTCGCCAGTGCGGATTGCCTGTAAGTGAGGAACATGATAGCCCTGAGGAATTTGAGAGTTCAAATTTCCGACCGTTGTTGTGCTATGTGCTAATTGTACCAAATATCTTATCCACCTAACGGTCATATCATTGAAGGGCATTTATGTCTTATCATGTCTGGCTGCTCCCTGGCTATAAATAGCCGCCCCCTCAACCACTAGCTGGTTGGCTGCTCCGAGAGAAACTGACACTTGTCATTTAGAGCATCCCATTCTCCGAGGACTTTAAGCGAAAATCATCCGTGAGGAAAAACCCCAAACCCCAACACCTAAAACCCAAAGTGATTGAGCATCACTTAAGAGATTGTTCCTGTGTGGAACCGACGCTTGTTACCTTAGAAGACTGTGCATCTTCCTGACAGTTAGCCGTCAAGGTCTAGAGCATCCAAGAGGAATTGTGGATCGCCGGGTGACCTAGTCTGTGAAGGTTTGGAAGTCACCTTGAAGACTTACCACGAGTGATTGGGCGAGGTCTGTGTGACCTTAGCTCAAGGAGAATACGGTAAGGACTGTGTGTTCTTTGGTTTAAATACCAAGCCGCTCCAACTAGACGTACAACTGTCACAGCAGTTGGAACTTGTCTACCAAATCACTGTCTTCACCGAGCTACTGGTTCTATTTCCTCAACCCTTTCATTTCCTCGTTCATGTGTTGATGAAATTGATCGTTACTGTTTGAAGACTTTGACTAAAGACTTTCTCAATTTCCTCAATCCTATTTCTTCAGTCATCTTGTCTTCTGCCTGCTTATCCTGTTTACACGCTACCTGTGCTTTGTGTATGTTTTAGTTCATCGTGATGACTATGCTACTGTCTTGTAATGCATACACCTGAGTACTTATTCCGCTGCTAGTAGTTCGTCACTTACCAAATTCCTCAAGTTGTATTTCCTCAGTGACGAATTTGTAAAAATTGCCTATTCACCCCCCTCTAGTCGATATAACGCACTTTCAATTGGTATCAGAGCAAGCTACTCCCTTGTTCTATGTGATTTTGGTTTAACCACCTGGAGTATTGATACATCTCCAACGTATCTATAATTTATGAAGTATTCATGCCATGTTTACAATAATTTTATATGGTTTTGATATGATGCATGGAACTAACCCGGACTGACGCTGTTTTCAGCAGAACTACCGTGGTGTTGTTTTTTGTGCAGAAATGAAAGTTCTCCAAATGAGTTGAAACTTTTTGACGATTTTTTTGGAACAAAAGAGACCCCCGAAGCTTCGTGGAAGGACCAGAAGGTGAAGGAGTAGGGCACAAGACACCGGGGCGCGCCTGAGGGGTCGGGCTTGTCCGGTGGATTGTGTTCACCTCGAGGCCCATCCTAGCGTGAAACCAATGCCAAAAAATCCTATAAATAGGGAAACCATCAGAAATAACCCTAGATCAGAAGTTCCGCCGCCGCAAGCCTCTGTAGCCACGAAAAACCAATCTAGACCCCATTTCGGCACTCCGCCGGAGGGGGAAACCATCAGTGTTGGCCATCTTTATCATCCCGGCGGCCACCATGATGAGGAGGGAGTAGTCCACCCTCGGGGCTGAGGGTTTGTACCAGTAGCTATGTGTTTAATCTCTCTCCCGTGTTCTTGAAATGTCACGATCTTGATGTATCGCGGGCTTTATTAATATAGTCAGATCATATGGTGTTTTCCCCTCTCTATCTTGTGATGAATTGAGTTTTCCCTTTGAGATTTCATTTTATCGGATTGAATAATTTTATGGATTTGAGAACACTTGATGTATGTCTTGCTATGAATACCCATGGTGACAATGGGATATCATACTGATTCACTTGATATGTGTTTTGGCACTCAACTCGCGGATTCCTGAGGTGACATTGGGGTAATCTATGCATAGGGGTTGATGCACATTCTCGTCTTTGTTTCTTCGGTAGAAATCTTGGGGCACTCTTTGAGGTTCTTTGTGTTGGATCGAGTATTATGAATCTGAAATTGTTTGATGCGTATCGTATAATTAACTCATGGATACTTGTGGTGACATTGGAGTATCTAGGTGACATTAGAGTTGGTTGATGCGTATCATATGGTGTTATTTTAGTATGAACTCTTGGATAGATCGAACGGAAAGAATAACTTTGTGTTATTTTAGTACGAACTCTTGAATAGATCGAACGGAAAAAATAACTTGAAGGTGGTTTCGTACCCTACAAACAATTTCTTCTTATGTTCTCCGCTAGATAAGAACTTTGGAGTGATTCTTCGTTACACGTTGAGGGATGGTTATATGATCCAGTTAGATTAGCATTGCTGAGAGATTGCACTAGCGAAAGTACGGACCCTAGGCCTCATTTTCAAGCATTGCAACACCGTTTGTGCTCACTTTTATCGTTCGTTATCTTGCTGTTTTTTATTGTTACTATTACAAAAATAAATATCTACTATCCATATTACACTTGTATCACCATCTCTTTGCCGAACTAGTGCACCTATACAGATTACCATTGTATTTGGTGTGTTGGGGACACAAGAGACTTTTTATTATTTGGTTGCAGGGTTGTTTGAGAGAGACCATCTTCATCCTACACCTCCCACGGGTTGATTAACCTTAGGTCATCCACTTGAGGGAAAATTGCTACTATCATACAAAACTCTGCGCTTGGAGGCCCAACACGAGTCTACAAGAATAAAGTTGTGTAGTAGACATCAAGTATTAGTTATGTCGACTGCAGGCATGATCAAGGTCTCGGCTGGGTGTCCTACCTTCGATGGGATGGACTACCCCTACCGGAAGAACAAGATGCGCATGCATCTGGAGGCAATTGACAACGATCTCTGGTATGTTGTGGAAAATGGTGTTCCCTCCATCACTCCCTTTGTGAATGCTGCTGATGTGAAGAGATTCAAGAAACTCGACTCTCAAGCGAAGAATATTATATGTGGCCATCTGGGCAAAGGACAGTAGGCAGAGTGAGTGCTTTGGAAACTGCAAAGCTTATCTGGGATAGGCTGTCCAAGGTCAACGAAGGAATCTCAACCCAACGTGATTCTCGAGTTGATGTTCTTTGCAATCTCTTCAACTGCTTCAAAAGACTCGACAACAAAAATGTTCAACAAACCTTCGATCGCCTCACTGACATCTCCAATGAGCTGCAAGCACTTGGTGCCACTGACATCACCGGCCATGAGGTGGTGAAGAAATTGACGAGATCTCTTGATTCCTCATTCGACACACTGGCACTGATGATTCAAGAGCGTGGAGACTACAAGTCTCTGTATCCTGCTGATATACTTGAGAGGCTGAATACTCATGAGTTCCAACAATCTGAGAAGAGAGACCTCTATGGGCCAAGCTATGGAAGATCACGCGCACTGAAGGCCAAGGCAGTTTCCTCATCTGAAGGGGAAGATTCTGATAGCAGCCTTGGTGATTCTGAAGAACTAAGTCAGGAGCTAGCTATGCTTGTGAGAAAATTCCAAAAGTTCTCAAGACGCGGCCGCTTTGGAAAATCTTCAAGAGGTGATGACATGAGATCCGATTCTTCATCCTGTGACTACAAGAAGAGGACTTGCCACAAATGCAAGAGGCCAGGTCACTACATAACTGATTGTCCTCAGTGGGCGAAAGAATCAAAGAAGAAGAAGTACAAGCATGACAGTTCTGATGACTCGAAGAAAAAGAAGAAATCTTCAAAGTCCTCATCGTCAAAATCTTCTAAGTCTTCATCTCACAAGAAGAGCAATTCCAGAAAGGCTCGAGCATTCATTGGCAACGATGACCTCGCTCCCACCTATTGCTTCATGGCAAAAGGTGCCAAGGTACTCAAATATCCCTCCTCTAAATTGAGTGAAGATGAATCTGACGAAAACCTCAAACCTAACTATTCCAAGCTTGCTAATATTGTTGTGAAACAACAAAAAACTTTGGAAAGGGTTCAAAATTTGCTAGATAAAAGCGATGACCTGTTGGGTGAGGAAATGGATCGAGCTCAAACTCTGATTGATGATCTTAAACAACTTTAGTCCAAGTTTGATAACCTTCAAGGTCGTCATGAAACACTCTTAGCCGATCATGAGAAGCTCTCTTATGAATTTCTTCAAAGAAAGCAAGATCTTGAGAAACTAAGGGTGAGTCATGATGATCTCCAGAAGGAAAATGATTCATTGCTTGCTCAACAGATCAGTTCCGCTCAGGATGAATTCATTCCACCATGTCTGAAATGCATTGAACGTGAATCTGCTAATTCTTCACCTGAAAGTTCAAATGCTTCTATTGCTTCAAATTCTTCAACTACTTCTGTGGTCACAAATTCCTCATCTGAGGATACCACAAGTATCACTGACGATAATGCAGGGTTGAAGGAATTGTATGTGACATGCATGTACAAAAGCCTCAAAGGGCATCAGGCTCTTTGTGATGTGCTCAAAAAGCATATCTTGAACAGGAACCCTAGGAAAGAGGGTATTGTCTTTGAGAGGAAACTCAATGCTGATGGGACCTACTGGAAACCTGAGCAGTATCCCAAAACCTCATGGGTTGCTGCAAAAGGACACTACAAAAAAACACTTCCGTGATGATACGTGTTTGTCATAGTAGGTCACATTTTCTGTCATGCATGTACATCCATGACGATTTTATGACAGAATCAAGATAGTCATACCTGTGCTATTGTAGAAGTGTTCCATGACATTACCAAAATTATCATCACGGAAGTGTCCACTTCCATGACGATAAATCGCGCGTCATAGAAGTGCTTTCGTCAAGGGTGAGCGACACGTGGCATCCGCCATAACAGGTCGCCGTTAAGCTATCGGGTCCGGTTTTGGATCCGATAACCCGTTAACAGCCCGGACCAATGGGGATTTTCCACGTGTAAAATTCTCATTGGCCAGAGGAAACACATGTTGGCTCACCGTTGGGACAGATGTCATCCACTCATTGGACAGGAGGCGTCTATGATACGTTGACACGTGGCACGGCCCAACAGAGGCCCATTCCAATGAAAAGGCCAGCCCGTTTGACGTGGTCAAAAGGTAACGGGCCGGCCCATGGAAAGCCTGTTAATGGCATGTTCGTATATCGCCCATTTACGGCCCGCTAACTCCCGACCCGTTAAGGCCTATCGGAATTAAGCCCAATAGCTTCATCTGGGCCGTCCAATATGATTCCAGCCCGTTGTAACTTCCGGCCCATGTATGGCCCATGATGTCTTTCGGCCCATATGAGGCCCTTCGTAACTCTGGGCCCATTAAAGGCCCGAGATGAAACTGGCACATAATGAACAGTGTATCGCTTTATACCCATTAACGGCCCATTATTCCGTCGGCCGTTTCCAGCCAGTGTTAACTTTCGGCCTTCTAAGGGCCCATTTATTCTTGGGCTCATTTCTAGAATTCGGTTAGTTACGGTCCGTTACTGGCCTGTTCCGTTTGTGGGCCAAATTCAGCCTGTGGTTACATTCGGCCTGTTTGTGAACCGTTAACTCGTTGGGCTATTTTCATAGCGTTATCAAATACGGCCTATTAACGGCCCGTTATGGTCCATGAATAGTACGACCCATGTTTGGCGGAATGATGATACGCCCCGTACAAGGCCCATGGATCCTACGGCCCGTAGAAGACCAATGGATCCTACGGCCCGTAGAAGGCCCATGGATCATACGGCCCATAGAAAGTCCATGGATCCTATGGCCCATAGAAGGCCCATGGATCCTACGGCCCGCAGAAGGCCCATGGATCCTACGGCCCGCAGGAGGCCCATGGTTACAATAGTCCGTGTGTTGCCATGATTATTGTGGCCTAGTTACCAAAAATAGGTTGTTGTGGCCACTAGAAAAACGCGGAAAAAGAACTGCAGTGACTACAAGCAAACAACTAAACAAAGACAATAAGGAAATAAATAAGCAAGCAACTAACACTAGGCTATTACAGCTATCACACATATTACATCCACTAGGCATTAAAGTTCGCCACCAGTGCAAATATAGGGAACAAAGCAACAT
This sequence comes from Aegilops tauschii subsp. strangulata, assembly GCF_002575655.3. Lineage (NCBI taxonomy): Eukaryota > Viridiplantae > Streptophyta > Magnoliopsida > Poales > Poaceae > Aegilops > Aegilops tauschii. Next base: position 133,141,445 of record NC_053036.3, on the reverse strand, counting down.
ATTACATACACTGGCCGTCAAAATTGGCCACCAGTGCAAATAAACATGGCAGCAAAACAAGAGCATAACTGAAACAACTTCAGAAGAGCTCAAGAAACGTTATCCTGGGTATCCACCATGCTGGCAATAAGCTTAGCAAGCTTATTAGCTTTCTCCTGTTTGGTGCTAAAATCCTCCAACACTTGATGTTGCACTAGAAAGTATGCATCTGAATGCTCCAGGGACTTCCGCAGTCCTTCCGCTTCTTGTCGCAGAACAGTTGATCGATGTCTTTCAGCTTGTAGTTGAGACTCAAGAAACCGAATTGATTCAGACAATGAGTTTGAATAGCTTGTGCAAGCGGTAGTGGCCAGTAACTCGAACACTAAACCAAGACATGACTTTGGGGTTGTCTCACTATCTTCAAGATAGTCTTCCTTAGCTGTTTTATCAGCTTTGTTGGAGACCAACAAGGATGTCTCACTATCCTGAACCTTATCTGCATTACTTCCTTTACCATTGCTTAATAAGGCACTCTTCCCCAATATTCTGTCAGCATTCTAAAAGAAGAAACAAGCAGACACATAACATGTATAGCATGTACTAGTATATGAAACTAATTTCGGTGAACCCGTTCATTAGTAAGGTGGACAGGATTAAACTACCAAGTCATCTATTGCCAAGTACTAGTACATAATAAAAGCATCAAACAAACATATATCTATGTCCTATGGTCACTGCATTCTCTTGCCAAATCAAAATAGAGACACGGTTCAAATCATATCAGTTCAAGACAAAGCAGCAGTGAAAGAATACAAAGCGTGGGAAACTACATGGCACAACAGGATTTCAGATGGGTACCACGGGTCTACATGTACAACAACACTATTGGCTCTGTCGTGATGCTAGTAATGTGCATGATATGAGAAGTCAACTGTATACACAATTGAAATTGAAATGAACAGAGCTATTGATAAGAGCAAACCTGTTAAAGAAACATGCGTGAACATACCTGCTGTGCCATTGGAGTTTCGATTGGATCCTTCAATTTAAAAATTAAGTTTGTATGAGTAAATACAGTGATACAAGAGCAAAGCAGTATGCACGATAGCAATGGAATATTAAATTAGAACAGTCATTCTTCAGGTTTAAGCACTTGTTCTACATGAACAGAGTACAGTAAGACGCAAGAATATAGTACTTAAAAATAGAAAATGAGCTCATAGACCTTACCACATTCTTGGTTCGGGACCAGTACAGAACAAGGCGTTCCCAGCCATCGTCCAGTAAATGTGTCTCAGGAGAACGTAAGGGAATTTGATGAGTTTCTTTGCCAGTGAAGTATGTTTTCTTCAGGTAATTCCGATACTGCCACAGTGCATTCTTGAAGATAGCAGAGGTATTAGCACAGGTTACCTCATCCTGAGTTTCCAAATCGGTCCTTCTCTATAGAGAAAAATGGGAAAATTTTGCTGTATTATAACCATCATGGAGGTAGAATGTATGGGACAAAGCAAAGTAATTGCCATGAATAACATTAGTTACACATAACTCCTGGACAAACACCTGCAACTGGCATTTTCCTTCATCTTCAGTATAATATTTCCAAGATAGGAAGATACGCACATAGGATTTAACAACATCAAATGCGATAGATGCTAAACTATGACTAACTGGTTGTGCTTCCTCCACATGAATAGGCGTACTAACTGGTGGAGTTGGGGTTCGCCGTGGTAGTACTGGCCCTTTGGGCACTGGAGCTACCTTACTAACTGCTCTTGTTTGGGAGCTCTGTGGTGGAGATGGTGCTGTGTCAACAGGAACTGGGTTAATATCTGCTGGGGTTGGGGTTAGATTGGGTGAAGCTGGTTCTCTGTCCATCGCACTAGGGGTACAATCTGCGAGAGTCTAGGTTATGTGTGGTAGGGCTGGTTCTCGTGCATGTACAACCGGGGTGCTATTTCCACCAAGAGGTAGCACTATTTTATTTGAAGACCATGTTTTTACTCCGCTAGATACTGGCATCACCCGCTCCAATTCAAATGGCTGATAAACAGGAAACATAGTTGAATGTACAGACATTGTATGAGAGACAGATGCAATAGATAGTATGGAAAAAAGACATGTATATTGTTTAACTAAAACGGATAGCATGACATAATTTCAAATATATGATGTCTATCTAAACTGGATAGCATAGCATAACATAATTCAAAGATATGATGAATAACTAAACATGATCGCATGACATAATTCACATACATGTTATCTAAGTAATCAGGATCGCATGATTTAATTCACATATGTGATTTACTAGCAAGATGCCCATGCATTGCATGGAACATCAAGATGCATTTATATGAGTAGTTTATCTTGTGAGAGAAAAGGATGAACGAGGGAAGGCCTTGTTTGCAACTGTGGAGAGGGGTGTGAGTATCTTTTTGCAAAATTGCCATAGTTTCCTTCCTATCCGCCAGATATAAATCGGACGGCCTATATTGCAGGATGGCAGGCACACCATCAACACCAACTCTATTTTTTTATAAGAGTAGAGATATGCTAAACAGAGGGCATTCGATATGATGTCTGAACTAAGAATATGGCGTTGAATATTGTGTATATGATGTCTAAACTATGCAATGCAAGACACCATATGCATGGTATGAGCAGTATAACCGTGCCAAGTTAGAGCATACACCTCGGTGGGGGAATAGGACTGATCATCTGTCTCTGAATCCATCTCTAAGGAGCTATCAGGACCCAACAAGAGATCTGCTTCGACAGGTAGCACTGTCTGCTCTGAAGGCCTTGTTTTCACTCCAGATTTTTCCATCTCCCACCCAAATGGCTGATTCACAGGAAGAGTAGTTTAATGTACAAACATTGTCGACAAATGGAAATGTAATGAAGAAAAGGATGAGCAAGATATCATTCAAATATATGATGTCTGGTTAAACAGGATGGCATTGCACGTTTCACATATATTATGGTTGGCTAAAAGACATGAGACTGCATAATTCCCATATATGATATAGAAACTAAACAAGTGGCATTACAGAACATGTCTAAACTAAGCAGATGACATATATGATGTCAAAAGTAGGCACTGCAAGGCAACATATGCATGATATGACTAACATCATCATGCCAAGGTAGAGCAAACACCTTGGGGGGTAAATAGGAGTGGTCAGCTACGTCTGAATCCGCCTCAGAACAGATATCTTCCTATGGATTACAATCTGGAGAGGGGGGAGGGTTTGCCATTGAACCCAGCATGGAGCGATGTCTGCATGACATTGTATTGCCGTGCAAAACTCTTCTCTTTTTCTCTACATGTGCAGCATGACTGTATACAATATCTGACATGCATACGAAAAAAATATGGTGAGATTATTTAAGGAGAGCATGCAGAAATCTAGAGTGATGGTAACAACCAGTGGATGGATCCAAAAATAATGATAGCAAGCTGATGATTGCTTTAATTTAATAAAAAGACAGATGATGATTGCTTTACTATTAGTTTCCCACCCAAGATGAACAACATAGGCATACCCTAAGTGAACCAGATATTAGACAGAGATACTATTCATTGCTGCCTCAATATGTGCCCCACAACTAATTTAGAACTCAAGTTTGAACATTAATTTGGACCTGACATGGAGTCTAAGGGGTGAACATGATGATAAGTAGCAGGTAATTTTAAGCAATGCATATCATAAGCAGAAACAAAAGAGTGCGACCTCTCTTGTGGACCCGTGTACTCCTCAGGTTCATCTGCTGAGTCGATGATGGTGATGCCGTTGCGATGGGTGCCGGTGACAGGGAAGGAGATCTGAGGCGGCGAAAGACGGTCAAGAGTCGTGATGTCTGGTTTGGTGGATGCTTCTGTCGATGGAGCAACTCAGGTGAGGTGGACGACGTCGCGGCAGGAGCAGGACAAACCACACAAAGTTTCCTTCGACACCTACCTGTAACTGAAGTAATTCTGTAAGGGCTCATTTGGCTTGCATGATTCTAAAAATGCAGGGATAGGAAAAACATCGGAATAGGATCGGAATGCACATGGTAAACAGAGCATTTGTAAACACAGGATTTCTATCAACTTGGGTGTTTGGTTCACAATTGGAAGAGCAGAGGAATGCAAAGAAACATGGCCAAAATAAAGTGAAACCATGTCGGCGTCCTGGGAACGGGGGTCCCCAGACTTGCCTGCCTGCGGCCCACGGCGTGGCTCCACCGGCGGCCCTGTACGACCCATCTTCATCAGCCAACACTCAAGACCCTCGCGAGGGGCCAAGCCTCGCGAGGCGGACGACGCAAGACCTCCTCGGGGGCGACCTCACTAGGCTGGCTCGCGAGGAGCAGAGAGATCAAGGCAAGGGGCACCTCGCGAGGTTTCTGTGACGCAAGCCATGACGACCAAGGCCAGGCGAGCGCCAGGCGGGCGCCAGCGTGCACAGTGTCCTCGTTTCCTCTTTGGTGCTAAAGAGGCAAGCGCAGGCGAGGAGTCCCGAGGTATCTTGTAATTCAAGGGCAGGGCTTGCATTCTGATAATACTGAGGCAAAGGTTTCCATATCGGTGCAACGAGACCAAGACCAACAGGACAGCAGGATGGAGGTCACCGTGGAGCCCAAGACGGCGTCACCACCAGAGCCTTTGGTAGGCGAAGACCACCTTTAGTCAAGATAACTTGTACTAGTTGTCTCCTTCAAATTTGGCCGTTGTGGGATCCCTTCCCGCCTACATTTGGGAAGAGGACCAGGGCCTCTATAAATAGGGCTAGCCACCACAGTAGGAGAACGGATCTGGGGCTATTCAGATCATCCTCACCCACACAAGCTTACCAAGCACAAGAGCACCTCTCCTCGGGAGGTTGTTTTCCCTCGTAACTGTTCATCCTAAGCCCAAGAGGCAATCCACCACACCACACTGGAGTAGGGTATTACACCACATCGGTGGCCCGAACAAGTATAAACCCTGTGTCTCTTGTTCTGTGAGTTCGACGCGCTGAGATTTGAGATCGCGGTGAGGGCGTGAGCTAGGGGGAGGAGAGATCTTCGTGCGCACCCCAGAGTTCGAACCTCAAGGGTTTTGCCGGAACCCGAAATCTGACATTTGGCGCGCCAGGTAGGGGTGCGCTGAAGCTTTCCTTCCGTCGATCCATGCTCCACCACCACCGCGCCTTACCCCCATGGCCAGCGTTGCTCTTCCGGCTGGGATGACGGATGCCCATGGTGGGGCCAGGGGGCTCAGAGCCTTTGCCCCCGCCTTGCGGCGGGTGCAGTGGCCGCCCAAGTTCAAGCCGGAGATGCCGCCGCGTTACGATGGCGTGACGGACCTGTCGGCCTTCCTGCTGGCATATGAAGAGGCCGTCCTGAAGGCTGGGGCGATGACAAGGTCATGGCCAACTGGCTTCCCATGGCCCTCATTGGTGCACCGCGCGCCTGGCTGCTCAACCTCCCAGGATCCACTATGGCATCTTGGGAGGAGCTGTGCGGCCTCTTCGCTGCGTGCTTCGCAGCACCAGCGCCCCTTGCCGCCGTGGCCCTCCTCGGCGGCTCGCAACGCCGCCATCAGACCGTCACACCAAGCCGTTCTTTCGCCAGATTGGCGCCGCTTCCGTGCGGCAGGGAGCTCCCCCGGGTTGGGCGGCGCCCAAGGCCGACCTGACCTTTGACTCGGGGGATCACCCTGTCACCACCATCGGCTCGGGCGTGCTTCCGATGCTTTGCACGCCCACTATCTGCAGCGTAGCTGTCACCAAGACCCTCATCGATGGCGGTGCCGGTCTCAACGTGCTCTCTGTGGAGGCCTTTAGCCTTCTTCACGTACCACTTGAACGGCTCCTCCCCGGCAAGCCCTTCTCCGGGGTCGGCGGCGGCTCCACCAACCCCTTGGGGCAGATCCGCCTTCCTGTGACCTTCGGCACTCGCGACAATTACCGCACCGAGCTGATCGACTTCAACATCGCCCACATTGGCCTCCCATACAACGCCATCCTCGGATACCCGGCTCTGGCTCAGTTTATGGTGGCAACCCATCCAGCCTACAACCTCATGAAGACGCCCGGGAGCAAGGACGCCCTTACTATAGTTGGATACACCAAGGAGGCTCTGGCGGCGCTCAAGTCTACCCTCAAAACCGCCATGACAGCGCAACCGGCCACCGAGGCCGCCCCTGGGGTTAAGGAGGCCGCGCCAGCAAAGAAGAAGCAGTTGTTCACTCAAGATCCGGCCGAAACCAAGAAGGTGCTAGTCTAGGAAGATGGGACCTCAGGAGCCACCTTCACCACAGGCGCCAACCTCGACCCGGATCAAGAGGAGGCGTTGGTGAAGTTCTTGCGTGCAAACAAGGAAGTTTTCGCCCGGGAACCCAAACAACTGGTAGGGGTCCCAAGAGGGGTGATCGAGCTTCACTTGAGGGTGTGCCCCAATGTGCGCCCTGTGAAGCAGAAGGCGCGGCGACAGTCCACAGAAAAGCAGTCCTTCATCGTCCAGGAAACCCGCAAGCTGGAGGCAGCGGGTGTCATCCGCGAGGTTCGGTACCCTGAGTGGCTGGCGAACCCCGTCGTCGTACCAAAGAAAGGCGGGAAGGAACGCATGTGTGTCGACTTCACCAACCTCAACAAGGCCTGCCCCCAAGACCCGTTCCCGCTTCCGCGCATCGACCAGATTGTTGACTCCACCTCCGAGTGCAACATTCTATGCTTCCTGGATGCATTTTCAGGCTATCACCAGATCAAGATGGCAGTAGAGGATGTGGAGAAGACGGCCTTCCTGACCCCGTGCGGGGTGTACTGCTACACTTGCATGCCGTTCGGGCTGCGCAACGCAGGCGCGACCTCCAATGGCTGATGCACATGGCCCTGGGTCAGCAGCTCGGGAGGAACGCTGAAGCCTACGTTGATGACATTGTGGTAAAGTCTTGGGAGGCGAGAACTTTGATTCAGGACCTGGAGGAGACCTTCGCGAGCCTGCGCTAGGTGGACTTGCGGCTCAACCCAGAGAAGTGCATGTTTGGTGTCCCCTCCGGCAAGCTGCTGGGCTTCCTCGTGTCCCACAGGGGGATCGAGGCCAACCCGGAGAAGGTCAAGGCGATCGGAGACATGAGCCCACCACAAACTCTCAAGGAGATGCAGAAGCTTGCCGGCTGCGTGACCTCGCTGGGGCGCTTCATCTCCAAGCTGGGAGAGCGCACCCTACCCTTCTTCAAGCTGATGAAGAAGAAGGGCCCGTTCGAGTGGACCCCGGAGGCTGACCAAGCATTTCAAGACCTCAAAAGATACCTGACCAGCCCTCCGGTGATGGTGGCGCTCCGCCCTCTCGAGCCCCTGGTGCTTTACCTTGCCGCCACTCCCTACTCCGCCAGCGCAGCTCTAGTGGCGGTTCGGGAAGAGCGCCAGGCCAAGGATACGTCGCGCCGCGCCACGCCCCCAACCGGGGCGATACAAGACCCGGAGGGCACCGCAAGGGCTACAGCAGCACCGACGAAAGACCAGGCCCAGCAAGATGGCGCCCTTGGGCCTGCAGGGGCCCCAATGAGTGACCAGGCTCTGGGGGTTCCATCACCTCAGGAGGCGCCTCAACCCCCAACAGACGTAGGCCCCGTCAACGCACCCGCCCTCATCGAGCACCCAGTGTATTTTGTTAGCACGGTATTGCGGGATGCAAGGGCACAATACCCCATGCCTCAGAAGCTCTTGCTCGCGCTCTTGGTGGCCTCACGCGAATTGCGGCACTACTTCCAAGGTCACCCAATCAAGGTCGTCTCGGCCTACCCGCTGGAGAGGGTACTCAGGAGCCCCAACGCTGCCGGAAGAGTCGCCGAATGGAACATCGAGCTGCAGGCATTCCAGCTGGAGTTCAGCACAACCAGGGTCATCAAGGGAGCCGCGCTCGCCGACTTCGTGGCAGAATGGACGGACGCCCCGGGGCTTGAAGCAGGCGAGGATCGATCCCTCTGGCCGGGAAGTGAAGCGCCAGATGGTTGGGTTATGTATTTCGATGGCACGTTCGCACGCTAGGGCGCGGGGGCTGGAGCAGTGCTCATCTCGCCCACTCAGGACAAGCTCTACTACGTCGTGCAGCTCGGCTTCCAGCAGGGCGAGAAGGTCTCCAACAACATCGCGGAGTACGAAGGCCTCATAGCTGGCCTTAAGGCTGCGGTGGCCCTGGGGGTGAAGCGCCTCACCATCAGGGACGACTCGCAACTTCTCGTCAACTTCTCCAACAAGGTATACGAGCCGAGGGACGAGCACATAGAGGCATACCTCGCGGAGGTACGCAGAATGGAAAAAGCAGTTCCTGGGCCTAGAATTGCAGCACGTGCCCCATGGCACCAACAGGGAGGCCGACGACATCGCCAAAAGAGCATCCAAGTGACAACCCCAAGAGCCTGGCGTCTTTGAGGAGCGGCTCTTCAAGCCGTCGGCAGCACCTCCGCTTTCGAGGCCGGTGCCGCCTCGGGAGGAGCTCCCCAACCACCTGCCTCGGGAGCCCCGGCCTACAGCCCGACCTCGGGAGCACGCCTACTCGTGGCGCTCGAGCCTCAGGAGGGGTGCTGGACCAAGGAGTTCAAGGAATACCTGGCGCAAGGGACGCTGCCGGAGAAAGAGGAGGACGCGGAGCGTGTGGCCCGACAGGCCACGGCGTACTGCATCCAGGACGGTGAGTTATACAGGAAGCAGCCAAATGATGTTTCTTTGCGTTGTATCTCCAGGGAACATGGGAACAAGTTGCTAGATGACATACACGGCGGAGACTGCGGGCACCACTCGTCGTCGCGAACCCTCGTCGGCAAGGCGTTCCGCAACGGGTTCTACCGGCCTACGGCGCTCAACGACGCGACTGAGCTGGTGAAGTCCTGCGAGGCCTGTCAATTCCACACTAAGCAGATCCATCAGCTAGCTCAGGGCCTCTAGACCATCCCGCTCTCGTGGCCATTTGCAGTCTGGGGGTTGGATATCTTAGGCCCGTTCCCTCGAGCGCTCGGGGGCTACCGCTACCTCTACGTCGCCATTGACAAGTTCACCAAATGGGCGGAGGTAGAAGCTGTCCGCACCATCCCGGCCGGATCAGCAGTCAAGTTCATCAAGGGTCTTGAGCCGGTTCGGGGTCCCAATCGCATCATCACCGACAACGGCTCGCAGTTCACTAGCTATCTCTTCAGGACATACTGTGCTAACCTTGGAACGCAGATCTGCTACGCTTCGGTGGCACACCCCAGGAGCAACGGTCAAGCCGAACGTGCCAACGCAGAGGTCCTGAGAGGCCTCAAGACCAGGACCTTCAAGAAGAAGCTCGAGGCCTGCGGCAGGGGCTGGCACGACGAGCTCCAGTCTGTGCTGTGGTCCATCCGCACCACCGCCACCAAGCCAACGGGCAAGACCCCGTTCTTCCTCGTCTATGGAGCAGAGGCGGTTCTCCCACACGAGGTCAAGCATCGCTCCGTGCGGGTCCTGGCGTTTGACGAGACGCAGCAGGACGCCATGCGGGGGATGGACCTTGTGCTGGGGGAGGAACGCCGCCGCAAAGCCACGCTTCGAGCGGCAAGATACCAGCAGGCGCTGCTGCGGTATCACTGCCGCAACATCCGCTCCAGGACGCTCGAGGTGGGTGACCTCGTCCTAAGGCGGGCGCTCTCCAGGGAAGGGCTGCCTAAGCTCTCGCCCATGTGGGAGGGCCCGTTTAGGGTTGCCCACGTCTCCAGGCCTGGTGACGTGCGCCTGGAGACGCAAGACGGGGTCCCCATCCAGAACGCCTGGAACATCCAGCACCTTTGGAAGTTCTACCATGAAGCAAGGCCCGGCGCCTGTGAAGCAAGGCCCCACGCCTGTGAAGGTCTCCGCTCGTGACACTGTCACGTAATAATGAGTGGGGCTGTACACGCCCCGGAGTCTCAGGAGTGCCACCCTCGGGCCTTGGGGGCTCCCTCCCACGTCCTACTGGCAACACTTAGCTCTGTGCTGGTGAGAAGACTAGACTAGGTGCCGGACGCGGCTTTTCATTTGCTTTCTGTAGTTGGCTTGCCCCTTTTTTTGGAAATTTGCTTTTTGGTGTTTCTTGCCAGCTTGGTTCCATCGCCTTTTCCCTCCGTTTTCTTCCCTCGGTTCCTTGTTTTGACCCGTGCTCTCCCTCGCATGCCTCGCGAGGGGGTTGGACAGGCACGCTCGTGAGCATTTTTCCTGTTCTTTGCGAGGCACCCTTGCTCGAGCTCGCAAGCTGGCGCACCTCTCTCAATCCGTGCCCCTCGGGTACCGCGATGCGCAGTGCTGGGTCATGGCCGGTTGCGCCTGCGGCCAGGCTTCGGAAGAATAAGAGTTTCCTAACAAAATTTTGCAGTTCCTAGACGCCTCCCAGGCCAAGGAGGTCTCGCCAGGTACTGGGAAATGCGTGCCTCATGAGGCGGAAACTACTTCAGTCACGTCAAGCTAAGTTATCTCCACATGCTTACACAAAACATGAATACTGCAACATGACACAGGAATGACAAACATAACATAGCGACTTGGAAACCACGGTTCGTTGCACGCCCTCGCAGGGCCCCATACTCGTTTCTTTTGTAATGCAGGAAGAAAAGGAAGGATAAAACAAAAGCGGCGCGCGCCCCGCAGTGGTCTGCGAGGGTAGGCCTTGGCACCGTCCCGGACTCAGCCAGACCCCTCCTCGCGCTTCACTGGGGCACGGCAACGAGACGACCCGCTGCCGCCCTCGAAGCGGGCACGGCGGTGTGGCGGCTGGTCATAAGCCGCCGCCGCTGGAGCTGTCGCCGGAAGAAGAGTCGCCGTAGCTGGACGACCCGCGGCCGGCGCGAAGGACAAGCCCGCCTTCACGCTCGTTGCGACCGTCGCCAAGGCTGAGCACCTCGCTGCCGTCGTTGTCCTCAGGTCAACACCCGACGCGGCGACCATCTTCCCCGAACACCCTCATGTAGAGGGTCGCGTTGCCGTCATACTTGAAGTGGAGGGTGCACCGCCTGCCCAGGACACGCGCATGGGCAAACGTCTGCCAGCCGCGGGCCAATGCTGCGTTGCCCGCGATGGAGACCTCCACCGTGACCCACGAAGCCTTGCTGCAGCAGCCGTCAGCCTGCAGCCAGAGACCGCCTGGACCCGTGGCCGGCAGCTCGCCGGTGAAGAAGCGTGGGAGCTGAAGCCAGGTGCCGGCCGGGTTCTCCGACCACACGACGAACTCCGGCAGCACCTCCGCCGAGTGGAAGCATGGCCGGGGAAGCCACGCGACCATGGCGCGCCTCCCTTCACCGACGGGATTGCCACGACCTGGGCGACTCCCACCACGCGAAAAGGTGCCGCCGCGGCCGCGAGGGGCAACGGCGGGGGTCGCGGCGTGATTGCGGGGGCGACCGCGCCCCCTCTTGGGCGGTGGTGAGCCGGGCCCCTCCTGGCAGGCCTTCCCCTTCTCTGCGGCTGAGAACCTCTTCACAGGTGCCATGAGTGTTGCTGCTAGCAATGAAGCAAAGGAGAGGAAGCGAGAGGAGCAGGAAGATATGAGCGACGGGGGCTCCGCCCCCTCCTCATTTATAGTGGGAGAAGGCCAACCGGCGACCCCCCGATCACAGGTAATGATGATTCTTCTCTGCATGCCGCAGGGACTCATCAAGTCGGGCAGTTGCCGAGGCAGCGTGGGGAAGCGGAGACGCCCACGTCCCATCAGTCGCCACGCGTCAACCGAGGCCGCAGGCTGTTGGGGCCCGCGACGCTCTGCACTGGCCCCTTGGCTTTGCCTCGAAGCCAAGTCCGAGCGCACCTTGGGCCCCGGGGCTACTGTCGGCATCCTGGGAACGGGGGTCCCCAGACTTGCCTGCCTGCGGCCCACGGCGTGGCTCCACCGGTGGCCCTGTACAGCCCGTCTTCATCAGCCAACACTCAAGACCCTCGCGAGGGGCCAAGCCTCACGAGGCGGACGATGCAAGACCTCCTCGGGGGCGACCTCACTAGGCTGGCTCGCGAGGAGCGGAGAGATCAAGGCAAGGGGCACCTCGCAAGGTTTCTGTGACGCAAGCCATGACGACCAAGGCCAGGCAAGCGCCAGGTGGGCGCCAGCGCGCACAGTATCCTCGTTTCCTCTTTGGTGCTAAAGAGGAAAGCGCATGCGAGGAGTCCCGAGGCATCAGGCAAAGGTTTCCATATCGGTGCAACGAGACCAAGACCAGCAGGACAGCAGGACGGAGGTCACCGTGGAGCCCAAGACGGCGTCACCACCAGAGCCTTTGGCAGGCAAAGACCACCTTTAGTCACGATAACTTGTACTAGTTGTCTCCCTTCAAATTTTGCCGTTGTGGGATCCCTTCCCGCCTACATTTGGGAAGAGGACCAGGGCCTCTATAAATAGGGCTAGCCACCATAGTAGGAGAACAGATCTGGGGCTATTCAGATCATCCTCACCCACACAAGCTTACCAAGCACAAGAGCACCTCTCCTCAGGAGGCTGTTCTTCCCTTGTAACTGTTCATCCTAAGCCCAAGAGGCAATCCACCACACCACACTGGAGTAGGGTATTACACCACATCGGTGGCCCGAACCAGTATAAACCCTGTGTCTCTTGTTCTGTGAGTTCGACGCGCTGAGATTTGAGATCGCGGTGAGGGCGTGAGCTAGGGGGAGGAGAGATCTTCGTGCGCACCCCAGAGTTCGAACCTCAAGGGTTTTGCCGGAACCCGAAATCCGACAAACCATATGAAAGCGTGTACAGTTAGAATGTTATTCTTCCACTAATGCACTTGGTCTTGTTTTCATGCATAGGATTTTGAAAAGTAGGTCCAGGTGGATGTTTTGCTCCATTCTTTTCAAAAAAATGCATGAATAATTGAATAGTAGAGTGCCATTGGAAAATTTCCTATTGCTATGTTTTTCCGTTGAACCAAAATAGCCCTAATGGATCGACATGAATGTAGAGTAATAAGTGACGCAACAAGTGTACAACCTCTTTGCCGTAGCCATGTCGACCTCAGCATCATTAGGTTGGTCGCTGAAGAAGTTTAGGCAGAGGTGGCTATCGGAGGTGTGGAGGAAGATCTGAGGAATCTGTAGATGGCGTCCAGGGCACTGCTTTGTTGTGATGGATTGTTCTGTCGTTGGAGCAGCTCTGGTGAGCCGTAAGACGCCAAGGCTGAAGCAGCACAAGACAGACATCGTTAATCTCAAGTGGGATTCTAATAGCATCTCCAATAGATGATGTAAAATAGACGTAAAATTTACATCACCAAAAACCACCTGACTACAACAAATGAGGTAAAAACTGTTGACTCTGAACTTAACTGTCGAAACTGAAATTTACTGTGGAATCTGAATGTTATTGTCGAAACTGAACGCAATGGTAGTTGAGAGGCACTTGGCATGTAGTTTAGGGAGGCCTGCAGTTCATCTTCAACCTGCACCCCCCTGAGCTGCCAGCCACCACCGGCCGAACCGCCGGCCCCCGCCCCGCCTCACCGCCCCGAAACAACTCCCCACCGCCGGTCCACCGCTGCCCCGAAACAACTCCCCACCACTGGTTCGCCGCAACCCACCCTTAACCCTAAGATTGATAGTGGGGTACCTCTCCGGCGAGCCCCCTCCCCGCTGCGGGTGGTTCTTCCTTAACTCCGGCGAGCTCCCCCACCCCTTGAAAATCGACTGACCCAAAAGTCGATTCAGTCGACTGAAGTGTAGCTAAATCAGAGCAGAGCAGCAACACGAGCGAGAGGGAGAGCAATAGCAGCAGCAGCAGTAGCGCGAGCGAGAGCCGGAGCAGCAGCAGCTGCGCGAGCGAGCGAGAGACAGAGCAGCAGCAGCAGCGTGAGCGAGCGAGATCCGGAGCAGCAGCAGCAGATCCGGCTGGTATGGACGCCGCCGCCGAAGGGGCCTCACACTGGGGGAGAGCCGCCAGGGAGATGTCGCCCGCGGTGCCGGCTTCGAGGTAGCCACTCCATGGGGGTGCGGGATGGAGCACCGTCGGCGCCGGGAGGTCGAGTTAAGGAGAAAGTGCGATGCGATGAGTGTATAACCTCTTTGGTGGCGCCGAGTAGGCCTCGGCTTCGTCCGAGGAGTCGGTGAGGATGCTGCGGTTCTGGTAGAGCAGGTTAAGGCGGCACTGTGGGGATGGAGTAGCCGCGATAGATGAGGCGATCGTCGGAGCGGATCCTTGGGGGTGGAGGACGGGGTGGCTGAACCGGCGGGACAACGAGATGGACGATGGATCCTCATCCAGGGAGGTGGACGAGGGACGTCGAGCTGTTGCAGTGGACGACGTCGTCAGGGAAGAGGCTACAGCTGGGCAGCGGTGAGGTGGAGGTCGGAGGAGGGTGGGGTTTCGCGGCTAGAGCGGAGAGGTTATGGCGGCCTGGGATTTTGAATGGCGAAAAGGAGGCGATGGGAGAGGTGGAACCATGACTTAGGGACGCGCTTGTCCAAAATGTAGGGTGTGTTACAAAAGTACCCCCGCCGATTTGAACTAGCGGCCCTTTCGGCTCAGGGTTAGAAGGGGGATTTCAAGTGTCAGGATTTGGCAGCTGGAGGGAGTTTTCGCGCGCGTTGTAATTTCGGGATAGCAAGGCGCGGGTTGTGAAGGCGCCAGTTTTGGGAGCACGATATCTGAATTTTCGGGATATAACAAGGCACGGGTTGAATTTTAGGGACAAGCCTAACGTGTAATATTGTACTTGTAGGTACCAAATCAATTCACACTTCCCTCAACGAAAAAACAAAAAAAAAACTATTCACACCACACAAAGAGAGAGTCTTGTCCCGTTTTACTATACAAATGCTATTCAAAGCTACTCATACCAACATGTTATGTCCAATTAAATTTTTTCATTGGCTGTATAATGCATGTCCCCTACTCATACCAACATTTTAGTGCATTCCAAATGTCTATACTATCGCTGCAATTCAAACTAAATTTGAATTCGTTTCTCTATTTCAGTAAGAATCTACAATCATGATTGTTGCCAACTTCAACCATCATTCGTGTATTACCTTAACAACACACCACATGATTACTGTAGAGATAGATATGAACTATGTGTACTATATGAACTCGAATTCTATTTTTTGAATACACTTGATGTTGATTCTAAATAATAGTACATTTGATGTACTAACTATATATTCATAATCTAAACCATGTTCCATACGTACACCGTGTTTATCACACAAAGTATAGTGCCCCGCCCCCTACATTATGACAAGTATTTAGCCCTGAGCTGCAAAAGCCAAACATTAGCCCAAATTATAATCAATGTTCTATATATTATATGTAGTACTAACAAGATGCCCATGCATTCCACGGAATATCAAGATGATCGAGGGGAGGCCTTATTTGCAAATGTGGAGAGGGGTGTGGGTATCTTTTTTCAAAATTGCCATAGTTTCCTTCCTATCCGTCAGATATAAATCGGACGGCCTATATTGCTGGATGGCAGGCACGCCATCATCAACAACTCTGTTTTTTTATAAGAGTAGAGATAAAATATATTATATGTAGTATAACATGTTCATAACCACACCATGTGTATCACCGTTATATATATTCACGCATGCGTCGGTTTAAAACACTATGATAAATTCTTCAAATATCCAAATTCACTTCTTATAATGAATTATGATCTCTATTCGTCTTTTCCACCCACACAATCCTCTTATCTTTGTAGCTAGCGCTAACTTTCTCTCGTGCATGCACACGCCCACATCCCTCTGACCCTCCCTCAACATTCTCTAGCTCCATTGCATAAATTCGTCTTTTCACTTTAGGTCGTTCACCCACGGTGTGTGTAGCCCCCCAGCTCCTTCTTTACGGCACACATCGATCGATATGCCTCTCTAGCCAGGTGTGCCTACCACAAACACAAGCTTTCCCTCTTCTCTTCTCACTGTCCATGCCTCACTCCCACCCCTCTTTTCATTGATCTCGTACTCGCACACTCCTTTCCCCTCGATATAGTATGCCTCTCGCACCACCTCCTAGCTGCAGCCCTTTCTCTCTATCCTTCTCCCCGGGCCTTATTTGCTTGTAACACATACATGCATGTATATCGATCGATCTCCCTACATATACCTAGGTCGACTTTAACTATTTTCCCCCACCCATCGATCGACGTACCTCACAAGTTATGTCTCTCCTCTCTCTGACAAAGGACGATTGATCTTCCTATGTAGTTACATCTGCTTACCGCAGCCATATCGTCCCCCCTCATCATTCGTGCATGACTCCTGTCCCGTCTCTCACACGCACAGATAGGCAGCCATCTCCTCTCTTATTGATATTGCAGGCGTGCCCTCCGTTTGTCTAGCAAGCCTCTCCCACCATTTGTTAGAAGCAACTCCACCACCATCCCCTCCAACACTCTAGCTCTGTCTCTCTCCCAACCTTATTCCTCTCCTACACATATGCATGTATGCCGATCGATCTCCCTCAATACATAAGGTAGGCCTCTCTCCTCCTCCACACATACACCAGCCATTGTACCTCTATAGTTAATTAGGTCTCCCCCACCCCACCCCCACCACACACCGATAGTCGAGCATTGTAGGTAGGTATCCATGCCACAGAGACAAACTGCACCTGTCCCCTCTCACGTTCCAGTAGGCCAGTCACCCTATATCTTTGACGTGGGCACACACAAATTTGATGGCACTCTTTATCGATCGCGCGCACGCGCACACACACACACATCATCCCTCTCTTCGATTCTATGGATACCTCAACCCGATGATACCTCCACTCTCTTCTCGTGGATCGCCCCCTCTATATATATGATATATCCAGGACTCTATTTCACACACATTGCATATGTTACATTTTTTATTGAAATATCATCCACATATATTGCTTGTCTATTTCTCAACCCCCCCCCCCCCAGAAAAAACACTCACGAACCCACACACCATATCTCTCTACGTTTGTATCTTTCTCACACAACCCCTAGGTGCACGTACTCACGCTTCGTGCCCAGCCACACCCACGCGGGTACACGATGGAGCTCATTTCTGTACGAAATGGCAGCCCACGTGCTAATTTGAACGCATGTAGTGGTTGTTTACTTACGGAGGTCGTGTACCACGCGTGCACGAAACAAAGTTTGACTTGATGCGTTGGCGCGTTATTTTTAAATAAAGTTATATCGCTCAATGGCACGTACATAGAATATAAAACGATTTTTATGGAGAAAAAGGTAGTCCGCTCCACTATATACAATGGAGCCTACCTGCCTGGGTTTGTCTCTCTTTAGAGTATCTCACACAAGGTGGCAGTGGCCTCTCTCTCTCTCACCGTTGGTCACTGATCCAGCCGCATCCTGTCCGCCGGCGGAAAGGGAGGATGTGCATCGTTTCTCCGTTCGACGGCGCCGAGGCAGCACGCCCTGATCTTCGGTACCCGCCGTTCTCTTTGACCAAGCTCCGGCGCGGTAGGGCCGACGCCACCTGCTCGCTGCTGCAGTATGGGCAGATCCCGCCCGCCGGCGCTCTCCTAGTTACATCCCGATGACCCCCAGGTATCCCTCCGGCCTTGCCCCACTGTCCGTCTTCCCACGTCGCTGCATGTGGAAAATCTTGCATGTGGATCTTCCATAGTTCTTTGCCCAAAACGTAGCTCGCCCGGCTACTTTCCATATTGCAATCTCGTCCTCACACCGTTTTAGACAAACACAACCGTGCTGTTATCTTCCCTTATGACAAGGAATATGCTTCTTTTTGGTCGTCGTATGTGTCATCAACTGTTATTGGCCAGTAATTGTTTCCTTTCTACCTCTTTTTTGCAAATAGGCCTATCCATTTCACCTCATTGCTATTGCGACCTTTTGGTGAACTGCACAAATCACTTTTTTCTTAAGAGTGTTTTGTGCAGTTGTACTAAAATGTCACATGGGCAACTTCTATACATTTCAGTGCGACTGCACAAAGGGAGATTGGTTTTGCTCTATCCTCCTCATCCAACTCCGAGCCTAATCTTCTCCAACTATTTGCTTAATCTTCTCCAACTAGTTAGTCTTAAGAGAGACTGCAAAGGTGACCGGCTTCTATTTGTGTGTTTATTGTTTAATCAACAGTCCTCTATTATTGTAATCACACTTAATATCTTTGGCACAGGGACACTCAGCTCTATTTTAGTGGAACTGCACAAAATGATCGGAATGTTGCATGCTCCAGACAACTACTTTTTTTCCCAACATGCCTTGTTGATTTAGACAGAGCTGGGGGGACGTTGCTGCCAATGAAAGTATGGATCAATTTTAATTTAACACCTTCTCACAACTTTGTCTTCAGTTGTGATGTAAATATTAGCTCTGATATGCTAAT
Organism: Aegilops tauschii subsp. strangulata; assembly: GCF_002575655.3. Taxonomy (NCBI): domain Eukaryota; kingdom Viridiplantae; phylum Streptophyta; class Magnoliopsida; order Poales; family Poaceae; genus Aegilops; species Aegilops tauschii. The sequence goes on along the minus strand of NC_053036.3, from coordinate 133,123,170 downwards.
CATTGAGATGCATTAGCAAGGAAGTTAGTTTTTTATTGTTTCCGAAAGAGCATGGATGGCAAGACACACGAAAAAAGATGAAAGCTTAGAGCATTGTACAATTTCATGTTGCTGGAAAATTATTTGTATAGTACGTCAATTATGTAACCAAATGCTGGAAGCTTGATAGCATTGCCAGAAGCCTCTTCAGCATCCGGGTGCATGTGCCATGCACAAAATTATACTTCCTCCGTTCCTAAATATTTGTCTTTTTATAAAATTTCAAATGGACATATTTTAGAGTGTAGATTCACTCATTTTGCTTCGTATGTAGTCACTGGTTGAAATCTCAAGAAAGACAAATACTATGTAGTATATTTAAGAACGGAGGGAGTAGTGCACAACCGCATGGGAGACTCAGCCCGGTTGTTGCGCCGCACTAATAGTGAGTAGTAATGAGCAGTCAAATCATAAGCCCCACCTTTCCCACTGTAAGTTGCTCGGAAGAAGCAACCATCAATACACTCTTCTTTGAATCCGCTCATACTACTCCCTCCGTCACTGTTTATAGAGCACGCTTCAAAAAAAAAGAACAATCTCTGGGACCAAGGCGACTAGCGGTCGGCCTGAAAAATAGCATTGGTAGTTATAGCACGGCGTCTACTACTAGAGGAAATAATGCGTACATACATGCATGTAGTGCTTCCACCCCAGGTACACACATGCATGCACTTACTCCACTCCGTAGTACATCGAGAGAAAATTGTGGACTTGATTGCGGTTACCACGCCCTAATTAATTGAGCATTAAACCAAACGCGTCTAAAGTCTCTCTGGTGGTGGAAATGCATGGAGAGAAATGCATCAGAATGAAGCACGCCCTGTAAACTGTGATGGAGGGAGGAGTAGTATGAAGGTGCAAAACCAAGTACGCGTATGGCCAGTCGGTCAATGCACTTCCTCTTGGCATATCACTGACATGTGGGACCGGAGTGTGGGCAAACCGATCTCAATTGACGGCAAAATGGCCAACCCGCCGCTCCCTGAGAGAGACGAGGAGCGAGAACACACAGACGGGCTCACACGGAGGCCAAGATATATTCGAGCATGGTTGATCGATATTATCATTACATGTTCGATGTTTGTTAACACTACCATTGGGCTGCCGTTTTCCGCCCTTCTCCCGAATAAATGTGTGCTTTATCAGAGATTAAAATAAAATATGAGTACAGACGCTCCACCATGCGGTTCTAGTAGTAGTACTACTCGTACAACTAAACCTTGCGCTTGGCTCTTCGCCTCTTCGTGAAGTCGAACAATGATGGTACTCCACATGTTGGGTACTACAGTGTATGCCTCTGGCAATCTGACACCGAATGAACTGCTGCATGTCCACCGCCTGGGCGAGGGTAGGTTGCATTAGTCAAAAGGCGTAAGCGAGCTTCACCTTGTCCCGCAAGCTTCTCCTTGTTCTGCAAGTTGACGGGACACACCAAAAAGTAGTGCTAGTCCATACTCCCTCCTTTCCGGTTAATATGGCTTGATCTTTTTTGCGGGTAAATGAGAGAGCTTTATTCATATATAAGCATTCTTAGGACGATCAGCCAAGAGACTGGTCACTAGGAAGCGAGGTACCCCGCAAAAAAAGAAGAAGGAAGCGAGGTGTTTCATCAAGCCAGCTCTCGGCCACATTCAAAGTGCAGCAAACACGGTTCGCACAAAGATGCGCCGCAAGGTTTGCTGACCTGTTTACATGCTGAATAACAAAAAAAGAGAAAATATTACCGAGCGCTCCTATTTGTAACAGGATATGAGCCAGAATTAAGCGAGAATTGTGGCGAGTGTTCCATGCAATCAACTTCCATTATCACATGCGAGAACCCTCGAAGAGAACCAAATGTGTTGAAGATTGCTTTATCACATTTTAAAATAAAATAAGAGTGCAGACGCTCCTCCATCCGGTTCCTAGTAGTAGTACATACCTCTATAGTAGTAGTACTAGTACTAGTAAACTTTACACTTGGCTGTTCGCCTCTTCAGGAAGTCGAACAATAATAGTACTAGTATAGTGTATGCTTCTGGCAATCTGACACCGAATTAACTATTGCACGTCCACCGCCTGAGCGAGGCAGAGCTTGCATTAGTCAAAAGTTTCTCCTAGTCCTGCGAGCCACCACGCGCAAGCTTCTCCCGTCCTGCAAGCGGACTACGCTTCAGTGCCTTAAGGCACCTGCCTTTGTGTCCATGACATGTGGGCCCAACAGGTGTCTCCCACATGTCAGTGACACAAAGGCAGGTGCCTTTAAGGCACTGAAGCTGCGTCCCCTGCAAGCTTCTCCTCGTTCGGCAATTTGACGGGACACAGCAAAGTAATGCTAGTCCATACTGCCTCCTTTCCGGTTAATATGGCTTAATTTCAAACAAGATAAATAAACTGTCTGTCACTGTATATTTGTAAAAATACTGTCAGTGGACTTCATAATACGCTCATTGCGCTCAATATATACATCTTCCAATGTTTATACGGTCACTAGCTCACCCTGGGTGAGTATGTGTGTGCATGCACGTGTAGGTTGGGCACTTGAGCGTGACCGTGTGTGTTCCGTCGTGTGCTCGGACATGCATGCTTTGTCAAAATGTTGCATGCAAGGTTTAATCATTCGTTGTGCATGCATGCATTCCCGATATTAATATGTTGGTAAAGACAATTTCTTGAGGAAAACGAGCCCATGAATTGAGTACAAAGGGGACCAATAAGCCAGGACGGAGGGAGTACCAGTAGTGAACCGGAAGGAGGGAGTAGGTGCTAGTAGTACTACGTAACAACATGCAGTAACAAAATTCCTCTATGCGCATCCTGTCTATGTGTCATGCAAGAAAATAGAGATAAGTACAAGTGAGACTCAGGAACAGTCATACACATAGGGGGAGTACGTGTAGGGGCCACTAAGGAGCAGTCAAATCACACAGTAAGTTAGTCGGAAGAAGCAACCATCATTTCACTCTTCAATGACATGTACGCAATATAAAATGGTTGATATGGAGAGAAAAAGAAAACCACTATATATACACTAGCAGGAGCCTAAGCTACAAGCATGCTTGCTTGGGTTGCTCTCTTCACAAGCATAGAACGACGTGGGGGGAAGGGAACGATGTTCTGCGTAGACGCGGTCGACATCGGCGAGGGAGAAAACCCACAGTCGGTGCATCCCAATCGAGGGTCCCCGCGGTATAGGCTGATGCCGCCTCCCAACCGCCCTTCTAGCTACAGCCCGACGTCCCAGGTACATCTTCCTTTTGGAGCCGGCTTGCTCCACTGCCGCAGCTCCCCACGTAGTTCCATCTCCATGCCGATCTTTCTCTACTTCTACCGGCTTCTATTTGTGATGAGTTTACGTCTCATGAACTAGTGCCAGTACTATTATTCTAATCACACTTCTTCAATATCTTTGTCATCAGGGATGCTCAACTCGATTTTAGTGGAACTACACAAAAGCATCGTATGATCCGAGGGTGCCAGCCGTCTTTCCTTCGACAGGTTCTACCTAGCCAGGAAATTAAATCCTGTTTAGGGTTTAGGGTTTAAGTCATAGTGACCCCATCAGTAGTTTTTCTTTTGTACACGCTCTCACAACTTTTGTCTTTTGTTGTGAAGTAAATATTGGCTATCATCTGTGAATCATCGAGATGCATCAGCATGCGTGTTAGTTTTCCTTTGTACTTGATGGAATGTTGTAACGGGGCAACCTTGGAGTATGATAACTTTCCCGCCTGCTTGTCGATGGATCGCGCCATGGAGTACTAGCACTACTGGAAGAAATTGACGAGTTGGGGGAGGACAGCTAGCTGTAGCACGGACTCCCAAGAACTTTTAACATGCATGTTGTGGCCGGCTATTGCGACCTTTGAACATGGAGCAGTCGCATGCACCGGGAAGCGGCACGGGTATGCTCTCTCGGCCGGCGCGCCACTTCAATGCCGGCGCCAGTGAGAGGTCGCGTCCGCTCTGGCCGGGCATGAATGCGGCACTGGCCGTTTCGGGCGGGAAGCACGCGCGGGTGATGAAGAGGGTTCGGGTTGGTCAGGAGAGGGCGTGGCAGCAGTCCGGACGCCCGCAAACAAGAGATGTTGTACATTAATATTGCTGCGTATATAATTAACAACGTAAATAATGTGCCAGTTGGACAAATATATTGCTGCGTATAGAATTAACCACTGCTATGGAGAGATTTTTTTTACTGCATTGTATATATAGCCTCTTGTTTGATAAGGTTTCTCGCCTCTCGCTCTCTCACCCTCTCCATATCAAAACAAGATGAGAGTGTCCACTCTATCTCACTCCTCACCGGTGGTCATAGATCCGGCCGAATCCCGTCCGCTGTGGGAGGTGAGGAGGTGCAGCGTTGACGTTGTCGCTGTCGGCGATGGAGGAAGCCGATGCGCACCGTCCTCTCGGAGCCGGCGCTGGCACAGACGAAGGTCCTCCGCGCCCTTGTTCGCTGCCGTCGTGTCGGCAGATCCCGCCTGCCCGCCTAAGCGACATCTCGCCCACCTGAGGTATAACTTCTTGTACTCGTCCAGCTCCCCAGGTCGCTGCATGCGGGTTTTCTTCTATGCGACTACTCCCCAGCTCCCCATGTACAGTAGCTAGGGTTCGTCGGCTGGTCCAACATCACCTACTATTATAGAGGAAATGCAACTCGAAAATTTGTCCTGGTTTATGCCTCGGTGGAGGTATACATGTTGTTTCGACAAAAAGTACATGGTGGTTGTGCGGTTATTGTCCATATGCTCCTATTGCTGCCGCTAATCTAATAGTACTATCACTGGTTAAATGAAGAAATGCTTTTTTTCTCGGGTATCCTGGTTTAGTTCCCATCAAGATAATCATGATGCTTCTGTTTGTTGGTGTACTTTTCATTAATTCTTATTGGCAATTGAGATGTCGTTGTTAATCTTGTACAACTGCCAAAACAAAGTAACAACACTATATCCCTTTTTTATATTTTTGCAAACAGCGATGCGTATCTCCATACCCGGGCATGTCTTCCTCAATTTTAGTGGAACTGCACAAAATTGGATGGCCATTGTTGTTCCGCCTCACTGTCCTCTGCCACATGGTTCTTCCTTCCTCGAGCTTGATTACTGAGAAGAAACAGACCACAATGAGGATTTGTCGAACTTCATAGGTGCCTCACCCAAACTTGATGCCAAATGGATGATGCATCACCATGATGACCTATCGATGCTCATGGTTGCGCCTCATGGTTGCATCGGCTGGTGAAGCTGATCAATTTTCCATGAAAAACAAGATGTCTTCCATCAGTGCTCTTTGCTTGTTACCCACAAAGATGATATCCTTCATCAGTTCACCTTGGTTGCGTTGGAGACGCAGTCGTCTTTCATGTTGGTGCAATTTTATCACACAATTGGCTATGAACCAAATGTTTCCTCGAAGAAGGATCAACGTTGGTACTAAGAGCATAAGTTTTGTATTGATTTCTAAGCCTTCTCACAACTTTGTCTTCAGCTCCCCTGTAATTTTATTTGTCCAGCTATTAACTTCGATTGAAAAAATGGTGTGGACTAAAAACCCGGATGGATGTAGTAGCCCTCCATTTTTATTTACTCTGCATATTAGATTTGACTGAAGTCAAACTTTATAAAGTTTGACCAAGTTTAGGCCGAACACAACAAACCAATTATTGAGAGAGGGTAAACTGTACATACTCTCAAACCTTTCCGACAATTGAAATTAAAATTCTTTATTTGTACACACTCTCACGCGTTTCCGATAATTTGGCGCATGAGTGGTTGTTCACTTAAGGAGGGTAGTGTACCGCACGTGAAGGATAGGAAGTGCGACCAGGACGCGTGTATCGTTAGTTCATCGGAAGTAGTAGTTTTCTTCACTGGCACGTTAAATAAAGAGTTTCTTTTCGTACTTACACAATTTAAAACGATTGTTATGGAGAGAATAAGAAAACCACTCCACTTTAGTAGTATACACGAGTACTATATGGACGCAGCTTCATTGACTAAGTGCACCTTCCTTTGGGTGTATGACAGGTGGGCCCAAAATGTGGCCGGCCCACCTGTCAGACAGCCAAAGGCAGGTGCAGTTAAGGCACCGGAGCTCAGTCCGTAATACAGTATATATACTATATAAGCTGGAGCCTCATCGCTTGTTCGCTAGGGTTTGCACTCTCCACACTCTCGCCGCACTACATATATATATCCTTTGCTAGGGTTTGCTATATTCACAGTCTCTCACCCTCTTCACCAGATCTAATCAAGACTGCGTTGGCCTCTGTCTCTCTCTCCCCCCTCATAGCTGGTGAAGGAGGCGTACGGATCCCATCGCATCGGGAAGGGGAGGAGGTGCAGCGTTCACTCTATCGCCTTCAGCGAGGGAGGCAATCCACTGCCGGCTGCGCTATTCTCTTTCACCCAGCGCGTGTGCGGGAGGGCCACCGACCCCTTCTTCCTTGTTGCGGTACGTAGTGTGGGCAGATCCGGCCTCCCGCCGCACGCCTTGCCACATCCCGACGACCCTAAGGTATAAATTTCTTTGAAACCGTCATTGCTCTAGCTGCATGCGGATCTTTTTCGATTATGTAGTCAAATCTAGGTCTTGGTTCAAAGAGGAAAGAAGGGTGCGGTGGGGTGGAGCATGAATCTAGGACGTGATTCAATGAGGAAAGGAGGGAGGGAAAGTAGTATAGACTGGCTATCCAACCGCTTTATCGGTCGAAAAGGGAAAAAGGGGGGTAACCCAGTACACACATCTGTAAGGAACTGATCTCTTTGTTGAAAAGGGAAAGAAACTGGGGGGTCGGGTAGTTTGTGCAGGACTAGATTTGCTACCCTTACATAGGAAAAAGGTTCAAAGAGAACAAATATGGGACCAACGCAGATATGCTGCTTGGCTACATGGGGGGTCGGGTAGTTTGTGTGGACGCACATGGTGCTGGCATGTCCCATGTCCCATACAACTATTTTGCTGTTGTTAATCTAAGAATGCTGCTGGAAATTGAAGCAATGCCACTGTTAAAAGTAAATTACATTCTTAACGAATGTTGTTTTAAGAGAATGTCTTTGTTAATATGAATCAATGCAACCGTTTTAGAAATGCTACTGTCCTACTTTGTTTTCCATCAAGATAAGTTACATGCTTCTTTTTGTCGCTGTTTGTTCCATCCTCCTTTATTGGCCAGTAATTGTTTCCTTTTTCGCCTCTGTTAAAACAGGGATATCTATTCAACTTGTTGCTATAGCAAACTTAAATGTCACACCGGCGACTTTGCTTGATTTCAGTGCAACTGCACAAAACGAGATTGGATTTCCAATTCGCGTTGGTAGATTCGTAGGTGATCTTGTGTGCGTCATGATAGGTTGGTACTTGCCTTCATCCACATGATCGTGCAGTGTGTTTTGAGATGCTGTGCTACTTGTATTGGTACTGTTTTAAATAAATGTTGAATTGAAGCTATTGCATTGCTCTCTTTTCCCATTAAGTAGTGAACAAAAATGGTACCAACCCAGACATGATGCTTGTTGCTTTGTTACAACAAACTCTGCATCACCCCCTTTATAAGTAGATGGAAGCACATGGTGTTGTTGCGCCCACTCTCCCCTGGAACTGTTTATGCTTTTTGTTAATCTAATGCCGCTGGTAAAATTAAGCAATGCCACTCTCAGAATTAACTACTGAATCTTAGCTGCAACACTTGTTAGGGATTGGCGGGATTACCATTTTTGTGGCCGCATGTTTCATCCTCCTTTATTCGCTAGTAATTGATTCATTTTTTGCCTCTGTTAAAACAGGGATATCTATTCAACTTGTTGCTATTGCGACATTTTGTTTCGCTTAATTTTGGTGGAACTGCACAAAAGGAGACCGGATTTCCATATATATGTTGAGATCTCTTTTAGGTCTTCCTCACGAGTTGTTTCAAATCTTGGTCTTAAAACAGGGATATCTATTCAACTTGTTGCTATTGCGACATTTTGTTTCGCTTAATTTTGGTGGAACTGCACAAAAGGAGACCGGATTTCCATATATATATGTTGAGATCTCTTTTAGGTCTTCCTCACGAGTTGTTTCAAATCTTGGTCTTGAAAGGTCAGTACCGACTTTCCTCAGAATTAACTACTGAATCTTAGTACAAAACTGCAACACTTGTTAGGGATCGGCAGGAGTACCATTTCTGTTAGGGATCGGCCGGAGTACATATTTAAGAAATGTATTGTTCAGATAATATCTCTGTTATTATATATTAGTTACAGTGTTTTACAAATGGTACTATCCTGCTTTGTAGTTCTTTCTACATGTTTAACCAAGGTATTGTTAAGATAATGTCTTTGTTAAAATGAATCAGTCGCATTGTTTTAGGAATGGTACTTTCCTGCTTTGTCGTTCTTTATACATGTTGAAACAAGGCATTGTTAAGATAATGTCTCAGTTAATATGAATGAATCACACTGATTGAGAATTGCTACTCTCCTGCTTTGTTTCCCATTAAGATAAGGTAGATCAGTAGATGTTTTTCTTCTGGGAGTACAAGTCATCAACCATTATTTCTCAGTAATTGTTTCCCTTATACCTATTGTTGCTTACAGGGATATCAAACTTAAAGCTCAGTTTTATTCCGACTTTGATTTTAGTTGAACTGCACAAAAGGAGCCAATGTGTCTAAGGCAAACTGCTGCATTAGTGGGTCCAGTTGGTCTTACCACTTTGCAGAAAGAAGCAGTCACTGTTTGCGCTACATTACACAAGGAATGATCGAGAAGCTTTACAGAGTATTAGTAGACGCTGGTGACATGACTAGTCTGTAGAGAGCATAGGCAACTCAACAACAACTGGAGTGCACTGGGCAAAAAGTGCCCAAACAAGTACAAGAAGCCAGGACAGGACTCCAAGTCTGTCAATGCCATTCTAAGCAACAATGATGGGGCATCTGGGTATGGTAATTTGTTTACCGTAATTTCAGTTTGTTAGTCCACCGATTGGTGGGTTGACACTGGGGCCAATATTCATGTGTGTGTTGATGTGTCTTTGTTTTCTTGCAGCATATAAATATGAAATCCACAAGGATGCTCAGCTTGATTTTAGTAGAACTTCACAAAATGTTCAGATGGTTCGTGTCCTCCATAATACTTCATCATGCACAATACATCGAATGGTTCTCTAATCATTCGTTGTCACCTTGAGCCACCGGACTATCAGGTGACAAACTGATGACAAACCCTGCCTGTTCCACAATCATAGGCATTACATATTTTGAATGGGAAAAGCTTGTCAAAGTTTAATCATTGATGTTAGCAAGAAGACATTAGTTTAATATATTGGAATTGGAAAACCTTGTCAAAATTTTCTCATCGATGTTAGCCAGAAGACATGCATTTGATATTTTCGCGTGGGACGCCCTTTGCTGTGAGCTACGTCGATCGTTTTTTCCTATTCCTGTCTTCAGTTCAGAAATATTTACTCTGCTGAGATGCAGTCACATGAATGTTGACTTATGTAAGGTATTTTAAGAGGTTGTTCTGAATGTTGTCTATGTAATGCCAGGCCTTGTGAGTTTGTTCTGATTGTTGTCTATGGAATGCTGTGGCATGCGGCATCACGAGCTGTTCACCGTGCCTCCTGTTGGAGATATGCCCTAGAGGCAATCATGTATGATGATATTTCCTATGTGTTTATGAATAAAGATAGTCCTTGGAGATTATCAGTGATGTGTATCAGCAAGTACGTGACTTGTTTGTGGGACTATGCATTGTCTGATGGCTGTCCTAAAAGGTCCCTAGTCGAAAGGGCTGTGTGGACGCGCAGCCGACTAGACTAGCATATGACACGGTCGATGGCTTGGTCTCACTAGCCATGGAGCATTGGATGCTAACCGGATAATATGGACTTGGAAAGGTCTGGTCGGATTCGACGTAGTCAGATCCGAGTTGAGATAAGGTCCGAGTCGGACAGACCCAACTATGAGACGCAGCGATATGTCATCTGTGAGTCTCTAGTACAACATATATTCTATGTCCTAAGACCTGAGCTGGCACATGTACTCGGGATGGTGACAGACCTACTTTGGGCCGAGCAAACGCTACTCTGTGACTGGGTAATTACAAAGGTAGGTTTCGGGCTTGTCCAGACCCATGCTGCGAGACATGGTCGAGCAAGATAGGATTTGCCCCTCCGACCAGGAGAGATATACCTTGGGCCCCTCGTGTGATCCGACCAGGATAAGCATGGCCATGCGACAAGGATTATGAGATAATCCGGATAGTGGTCGGCATCATTGGAACGAGAAAGAGGTCAGGCTAGCACAAGGATGACAGACTCGCCTTGAGCCCGACAACTTATATCGTGTGACAAAAGGAATGGAAGTGTGATGTATAGGTTCACCTAACCAGCTTCATAGTCTGCTTGGTGTTCGGCATGCCTTGCTAGAGGCCGCTACCAACTGTGCAGCTCGGAGGTGATCCGAACTGCGACCAAGCTGGCTTGAACCTAAGGGGTCGCGCGCTTAAGGGAAGGAACCTACGAGGTCGGATCCGAGGACACTGATCGGATGTGATCCGAGCTGTATTCGGATTGTGGCCAAGTAGACTTATGGGCTTTAGGGTCCGTGCGAGGCCCAAGTGTTGAGCCCGCGACAGATGCCTATATAAAGTGGAGGTGCGACACACTCATGCGGTTGATCGCTTCGGCGCTGTCACTAGGGTTTGCATGTGTTGCGAATAGACATCTCCACTCGCTGCCGACTGTGTGATTGGACCAAGCAGTCTGCCGCACGGTGTTCCTCCTGCACGCGCAGATACCGTTAGAGGCGGTGCACCTGCGCCGCTCCGGCGAACTTGTACGTGGGATCGGAGGACCGGCTGTTCGAGGGAGATCGCACGAGGAGGAGACGATCCACACGGACGCGCTGCCCCAACTCTTCTTCCACTGCACGGCACTGCGCGTCTAGTGGTAACGAACTGTGATCCATCTCCCGCAGCATGTTCTTGGTTGTTCTGCGTGTAGGAAATTTTAATTTGCAGTCGACGCACCCTACCGTAGAACCCAACACCTCCTGAGAATAATGCTTCATATTGTTTTGCATGTTGAGCTAATGCCTGTGATTTGCATGTTATGAAGATCATCCTCTTCTGTTGTTTCTGTGCTTAAGAAGTTCATTGTCTTATGTTTCATTCATAGCCTATACGACAACTCAGGTAGGTTAGAGGTGAAACCATATCATCTTTCCGACCAACTCATCATCTTAGGCCATGATTGGATCATCGTTTTCCAACCAAAACTGCTTGTAAAACCGCCGCTTGTAAATAAAAGCAGACGGTCTCAGGCGAAGCGCTTGGTTGGTCGATTTCGACTAGTAAAATATACACTGGTCTCTCAAATTACACGCGTAACACGCCGGTTTTCATTACAGACCTCGGGCCCTCGGTTTCATTACGCCTGTATTTTACGCATTGTTTCCGATGACGAGTAAATTACACTTGTATCTTAATACAGGTGTGAAATAAACCAGAGCTCCCAAGCGCGGCCTTACCGCTTCATGCCTTCTCAGTCTCTCGAAGGTGCTCATAGGTGTCCGATGATCCTGTCTTCCTGGATGAGCAGCGGGCGCTGTATCAGACCATCCGTAGGGCCCGCGAGGCCCTCTCCGTCGTCCTTCGAGTTTTTGCGCTCGCCGTGGCGCTGAGCATTGTCAACATGGTCAACGAACATGAGGATTCATGAGATGACTTTATTTTGACTGGATGATAGTAAGGACCCACTAGGGCCATAGCTGTACGTACGCAAGTGCCTCCTTATTATGTACAACTATATTTTTTTGCTTCCTCCTGGTTTCCTGACATCACGGCCCCACACCATTGTCAACCTATGCAGTCAATAAACGAGAGAATTGCACAAGGAGCGGCCGACAGCTGGGACCAAGCAACTCGAGCAGTATTTGTGTTTTTGAGGTGTGAGGACTTCAGAGTTTTTCTTGAGCGATGTTTTTGTTGTTGTTCAGAGGAGAGCAGGGTATTAATTGGGCGGGCTGTGGCCCGTCTAGCCTAGGCCAGATATCCAGCCCAGATATTAATGTTTTTTCAAGCTGAAAATGGCTAGCCCAGCTATACTTTTTTTTGAGGAATACCCAGGAAAGGTCAACTTGTTATTCTCCGCCCAGCTGGGCTGCAAATCTTTCCTAGGAGGGATGCATTAGGCTTAACAAGAAAATGGGCTTTAAGAAATAATAAATGGGGTGTAATTATAAAAACTGTGCAGTAACTATATAAAAAATGCAACCAACACGTAATTTGTTTATAAAATATTATTTTTGGATTTTGAAAATTTTAATTCCATTAATTGTTGCACGCGCAATGTTTCGTTGGATTTTTATGTAATACAAATTTATATTGAAATTATATTTAATCTAACTAGAAATTTCGGGATAAAAAAATTTCGGATCCCATCAAAATGTGGGAAATTTTATTGAATTCTGTTTTGAACGGTTGGTTGAAATTATTAATCGTTGTCCTAGCTAGAAAATGGGCTGTACTTTTAACAAACTGTAAATGGGCTGTAGTAAATTCCATTAGAATTCAAAAATGGGCTGTACATTCTGACAAATCGCAAATGGGCTATATGTTCTCTGCCACACACTTGTGGGCCTACTAAGTTGACGTGTCCCCTAAAAAAACTAAGTTGACGCGTATGCAATACTTTGTCAACTTATAGTCAACACACGGTTCTAGCAGCAGTGGCCGTTGGATGTCCATCCAACGGATGTCATGCTTCTTCTTCAATCTCGTATATTCTAGCTTGAGCCGCCCAAAAAATGATTCCTCCCCTTGACATCTGGGGCGCACCGTTCGGAGGCTGACTTGTGGGCCTACTAAGTTGACGCGTACCAAGGGCTTTGTCAACTTAGTCAATATAAATGATTCTAGCTGCAGTGACCGTATGTTGTCCATCCAACGACCGTCGTGCTTCTTCAACCTCTGGTCTTCTTGCTCCAGCCACCCAAAGCAGCGCCGGTCGTGCCTCCTACTACTGCCTCCCGTGGCCGGCTATGTTGCCGCGGAGGCTTCACCGCCCCCTACTACTCCCACTGCTGGCTAGGCCATCCCTCTACTCACCCACACCCCCTGTTATTCTGCGGCGATGGCAGCCTCACACCGCAGCCGAACTAGTGAACCCTCATACTCCTCTCCGCGTGGGCATCCACTGTCGCGTCTTCCCCGGCTCCGCGTCGTCCCCTTCCTAGGCCTTGCCGTCGTCCATCGCCCTGGTGCTCTCGGCGCGGCGTGGTCAACATGGTCAAGGAACGACTTCCATCGGAAGAGTACTGTATGTGGAGAGGCTGACATATGGGTCCACGGCCGCAGCAAGGAAGTGCCTCCTTATTACGCGGAAAATAATGATTCCTCCACCTGACAGCAGGGACCCACCGGACGGGCCACCGTATTTCATGAAAAAAAAAACGTTTCCCCCCTGACTGCTGGGACCCACCAGCTACATCTTCGCACGCAAGGAAGTGCGTCCATATTACGGGAAAAAAATCGATTCGCCCCCCTGACTCCTGGGACCCACCAGCTACATCTTCGCACGCAAGGAAGTGCCTGACAGTCGGGACCCACGTGGTCGAAGCGTACGTAGCGTTGTCATTCTAGTCGCGAACGTGTACGTACATATTGGTCGATGTAGAGGTGTGCATGTGTCGTAGTAGAGGTGCGCACGTAGCATGTACACGTAGTACAGCGGCCAGGGTGCAAGAAAGTAAATACGACCACATACGTACATACGGGCGGGGTCTCGAACGCCTACTCGCGCATACGTACGGCCAGGGCTCGTGTACATGGCTGGGTCGGAATGGAGAAACGGCATCGTCGTCGTGTTCATGGGGAGCCAACCGGCTGGGTCAGAACGTAATGCGTCGTCGTGTTCATCAGGAGCCAACCGTCTTGGACGGAACCGCCGATGGAAACGAGGCCTGGCGTACCGCAGAACGGAGGAAACGGCCTTGTGTTCGACCGGGCACGGTCGAAATGGTATCCTGTTCATCGGGAGGGGTCCGGCGTACCGGAAAATGGAGGAAATGGACTTCTCTTGGTCGAAACGGGGTCCTGTTGATCGGGAGGGGTGTGGCGTACCGCAAAACGGAGGAAACGGACTTGTGTTGGAGCGCTACGGTCGAAACGGGGGTCCTGTTCATCGGGAGGGGTGTGACGTACCGACGGGACTACACGGGAAACTGTTCATCTCCACCGTCGACCTCCTCCAGCCTCCACGGGCTACTGTTCATTCACCGTCGACCTCCTCCAGCCTCCACCTACGACTGTTCATCCACGGCATCTCCCCTCCTGCCTCCACCAGCCACTGTTCATCCACGAGCTCCTATTCATCCAGCCTCCACCGCTCCTCCACCGGCTACTGTTCAACCAGCCCTCTCCATGGGGTCCTGTTCAACCACCCCTCCACGGGCTACTGTTCATCCAGCCCTCCACCGGCTACTGTTCAACCAGCCCTCCACGGGGTTGTCCTGTTCATCCAGCCCTCCACGGGGTCCTATTCATCCACCCCTCCACGGGGTCCTGTTCATCCACCCCCAACCGGCTCGACCGGGGTCCTGTTCATCCAACCCCCCACCGGGAACTGTTCATCCAAACCCCCCAACAACGCTCACAGTTCATCCAGAGGCAGGATCGGTCGGCTTCAGTTAGCAGCAGTAGCGAAGGAATCACTCGGGTTCAGTTAACAGCAAGGCATCGATCGATCGCTCGGGTTCAGTAACGCGTAGCCTACAGTGCAATCGCTCGGGTTCAGTTAGAGCCCAACGTGTCGCACACACGCGCATACGTACAAGAGAAACGCGCATTGCTCGGCCCCGACCACCCACCGTAACCAGGAACTCCCCCGATATTTTCCTCGCCCTCGCTTCTACCATGGTTTTTTCCATCATGGACGGCCCAAAGAATGTCATGCAGCTGCGTCTCCGGCCCGCCCAGGACGAAAAGCCCATTTTTTGTCATGATTTTTTGTCATAGAAGTAGGAGCCCACCACATCTATGATGATACCGAGTTTTGTCACAATTATCGTCATAGAAGTGTCATACGCATGACAGAAAAAAATTGTTTGGCCCAAAATGTCACGGATGTGTCTTTTTTTTGTAGTAGGACTTCCCGTATATCCATCCACTTTATCTGGCTTTACATGTGAATCTTCATATTCATCTGATGACTCATTTGACTCCAACTATAAGCTGTTCAAAAATTAGAATGGTGAAGTATTTGCTAGATATGTTGGAACTAACTACAGGAATGGTCCCCCTATGAAGAAAATTTGGGTTCCCAAAAGGTGTCTTGAAATTCTTCAGGTGAATGTCCTCATGACACCACCTATGAAGAACAGGAACCCCAGATCAAATTCTTCATATGGACCAAAGTCTTCATATGGATCCATACTCTCGTATGAACATCGTTGTGCTAATGCTTCTGTTTCGCAGGGAAAATCTATGAATATGTGCACTATTCCTCAAATCATTATGTTCATAAGTCCTCGAAGAATTTCTCTGCTTATTCATATGCATACTCTAACCCCTCTTCTGTGAAACGAAGTGCACTGGCTTCAATGCCACCTTTCTCTTATGGAGCTCACAGAATGATGAACTCTTTGCCACCCCTCCAGATGTGGGTGGTGAAGAAAAAGAACTAATCTCTTATGCGGGGTCAGGTCTCCAGATGAACTGAACGTCTGAAGAATTTGCTGGAGACCTGAATCTGCTTGAAAGGACGCAAGCTAATCATGAAGAAATGAATTACTCATTTCTCACGTCCTTATACTGCACTACTTGATGAAATTCTATCTGATGAATTTGATGTCATATTCTTCACTATGAAGTATATGAGTTTGTAATATACCACTAATTCATCTGCAGGATGAATCTCTCAAAGCTACTGAGTGGGTCCTCGACAGTGGATGTACAAATCACATGACCGGTGACAAGAGCTTATTGATGGACTCTGCTTTATCTCCATCCCATCTGAAGCATATTACCTACGGCGACAAAGGAAAAAGCAAGGTATTGGGTCTAGGTAGGGTTGCAATCTCAAAGGATTGACACATGGACAAAGTCATGCTTATCGAGTCCCTCGGATTCAACCTCATGTCTATCTCAATGCTTTGTGATCTTGATATGGTTGTCGTCTTTGGCAAATATCACCGCATCGTGCTCATGGAATCTGACAATTCCAAAGTCTTCGAAGGCTTTAGAAGAGGAGACTTATATATTGTTGATTTCACTGCAGGACCACAGCCTGCCACATGTCTACTTGCAAAAGCTTCAGAAGGCTAGCTAGGGCATCGACGACTAGGTCATGCTGGCATGAGGAACTTGCACACACTGGCGAAGAAGAAGCACGTTATTGGCGTCAAGGGTGTCAAATTCCTCAAGGACCGCCTTTGCGGGGCTTGTGAGGCTGGAAAGATGACCAAATCCAAGCATCCCTCGAAGACAATCATGAGTACCTCTCGTCCTATTGAATTGCTTCACATGGACCTCTTTGGCCCTACTCATTATGCCACACTAACAAATGCAGCATCTCTATATGGCTTTGTTATTGTTGATGATTATTCTCGTTACACCTGGGTGCATATCATCACTTACAAAACTGAAGTGCAGGAAGTCTTCAAACGATTTTCCTCAAGGGCCTCGACGAATTTCGGTGTGAAGATCAAGCATATCCAGAGTGACAATGGGACCAAGTTCAAGAATACTGGTCTTGATGACTATCTTGATGAACTTGGTATTACTCATGAGTTATCTGCCCCATACACTCCTCAGCAGAATGGAGTCGTGTAGCGCAACAACAGGAATCTTGTTGAGATGGCTCGCACTATGCTTGATGAATACAAGATGCCTCCTCGCTTCTGGCCTAAGGCTATTGATGCTGTGATGACCCACAAGTATAGGGGATCTATCGTAGTTCTTTTGATAAGTAAGAGTGTCGAACCCAACGAGGAGCAGAAGGAAATGACAAGCAGTTTTTAGCAAGGTATTCTCTGCAAGCACTGAAATTATCGGTAATAGATAGTTGTGTGATAAGATAATTTGTAACGGGTAGCAAGTAACAAAAGTAACTAAGGTGCAGCAAGGTGTCCCAATCCTTTTTGTAGCAAAGGACAAGCCTGGATGAACTCTTATATAATGCAAAGAGCTCCCGAGGACACATGGGAATTACTGTCAAGCTAGTTTTCATCATGCTCATATGATTCGCGTTCGTTACTTTGATAATTTGATATGTGGGTGGACCGGTGCTTTGGTGCTATCCTTACTTGGACAAGCCTCCCACTTATGATTAACCCCTCTCGCAAGCATCCGCAACTATGAAAGAAGAATTAAGATAAATCTAACCATAGCATGAAACATGTGGATCCAAATCAGCCCCTTACGAAGCAACACATAAACTAGCGTTTAAGCTTCTGTCACTCTAGCAACCCATCATTTACTTATTACTCCCAATGCCTTCCCCTAGGCCCAAACAATGGTGAAGTGTCACTACAAAAAAAAGACACTTCCGTGATGATACGTGTTTGTCACAGTAGGTCACGTTTTCTGTCATGCATGTACATCCATGACGATTTTATGACAGAATCAAGATAGTCATACCTGTGCTGTCGTAGAAGTGTTCCATGCATTACCAAAATTATCATCACGGAAGTGTCCACTTCCATGACGATAAATGGTGCGTCATGAAAGTGCTTTCATCAAGGGTGACCGACACGTGGCATCCACAGTAACGGGTCGCCGTTAAGCTATCGGGTCCGATTTTGGATCCGATAACCCGTTAACAGCCCGGACCAATGAGGATTTCCCATGTGTAAAATTCTCATTGGCCGGAGGAAACACGTGTTAGCTCACCGTTGGGACAGATGTCATCCACTCATTGGACAGGAGGCGCCTATGATAGGTCAACATGTGTCACGGCCCAATAGTGGCCCATTCTGGTGAAAAAGGCCGGCCCAGTAAAAATTAGCAGGCCGGCCCATATAAGGCCTACTTGTGTCAGGTCCATTTAAGCCCACGACCCATACGAGATGTGCCAATTCGGCCCGTCAACGACCCATTAAAGATTTGACACCATTGCAGCCCATTGTCAGTTCGAGCCCGTTAATAGCCCGCTATATATTTGGGCTCAATATCGGCCCGATGTGATTTCGGCCTGTAAACGACCCATTCAAGGGATGGGCCAATTTTCAGGATGTACATCTTTCGGCCTTTTAGCTACCCATTTAAGTGTTGGGCCAATTTCCGGCCCGGTGTGTCTTTCAGCCTGTTGACGGCCCATAAATGAGTTGGGCCATTTGTAGTCGGACCTTAGTTTTCACCTTTTAGCGACCCATTTAAGTGTTGGGACAATTCCCGGCCCGGTGTGTCTTTCAGCCTGTTGACGACCCATAAATGAGTTGGGCCATTTGTAGTCGGACCTGAGTTTTGAACTTTTAACGGCCCATGCTCTTCATGGTCCAATACCAACCCGGTTTCTCTTTCGGCCTGCTAAAGGCCCACAATACAGTTGGGCCATTTACAGTACGACCTGACTTTCGGCCTCTTAGCGGCCCATGCTCTTCATGGTCTAGTACGAGCCTGCTATCTCTTTCGGCCTGCTAAAGGCCCGCAGTATAGTTGGGCCATATGTAGCCTGACCTTAGTAACGGCCTGTTAACGGCCCGTGAAATCAAATGGGCCCACCTGTTGCCCGCTTCGATGTCGGCCTGTTAACGATCCGGGAGGTAAGAGGGCCGACCATTAACTTTTGGCCTGGTAACGGCCCATTAACTTAATGGGCCCACTAAAGTTCGTACATATCTTTAGGCCCAATTAGATAATTTGAGCCCATTACGATGAGCAATTATGCACAGGACCAAAACCGATCAAGCAAAGGTATGGCATACAGGGAAAAACGTTGCACATCCAGCATATATTACAAGAAATTACATCCACTCGGCAATCAAAGATTGATGCGAGTGCAAATAAATGAACAGAACCTAACGATCTACAACGTCACAATCTGCAACCTCAGTGCGGATGACGCCCATAAGCATGTGGGCAAGTTCTTGCTGCTTTGCTACACTGTATCTGAAAACATTGATCAGTTGTTGTTGCGCACGAATGTGCACCTCTGATTCCTCCACCATTTCCATCATTGCTTCATCCATTAATTGGTTCACAAACATACATTTTTTCCATTGCATTCGAGACAGAGGAAACTGAACAGATTCATATGTCAATTTTGGCAGACTTGTATTATTGATAGTGGAGAGTGTCTCGACCACTGCATCATAACATAAATTAGGAGGGGAACTGAACAGATTAATCATGAGTTATTGCCATATTACCTGGCCTAGATTTATTGGAAAGAAACAATGGGGTTGCCTTGCTGTTTTCAGAGTTTTTCTTCTTATCTTCAGGAGCCTGCACCAAATTAACACACTAGCATTGCTATCATTGGCCAGATTAGATAATAGGAAAGCAACATTGACACAATGAACATTTGGGCAACTAGACCACACCAGCCTACACCAAATTAACACAATATGGCACATCTATCATCAGCCAGGTAAGGTAATACGAAAGCAACATTGACACAATGAATGAATGGGCAACCAGAGCAGCACTACAATTTAGTAATGTGCATGATATGAGATAGCACACTCATGCAGCTCAGTATGCAAAACTACCAAGCAGTTTTCCTTACAAAAATCAAAATTGCCGCCTTTAACATTTTGCTACAACTGAATTTAGATTAGATAAAGGTTGGATTCACACCGATTAACAAAATACATGCTGATGTAAAAATATAGTGATATACAACAGGTACTTACATCAGCATTGGAGCACAGAGAATTCCAGCAAGATACTTTCCTCGAATACGAACTCAATGGAGGGAATCTTCTATCATTTAACCTTATTTTCTAAAAGAGAGATGGGTAAGAAACATGTAGAAAATATGATCAGAATGCTATAAAATTTCATGATGTGAGGATACGCACACGCTTCTTAGAATGGAGTTGACATGTTTTTGCTGGACTGGAGCGGACTAGTTCTTTGGCCACTGGAATCTGCTTATTATCAGTGGGAGTTGGGTTTCTCTGTGCTGGAGCAGTATCTATGAAAACTGGAGTTGGTTTAGTATCTCCTGGCATTTGGATCTTTTGCAAAGACCTGGTTTGTAACCCTTCAGATTCTAACATAGCCGTCTTCCCCTTGCATGCCTTATATAGAAGAATGGTGCTTCACTTATAAAACATGCTACAGCAAAGATGGAATAGGTACTGAAGAATAGAAAGGCATGACATATTGACATGTATTCCCTCCATCCGGAAATAAATGGATGGGTCTAGGCGTATTTCAGTTCTAGATACATCCAGTTTTATCCATTTCTGCGACATGTAATCCAGACGGAGGGAGTATGATGTAAGAGCTAGGGATACGACAGGACAACAGTATAAAAAACACTACTTGAATGTAAAACTGTATGCTAGCGGAATACAGTACAGAAAAACACTAAGGCAACATATGCGTGTATGATTGGGAAACTAAGATGGCATTGCAAGAGACCACTAGAACATCACTTCAATGTAAAAAAAGAACATGGTATGGTAGACAGATGAAGTACATACTGATGAATAACAATGCATAAGATATTGAGAAGCATGATGTCCAAACTAAGTAGATGGCATTGCGATAGAGTAGAATGACAGTACTTGAATTTGAAAACATGTTATCATTAATGGAATAGGTACTGAAAAATAGGAAAGCATGCCATATTTACATGCATGATCAGCAGGCGAAGCACAAGGCATTGCAACAGAGTGGATGCACTCCAGGACATTATATGTGTTAGGAATAAGCAACTTGTATTCCCATGAGGCCATAGGCCGATATATATACATGTACAGGTGTGGAACATATGCAGGAAACCCCTTATACAACGGGATAAATACAAAGGGGTACATGACCTATATTATAACTCTAACACCCCCCTCAAACTCATGGTGGAGGAACAACACTGAGTTTGGAGAGATAAAAGCCATGTTGTGCTCTAGTCTGGGCCTTCGTCAGGAAATCCGCCAACTGTAACTCGGAAGGCACATACTGAAGAGCAATAACCTGATCCTGCACAGCAGCGCGCACATAGAAAGCATCAACACCAATATGCTTGGTGAGCTCATGCTTCACAGGATCACGCGCAATGCTAATAGCACCTGTACTGTCAGATAAGAGCAGAGTCGGTGTAGTGACAGAAACACCAAAATCCTGAAGTAACCACCGTAACCAAGTCACCTCTGCCGTCAAAAGAGCCATGGCTCGCAACTCAGCCTCAGCACTCGAACGGGAAACTGCAATCTGTTTCTTCGTCTTCCAGGCAATGAGAGAACCGCCAAGAAAAACACAGTAAGCAGAAAGTAAACGGCGATCAGAAGGATCACTAGCCCACGTAGCATCCGAATAGGCCTGAAGCTGTTAAGAACTGGAGCTAGGAAAGAATAGACGGTGAGAGATCGTGCCCCGAAGATATCGGAGAACACGAAGGAGATGACTATAGTGAACCGATGTGGGAGCAGAGACAAACTGACTCAGAATATGAACCGGATAAGAGATGTCCGGACGAGTGACAGCTAGATAGACAAGACTGCCAACGAGATGACGATAACGCGTCGGGTCAGGGAGAGGATCACCATCAGTAGCACGGAGGTGAACATTGAGCTCCATAGGAGTCTCAACAATGCGCTCGTCAGTAAGAGCATCATGAGCAAGAAGATATTGGATATACTTTTTGTGGGATATAAAAAAGCCATCAGAGGTAGAAGAGACTTCAATCCCAAGAAAGTAGCGAAGAGGTCCAAGATCAGACATAAGAAACTGCTCACTAAGACGGGCCTTTACAAAGGCAATATACTCGGGGTCATCCCCAGTGATGACCATGTCATCAACATAGAGAAGAAGAAGAGTTCGGCCACGAGGAGAAAGGTGAATAAACAATGCTGGATCATGAGCACTTGCTGAAAAACCAGCAGTAGTGACCATAGAGGCAAAACGCTCAAACCAGGCACGAGGGGCTTGCTTAAGGCCATAGAGAGAGCGACGAAGACGACATACCATGCCATCAGGAACAGAATACCCAGGTGGTGGCTGCATGTACACCTCCTCACGCAGCTCACCATTAAGAAAGGCATTCTTAACATCAAGCTGAGATATAGACCAGTGGCGTGCAGAGGCAACGGCAAGAAGTGTACGAATAGTGGTCATATGGGCCACAGGAGCAAAAGTCTCGTCATAATCACGACCATGCTCCTGCTGAAAACCACAAGCCACGAGACGAGCTTTGTGACGCTCAAGAGAACCATCGGAGCGAGTCTTAACCTTGTAGACCCACTTACAAGTGATGGGACGGACTACGGGAGGAAGAGAAACAAGATCCCAGGTACCAGTGCGTTCAAGAGCAGCAATCTCCTCTGCCATCGCAAACTGCCATTCAGGATGAACAACAGCCTGACGGTAAGAAGTCGGCTCAAGAACAGCAGCACCAGCGGTGGGAAATCCAAAGCGATCAACAGGCGGACGAGGACGAGAATGCAAGCCATAAGTAGGCTGAGAGGAAGAGGACGACTCATCCAAGGAAGCATCCACAGGTCGTGAACGACGAGTGTAATGCTGAGGAAAAGATGGAACAATAGAAGGAGGAATCGCCAAGGTAGAATCGGGGGGTGGCGACGAAGAAGTCACCGGAGATGAAGGTGTAGAATCCGGTGACATGCTAGGTGAGGAGACCAGGGAAGATGGTGGCTGCAAATCGACGAGGGGTGGAGAAGCAGAGGGAGTGGAACGAATAGGCACAGGCGCGACGGGGGTGATAGGTGAGTCAGGAAAAGTGAGGAAAGAGATATCCTCCACTAAAAAAATCGAGGAAGATGGGCGTGGGTAGAAAGGACGAGACTCATCAAAAGTCACGTCTCGAGAGATACGCATCCGGACCGATAGGATCCCAACAACGATAGCCCTTATGCTCATCACTGTAGCCTAAGAAGACACACTCAACAGACTGAGCGGTCAGTTTGGTGTGTTCGCAAGGGGCAAGAAGAACATAGCAAACACAACCAAACAAGTGAAGCATCGAATAATCAGGAGAACGATGAAAAAGACGCTCAAAAGGAACACCACCCTGCAAAGCAGCAGACGGCTGAAGGTTGATGAGATAGGCGGAAGTGGAGATAGCCTCGGCCCAAAAATGAGGTGGAAGAGAGGCGGCAATCATCATCACACGAGCCGTCTCAAGAAGGTGACGATGCTTGCTCTCAGACACGCCATTCTGAGCATGAGCACCAGGACAAGAGAACTGGGCAAGAGTACCCTGCTCAGCAAGGACACCATGCAACATCTTAGAGATATACTCGCCAGCGGAGTCAGCACGAAAAACACGAATGGGTGAAGAGAACTGAGTATGAACCATGGCAGCAAAACGCTTATAAATAGACAACACCTCACTACGAGAAGTCATGAAATAAAGCCATGTGTAACGAGAAAAATCATCGATGAAAATAATATAGTATTTATGACCACCTTTCGAAGCGAAAGGTGGTCGGACCCCATACATCAGAATGGACTAAATCAAAAGGACGCTTAGACACTGACTCACTATGTGAATATGGTAACTGAATCTGCTTGCCAAGACGACAACCCTGACACTCTAAAGAGACATCTCCTGAGACAGACCCCAGAAGACCTCGACGAACTAAAGACGATAACCGAGAACCACACAGATGACCAAGTCGATGATGCCACTGCTTGAAGGAACCAGTAACAGAGGCGACAGCAGCGGAGGGACTGGAGATGGTGGTGGCAGCGGAAGGAACATGAAGCCAGTCCAACTCCCAAAGACCCTGAGAATCACGGCGTCGAGGGCCAGCCCCAACCAGAGTGTGCGTGCGACGATCCTGGACAGAACAACAGTCAATGTCAAGGATGACACGACAACCAGAATCAGTAAGTTGACCGGCAGAAAACAGATTCATGGTAAGTCGAGGAACATGAGCAACATCAGGAACAGAATAAGGAGTGGAAAGATGGCCTCTACTAGCAACAGAAAGTGGAGTACCATCAGCAGTGAAGACATGAACAGGAGAATCCAGCGATCGAAGAGAGGACAAAGCGGAAGAATGAGAAGACATATGAAAAGAAGCTCCAGAGTCCAGAACCCATGGGGATGTACCTGACTGTGTAGAGGGCGGGTGCTCAGTGCGGGAAGCATCATTCACAGAACCAGCAGTACCCGTCGAGGAAGAACCTGAAGCCATGAGCAGACGCTTAAGTCTCAGAATATCCTGCTCAGTCAAAGCAATGGCTGAAGCTGTCGAGGGAGATGACGAAGTCCCTCAGGAGGATGATCGCGCCTTGCGCAGGTGTTTCCGCTTTGTGTAGCACTGGGACTCAATATGACCATCATTGTTGCAGTAGTCACAATGTGGACGGGGGCGACCTGAGCCTCCAAAAGGAGTGGGCAAGAGCGGCGGAGCACTCGAGCGAGAATGGGGCGGTGCAGCAGGTGGAGTGGAAGAAGCCCGATTAGCGAGCACAGAGGGAACCTCCAGCAAACCAGCACCACGTAAGCGAGTCTCCTCAGCACGAATCGCTGAAAGCGCCTCCATGAGAGAAATACGGCCACGAGCAAACAACTGAGCACGCCGGGGCTCAAACTCCTTACGGAGCCAAGACAGGAACTCGTAGACGCGATGAAACTCCAAATTGGCCTGGACGGCCTGGCAGCAGGGGCAAGTATGACAACCAGCACTGCGGAGAGAATCAAGCTGGCGCCAGATAGCAGAACTCTGTGCATAAAAGTCATCAACAGTAGAGTCATCCTGCTGAAGAGCATGCTCCTGACGAACCACAGAAAGGTATAAGGCATCACCAGAGGGCTCATAGCGCTGACGAAGACAGGTCCACATCTGGAAGACAATAGGAAGACCCAGAAACTCAGAAGCAAACTGAGGCAGAACACTAGCAGTGAGAACAGCTGCAGCACGAGCATCATCATCAAGCCACTGGGTGTAAACAGACAAAGCACCATGATACGTCTGAAGAGCCTCCTCATAAGCCAAAACCCTCTCATCATAGGCACGATCAGCAGCCTCATCAGCAAGCTTAGCCGCATCCTTGGCGGCCTGATTAGCATCCGTAGGAAGAACCAGTGGAGTCGGCGGAGTAGGGGCCACCGGAGGAACCGGACGTGGCAGACAGCAGACCTCGCTAGAAAGAACACCCCAGAGACGGATGCCACGCATGTGAATGCGCATGAAGCCAGCGAACTCGGTGTAGTTAGTACCATCGAAGATCACCGGACAGCGAGGGACAGCAACATAGCCCGATGCAGCAGACATGTTTTTTTATCTGCGCGAGGGAAAGCGGAGACGAGAAGGGAGTCGCACGGCGGTTCCACGAACGGCGGCCGCGGGGAGTGGAGAGATGGGAAGTGTCCTCGCCTCGCCCCTGGGGCTCACGGGGAGCCGCGCCCTGATTTGCGGCAGCGGCCGATGCTTCCGCCGCCCTCGCGTGGCTGGGAGGAACGACGCGACCGCGTTCCGCCCTAGCACCTCGGAGCAGGAGGCGCAGCAGCGGCGCCTGGCGGGAGTGGCGGACGGCGCGACCGCGTTCCGCCCTGGCACCTGGGAGCAGGAGGCGCAGCAGCGGCGCCTCGCGGGAGTGGCGGACGGCGTGGAGCAACGAAGAGGCGCAGCAGCGGCGCCTAGGCGGGAGTGGCGGACGGCGTGGAGCAGCCGGAGAGAGAAAACGCGGCGGCGGCAGGATGGGATCTTAGCACGAGTTGCGCGTGCGAAAAAAGAAACCTAAAGCTCTAATACCATGTTAGGAATAAGCAACTTGTATTCCCATGAGGCCATAGGCCGATATATATACATGTACAGGTGTGGAACATATGCAGGAAATCCCTTATACAACGGGATAAATACAAAGGGGTACATGACCTATATTATAACTCTAACAATATGCATGCTGTACCCATATGAAGGGCCAAGTTAGAGCAAGGACCTTATGGGGTGAATAGGATTCATCATCTTTCTGCAAGTCTTGTGAAGAACTGCCTTTACATGTTCCATCATATTGGGTATCATTGACGTCAAGTTTGTTGGCCGTTACATTGCTCCGTGAGGTTCTTGTGGATAAATCAGTGTGTCCAATTATATCTGACATGCATGCAAGACAACTAGTAGTTAGATTTATGTAATGAGTGCCTGCAGGAGATGACATAAATAGTAGGACTGGGGTTAACTAGCAGCAGCAGGTCTCAAAAACTAAAGGGAGAACACGGATGAAAGCTACAGAATATGTATCGTTTGTACTCGAGATTAACTAGATGGCACACAAAAGTATTAAGGATTAACATAGGTTATACTAGAAGTGGTATAATACTATTATCACCAGCGTGTGGGATAGCATTGGTTGATGGATGATAACTATGGAACAGTGTTACCTAAAGAACAAGTCTCTTAGCTGAACTATGGAACAACGTTAACTCCTAAATAAGACCCGTAAGAGATCAACATGAATATATAGTGAAATGTGATAATCTATTTTCAATGCTTAGATGAATAACAAAGCCATAAATGTTGCACACAAGTAAGATGAGGGTACAACCTATCTGGCCGCCATCCATAGGAGTGAGCATCATGTGCTGACTTGTCGATGGCCTTGCAGTTGTTGAGGCTATCCATGCCGGGCACGCGCATTCGATGCAGGGAACTGTTGAGTGGGGACTATAGCTCCCTTCCTGTGCATGCTTCCCTTGTTGGAGCAGCTGTGGTGAGTCGGAAGACGGTGTGGCTGAAGATGCAGAAAATGCATAATGTTAAGAACGACACATCTCTCTGATCTGAAGAAATACCCTAAGAGATGAACAACAAGGTACGAGAGTGGTCACACGTCTGTTGACTGAAGACTACATTGGGGTCACACGATTTTATTTTATTTTGGTACTGTCCGATCTATGCCGGATGGCTTGATGGCCGTCTTGTGCCTCTCGGCTGACACTGTTCGGAATCTTCCCCGAAGAGCCAGCGACCACCGGCAGAGCAGCCTGCCTCCGCCGTCCGTGGCCCCAACCAAAACCCCGCTCCCCGCCCCACCGCACTGCCGTGGTTGCGCCGCTCCCGGGCCAATCCACAAAGACTCACCGTCATCCAGATCCGGCGGCGACAGAACCTTCAACCCACGCAACTCTAAGATAGCCATCTAAGCGCTGCTTCCGCGGCGAACTTGCGCCCCCGCACCCTTACGTTAGACACCAGCCAACCGGCAGCCTAGGAGCTCCGCCGGCTCGAGGGGTGCTGCTTCCCATTGGGAATCGATTGGCCCAGAATAAAAATTCAGACAACTGACGCCTAAATAAAGTGATTTGAGATGAGGGTGCGACCTATCTGGCGGCCCGGTGAAGTAGGCAGCTCCAGCTGCCTAGTCGGTGAGGCCGGCGCGGTTGCGGTGGCTATCGGCGGCAGGGAAGTAGAGATGTCACGATGGTCTATGACTACGGGGAAGCAGCGCCGGGGCTCTGGACGGGTCCAAAGTTGGAGCCGCTCCGGCGCCGTGACCAACGGCGGGGGTGAATCGGCTCCGGTACGGTTCACGTGGCCGTCGTCGAGGCAGCTCCGGCAGCATACAGTAAGAGGCACATGGCCCAGTGCACGACGGCAAATGGACAGCGTCTCCGGGATTAGAGAGGAGGGCGGCTGTGAATTTGGTGCGATGGGGGGGGGCACCATGGAGGAGGGGCTGAGGTTTCACGGCTCGGGAGAAGGGAGCTTTTGGGGTGAAGGTGATTTGGCGCCCACGAGGTATGAATGGGGAATTGGGTGGGGGAACTGTTGGGGATATAACTAGCGAGTATAAACCGCCCAGGAGGGGCCGGGTTATGCTCTTAGTTATTTACTCATATCTGAAGCCCATGAAGACAGGGAAGATGGCGCTTTACGGAGGAGATTGCACAAGAAGGCCCAAGGCCCAAGGACGGATTAAGGCCCGTAGATGTAAACCGCCATATGATGTAAGACTTGTATTGTAAGGAATATGAGACGAGTCACCAAGCCGGACACATTGTATGTGCCGGCCGGGACTCTGTAGACCGCAGGGCGTCAACCCATGTATATAAGGGGACGACCCGGCGGCGGTTTAGGGACAACAGACAACAACTCGAGAGCCAGGCAAAGCGGATTCGCTTCCTGGTCATCGAAACCCTAGCAATTCCACATCAACTGGATTAGGCCTTTACCTGCACCGCAAGGGGCCGAACCAGTATAAACTCCTTGCGTCCTTTGTCCCACTTTAACCCCTTTAAGCTAACTACGTTGCGATGGCTCCACGACTAAGTCCTCACGCTAGGACATATGCCGTGAAAAAACCATGACAATTGGCGCCCACCGTGGGGCTATCGCACGATGGTTTCAAGTTCTTGGAGGGCAGCTTTGAAGGGCTCAAGGGATACGCTGTGGGCCAGATGACCAAGAGTCATCGCGACAAGCTCTACATCGACAACGCAGGCTGGGACCCCGAGGCGGGCTCAATCGAGTACGGGTACCGGGTCCCCTTCGGCGGAATACACGTTTTCATTGGCAAGATCGGCGAATCGGGCCCTGAGCCGGACATCTGCACCGACATCATCGACACGGCTCAGCGTGCGAGACCTGCCCGGGTTCAACCTGCCATGAAGCGTGCCTTCGTGGGAGTCATCCACAGCGGAATTTGAGGACAGATCGGCATGTGGTGACGAAACCGTCATTTACTCCGACGGCGAGTCATCCACCGAAGAAACTGAGTCATTGTACCAACTACAAGACTGCCGGTTTGGGGGCTGTTCTGATGGCGACAGTATTCCGGACCCCTTCGATCCGCCGAGCCGGGTTGCGATCTTCATGGCCGGTACACAACCTGCGCAGCACTCTTCGACTGTAGCAGCGATGATCTCCGGGTCAGCAGCGGTGATAGCAGCTGGGGCAGGAGGCCCTGCGCGACCGCCGGCTCAGGTTTTGTCCGACTTATTTGACGCTTTAACAACGCTGCTGGCGGCGGAAGTTAACCCGGCGAATCAGGACAAGCATAACACGGAAGTTGCGAGAGTGAAAGATCAGATAGCTCAAGCCAAGGCAGACCTAGCAGCTGAGGACACCAGGATGGCTGCAGAGTGGGCCGAGTTGGATGCACAGGCTTACCGGCTTATGTTGGATCAAAACGCGTCAAATGAAGTCATGAGGAGAAGGTACCGGTCTCACCTGCCTCCGGTTTATGAAGCGAGGAATCTCTTCAACACGCCAGGAGCAGGAACCAGCAACCAGCCACGGTAAACCGGGTAGAAACACCTGGAGTGGGGGCACCGGTTCAGCCACACACAATGGATCTGCCTCGCCAGAATGTCCCGTCCCGGCACGTGTCGATGCCTCCGGGCCATTACTCCAACCCCTTGGATAACATAGTCGCCGCTGCTTCATGATTGGCGGCCCTCCCAGTCGAAGGTGAGTCCCCCGTAGCGGTTGAGACGCGACGGGCTAGGGAGCTCCTTCAGATAGCTTTGACTCAGCAGCAGGCCTATTCGTACAGCCGCGAGAGGATTCACTCCACCCCCCGCCCAAGCCGGAGTTACAGCAGCCATATTGATGAACCGGCTGTGTCAAGCAGTGCACGGAACCGTAACCCGCCTCGAGGGCATAACCCGGCGGGCGGTGGTGCCAATGCTCAGGGCGTGGTGGATCATGGTAGAGCACGTCGAGAAGCCGAGTTAGCGGTGCAATACGCGGCCCGTCAGCTCACTCCGGTTCGTCCAACAACTTCGGTGGAACCAGGGGTTACCTCTAGTTCTTTGGGGGTGCCGTGTCTCACCCCGGCTCTACGTAATGTACGACTGCCCAAGGATTTCAAGGGTCCTCGTAAAGTGCCCAATTACACTGCCGACTTACCCCCCGAGTCATGGGTCGAAAGCTATGAGATTGCGATGGAGATGCTGGATGTGGACGATGCGGTATGTGCTAAATACTTCACCATGATGTTGGAAGGAACAACTCGCACTTGGTTGAAAAACTTGCCAGCTAACTCCATTGGGTCATGGGCCGAGTTAAAAGCCCGGTTATCCAGAATTTCAAGGACACGTGCAAGCAGCCCATGTCGAATGTGGACTTAGCTGCCTGTGTCCAAGAGGAAGGTGAATCAACAACCCATTGGGTGCGCCGGGTTTCAGAAATCTTGCATTCATCGGACCGCATCAACGCTGATACAACAGTTTTAACATTGGAAGGCAATTGCCGGTTCGCGCCTCTGAAGCTAAAGTTGGGACGGCTCAAGCGTCACTACAGTGACATGGGGACGCTTATGGCAGCTCTGATTAAGTATGCCGACTCTGATAGTACCAAGGACCCCGAGTCTGACAATGAAAAGCCGGGAAAGGGAAAGAAGAACGGCAGCACCAAAGGGCAGCAGCATAACCCGGCGGGTCATGGAAACAACGGTAAGCGTAAAGCAGATAATAGTTTAGATTTTGTGGCTAACACCAACACACAGGATAATGGTCAGCGTCGTAAGGGTAAACCGCCCCCGCGGAGTGGAGGATCAGGTGTCAATCTTGAGCGCCTGTTAAACCAGCCTTGCCCGAGGCATAGGACGCGAGGAAGGCCGGCCACGCACCTCTGGAAGGATTGCTTTATTATGCGGGAGTTCAAAAATTCGGATCTTTTCCAATATGATCAAGGACCGTCCAGCAGTTCAGGACCCAGTTCTCATGGGCCGGGTTTTGGTGGAGGCAGTTCCGGCTCAAGATTTCAAGGTAATCAAAGCGGACATGGCAATCAAGGCAGTCAGGGCAACCAGGGTGGTTATAATCATCACGGAGGTCAGCAGCAGCAGCAGTCGGGTTACCAGAGCAACCCGAAGCAGTTGAATAGTGGGCAGTATCATGTCTTCCCCACCAGCCTGTGCAAGCGCGATCAGAAGCTTCATAAGAGGGCAGTGAACTTTGTTGAACCGGCAGTGCCCCGTTACTTGCGCTAGTCTGAACAGCCCATTGTGTGGAGTCGAGAGGATCATCCGCCCCGGGTTGATAATCCGGGTCATCTGGCGTTGGTGGTGGCGCCCCAGGTTGGGGGGTATAAGTGTTGGGGAACGTAGCAGAAATTCAAAATTTTCTACGCATCACCAAGATCAATCTATGGAGTTTACTAGCAACGAGAGGGAAGGAGTGCATCTACATACCCTTGTAGATCGCGAGCGGAAGCGTTCAAGAGAACGGGGTTGATGGAGTCGTACTCGTCGTGATCCAAATCACCGATGATCCTAGCGCCGAACGGACGGCACCTCCGCGTTCAACACACGTACGGAGCAGCGACGTCTCCTCCTTCTTGATCCAGCAAGGGGGGGAGGAGAGGTTGATGGAGATCTAGCAGCACGACGGCGTGGTGGTGGAAGTAGCGGGATTCCAACAGGGCTTCGCCAAGCGCTGCGGGAGGAGGGAGATGTGTCACGGGAGGGAGAGGGAGGCGCCAGGGCTTAGGTGTTGCTGCCCTCCCTTCCCCCCACTATATATAGGGCCAAGGGAGAGGGGGGGGGGCGCAGCCTTGGCCCTTCCTCCAAGGAAGGGTGCGGCCAGGGAGGAGTCCATCCTCCCCAAGGCACCTCGGAGGTGCCTTCCCCTTTTAGGACTCTTCCTTTCCCTTATCTCTTGGCGCATGGGCCTCTTGGGGCTGGTGCCCTTGGCCCATATAGGCCAAGGCGCACACCCCTACAGCCCATGTGGCCCCCCGGGGCTGGTGGACCCCCTTGGTGGACCCCCGGACCCCTTTCGGCACTCCCGGTACAATACTGATAATGCGCGAAACTTTTCCGGCGACCAAAATAAGACTTCCCATATATAAATCTTTACCTCCGGACCATTCCGGAACTCCTCGTGACGTCCGGGATCTCATCCGGGACTCCGAACAACTTTAGGGTTACCGTATACTAATATCTCTATAACGCTAGCGTCACCGAACCTTAAGTGTGTAGACCCTACGGGTTCGGGAGACACGCAGACATGACCGAGACGACTCTCCGGTCAATAACCAACAGCGGGATCTGGATACCCATGTTGGCTCCCACATGCTCCTCGATGATCACATCGGATGAACCACGATGTCGAGGATTCAATCAATCCCGTATACAATTCCCTTGTATACCGGTATAGTACTTGCCCGAGATTCGATCGTCGGTATCCCGATACCTTGTTCAATCTCGTTACCGGCAAGTCTCTTTACTCGTTCCGTAACACATCATCCCGTGATCAACTCCTTGGTCACATTGTGCACATTATGATGATGTCCTACCGAGTGGGCCCAGAGATACCTCTCCGTTTACACGGAGTGACAAATCCCAGTCTCGATTCGTGCCAACCCAACAGACACTTTCGGAGATACCTGTAGTGCACCTTTATAGCCACCCAGTTACATTGTGACGTTTGGTACACCCAAAGCATTCCTGCGGTATCCGGGAGTTGCACAATCTCATTGTCTAAGGAAATGATACTTGACATTAGAAAAGCTCTTAGCAAACGAAGTACACGATCTTGTGCTAGGCATAGGATTGGGTCTTGTCCATCACATCATTCTCCTAATGATGTGATCCCGTTATCAACGACATCCAATGTCCATGGTCAGGAAACCGTAACCATCTATTGATCAACGAGCTAGTCAACTAGAGGCTTACTAGGGACATGGTGTTGTCTATGTATCCACACATGTATCTGAGTTTCCTATCAATACAATTCTAGCATGGATAATAAACGATTATCATGAACAAGGAAATATAATAATAACCAATTTATTATTGCCTCTAGGGCATATTTCCAACAGTCTCCCACTTGCACTAGAGTCAATAATCTAGTTCACATCACCATGTGATTAACACTCACAGGTCACATCACCATGTGACCAACATCCAAAGAGTTTACTAGAGTCAACAATCTAGTTCACATCACTATGTGATTAACACTCAATGAGTTCTGGTTTGATCATGTTATGCTTGTGAGAGAGGTTATTAGTCAACGGGTCTGAACCTTTCAGATCCGTGTGTGCTTTACGAATATCTATGTCATCTTGTGGATGCTACCACGCGCTACTTGGAGCCATTTCAAATAACTGCTCTACTATACGAATCCGGTTTACTACTCAGAGTCATCCGGATTAGTGTCAAAGTTCGCATCGACGTAAGCCTTTACGACGAACTCCTTTTCACCTCCATAATCGAGAAAATTCCTTAGTCCACTAGATACTAAGGATAAGTTCGACCGCTGTCATGTGATCCATTCCCGGATCACTATTGTACCCCTTGACCAACTCATGGCAAGGCACACTTCATGTGCGGTACACAGCATAGCATACTATAGAGCCTACGTCTAAAGCATAGGGGACGACCTTCGTCCTTTCTCTCTCTTCTGCTGTGGTCAGGTCTTGAGTCTTACTCAATACTCACACCTTGTAACACAGCCAAGAACTCCTTCTTTGCTGATCTATTTTGAACTCTTTCAAAATCATGTCAAGGTGTGTGTTCTTTGAAAGTATCATCAGGCGTCTTGATCTATCTCTATAGATCTTGATGCCCAATATGTAAGCAGCTTTATCCAGGTCTTCCTTTGAAAAAATCCTTTCAAACAACCCTTTATGCTTTCCAGAAATTTTACATCATTTCGGATCAACAATATGTCATTCACATATACTTATTAGAAATGTTGTAGCGCTCCCACTCACTTTATTGTAAATACAAGTTTCTAACAAACTTTGTATAAACCCAAAAACTTTGATCACTCCATCAAAGCGTATATTCTGACTCCGAGATGCTTGCTCTAGTCCATGGAAGGATCGCTGGAGCTAGCATACCTTTTAGCATCCTTAGGATCGACAAAACCTTTCTGATTGTATCACATACAACCTTTCCTTACGAAAACTGGTAAGGAAACTTGTTTTTGAC
The DNA here is from genome assembly GCF_002575655.3 of Aegilops tauschii subsp. strangulata. Taxonomy (NCBI): domain Eukaryota; kingdom Viridiplantae; phylum Streptophyta; class Magnoliopsida; order Poales; family Poaceae; genus Aegilops; species Aegilops tauschii. The sequence continues at coordinate 133,089,142 of NC_053036.3, read as the reverse complement.
ATCCATCTGCCAGATTTCATAAATGCAGCTAATGCTAACATGATTCCGACGGACTTAAGCATCGCTACGGATGAGAAAATCTCATCGTAGTCAACTCCTTGAACTTGTGAAAATACTCTTCGCCACAAGTCGAGCTTCATAGACGGTAACATTACCGTCCACGTCCGTCTTCTTCTTAAAGATCCATTTATCTCAATGGCTTGCCGATCATCGGGCAAGTTCACCAAAGTCCATGCTTTGTTCTGATACATGGATTCTATCTCGGATTTCATGGCCTCGAGCCATTCGTCGGAATCCGGGCCCACCATCGCTTCTCCACAGCTCATAGGTTCATCGTTGTCCAACAACATGACTTCCAAGACAGGATTACGCATTACTCTGAAGTAGTACGCATCCTCGTCATCCTACGAGGTTTGGTAGTGACTTGATCCGAAGTTTCATGATCACTATCATAAGCTTCCACTTCAATTGGTGTAGGTGCCACAGGAACAACTTCCTGTGCCCTGCTACACACTAGTTGAAGTGACGGTTCAATAACCTTATCAAGTCTCCACCATCCTCCCACTCAATTCTTTCGAGAGAAACTTTTCCTCGAGAAAGGACTTGTTTCTAGAAGCAATTACTTTTGCTTCCAGATCTGAAATAGGAGGTATACCCAACTGTTTTGGGTATTCTATGAAGATGCATTTATCCGCTTTGGGTTCGAGCTTATCAGCCTGCAGCTTTTTCACATAAGCATCGCAGCCCCAAACTTTTAAGAAACGATAACTTAGGTTTCTCTAAACGGTGTCGTCTCAACGGAATTGCGTGGTGCCCTATTTAAAGTGAATGCGGTTGTCTCTAATGCCTAACCCATAAACGATAGTGGTAATTTGATAAGAGACATCATGGTATGCACCATATCCAATAGGGTGCAGTTATGATGATCGGACACACCATCACACTATGGTGTTCCAGGCGGTATTAATTGTGAAACACTTTCCACAATATCTTAATTGTGTGCCAAACTCGTAACTCAGATATCTCTATGATCATATTATAGACATTTTATCCTCTTGTCACGACGATCTTCAACTTCACTCTGAAATTACTTGAACCTTTCGATAATCCAGACTTGTGTTTCATCAAGTAAATACACTCAGCATCTACTCAAATCATCTGTGAAGTAAGAACATATCGATATCCACTGCGTGCCTCAGCACTCATTGGACTGCACACATCAAATGTATTACTTCCAACAAGTTGCTCTCTTGTTCCATCTCACTGAAAACGAGGCCTTTCAGTCATCTTGCCCATGTGGTATGATTTGCATGTCTCACGTGATTCAAAATCAAGTGAGTCCAAACGATCCATCTGCATGGAGTTTCTTCATGCATATATATACCAATAGACATGGTTCGCATGTCTCAATCTTTTAAAAAATGAGTGAGTCCAAAGATCCATCTACATGGAGCTTCTTCATGCGTTTTATACCAATATGACTCAAGTGGTAGTGCCACAAGTATGTGGTACTATCATTACTATCTTATATCTTTTGGCATGAACATGTGTATCACTACGATCGAGATTCATTTTAGGTGCAAGACCATTGAAGGTATTATTCAAATAAATAGAGTAACCATTATTCTCCTTAAATTAATAACCGTATTGCGATAAACATAATCCAATCATGTTTATGCTCAACGCAAACACCAAATAACAATTATTTAGGTTTAACACCAATCTCGATGGTAGAGGGAGCATGCGATGCTTGATCACATCAACCTTGGAAACACTTCCAACACACATCGTCATCTCACCTTCAGCTACTCTCCATTTATTCCGCAGCTTTTATTTCGAGTTACTAACACTTAGCAATCGAACCGGTATCTAATACCCTGGTGCTTCTAGGAGTACTAGTAAAGTACACATTCATATAATGTATATCCAATATACTTCTGTCGACCTTGCCTGCCTTCTCATCTACCAAGTATCTAGGGTAGTTCTGCTTCAGTGACCGTTCCCCTCATTACAGGAGCACTTAGTCTCGGGTTTGGGTTTAACCTTGGGATTCTTCGCTAGAGCAGCAAATGATTTGTTGTTTCATGAAGTATCCCTTCTTCCCTTGCCCTTCTTGAAACTAGTGGTTTTACTAACCATCAACAATTGATGCTCCTACTTGATCTCTACTTTCGCGGTGTCAAACATCGCGAGTTGCTCAAGGATCATCATATCAATCCCTGATATGTTATAGTTCATCACGAAGCTCTAATAGCTTGGTGGCAGTGACTATGGAGAACCATCACTATCTCATCTGGAAGATTAACTCCCACTCGATTCAAGCGATTGTGGTACTCAGACAATCTGAGCACATGCTCAACGATTGAGCTTTTCTCCCTCAGTTTGCAGGCTTAAGAAACTTGTCAGAGGTCTCATACCTCTTAACGTCGGCACTAGTCTGAAATCCCAATTTCAGTCTTCAGAACATCTCATATGTTCTGCGACGTTTCAAAACCGTCTTGTCGCCACAATTTTAAACCGTTAGCATCACACACTGAACTATCACGTAGTCATCAAAACGTGTATGTCAGATGTTTCGCAACATCTACAGACGACGCTGAGGTTCAGCACACCGAGCGGTGCATTAAGGACATAAGCCTTCTGTGCAGCAATGAGGACAATCCTCAGTTCACGGACCCAGTCCGCATAATTGCTACTATCAACTTTCAACTAAATTTTCTCTAGGAACATATCTTAAACAGTAGAACTACAGCGTAAGCTATGACATAATTTGCAAAGACCTTTTGACTATGTTCATGATAATTAAGTTCATCTGATTAATGAACTCCCACTCAGATAGACATCCCTCTAGTCATCTAAGTGATACATGATCCGAGTCAAACTAGGCCGTGTCCGATCATCACGTGAGACGGACTAGTCATCATCGGTGAACATCTCCATGTTGATCGTATCTACTATACGACTCATGTTCGACCTTTCGATCTCTTGTGTTCCAAGGCCATGTCTGTACATGCTAGGCTCGTCAAGTCAACCTAAGTGTTTTGCATGTGTTCCGAGGCCATGTCTGTACATGCTAGGCTCGTCAACACCCGTTGTGTTCGAACGTTAGAATCTATCACCCGATCATCACGTGGTGCTTCAAAACAACGAACCTTCGCAACGGTGCACAGTTAGGGGGAACACGTCTCTTGAAATTTTAGTGAGGGATCATCTTATTTATGCTACCGTCATTCTAAGCAAATAAGATGTAAACATGACAAACATCACATGCAAATCATAAGGTGACGTGATATGGCCAATATCATCTTGCGCCTTAGATCTCCATCTTCGAGGCGCGGCATGATCACCTTCGTCACCGGCATGGCACCATGATCTCCATCATCGTGTCTTCATGAAGTTGTCTCGCCAACTATTACTTCTACTACTATGGCTAACGGTTAGCAATAAAGTAAAGTAATTACATGGCGTTTTCATTGACACACAGGTCATACAATAAATTAAGACAACTCCTATGGCTCCTGCCGGTTGTCATACTCATCGATATGCAAGCCGTGATCCCTATTACAAGAACATGATCAATCTCATACATCACATATATCATTCATCACATCCTTTTGGCCATATCACATCACATAGCATACCCTGCAAAAACAAGTTAGACGTCCTCTAATTGTTGTTGCATGTTTTACGTGGCTGCTATGGGATTCTAGCAAGAACGTTTCTTACCTACTCAAAAGCCACAACATGATATGCCAATTTCTATTTACCCTTCATAAGGACCCTTTTCATCGAATCCGATCCGACTAAAGTGGGAGAGACAGACACCCGCTAGCCACCTTATGCAACTAGTGCATGTCAGTCGGTGGAACCTGTCTCACGTAAGAGTACGTGTAAGGTCGGTCCGGGCCGCTTCATCCCACGATGCCGCCGAATCAAGATAAGACTAGTAACGGCAAGTAAATTGACAAAATCGATGCCCACAACTACTTTGTGTTCTACTGGTGCATAGAAACTACGCATAGACCTAGCTCATGATGCCACTGTTGGGGAACGTAGCAGAAATTCAAAATTTTCTACGCATCACCAAGATCAATCTATGGAGTTTACTAGCAACGAGAGGAAAGGAGTGCATCTACATACCCTTGTAGATCGCGAGCGGAAGCGTTCAAGAGAACGGGGTTGATGGAGTCGTACTCGTCGTGATCCAAATCACCGATGATCCTAGCGCCAAACGGACGGCACCTCCGCGTTCAACACACGTATGGAGCAGCGACATCTCCTCCTTCTTGATCCAGCAAGGGGGGGAGGAGAGGTTGATGGAGATCCAGCAGCACGACGGCGTGGTGGTGGAAGTAGCGGGATTCCAACAGGGCTTCACCAAGCGCTGCGGGAGGAGGGAGATGTGTCACGGGAGGGAGAGGGAGGCGCCAGGGCTTAGGTGTTGCTGCCCTCCCTTCCCCCCACTATATATAGGGCCAAGGGAGAGGGGGGGGCAGCCTTGGCCCTTCCTCCAAGGAAGGGTGCGGCCAGGGAGGAGTCCATCCTCCCCAAGGCACCTCGGAGGTGCCTTCCCCTTTTAGGACTCTTCCTTTCCCTTATCTCTTGGTGCATGGGCCTCTTGGGGCTGGTGCCCTTGGCCCATATAGGCCAAGGCGCACACCCCTACAGCCCATGTGGCCCCCCGGGGCTGGTGGATCCCCTTGGTGGACCCCCGGACCCCTTTCGGCACTCCCGGTACAATACCGATAATGCACGAAACTTTTCCGGCGACCAAAATAAGACTTCCCATATATAAATATTTACCTCCGGACCATTCCGGAACTCCTCGTGACGTCCGGGATCTCATCCCGGACTCCGAACAACTTTCGGGTTACCGTATACTAATATCTCTTTAACCCTAGCGTCACCGAACCTTATGTGTGTAGACCCTACGAGTTCGGGAGACACGCAGACATGACCAAGACGACTCTCCGGTCAATAACCAACAGCGGGATCTGGATACCCATGTTGGCTCCCACATGCTCCTCGATGATCACATCGGATGAACCACGATGTCGAGGATTCAATCAATCCCGTATACAATTCCCTTTGTCTACCGGTATAGTACTTGCCCGAGATTCGATCGTCGGTATCCCGATACCTTGTTCAATCTCGTTACCGGCAAGTCTCTTTACTCGTTCCGTAACACATCATCCCGTGATCAACTCCTTGGTCACATTGTGCACATTATGATGATGTCCTACCTAGTGGGCCCAGAGATACCTCTCCGTTTACACGGAGTGACAAATCCCAGTCTCGATTCGTGCCAACCCAACAGACACTTTCGGAGATACCTGTAGTGCACCTTTATAGCCGCCCAGTTACGTTGTGACGTTTGGTACACCCAAAGCATTCCTACGGTATCCGGGAGTTGCACAATCTCATGGTCTAAGGAAATGATACTTGACATTAGAAAAGCTCTTAGCAAACGAACTACACGATCTTGTGCTAGGCTTAGGATTGGGTCTTGTCCATCACATCATTCTCCTAATGATGTGATCCCGTTATCAACGACATCCAATGTCCATGGTCAGGAAACCGTAACCATCTATTGATCAACAAGCTAGTCAACTAGAGGCTTACTAGGGACATGGTGTTGTCTATGTATCCACACATGTATCTGAGTTTCCTATCAATACAATTCTAGCATGGATAATAAACGATTATCATGAACAAGGAAATATAATAATAACCAATTTATTATTGCCTCTAGGGCATATTTCCAACAATAAGTTCATCAAGGTGCTCATGGATGGAGGGAGCAGTATCAATATCCTTTATTATGAAACCTTCCGTCGCATGGGGTTGACAGATAAGAATCTTAAACCGTCAAACACCGTTTTTCATGGTGTGGTGCCTGGTAAATCGGCGTATCGAGTTGGTAAGATAGCTCTGGAGGTTGCTTTTGGAGATGATCACGATTCAAGATCAGAGACATTGACTTTTGAAGTGGTAAAAATCTAGAGCCCATATCATGCCCTGTTTGGACGGCCGGCTTATGCTAGGTTCATGGCAAGGCCCTGTTATGTTTATCTGCAGCTCAAGATGCCGGGTCATAAGGGGACCATCACGGTACATGGGAGCCGTAAGATCGCTTTAGAATGTGAAGAGGGTGATGCGGCCTATGCTGAGTCGGTTTGTGCAACAAAGGAGTTGAAGTTCTACAAGGACAATGTTGATCCGGCGGATATGACTTCTTTGAAAAAGCCAACTACAGAGCATGATCTGGCCTTGAAGTTTAAATCGGCTGATGAGACTAAGCTGGTTGATTTTGTTCCTGGCGATTCATCCAAGCAGTTTAGCATCAGCGCTAACTTGGATCCGAAATAGGAAAGTGCGCTCAGCGAGTTCATCCGTGAGAACCGGGACATCTTTGCATGGAAACCTTCTGACATGCCAGGTGTACCGAGGGAACTCGCTGAGCACACTCTTAATATCGATCCCAAGTTTAAATCGGTCAAGCAGTTTCTCCGCTGCTTCAATGAAGAAAGATGCAAAGCCATTGGTGAGGAGGTAGCCAGGCTCTTGGCGGCTGGGTTTATCATTGAAGTATTTCATCCCGAGTGGTTGGCTAATCCGGTGCTAGTACTTAAGAAGAATGGCACTTGGCGTATGTGTGTGGATTACACAGATTTCAACAAGGCTTGTCCAGCTGATCCCTTTGCTCTCCCTCGTATTGATCAAATTATTGATGCTACGACGGGTTGTGAGCGGTTGTTCTTTGTGGATGCTTATTCTGGTTATCATCAAATCAAAATGGCAGTTAAGGACCAGGAGAAGACAACTTTTATAACTCCCTTTGGAGCCTTCTGCTATGTATCTATGCCTTTCGGGCTCAAGAGTGCCCACACGACTTATCAGCGCTGTGTGCAGAATTGTCTTCATAATTAGATTGGGCGCAACGTTCATGCTTATGTGGATGATATTGTGGTGAAATCCAGAAAGGGGGGACGTTAATAGATGATTTGAAGGAAACTTTTGATAATCTCCGGGTTTATAAGATGATGCTTAATCTGGCCAAGTGTGTTTTTGGTGTACCGGCAGGCAAGCTCTTAGGTTTTCTAGTGTCTAACAGGGGCATTGAAGCTAATCCGGAAAAAATCAAAGCTATTACGTCTCTGGCTAAACCGGCGTGTATCAACGATGTTCAACGTCTGGTGGGTCGCATTGCAGCGCTGAGGCGGTTTATCAGCCGGTTGGGAGAGAAGGCCATCCCTCTATATTAAATGATGAAAAAGACAGATAATTTTGTCTGGAGTGATGCTGCTAATGCGGCGTTTGAGGATTTAAAGAAGCAGTTAGCTGAGCCACCTGTCCTTGCTGCTCCGGTCGATAAAGAGCCACTGTTGTTATATGTGGCTGCCAATGCCCGAGCTGTCAGTGTGGCCATTGTGGTAGAGCGCAAGGAGGTCGGGAAGGAGTATCCGGTTCAATGGCCGGTTTATTATATCAGTGAGGTGCTTATTGAGTCCAAGCAGAGGTACCCACATTGGCAGAAGCTGGTGTATGGAGTTTTCATGGCGAGCCAGAAGCTTAAACAGTATTTTCAGGGTCATCCCATCACTATGGTTAGTTCTGCCCCTTTGGGAGATATAATACAAAACAGGGAAGCAACTGGCCAGGTTGCCAAGTGGGCCATTGAGCTTGGACCTCATGGGATAAAATATATGCCTAGGACGGCAATTAAGTCCCAAGTGCTTGTGGATTTCATCAATGACTAGACAGAGTTGCAGGCACCAGAAGAGAAGCCGGATCACACTTATTGGAATATTCATTTTGATGGGTCCAGGAAATTGGAGGGCTCGGGGGCTGGAGTTGTGTTAACTTCCCCAAAAGGTGATAAGTTTTGTTATGTTCTCCATTTAATGTTCCCTTGCACTAACAATGCAGCTGAATATGAGGCCTTACTCCATGGTCTTCGAATGGCTAAGGAGATGAATTTAAGCCGGGTTAAGTGCTTTGGTGATTCGGACCTGGTAGCTCAACAAGTGTTTGGTACTTGGGACTCCAAAGACCCGCTCATGGCAGCGTATCAACGAGAGGTGGATATTGTGGCTGGTCACTCTAAGGGTTATCAGGTTGATCATGTGGACTGGCGAAAGAATGAAGCGGCGGACGCTTTAAGGCGTTTGGGTTCCCAACGTAAACCTGTGCCACCCAATGTTTTTCTGGATGTTTTGCATAACCCGTCGGTCAAGCTACCTACAGAAGAAGATTTGGTTGTTGCTGACCCGGAAGCTCAGTTAGTGGCAGCTCTTCATGTGATTCCAGATTGGACAATCCCTTATTTGGCTTATATGAGCCGGGGCGAGTTACCGGAGGATGAAACTTTGGCCAGGCAGATAATCCGGCGATCCAAGTCGATGACCATTGTCAACAGAGAATTGCATCATTGCAGTGTGACAGGGGCGTTTCAGCGTTGCGTATCTCCTGAAGAAGGCTGTGAGATTTTGCATGAGATCCACGAAGGAGATTGTGGTCACCATGCCGGTTCAAAGTCCCTGGTAGCTAAGGGTTTTCGTCACGGCTTCTATTGGCTGATGGCTCTTGCTGATGCTGAGGACTTGGTGAAAAAGTGTGATGGTTGCCAGAAGTTTTCACGTCGAGCTCATGTTCCGGCTTAGGAATTAAGGATGATTCCAATCACTTGGCCGTTTGCAACTCGGGGGCTGGATATGGTTGGGCCCTTTAAGAGGTCCAAGGATAAGAAGACCCACCTTCTAGTGGCGGTTGATAAGTTCACTAAGTGGGTGGAGGCAAAGCCAGTCAGTAAGTGTGATGCAGCCACGGCGGTTCAATTTATCAAGAAGGTGATTTTCCGGTTTGGCTTTCCACACAATATCATAGCCGATAATGGCACTAATCTGTCTAAGGGCGCTATGAAAGAATTTTGTCAACGTGAGCATATCCGGCTTGATGTGCCATCAGTGGCTCACCCCCAATTTAATGGTCAAGCGGAGAGAGCCAATCAAGAGATCCTGAGAGGCATCAAGCCCCGGCTTATGGTTCCTTTACAACGGACGCCGGGTTGTTGGGTGGAGGAGTTACCTTTTGTGTTATGGAGCATCAATATCACGCCCAACAGATCTATGGGTTACACACCTTTTTTCATGGTTTACGGAGCAATGGCGGTTCTCCCTAGTGACATCCGTCATGACTCACCCCGCGTGGCGGCTTATGTTGAAGCTGACAATGAGAAGGTACGACAGGAAGCACTTGACCTGTTAGATGAGGAGCGTGACATTGCAGCAGCTCGTTCGGCGATTTACCAGCAAGATCTGCGTCGTTATCACAGCCGCCGGGTTAGAACCAGGACTTTTCAAGAAGGTGATCTGGTGCTCCGGCTCATTCAGGATCAGACTGACATGCACAAGTTATCCCCGCCTTGGGAAGGACCCTTTGTGGTCAGCAAGAATCTCCATAACGGGTCATACTACCTTATCGATGTTCGAGAGCACAAAGACTCACGTAAATCGGAGGAGGAGACCCACCGGCCGTGGAATATCGCTCATCTCCGGCCCTACTATACTTGAGCCATAGGCTCCTCTTATGTACATATTTTTGACAATGTATATATTATGATCAAAATAATAAACCAGCATCCCTACTAAAGCGGGGCCTCTGCCGTTCTCCCTTAAGAGTTTTTGGTTACATGGGGGCTTCTGTTTATAAAGCGGAGTTCTGATTACCCATTGATCCGGCTTATAAAGCCACAAAAAAAACTTGGGAGCTTTTGTACCCAAAGTCATAAGGAGCCAAAGAGAGTATGTTGCAAAGCACAACTCAAACATAGGCGCCCACTGAGCACAGCTCAAAATATTGCTTGGGGGCTCTTTGCTTCTACAAGAACAAAGAGTCTATACCCTTGTAATAGGCTATCAAGCCAGGCTTGGAAGCCAAGTGTATTCAACTAAAACCCCGGGTTATCCTGCCTTTTTAAGTAAGTCACTCCGTCTAGGTAATCCTGGTATGACCCGCCGAACGTTTGGCAAGTCAATCTTACACAGACCCTGAACTTGTCAAAGTTAAAACGCCGATTGGTTAATGTGAGGTCCATCTTAAAAGGCTTTGTAAAATGGTTTAACTCGGTGGCCTGGCAGCCCATGAAAAGCCTCGATTTTGGGCCTGGCAGCCCATGAAAAGCCTCGCATCTTCCCAAGATTTTATTCAACAAATTTTCTATTTTTATGAGGTTTACAACATTTTATGATAAACTGGTATTTATTAACCCGGCCTGGTTTCGACTACAAGTCGCCAGTATTATATATGGATGATCCGGTGTTTATTACAACCTGGTACGGTTTTATTATAAACCGGCAAAATATGGGAGGAGTTACCAGTACTCAAGATTGGGGTTATCACCCTTACTACAAAAAGTTGGTAAACCAACGATGTGATTCAATGTCACAGGTATCATCTATTTTATATTTGATTATTTTCAAGTACAACCTTGGTTATAAACCCTGGTTATACGTTTGGGCATCAAGACCCGTCCGGCGGTAAACCGCCAGGACACTTTCAACTTCTTGTATGCAGGAACAGTTTGAATAAACCGCTATGGATTATGAGCAGACATAATATATCCCAAGCATGGCAGATTAACAGTGTCAGGCGAAATAAATATGCACGATGGCATAGCAGACCAAGTGTTTAAACTAGCCTATTACAAGGCGCTTTGATGCCCAAAAGGATAAATTGTTTTCAATTAAGTGTTGCAGTGTGCAGAAAGATAAACCGGCTTTCGGTTCATACGTCATCGCCAGGCTGACTTGAAGGTTGTGGATCATCCTACGCCGGTTCATCCTCCTCCTCTCCACCCAGTGGCTGGAAGTCAATGGTTGCCCAATTGATTCCAGTTAGGGCCTTGAATACGGCTTCATCGCTTGTAAGTGTGGAGGGTTCAACATCAGGGGTGTAAGTATGCTGACGGATTGGCGGGATAAGATTTTGCACATCATAAGTTGGCGCATTAACCCATTTGTTGTCGGCATTGTAAATCGACTGATAATGAGAAAGATCGACTTCTTTAGCCAGTTTGCTAGCCAATGGCCGCATTTCCTTTGTTAAAGCCCGGAGATCATCATTATCAAAGTCTGATCCATCTTCCTTCAAGCTCGGATAGCCATTTCCCACATCAGCCGGATCAAGATCAGGTATCCATGCCTTGGCCCGAGTTAGTGCTATAAGAGCACCTGCCCTTTCAGCTGATCTTTTTAGCTCTTCAAACCGGGCAGGCATCATCGACAGCGTCTCTAACGTCTCCTTGATCAGTGTTGGGGGCGGATTGTTATGTGAAGCTGCGCAGATAATCCGTTGAGCACCGGTATATAATTGCTCTATAAGTGTATAGGCAGCCTTCAGTTTCTTCCGCATATCAGAGCCAAGATGAGTGATGCGAGATCCTGCATTGTCACAAATATTAGTAAACCGGCCATCGCATGAAATTTTACTTGTTTACAAGATTTATGAAGAGGCTCTTTACCAAAAATAGCAGAAGTCATGGCATCTATTTGCCGTTTCAAGCCAGTTAGCTCTTTTGTTACCGGATTAAGGGCTGCTTCAGCATCCTCGGCTCTCTTTAGCAACGCTGTCTTTTCTGTGTCCCAGCCTGCCCGTTCGTTTTTGAAGTCTTCCTTCAATTTCTCCATGGCTGCTAAAGCGGTGGTCAGCTCCTCCTTGGCCTTGGCAGTCTCTGTTTGTTGAGATTTGACATTTTCTTGAAGATCGGCGATTTGGGATTCCTTTTTGGTTAGATCAGCCTGCAAGAGATTCAATTCATAAGTTGGCAGTACATATTTTAAGTCCCAAGCACATAACAAGTTATCCACTTTGCACTTGGGGGCTAATGCCTATCGCTTTTTATTACAAATTATTACAAAGTCCCAAGCACATAACAAGTTATGCACTTGGCACTTGGGGGCTAATGCATATTTGTTCAGGTCAGGATCAAGGATTCTTCTCTAATCAATTGGGTTACAAAGGTGTTCAACAAAGAATTTTTGAACCTTGACGGAAAAGTACCGGTTCATACCAGTATTATAAACTGGCCCTTGGGGGCTACAGAGGCAAAATTTGAAGTCTTGCTATGATACAAGTCCCGGTTCATACCAGTATTATAAACCGCCCCTTGGGGTCTACTGGAGTTAATATTATAAACTGGATATAAAGGAAGAATCAATTAAGTGGAGATAATAGTATTTACCTCATAGCGTTCCTTCGTCATGTTCACTAAACCGGCTTCATAGTCACGGCTTGTGTACAGACGGTTTAAATAACCAGAATGGATATCTTGGGCGCTGAGGTGAGTATAGGCTTCCAAGCCTGCTTTCCACTTACCCCTATCAGCAACAGAAATTTCTTCTTTGGCGGCGTGTTTGGACAAAGCAATAGGGTTGTTAGGAGCTGTGTAGCCAAAGCCAGTAACCATAACATCATCCGCTTTATCATCAGCAGTTTTGACTGGACTCGCCGGTTTATCTCTAGTTTTAGCCGGGCTTGGCGGATCAGCAGTGTGACTTGTTGGATCAATTTCTGTCTGTTCAACAAAAGTGTCCTGATCTTGAGGTGGCGGATCATCCACAATAGCGTCGACATTTGGTTCTGATGGTTCTGGGGTCTTCTCCGGTTCAGTGGCCGGGTTATCATCAACAGGTTTATTCAGTCTGGCTTTTTTGCTGGGTCTAGGCTTGGCACTGAGAGGAACAAATATAAAGGTCAGTACAGTAGGCAAATCTAAGGGGTTAAGGATTTGTTTAAGAATAACTTACCCAGCAACAATTTTGAGGGTTGGGAGTTGTGTCCCGGTTGATTCACCAGAAGAAGAATGAGAGGTTCCCTGATAGTTGGAATCAGACGGATTAAGAGGAAGTCTGAAATAACCTGCCTTGGGATAACATGTGTCAGAAATATGAGAGACCTCTGGGCGGCGTTTATGAACCGGCGTGTTCGGTAAACCGGAGGAAGTTACCACCTGGCCACTATGACGGGTTGTGCAATGAGCTTCGTGTTGCTGTTTCTTTAAAAGAAAGTTTGGATCCAAGTGAGCTAGAGGGTGAGAAAATCTTACTTTCCGATTTGCTTGACGGGTTTTCTGTGTTGGCAGAGGATCTGAGACGGAGGAAAGAATAATTACCTCTACGTCACCAGCGTGGCTAGCCTCGGCATCACCCTGATAAGGATCATTGTCAATGAGATGTATGAAAAAGGAGCCAAGTGAATCAAGTTCTACCTCTGACTCATGATGATGATCATCATCATCATCAGCATCAATGTTTAACTCGTTGGAGTCAGCAGTTTTCTTCTTGGCAGGTTTTTTGATAACCTTCGTCTTGGGGCGAGGCGTCTTGGCCGGTTTGTCCTGTGGCTTCTTCTTCTAGAACTGATGATCACCCTGTCAAAGATTGACAAAATTTTGAGAGGATATTTTAAAGGATAGGATTAAAGAAATAGTTATATGATCCTTACAGCTGGCGGTTTATTGGAAGCACAGAAGGGATTCAACCCTGTTTTGCTGCAGACAGCCATCGATTCATCCAGTATCTTCTTAACAGCTTCAGTAACTTCATCTTCTGTTAACTGAATGTCAATATGTCGTTGAGGATCTTTCAAGTCCCCTGTGTACTCGCACATTAAACTAGGGCATCGGCTTAAAGGCAGAATGCTCCACGAGATCCGGCAACGAACAAAATCGACGCCTGTTAAACCGTTTGCAACGAAAGCCCGAAGCTTTGAAAGTTGTGGTGCATACTTGGATCGTTCCTTGGCGCTAAGTCGTTGGGGGAATGGATGTGTATTGGTAAGCCGGTGAGGACGATAACCCGGCAGAGGATTCTCGTCAGTTGAAGACGTATCTCGGCAGTAAAACCAAGTCTGATTCCAGTCCTTGGGGTGACTATGATGCTTGGCGTGAGGGAAGCTGACATCTTTTCTCTTCTGAATTGCCATCCCGCCAAGTTCAGTATTCGGTCCGTCTGTAAATTCTGTACGGCGGATTAAATAGAAGAAATCCCTAAACAGTTCAACCGTGGGCTCCTCTTGCAGATAAGCTTCACAAAATACTTGGAAATTGCAAACATTGGACACAGAGTTTGGTCCAATATCTTGAGGATGGAGTTGGAAGCTAGCAAGCACATCACGGAATTTTTTGATCCGGGAGGGGTAAACCCTCAACCCAGATGATCAACGAACACAATCACTTCTCCATCCTTAGGTTCAGGAGGATTTTCTGGACCAGGGACTCTCCAGTGGATGACCTCTTTCTTTGCTAAAGCACCAGTACTGACTAACCCGTTCAATTGTTCTTCAGTAACCCGGGACGGAACCCAATTACAGGAATAAAATTGCTTGGCCATTTCAATGAAAAGCTGAAAAAAGATCAATGCTGGTTTAAGATTCATGACTGACAAGTATAATGCGTCGCAAGGTCAGAGGGAGAAGAGGTTGAGGCATATATACATGGTAAACCGGAGTCTGACATTGGCAGGGTTATAAAGATAAACGAATTGGCGGTTTAAAAGGGGACTAATGGTACCTGCCGGATTATCATTTTATAAAGTTAAACCGCCTATGCTGGTACGGAAGGTACAAATCTGAAAAATGACTAAGTAATGGAAAAACAAGTTTCACAGATTGATATGATAATTTTTGATCTGCTGCGTGTCAGAAAATCAGAATATATTCAGATCTAAATATTGGAATCAGAGCAGTTGATGGAGATTCGTATGGGGTTTTCTACTTCAGCAAGATGCAGTGACAGACAAAAAAGGACTAAAGCCATTGCTGTACAGGTGGAATACTGAGATTTGAATCAAAAAACCACTGCGTGGTGAGGAACATCGATGAGCACCAATGAACACCGAGGAACGCTTAAACCCTAATGGCAGATCTATGGCGGAAGGAAAAGAGGCTTACCGATGCTGATAGAACAGCGGTGAGGCACCGCAATTCTCTGGTACGTTCAGGGTGATGCAGCGGCCGGCGTTGAGGTCGAGGACGAAGACTTGGCGGCGGTGGCGGAGCTTGAGCACTAGGTCGACGTGAGGAAGAATATGAAGTGAAGAGGCATGAGGGGGAAAAGTGAAAATGACCCCCGACCCTATTTATAAGACAAGGGGATAAGTGACAGGCGCGAAAATCGAGGAGCCCAAAAATTGGATATGTGACAGAGCTGTCGCCTCGATCCTCGAAGATTCATTAAATAAGTGATAAGCATATATGTTTTTAATAACAGGTGACGTCATGGCGGTTTACGATAATCTTGGAAGATGATGTCATGGCGAGTTACAAGGCTTATGAGGAAATATTGAAGATTGACATGAACAAGTTCAAATCAACCTGGGGCCTAATGTTGGGGATATAACTAGCGAGTATAAACCGCCCAGGAGGGGCCGGGTTATGCTCGTAGTTATTTACTCATATCTGAAGCCCATGAAGACAGGGAAGATGGCGCTTTACGGAGGAGATTGGACAAGAAGGCCCAAGGCCCAAGGACGGATTAAGGCCCATAGATGTAAACCGCCATATGATGTAAGACTTGTATTGTAAGGAATATGAGATGAGTCACCGAGCCGGACATGTTGTATGAGCCGGCCGGGACTCTATAGACCGCAGGGCATCAACCCATGTATATAAGGGGACGACCTGGCGGCGGTTTAGGGACAACAGACAACAACTCGAGAGCCATGCAAAGCGGATTCGCTCCCTGGTCATCGAAACCCTAGCAATTCCACATCAACTGGATTAGGCCTTTACCTTCACCGCAAGGGGCCGAACCAGTATAAACTCCTTGCGTCCTTTGTCCCGCTTTAACCCCTTTAAGCTAATTACGTTGCGATGGCTCCACGACTAAGTCCTCACGCTAGGACATCTGCCGTGACAAAACCACGACAGGAACCATGTCTTACAGACGCATTTGTCTGAAATGTGGGGGGGGGGGTTACAGTTCTACCCCTGCCTTTAGGCTTCTCGGCTTGGGTCTGTGTAATAAGGGTCGGGGATAGTAGAGTAACTTTGCTTCTCCCAAATAGTGGGCGCGAGCGATTTCGGGCGAGGAGGGCATGTTTTGAAATATAGTGGGCGCGAGCGATTTCGGGCGAGGAGGGTGTGTTTTGAAATATATTGGGCGCGAGCGATTCCGGGCGAGGAGGGCGTGTTTTGAAATATAGTGGGCGGGAGAGATTTCGGGCGAGGAGGGCGTGTTTTGAAATATAGTGGGCGTGAGCGATTTCGGGCGAGGAGAGCGTGTTTTGAAATAGTGGGCGCGAGCTATTTCAGGCGAGGAGAGGGTGTTTTGCCGACCATGGTTTATGAATTATTCGGCACATGTCATTTCGGCCAAGGAGAAGGCGCGCTTGGATGAAGTTACGGGTGTGTTTGGATGCTTCCCCTGCCAGTCCTACCAATCCGCGGGCGCGCCAATTTTTTGGTGCACCTTTCAGCCGCCGGCGACTTGCTAAATCATTGGCGCAAAATGAACTAGTGAAACTGCATGAGCCGTGGCCAGCCAAAATATTGTTCAGGAACCAAACAGGTGCGCGCGCCCTGGTCAACGACCAATTTTTTGGTTCGGCTGGTGTAGGCTCCGATCCAAACACACTCTATGAACCTACCCTCGATGTACAACGGGCCAATTGATGCGTGTCCCACATAGGCCGGTAATTTCACGTCTCCCATTTATTTGCTCGGGCGAATTCCACCGAGCAGAGGGCGTTTATCGGTTCATTCAAATTTTGGGAGAACGAGCATCCATGTCTACCTTACCAAGTCGATTCGAATCAAATTTTGAAATATTAGCTTGCCACTTCTTTTTTAGATGGAGAGATGATGCTCGGGAGTAATGTGTTTTTACATGCTCGTTTGTAGCGATTTACTATATGACAAATAGTTGACCCACTAAAAAATGGGAATCAAACCCAAAATGAAATATCTTGATTCAATGAAATAGCTCGTTCACCAGGTCAAAATAGTGAACTAAATCCAAAATTGAACACCTCAATCGAGTAGCATGTTGTATAGTATTATAGTACTCCATGAACATGTTGAGAGTCAAATTAATGAACTTGTTTGATATACACATATCTCCGTTCATGTGTGGATTGCAGACAACATGTTCTCCAATTTAAATATTTGAATGCAAGTTTATATCAAAACATGGTTTATATCTGTCTTTGATGCATAAAACACGACCTACCCCTCTCCCGGACTCCTGCTCTCTCTCTCTCTCTCTCTCTCTCCGACAATCTTCAATTCCATCACACGCATCCAACACACAAACCTTGTTGGTCCCTCTCCCTCTCTCTCTGTCTCTCTCTCTCTCTCTTTGCGTGTGTGTGTGTGGGGGAGGGTCTTTCTAGTTCGCATGCATATATACTCCATCTATAGGTCTCTCTCGCACACTATGTATGATTCTCTAGTCCAAGCTAAATATCTTGGGTGCACTCACCGTACGCACACAAATTCCTTGACTCGTTGCCCGTAACTCTCTCACGCACCACTCTGTCGTCTCGGAGCTCTTCCCTCTCTCTCTCTCAAACTCTCCATCTACCTAGGTCACACATACACATGCATATCTCACTTGCACTCGATAGATCCATCTAAAACTTTAGCTCTCTCCCTCGTTCTCTCTCCATCTCACATGCACACACACACAATCTCATGCCTATCCAAGTATGATGGTCTCTCACTCAAATGTAGGCACACGCACTCCCCCCTATATCTATATGACTAGCTAATCTTAGTCTCCATCACAAACATGTGCATGGTCTATCTCGATTTCTCTCGGGGCATCTTTCTATCTCGCACGCACCTCCCTCGATCTCCCACCCATATAGTCCCCTCACGATCTCGAGGGGATCTCCCTATCACAAACACACCCTCTCTCCCTCCCCACGCGTCCATGTTCTCCATGTGTCCCTCTCGACCTTTGTTCCTTGTTGGCCAGACCTCTATTGGACATGTGCTACAGGGGTGTCTCTCTCTGTTGCAAACAATCATGCACTAGCTATCTTCGTGTATCTCCTCACCTCGCTTTTCTATCTCGGAGATGCATGCGTGATATGTTTGCATAAGAAACAAAAAACACACTATCTCTCTAATTTATCATTTGTTGTCCCTTTCTCTTTCACACACATACTCTTTTTGCACACTCACTCATTGTCCTTCACACGCACTTGATCTCTCTCGACTTAGGAACTCTCTTCGGTCCATAGCATATAGATTTATTGAAAAGTCAAACATCACAAAGTTTGACCATGTACGTGGAGAAAAACATTTACATCTAGAATGGCAAACATATACCATTAGATTCATCATGAGATGTAGTTTCATATGATGTATCTTTGGTATTGTAGATATAAATAACATTTGCGTAAACCTGATCAATGTTTCCAAAGTTCGACTTCTAAAAAAATTTACATGCACTGCATTATCGAGCGGATGGAATATCTCTTTCCCCCTCTCAGCTATCTGACGCACCACTCAGCCTTATCGGGGCTCCTCTATCTCTCTCAAACTTTATATCTCCCTGGTTCACACATACACATGTCTCGCTCGCGCTACATATAGACCCATCCAACACTCTCCGCCCTTGTTCTCTCTCTATGTGACACGCACCCCCCTAAGTACCATAATCCCTCACTCCATTATAGGCGCACACACTCCCCCCTAAGCATGATTATCTCTCACTAGCCATCAGGAACACACGTATTGTATCCTTCCATCCATACGTCTATCTCGATATCTCTCGGGGTATCTTCTATCGCGCACACACCTTGTCACTCGATCTCCCACCCATGTAGTCCCATCACGATCTCCAGGGGATCTCTCTATCACAAACATACACTCTCTCCTCCCCATGTCTGCATTTTCTCCGTACGTGTCTCTCGACCTCTCTCCCTTGCTTGTCAGACCCATGTTGGCCACGTGCTAGGGGTCTTTCTCTCTCGGTTGCAAACAACCACACACTATCTCCTCACCTTGCTTTCGTTGTCGAAGATGCATGTGTGATATGTTTGCATAAGACACACACGCCTTTTCTCTACTTTTATCGTGTGTTGTCCATGTCTCTTTCACATATGCACACACACTTTTTTCACCCACTCTTTCTATTTCACACACACACACACACTCTCTCTCTCTCTAGTTAGGGACTCTCTCACGTCCATAAGCATATGGATGTTTTGAAAAGTCAAACCTCAGAAAAGTTTGACCTGGTATATGTGGAGAAAAACATTTACATCTGGAACGATCATTAGATTCATCACAACATGTACTTACTTCATACTATCATTTATCTTTGGTATTGTAGATATAAGTAATTTCTTTATAAACTTGGTCAAAGTTTCAAAAGTTTGATTTAAAAAAAAATGTTGGCACTACATTATCGAACGGAGGGAGTAGCTCTTTCTCTCTCTCTGCTATCTCTCACGGGCCTCCCCTCTCACTCGAGCTCTCTATACTGACGGATTATACGCTCACCGTGTCAGCGTATAGCTCCATATATTATTTAGTTGACCGTTCAACCAGTCCACATGCTGCTTTGTCAGCTCGTGTTCTCTATCTTCGTGTGCTGGCCCATGTTGCAGTGGGTGAAAATAAGTAAACTAGAGGCCCATCTGACACGCAGTGAAGTAAACAAAGTTGAAACCACTCGGGGTAGCACCTCGCATGCTAGTAAATTGAGGGCGCATTGAGGACACACTTCTTCCGCGTGAAGGATGCACTCGCGCACAATTCACCACTGCGCGGCGGCATGCACAGAAGGACGCACTCGCGCACACCCAGCAGGCCAACACACAACAAAGACCAGCACACGTGTACACAGGCATCACCGCCGGTTGAGATGGACGGCGAGGCAGCCAACAAGCGGAGGTGGTTCGAGCCAAAACCGCATCCGGCGAGCCTGGACTTCATCAGCAGCCTCCCCGATGACATGCTGCTCGTCATCATCGGCCTCCTCCCCACCAAATCTGCCGTGCGGACCACCCTGCTCTCTCGGCAGTGGCGCCCCCTCTGGCGCCGCGTCCCCCTCAACCTCACCATCGACAGCTGCCTCTGCGATGGGGATTGTGTCACATCCCTAGTTCTGGTATGCTCTAGGCTAGCTAATGTTGTTTGCATCATGTTTAAAATTCAAATGAACTTGAATTGGGGGATGTTCAAACCCTAGCATCAATGAAATTTCAAATAGGTTCAACTAAAAATATTTTTCAGTGAACCCAAATGGCCTTCAAAAGTGTTCATCATTTTTGGAAAATGCTGGAAACAGCAACCAGAGGTGATGCACATTTTTGCATGACATTTTGGATTGTTGAATTAACACATATTGTATTTTTAATTGGAGCAAATAAATACTATAAATACTTTATTGCTCCAATAATTCTGATTTTTGTTGAGGGGCTTTGGAATAATCCTTTTAGTCCCTGCAAAATTTATCAGAAGCAACAAAATTAGTTTGGTTCAAAAACCAAATTAAAACAAATGTCAGAAATGGAGAACAGAAACAAAATAGAAAAAAAGGAGAAACTTACCTGCCGTCTCTAGCCGGCCCAACACAATGCGGCCCACTAGCCCAACCGCCAGTCAGCGTCCTCCTGGCGACATGGGCACCACGCCACCTGCCTGCCTGCCCTCCCCCTCGATGCCCCGGTCTCTCTGGACGTCGCCACAGCGCACCCCCGGACCCCTCTCACTCTCATCCCCGTTCCCTACCTCCTCTGCTCTCTCTCTCACTGGACTGAACGCGCTCATCACCGCCGCTCGCTGTTGCCTCGCCATCGCCACAGCCTCGCCTCTCCAACGAGTCCAAGAGCTCCGCGCCGTCGTCCTCGTCCTCTCCGTCAAGCCATGCGTCGCCAGACGCCCTGTGAAGCCGCCATCACTGTCGTCTTCAACCCTTGGCCTCAGAGATCGCTGGCAACGCCACGTCGCAGTCCGGCCTCCCCCGAGCTCGCTGACGACGCCATCGAGATCGCTGTGAGGCCCTGACCGTTTCCCCTATGTTTTCCCGTCGTTTCCCGCGCCGTAGCCACAAACTCGAGCGGACCTGAGCTCCGGCCTCCGCTGCTGTTCTCGCCGTCGGCGTTTCCGGCCACCCCAGGCCCGTAGACCACCACCATACGACGCGGCGCATCGCCAGCGTCCTAGAGATGCCCTCAGCGCATCGATCCGAGCCCCGTGGAGGTTTTCCGTGCACCTCCAGCATCTCGGGCCTCGCCGGCGGCTAAACGCTGGCGGGTTTGACCCCCCCCCCCCCCGTTGACCAAATTTGACCCCCTCTCGGTCAATGACAGATGGGCCCCGGCGCCCACTAATTTTTAGTTAGGCTAATTAACCCCCTGCTTAAACGTTGTGTCACTGACGTGTGGTCCCCACAAGTTAGTTTTGACCTGGTCAACGCTGTTGACCTGCTGATGCAAGCATGACCCAGCAATTGACTTTCTGGGTTTAAATAATTTTGGAAATACCAGAAAATTAGCAAAACTTCAAAAATTCACAGAAATTCAACTGTAGCTGAGATTGAAATAATTTATATATGAAAAATTATCAAAAAAATTCAATCTATCCATCTGTACCAGTTTCATGCATGGCAAATCAACTTATACCTACTGTATAAGTGAAAACACATAAAGGGCATTTTAAATGCTTAAGTTTGGAGTTGCATTTGAATCCTTGATTCAGATGAGCTCCATTGAACTTGTTGCTGGTTGCATTAGCACAAACCACATCACATCTACATGCCATGTTCATGCATCATATTATTGCATATGATTGTGTTTTGATTGTCGGCACCGTCCTTCTCGATAGGTCCTGCTCCGGAGACCGTTCCAGAGTACCTGTCAGAAAAGCAGTGCCTCCCTGTTGATCTACCAGGCAAGCAAAACCCCCTTGTTCATTCTGATACAATCCCACTCTCTCGCTCCTGCTCTCTTTTATTGCATTAGGACAACAATGATTCAACTGCTACTTTATGCTGCGGTAGTTGAACCCATTCCTCTGCATTACCTGTCATTGCCACAGTAAATAGTTGAAACCCACTAGCATGTGTAGGAGTTGATTGAGCCATGTTGTGTTCCTACCATGCCATGCCTGCTATTGCTTAGAGTTGTGTCAGGTCTGATTCATTGGGAATGAATTGGAGTGTTATGCCATGTTCTGATGCTAAGAGTTAAGCGTGTGAACACGATTTGGTAAAGGTAGCGGTGAGAGGCCATGTAGGATTACATGGTGGGTTGTCTCATTGGGACCGTCCTTAAGAACTGAGTTCTGTGTAAGTTGTCCAATGACTAGCTACTACCACACATTGGGCTCCGGGCGCTCCAAGATCTCTCAACTTACTAACTGCCTTGATCTCTGTCAAGGAGTTGCAACTAGTTTCTGGTGTTTGTAGGTAGTGCTATTTTTCTACCAAGTGGCACCCGGCAGGGTGGACTTGGGACAGACTAGGCAACGTGGCACGGTGTACCAAGTGTAGATCCATCCGGCAAGGTGGGCTTGGGAACCCTACACACATCATTTGGGGCCGTGAGTGAAACCCCGGCCGGATCTCCTTGTGGATGGAACCCGAATAGGCGATAAACATGGACTAGAGTCTTGCGTGGTTAGTCAGGTCGTGGCCGACACCCTCGTCAGGCTTCCGCTTGAAGGTTGCCGAGATACATGATGTGTAAATGGCGGTAAGTGGAGAGAGCGTGTGTGAAGAAGTACACCCCTGCAGGGTTAACATGATCTATTCGAATAGCCGGGTCCGCGGTTATGGACTTCTTGGATGCTTACGTGGTACATAGACAACTTAAAGTGGATACTCTAAAATGCTCAAGACAAGTGTGAGTGCTATGGATGGCCTTCTCGTAGGGAGACGGGAATGAATCCATAGTAGTGTATTGATGTGGTGATTAGTGGACTCGTGTGCGCTTTCCTACCTCAAAGAACTTACTCGTAGTCGTAGAACAGGATAGCCACTGAGTCAAAGCTCGCTTGCTGCAACTAAACCCCACATTGCCTTCTTGATACTAATGCATGTATGATAGGATCTGATGTAAGTCTTGTTGAGTACCTTTGTACTCACGTTTTCTTAATTTATGTTTTGCAGATGAGACATCTGTCTCACTAGTAGTTCCGCTTGGACTTCGACGAGTAGCTTGTTACCTCAGCTACGATCTTGAACCCTTGGGAGGGTCTTGTAGATAGTCAAGCTTCTCAGCCTTTTTCATTTGTAGATATCTGTACTCAGACATGTTTGTGCTTCCGCTTATTGCTTGTATGCTCTGTATGTTGGGTCATGAGACCCATGTTTGTAATACTTGGCTCCTCGGAGCCTAATGAATAAATACTTTGAGTTGTAGAGTTTTGTTGTGATGCCATGTTGTATTTGCACATATCGAGCATATTGTGTGTATGATTTGAAATGCTTGGTATGTGTGGGATCCGACAACCTAGTTGTTTATCCTTGTAGCCTCTCTTACCGGGAAATGTCTCCTAGTGCTTCCACTGAGCCATGGTAGCTTGCTACTACTCCAGAACACTTAGGCTGGCCGGCATGTGTCCTTCTTCGTTCCTGTGTCTGTCCCTTCAGGGAAATGTCACGCGATGTCTTCCGGAGTCCTGTTAGCCTGCTACAGCCCGGATTCTCTGGAGTCCTGTTAGCCCAGCTGTTACATCCCGGATTCACTCGCTGATGACCGACACGTTCGTTGCTGGGTCATGTATGCCTGTCCCTGTAAGTTAGTGCCACTTTGGGTTTACGATTAGTCATGTCGGCCCGGGTTCTTTGTCATATGGATGCTAGTGACACTATCATATACGCGAGCCAAAAGGCGCAAATGGTCCCGGGCCAGGTAAGGTGGCACCCGTGGGGATACCGTGCGTGAGGCCGCAAAGTGATATGATGTGTTACATGCTAGATCGGTGTGACTTAGGATCGGGGACCTGACAGCTTTGGTATCAGAGCCTGACTGCCTGTAGGATTACTAAGCCAAACTGGTCGAAGTTGAGTCTAGAAATTCTTTAGTTATATAAGGGAATTGATTGTGGAAGGGAACGTAAGGCTCTTTTTACTCCTTATACCTTATGCCTTCTGATCTGAGTCATCCTATCTTTCCTATGGGGTTAAGGAACTAGGCTTTCTCTTCCGTCTATCAGGATCACGAGTTACTACTCCGTAGTCCCATAGGATTGGTTGATCAGAGTCATATTCCAGTTTTCGAGTACTTCCGGTGTAGTATATTTAGTATTATCCTCAGAACCTTGAGTGATGATGTTGAGTATGGTACTACCCCATTGTTTGCAGGATGTCTCATTTTGAGCATTTTACTGCCGTTATGCTATGGGAATTGTCCTAGGAGTTCGAGAGATACTAATTCCCTTGCGCTACATTCTCCATCCTATAGTTGATGCTGATCCCGTCCTTGGTTTCGTTTCCCAGGATGTCATAAGTTACCCGAAGTTTTGTTGCTCATAGCCTGAACCACGGAGATGGTAGGGATGAGGATCCTCCCGATCAGTCTTCGTTGGCAAAGTTCATGGTAGAGGTTGAGATGAACAAGCGTGAGACCAACCGCTTGTTGGCAAGGATTGAGCAGAACACCACACATCGGCGTAATGAGTTGGTTTGCATTACTGACTTCATTGGTCTGAACCCACCCACCTTCCATCATTCCATTGAGCCACTCGATGCAGAGACTGGCTCCGTAGTATCACTCACAAGCTGTGTTCTGCGAACGTAGCTGAAGGTGACAAGGTCACCTATGCTGCATATCACCTGGAAGGTCCTGCTAGTCTTTGGTGGCAGAACTATGAGGCCATGATTCCAGCTGGCCAGATTCCTGGCTAGAGAGATTTCACTGAGGCTTTTCGCGAACATCACATTCCTCTGGCTCTCATTGACTGCAAGAGAGAAGAGTTCTGTAGTTTCACCCAGGGTAAGATGGCTGTTGATGCTTATAGTAGAGAGTATGAGAACCTCGCCCGCTATGGTACAGAGGAGGTGTCCACAGACGCCAAGAAGCAGGCTAGGTTCCAGAAGGGTCTCAACCCCAAGTTGCGTCGTGATCTCCACTTGCACCATTGCAATACATTCCAGGCTCTAGTGAACAAGGCCATTAATGCAGAGACAGATCAGCTCACTTACGAGGAGTTCCGTAAGCACAACCGTGATTTGGGTTCTTCCTCCGGTTCTAGTTCTCAGAAGCGCCAGATTTGGGTTCCGAACTCCGCTCTTCCACTCGGTTATACACCGAGGCCATATTATGTGGCACCTCATCCAGTTCAGCAGTATGCTCCACCCAGGCCTATTGGTGGACCGCCTGCCAATGTGGGTCCACGTCCTACCTCCACGATTTGATACAAGTGCGGCGAGCCAGGCCAGATTGCCCGTAATCGCACTCAGACCAGTGTTGCTCCACCTCAGCCTGAGAAGTCTGTTGGCCGTGGTAAGCCATCACGCAAGATGATTAGTGCCAAGTCAGCTCCCACTGAACGTGGACGTGTGCATCACGTCTCAGCTAAAAATGCTCAAGATGATCCGGATGTCGTTCTTGGTACGCTCCTTGTCAATTGTCATCCGTCATCGATTCTGTTCCATACCGGAGCGTCTCACTCCTTCATTTCCAAAAGCTATGCCCGCTTGCACGACATGTCATTTTGTGATATGCCCTCCCCACTACTTATTCAAACTCCTGGATCCAAATGGCAAACTTCTAGGATAAGTTATGGCAACGAAATCCATGTTGATAGACTTGTATTCCTTGCTTCCTTGATATCTCTCAAGTCTTCAGATATTAACATCATCTTGGGTATGGACTGGATGACAGCTCATCATGCCAAGATTGATTGTTACACCAGGTCTGTTCAGCTTACACACCCATCTAGGAAGATAGTCACTGTCTCCACTAGAGTTGCAAGGCGTCAGCTCTATTCTCTTAATGCCAGCCCTCTCCCTGACCTTGAAGATATCTCGGTAGTCTGTGACTTTCTGGATGTCTTTCCAGAGGAACTGCCAGGCATTCCACCTGACAGAGATGTAGAGTTTGTCATAGATCTTCTCCCAGGAACCGCCCCAATTTCTAGGAGACCTTACAAGATGGCACCCTTAGAGCTAGCTGAGCTTAAGAAACAGCTTGATGAGTCCTTGCAAAAGGGTTTCATCCGTCCTAGTTCTTCTCCTTGGGCTTGTCCCGTCCTCTTTGTCCATAAGAAGGATGGTACGGATCGGATGGTTGTAGATTATCGTCCCGTTAATTTGGTCACGATAAAGAACAAGTATCCGCTCCCCAGGATCAACGATCTGTATGATCAGCTCGCTGGATCCTCAGTCTTTTCCAAGATGGATTTGAGGTTAGGCTACCACCAAATCAAGATCAGAAATGGGGACATTCCTCAGACAGCTTTTGTCACTCGTTATGGCCAGTACGAGTACACCATCATGTCCTTCGGTCTAACTAATGCTCCAGCTACATTCTCTCGCTTGATGAACTCGATCTTCATGGAGTACTTAGATAAGTTCGTCTTGGTTTACCTTGATGATATTCTTATTTACTCGAAGAACGAGGAAGAGCATGCCGAAAATCTTAGTCTTGTGTTAGAAAAACTCAGAGAGCACCGCCTTTATGCCAAGTTCTCCAAGTGTGAATTTTGGTTGCCAGAAGTGACCTATCTAGGCCACGTAATCTCTGGTAAGGGCGTTACTGTCAATCCTGAGAGAGTTCAGGCCGTTCTTGATTGGACTCCACCAGAAACAGTTAAACAAGTTAGGAGTTTCCTTGGTCTAGCTAATTATTGTCGCCGCTTTGTTGAGAACTTCTCCAAAGTGGCCAAACCTCTCACGGAACTTCTCAAGAAAGATAAAAAGTTTGAGTGATCCCCACAGTGTGAGCACAGTTTTCAGGAACTGAAAAGACGCCTGACTTCTGCTCCCAGACTTGTGCCACCGGATTTCACTAAGGACTTTGTTATCTATTGTGATGCCTCACGACAGGGTCTAGGTTGCATTCTTATGCAGGATCGTCATGTGATTGCCTATGCATCTCGACAGTTGCATCCACATGAGGAGAATTATCCTACCCATGATCTAGAGCTTGCAGCCATAGTCTATGCACTTAAGACATGGCGAAATTACCTTCTTGGTAAACGTTGCGAGATCTACACCGATCACCAGAGTCTTAAGTATATCTTCACCCATCTAGATTTGAACCTTAGGCAAAGACGTTGGTTGGAGTTGATCTCAGATTACGACTTAGGGATTACTTACACCCCAGGCAAAGCAAATGTCATGGCTGATGCACTAAGTCGTAAATCCTATTGCAACAATCTCATGTTGCAACAGGGTCAACCACTTCTCCATGAGGAATTCTATAGGCTTAACCTTCACATTTCTCCTCACGGATTCCTTTCTACCTTTGTGGCGAAACCTACTCTTGTGGATCAGATCATCTCTTCTCAGAAGAAGGATACGGGAATTTCCCGGATCAAGAGGAACATTAATAAAGGGGTTGTTGGTTGCTTCTCTATGGATGATCGAGGTGTTGTTTTCTTTGAGAACCGCTTGGTAGTTCCCAAGAATCAATATCTTCGGCAATTGATCCTTAAGGAGGCTCATGAATCTCCTCTCATTATTCATCTCGGTAGTACTAAGATGTATCAGGACCTACGCCAGAGGTTCTGGTGGACTAGGATGAAGAGAGAAATTGCCAAGTTCTTTGCTAACTGTGACGTTTGTCGTCGCGTTAAGCCAGAGCATTAGAGACCTGCTGGCACCCTTCAGCCTTTAGCTATTCCCGAGTGGAAATGGGACAAAGTTGGTATGGACTTCATCACCGGCTTTCCCAGGACCAAAAGAGGGAATAATGCTATCTTCGTAGTCGTTGATCTTCTTTCCAAAGTGGCTCACTTCCTACCTGTTCGAGAGAGTATCACTGCTAGTCAGCTCGCTGACTTATATATTTCTCGAATAGTGTCACTTCATCGTGTCCCACTAGAGATCAATTTAGACCGTGGTAGTCTTTTCACTTCTCATTTTTGGGAGAGTTTCCAAACTGCCATGGGAACCCATCTTTCCTTCAGTACCGCTTTCCACCCTCAATCAAGTGGTCAGGTGGAACGGGCCAACCAAATTCTCGAAGACATGCTTAGAGCCTGTGTTATCTCATTCGGTATGGATTGGGAGAAGTGCCTTCCTTTCGCCGAATTTGCTTATAACAATAGTTACCAATCCAGTCTTAAGAAAGCTCCTTTTGAGATTCTTTATGGACGAAGATGTCGAACACCCTTGAACTGGTCAGAAACCGGGGAAAGACAATTCTTTGGACCGGATATGATTCAAG
Source organism: Aegilops tauschii subsp. strangulata (assembly GCF_002575655.3). Taxonomy (NCBI): domain Eukaryota; kingdom Viridiplantae; phylum Streptophyta; class Magnoliopsida; order Poales; family Poaceae; genus Aegilops; species Aegilops tauschii. The sequence goes on along the minus strand of NC_053036.3, from coordinate 133,060,790 downwards.
AAGCAAAAGAGCAAGTTCGCATTATTCATGAGAATTTGAAAACAGCACAGTCGCGTCAAAAGAGCCAGTATACCGTCGTCATAAGGAAGTGGCTTATGAAGTTGGTGACAAAGCTCATCTTCGAGTTACTCCTTTGAAGGGTACCCATCGTTTCGGTATCAAGGGAAAGTTGGCTACTCGTTACATTGGTCCTTTTTGCATTCTCGCTAAACGAGGAGAGGTTGCCTACCAGTTGGAACTACCCCCACATCTTTCTCGATTTCATGATGTCTTCCACGTCTCTCAACTCAGGCGTTGCTTCTCGGATCCCATCCACGGAGTGGACCACGAAACGCTAGATCTCCAAGATAACCTCACATATCGAGAGTACCTTGTTCGCATTCTTGATCAAGCAGAGCGTGTCACACGACGTCATAACATCAAGTTTCTCAAGGTTCAGTGGTCTCATCACTCTAAGAGAGAAGCGACCTGGGAGCGAGAAGATCGTCTTCGACTTGAGTACCCCGCTCTCTTTCTGCCGACTCCTGAATCTTGGGACGAGATTCTTTCGAGTGGGGGCGAGTTGTCACGTCCCTAGTTCTGGTATGCTCTAGGCTAGCTACTGTTGTTTGCATCATGTTTAAAATTCAAATGAACTTGAATTGGGGGCTGTTCAAACCCTAGCATCAATGAAATTTCAAATAGGTTCAACTAAAAATATTTTTCAGTGAACCCAAATGGCCTTAAAAAATGTTCATCATTTTTGGAAAATGCTGGAAACAGCAACCAGAGGTGATGCACATTTTTGCATGACATTTTGGATTGTTGAATTAACACATATTGTATTTTGAATTGGAGCAAATAAATACTATAAATACTTTACTGCTCCAATAATTCTGATTTTTGTTGAGGGGCTTTGAAATAATCCTTTTAGTCCCTGCAAAATTTATCAGAAGCAAAAAAATTAGTTTGGTTCAAAAACCAAATTAAAACAAATGTCAGAAATGGAAAACAGAAACAAAATAAAAAAAGGAGAAACTTACCTGGCGTCTCCAGCCGGCCCAACACTGTGCGACCCACTGGCCCAACCCCCAGTCATTGTCCTCCTGGCGACGACAGAAGGACGAGGGGCACGCGCTCCCCGCCCACGCGCATGGGCGCCACGCCACCTGCCTGCCTGCCCTCCCCCTCGATGCCCCGGTCTCTCTGGACGTTGCCACAACGCACCCCCGGACTCCTCTCACTCTCATCCCCGTTCCCTGCCTCCTCTGCTCTCTCTCTCTCACTGGACCGAACGCGCCCGTCGGCGCCGCTCGCTGTTGCCGTGCCACCGCCACGGCCTCGCCTCTCCAACGAGTCCAAGAGCTCCACGCCGTCGTCCTCGTCCTCTCCGTTAAGCCGTGCGTCGCTAGACGCCCTATGAAGCCGCCATCACCGTCATCTTCAACCCTCGGCCTTGGAGATCGCCGGCAACGCCACATCGCCGTCCGACCTCCCCCGAGCTCGCTCACGACGCCATCGAGATCGCTATGAGGCCCTGACCATTTCCCCTCTGTTTTCTCATCGTATCCCACGCCGTAGCCACAAACTCGAGAGGACCCGAGCTCCGGCCGCCGCTACGGTGCTCGCCGTCGGCGTTTCCGTCCACCCCAGGCCCGGAGACCACCACCATACGACGCGGCGCATCGCCGTCGTCCTAGAGATGCCCTCAGCGCATCGATCTAAGCCCCGTGGAGGTTTTCCGAGCACCTCCAACATCCTAGAAACGCCGGCGGGTTTGACCCCCCCCCCCCCCCCGCTGACCAGATTTGACCCCCTCTGGGTCAATGACAGATGGGGCCCAGGGCCCACTAATTTTTAGTTAGGCTAATTAACCCCCTGCTTAAAAACGCTGTGTCCTTGACGTGTGGTCCCACGAGTCAGTTTTGACCTGGTCAGTGCTGTTGACCTGCTGATGCAAGCATGACGCAGAAATTGACTTTCTGGGTTTAAATAATTTTGGAAATTCCAAAAAATTAGCAAAACTTCAAAAATTCACAGAAATTCAACCGTAGCTCAGATTGAAATAATTTATATATGAAAAATTATCAGAAAAATTCAATCTATCCATCTGTACCAGTTTCATGCATGGCAAATCAACTTATACCTACTGTGTAAGTGAAAACACATAAAGGGCATTTTAAATGCTTAAGTTTGGAGTTGCATTTGAATCCTTGATTCAGATGAGCTCCATTGAACTTGTTGCTGGTTGCATTAGCACAAACCACATCACATCTACATGTCATGTTCATGCATCATATTGTTGCATATGATTGTGTTTTGATTGTCGGCACCGTCCTTCTCGACAGGTCCTGCTCCGGAGACCGTTCCAGAGTACCTGTCAGAAAAGCAGTGCCTCCCTGTTGATCTACCAGGCGAGCAAAACCCCCTTGTTCATTATGATACAATCCCACTCTCTCGCTCCTGCTCTCTTTTATTGCATTAGGACAACAACGATTCAACTGCTACTTTATGATGCGGTAGTTGAACCCATTCCTCTGCATTACCTGTCATTGCCATAGTAAATAGTTGAAACCCACTAGCATGTGTAGGATTTGATTGTCGGATGTGGGGTTCCGGAAAACCCTTAAGGTTCGAACACTGGGGTGCGCGCAGAGTCTCTCCCTCCTATCGATCTACGCTCTAGCTCACTAAGATCTCGCGGATGAACTCGTTGAACTTGCAACATAGAAAGACACGGGGTTTATACTGGTTCGGGCCACCGTTGTGGTGTAATACCCTACTCCAGTGTGGTGGTGGTGGATTGCCTCTTGGGCTGATGATGAACAGTATAATGGAAGAACAGCCTCCTGAGGTTGAGGTGTTCTTGTGCGTATGAACTTGTGGCGTGAGGATTCGATGCCTCTACTGTGGTGGCTAGCTCTACTTATATAGGCCCTGGTCCTCTTCCCAATATCGAGCGGGAAGAGAGCCAACAACGGCGGGCAAATTTGAAGGGGGACAGCTAGTACAAGTTATCCTGACAAAAGCGGTCTTCTCCTGCGAAAAGCTCTGGGGTGGCGCCGTCTTGGGCTCCACGATGACCTCTGCCTTGCCGTCCCCCTGGTCTTGGTCTCATTGCACCAATATGGCAACCTTTGCCTGATGCCTCGGTACTCTTCGCCTGCGCTGGCCTCCTTGGCACCAAAGAGGAAATACGGACGCTACGCGCACTGGCGCCCGCCTGGCACCGTTCGTCATGGCTCACGTCACGAGAGCCTCGTGAGGTTTGCCTCGCCTTGATATCTCCACTCCTCGTGAGCCTGCTTGACCAGGCCACTCCAGAGGAGGTCTTGCGTCGTCCGCCTCGCGAGGCCTGGACCCTCGCGAGGGTCTTGGGTGCCTTGTTGATGAAGATGGGCCGTACGGCCTGCTACTTGGCCACGCTGTGGGCCGCAGGCAGGCAAGTCTGGGGACCCCCGTTCCCAGAACGCCGACAGTAGCCCCCGGGCCCAAGGTGCGCTCAGGCTTGGCTTCGCGGCGAAGCCAAGGGTCAAGTTCGGAGCACTGCGGCCCCAAAAGCTTGCGGCCTCGGTCGACGCGTGGCGGTTGATTGGACGTGGGCGTATCCGCTTCCCCACGCTGCCTCGGCGACTGCACGACTTGACAAGTCCCTGCGACATGCAAGGAAAACCATCGTTACCTGCGATCGTGGGAGACGCCGGTTGGCCTTCTCTTGCTATAAATGGGGAGGGGGGCGGAGCCCCCATTGCCCATCTCTTCCTCGCTTGCTTGCTTCTTCCTCCTTGCTCCACTGCTGACAACAATGGCGCCCATCAGAAGGTTTTCCGCCGAAGAGAAAGGAAAAGCTCCCCGTAACGATCCGGGGCCACTTCCACCGAAGAAGAGGTCGATCCATCGCTGTGATGAAGTGGCGATGTAGGTGGTGACGAGGCCTTGGTGCGAGCGGCCTCCTCCGGGGTACCCGCTGCCCTTGTACGCCCGACCCGAGGGCTCGGGAGGTTGGAGCGACGAGCAGCGCCACCCGCGCCGCGTCCGGGGCCGTCGCGCCGCGTCGTCACGTGCTGTCGCCCCTCGGGTCCACGCCGCAGACTCCTCGCGTGAGTTGGTGCTGTGGGCGCTGATGCCTCCAAGCTCCTGGATCCGCTTCCCGCGGTTCTTCTCCGATGTGATGCCGTCGAGGGGGCCTCTCGAGCTCTGGCTGCAGCATGCCGACTGCAGCGCTCCGGTGACCGGAGCGGAGATCGAAGCGGTCCCCGCTAGCAAGATCTTCATGACTCGCGGCTGGGGCGAGATCGCGCGGGTCTGCCGTGCGAAAGGAGCCCTCGCGATCCACTTCGAGTATGACGGCGCCTCCACGCTCTTCTTCAAGGTATTCGACGCCGAGGGCCGCCGCCTTGAGTGCTGCCCTGGGGAGGAGCGCCAGACCGACGCGCGCTCCGCCCGCAGCTACTCCAACAGCAGCAGCCCCTGGGAGTCCAGCAGCTCTCCTGAGCTTTACGAGACTCCAGAGACGAGCGACGACAGCTACGTGCCCCCGAGCTCTCGCCGCGCTCGAAGCAGGGCCGTGGCATCCAGCCGTCGCCACCGCTGATCTGGATGGGGTTGGCGTCGGCCTCCCGTGGCCCACTGTTGATGATGGCGTCTGCCACGGAAGGGTGTAGATAGGATTCCCCTTTGTATCAGCTTTTGTTTCCTGCGAAGGATCATGAATCACCCCGTGGGGGCATGTAAGGGTCTGTAATGTCTTTGGTGCTTATCTTCCTTGTTATGAAAACTTGGTGAGTGCATGTCCCGTTAAGGCTTGGTCCCCCCTTTCTTTCCTCGCGAGGGCTTGCTGCTCAACGCTGACAGGTCCCGGTCCCCAGGCAGGCTACAGCTGTCGCTGGTATGCCAGGTCGCGTGCCGTGGTCAAGGCCAGGAGGTGTGCGGCCCGAGGTCCAGTAAGAGCCCTTGAGGCGCGGTGCTGAGGAGGTCCCCCTTAGCGCTCAAGCAGCCATGGTAAGGCAAGAAAGGAAAATGACTTAGCCACAACGGAGCTGCGGTATGGCGTGAGTGACCATTAGGCCCAGATATTTAGCCGATCCTGGGGTGAAACTTATCTTGCTGACTTCGCGGCGTTTCCTGATGTCGCGCTTGGGCTGTGCGCCAACTCGTGCGGCATAGCCAGGTCGGCCCATACGAGTTCCCCTTCCCTCATGCTCTCCTTAGTGCTCTACGTCCTCAGGTCCCGGCCCTCGAGCGAGCTCAGCCGCCGCTGGTATGCCAGGTCGCGATGCCGTGGTCAAGGCCAGGGGGTGAGGGCTGGAGAGCCAGTAAGAGCTCCTGAGTCGCGATGCTCAGGAGCCCCCCCTTTAACGCGCAAGCGAATTGCACGGGAGAAAAGAGACTCGCAGTGCCGCTAGCTATCCTTCCCTTGGGATCCCTATGAGCAGGCACAAGAAGAAACATGGTTTGCCGTTACAGCTGTTAGCCTGCCGCTGGTTGCTCTGGGTGAGGTGAAGGCACTGAGGGCCTGGTGAGGTGACGTGCGCGGCGCATGCCGCAAGCCAGAGCTCGACCACTCAGATTTTTCGGTGTGGCAGGGACGGACCCATGCACCAGCGCCGTGCCTGTGTGAAGGCCCCGGGGAGGCGATGATCGAGCAGGTGATAGCCGTTGGCAGGTTAAGCATGAAGAGCAGATCAACTTGGATAAATGCAGGACGATACATGCCACTGGGTCTGGCCCGAGCGGCTTGGGGATGATGCAGCCCGAGGGGCGCCCCCAGCAAGGTAAGCTAAGGACTTAGGCAAAAGGGATACATGCCATAGGGACGGACCCATGTGGCCTGGGAATAATGCAGCCCGAGGGGCGCTCCCAGCTTAAACAAGCTTGGAAGATGTCACCTGGTTCTGTAGACGAAGTAGAGTTGGTGCAGCTGATGCCGCGCGCTGCAGGAATGGCTCCTCATGAGCCACCGGGACCCTGAGCCTCGGGAGGCTCTGGAGGTTCAGGAGGTTCCCTGAAGACCGTCTCCATCTCCTTCAGGACGGCGTGGTACCTGGCCTCCTGAGCCGCCAGGATACGCCGTAGGCTGCGCTGATAGGCTGACGCCACGCTCGGCAAGCCGAAGGGCATGCGAACGTAGCTGTGTGGTGGGCCCTCGCAGCGGCCCACACGCAATGGCCAGAAGCGCTCCTGAGATGCGGTGCTATTGAGCCATGGGACGTCGACGCAGACACGCAGCCCGACATCCTCGCCTGGATGGGGAGTTGCGCCTTGTGAGCGGCTGTGGCCGCGCATGGCTCTTGCTTCTTGCAGTTCCTGGGTGGTCTTGGTGATGAACTCTTGGGTGGTGGGCACTCCTTGCCCTGTGCTCTCCTGAGGTAGGTGTGTCATGAGGCACGCTTCCAAGTGGTGCCCAAGTGCCTCCCTCGTGAGGTTGGCAAGGTCTGAGGCCCTCCAGAAGAGAGCCCCCGAGCCCTGCCTGAGGAGGGCGCCGGGCGCGCCTTCCTATTCGATGGAGGGAGGCGCCCCTGGAGCGGGCGTTGATCCTGACGAGGCTCCTGCCGCGACGCCATCCTCCTGAGGTCCTGCGCGGCGCAACTGCTTCTTCTTGGGGATGGCCTCCGGAGGGCCTTCGCTTCTGCTGTCGGGGTCGTCGATTGCTGCGGCTTGAAAGGCGCACTCAAGGGAGCACACTGCATCCCTCTCTTCACACGGGACCGTGATGATTCCTCCGCTTCCTGGCATCTTGAGAACGTTGTAGCCGTGATGAGTGACTGCCATGAACTTGGCCAGGGCTGGATACCCAGGATGGCATTGTATGGCAGGCGGATGTGCGCGACGTCGAAGTCGATGAGCTCGGTGCGATAGTTCTTGCGCTCCCCGAAGGTGACTGGCAGGCGGACCTGCCCTATTGGTGTGGTGGAACCGTCGGTCACTCCTGAGAAAGGCTTGGTTGGCTGGAGCTGCTCATATGGTACTTGGAGGTTGTCGAACGTGTCGACGGACATGACGTTGAGCCCTGCGCCGCCGTCGATGAGAGTTCTGGTGACTTGCACATTGCTGATGACTGGGGAGCACAGCATAGGGAGGGCGCCTGCGGTGGCCGCGCACTTGAGCTGGTCTGCCGAGTTGAAGGTGATGGCACATTGGGACCACCTGAGCGGGCGCGTGGCCTCAAGCTTGGGGAGCACCGCGTTCACCTCGCGAGCGAACTGTTTGAAGATGCGCTGAGAGGCTGGGGCCTGGGCACCGCCCAAGATGTAGGCGATCGCACGCGGCTCCCGAAAGCCCCCAGCCCCCTCGTCCTGGTGATGATCGTCGTTCCTTCTTGGTGGCGGCAGCGGGGGAAGACCGGCATTGCCCTGGGGCGATCCTCACGAGGCGGGTCCCTCCAGGCGCCTTCGCGAGGTTGATCCTGCCAGCGGTCCTCACGAGGCCGGTCGCGCCACTCCTGGCGCGGGCCACGGTCGTCCCAGCGTCCGCCTCCGCGTCCTCCTTCGCGGCCGTAGCCCCGGCCGTTGCGCTCGGGGCGTCGACCGTAGCGTCCTTCCCGTATGGCTCTGAGCTCTTGGCAGTCGCTGGTGTTGTGGGTGTTCAGGTTGTGGAAGGCGCAGAATGGTCGGCCGTTCTTGGATGACTCAGGCTGATCTCGGCCTTGCTTGGTGTCGGGCTCCGCTGCGAGCACTACTGCCTCTTTGCGCTTCACGTCCTTGGCCTTGGCCTTCTTCTCCTCCGCTCCTGCAGCTGCCAACTCGAGGAGAGAGAGGCGCCCCTCCTCAGCTCTTGCACACTTGGTCGCCAGGTTGAACAACTCCTGAGATGTGCAAAGCTCCTCGTGGATAGCGAGCTCTTCTGTCATCTTGACGTCACGGACGCCATCCGAGAATGCGGAGATGGTGGCTTCGTCCATAACCTTGGGGATCTTGAGGCGGGTGTTGTTGAAGCGCTGGATGTACTTCTGGAGGGTCTCTCCTGGCTGTTGCTTGATGCGGCGTAGATCACCCGCGGCCGGTGGGCGGTCGCGAGTGCCCTGGAAGTTAGCGATGAAGCGGTCGCGCATCTCGTCCCAGGAGGAGATCGAGCCGTGCTGCAGGTTCAGGAGCCAGGAGCGGGCCCCATCCTTGAGAGCCATGGGAAACCAGTTCGCCATGACTTTTTCGTCGCCGTTGGCCGCTTCGAGGCTCAGCTCATAGAGCTGCAGGAACTCCGCGGGGTCGCGGTGCCGTCATAGCGAGGAGGCAGATCTAGCTTGAACTTGCCTGGCCAGGCGACGGTACGCAGTTCGGGGGTGAAGGCACGGCAGCCGGCCGTGGTCGCCGGGGCCCGCTTCTGAGGTGGAGCTTGGTCTTGGCGAGGTCCGCGCTGCGCCACTGCAGGCGGCGTGCAGTCTTGATGAGGTGGCGTGGGGAGCGCCGGTGCAGCTTCTCACGGCCGTGGGATTTCTTGACAGCTTCTTTCTTCACGCGCGGGCGCCGGGCGCGGTGGATCATGCCGCGGAGGAGCGCGCCTTGGTGCCAAGGCACCGTCTTGGGGTTGAGGTGGTGGAGGCATGCCATGAGCCCCATCGTCCGCGGCTGGTTGAGGGGGAGGCAGAGAGTGGGACGGCGCCGGAGATCCCCCTGCGGCGCGAACGAGCTCGGCGACGCGGTCGAGCCACTCCTCGTAGAGGTCGTCGATGGGGCAGTATCGCAGGAGCTCCTTCGCCGCCATGGGAGCGCGGTGCGCGTGAGACGAAGAACCGGCGGGGGTAAGCGACGGAGTAGCGGTGCGGCCGTCCTGCCGCACCGAAGGATGGAGTGAGGACGCCTGCTGCTCGTTCCCCGCCGGGCCAGTGGCAGCGTTGGTGGCGGGAGACGGAGAACAACGAGGTGGCCCACCTACGGGAGCCGTCTGAGCAATGCGGGCGGAGAGGGCAGCCCGACGCTCAGCTCGAGCACGGCGAGCGTCCGCCATGGAAACGACCAAGTGATGGAGCAACGAACTGATGGGAGGGAAACTACGGCGCACCCCTACCTGGCGCGCCAAATGTCGGATGTGGGGTTCCGGCAATCCCTTATGGTTCGAACACTGGGGTGTGCGCGGAGTCTCCCCCTCCTACCGATCTATGCTCTAGCTCGCTAAGATCTCGCGGATGAACTCGACGAACTTGCAACACAGAAAGACACGGGGTTTATACTGGTTCGGGCCACCGTTGTGGTGTAATACCCTACTCCAGTGTGGTGGTGGTGGATTTCCTCTTGGGTTGATGATGAACAGTACAAGGGAAGAACAGCCTCTTGAGGTTGAGGTGTTCTTGTGCGTATGAACTTGTGGCGTGAGGATTCGATGCCTCTACTGTGGTGGCTAGCTCTACTTATATAGGCCCTGGTCCTCTTCCCAAATATCAAGCGGGAAGGGAGCCAATAACGGCGGGCAAATTTGAAGGGGGACAGCTAGTACAAGCTATCCTGACAAAAGCGGTCTTCGCCTGCGAAAGGCTATGGGGTGACGCTGTCTTGGGCTCCATGATGACCTCCGCCTTGCCGTCCCCCTGGTCTTGGTCTCATTGCACCAATATGGCAACCTTTGCCTGATGCCTCGGTACTCTTCGCCTGCGCTGGCCTCCTTGGCACCAAAGAGGAAATAGGGACGCTGCACGCACTGGCGCCCGCCTGGCACCCGCCTGGTACCATTCGTCATGGCTCACGTCACGATAGGCTCGTGAGGTTTGCCTCGCCTTGATATCTCTGCTCCTCGTGAGCCTGCTTGACCAGGCCACTCCAGAGGAGGTCTTGCGTCGTCCACCTCGCGAGGCCTGGACCCTCGCGAGGGTCTTGGGTGCCTTGTTGACGAAGACGGGCCGTACGGCTTGCTGCGTGGCCACGCTGTGGGCCGCAGGCAGGCAAGTCTGGGAACCCCCGTTCCTAGAACACCGACATTAATTAAGCCATGTTGTGTTCCTACCATGCCATGCCTGCTATTGCTTAGAGTTGTGTCAGGTCTGATTCATTGGGAATGAATTGGAGTGTTATGCCATGTTCTGATGCTAAGAGTTAAGCGTGTGAACACGATTTGGTAAAGGTAGCGGTGAGAGGCCATGTAGGACTACATGGTGGGTTGTCTCATTGGGACCGTCCTTAAGAACCGAGTTTTGTGTAAGTTGTCCAATGACTAGCTACTACCACACATTGGGCTCCGGGCGCTCCAAGCTCTCTCGACTTACTAACTGCCTTGATCTCTGTCCAGGAGTAGCAACTAGTTTCTGGTGTTTGTAGGTAGTGCTATTTTTCTACCGAGTGGCACCCGGCAGGGTGGACTTGGGACAGACTAGGCACCGTGGCACGATGTACCAAGCGTAGATCCATCCGGCGAGGTGGGCTTGGGAAGCCTGCACACATCGTTTGGGGCCGTGAGTGAAACCCCGGCCGGATCTCCTCGCGGATGGAACCTGAATAGGCGATAAACCTGGACTAGAGTCTTGCGTGGTTAGTCAGGTCGTGGCCGACACCCTCGCCAGGCTTCCGCTTGAAGGTTGCTGAGATACATGACGTGTACATGGCGGTAAGTGGCGAGAGCGTGTGTGAAGAAGTACACCCCTGCAGGGTTAACATGATCTATTCGAATAGCCGGGTCCGCGATTATGGACTTCTTGGATGCTTACGTGGTACATAGACAACTTAAAGTGGATACTCTAAAATGCTCAAGACAAGTGTGAGTGCTATGGATGGCCTTCTCGTAGGGAGACGAGAATGAATCCATAGTAGTGTATTGATGTGGTGATTAGTGGACTCGTGTGCGCTTTCCTACCTCAAAGAACTTACTCGTAGTCGTAGAACAGGATAGCCACCGAGTCAAAGCTGGCTTGCTGCAACTAAACCCCACATTGCCTTGTTGATACTAATGCATGTATGATAGGATCTGATGTAAGTCTTGCTGAGTACCTTTGTACTCACGTTTGCTTAATTTATGTTTTGCAGATGAGACATCTGTCTCACTAGTAGTTCCGCTTGGACTTCGACGAGTAGCTTGTTACCTCAACTACGATCTTGAACCCTTGGGAGGGTCTTGTAGATAGTCAGGCTTCTCAGCCTTTTTAATTTGTAGATGTCTGTACTCAGACATGTTTATGCTTCCGCTTGTTGCTTGTATGCTCTATATGTTGGGTCATGAGACCCATGTTTTTAATACTTGGCTCCTCGGAGCCTAATGAATAAATAATTTGAGTTGTAGAGTTTTGTTGTGATGCCATGTTGTATTTGCACATATCGAGCATATTGTGTGTATGATTTGAAATGCTTGGTATGTGTGGGATCCGACAACCTAGTTGTTTATCCTTGGTAGCCTCTCTTACCGGGAAATGTCTCCTAGTGCTTCCACTGAGCCATGGTAGCTTGCTACGCTCCGGAACACTTAGGCTGGCCGGCATGTGTCCTTATTCGTTCCTGTGTCTGTCCCTTTGGGGAAATGTCACGCGGTGTCTACCGGAGTCCTGTTAGCCTGTTACAGCCCGAATTCTCCTGAGTCCTGTTAGCCCAGCTGCTACAGCCCGGATTCACTCGCTGATGAGTGACACGTTCGTTGCTGGGTCATGTATGCCTGTCCATGTAAGTTAGTGCCACTTTGGGTTTACAACTAGTCATGTCGGCCCGGGTTCTTTGTCATATGGATGCTAGCGACACTATCATATACGTGAGCCAAAAGGCGCAAACGGTCCCGGGCCAGGTAAGGTGGCAGCCGTGGGGATACCGCGTGAGGCCGCAAAGTGATATGATGTGTTACATGCTAGATCGGTGTGATTTAGGATCGGGGTCCTGACAGATTGCAAACGCATGGCCGCAGGCTCCAAGATCATTTCATCACACCCTGGGCCAGCCAGATGCCTTGACATCCGCATGTTCAATACCAACTGCAAGGTCCAAGCCAAGTTTGACGAGTGGTTCTTATCCCCTGCCCTAGATCAGCTCGAGGAGCTCAGATTTGAAGATGGACGATGTCGCTCTCTGCCGCTATCCGCGCTCCGCCTCACGCCAACGCTGCGCCGCGCCAGCTTCAGCTCCTGCTATCTTCCCTAGATTAATGCCGCGCCCGCCCTTCTTCTCCCTCAACTCAAGCAGCCCGACCTGTTCGACGCTGGCATCTCGAAGCAGGCTATGGAGCACCTGCTCCGCACCTGTACTGCGCTTGAGTACCTTTGTCTTGAGCAGATCCACAGGTTCATTAGCCTCCACATCGCCTCGACGAATCTCTGATGGATTTTTGTGTCTTGCTAGCCCCGCAACAAGACATCAATTGGGAAGAGATCACTCTAGCCGTTCCACATTATGGTCATTGAGAATGCGCCTTTCCTTGAGAGATTGCTTGTATCTGATCTAGAAGGTCCAACAAAAATCAGGGTCATTGACGCACCGAAATTGACAGCGTTGGTGTACTCGTCTGCCAAATTCTCCGAACTCTTTATTGGATCCGTAATCGTTCAGGTACAACACTCATCTTCTTCTCCGTCTTCTTGAAATTCACATTTTTAAATTTCTTCTTGATGTATTTACGACCGTCTTCCAGAAAATGATTCCCACAAGCTTGACCCAGTCTATGCGCACAGTGAAGATCTTGGCAATAAAATCTATCGGCCCCAATCTGGATCAAGTTGTTGGATTCCTTACATGCTTTCCGTGCACGGAGAAGCTACTCATCGAGGTGAAACTTCTTTCCTACTAGTAAACGGTAATCACAACGTAGCTCAATTTTTTCGTAATTTTCCCAAATTACGATGACAAGTGTAGTGTTCAAAATTGCATCTACGCACTGCACCAAAAGAAATGTTTTTAGTATTTTTTCTCACGTGATCACCTGCATCGTTTTTTGTTGTACTACTATAGTAGCCTAGGCTAGTCATAGTGGAAAGTAACTTAGACTAGTAACTCTATGGTTACCCTAAGAGCAACTACTACCTCCGTCCTGATTTACTCTTCCTATTTTGTAGTATCAAACTTTGACCATAGATTTAACTAACAAAATGTTAATGCATGTCACTAAAAATTATATCGTTGGATTCGTATTTGAACATAATTTCAAATGGTATAATTTTTGGTGACATGCATTGGCATTTTCTTAGGTAAATCTATGGTCAAAATTTTACACTAAATACAAGGTTGTACGAAAGTGGGCTATAACGGCCCTCCACTATGTAGGACAAAACACGTGCCAAATTCACTTGTGATGCATTTGGCATCGATGCCCCTCCATTGCTCACCTGGTGCCCCAATCTGGATCACCCACTTTCCTCCGGTGCCAAATTAACTCATGCAATAAAAAAAACACTTGCGTGGGAGCGAGAGAGGACTGAGGCAATAAAAAAACACTTGTTTGGGAGAGTGAGAGGCTGGTGTAGTTGGTTTGATTGATTTGTTTATACATGTGGGTCTGTGTGCACAGTGGTGCCAACTCTCTCACATCGCGAGAGCGGTGCCAAAATCTTTTGATTTGACATCGACGCGTATTATGTGGCATACTTTTGAGAAATATGGCATCGGCCACATAGTGGAAGGCAACAAATGCCCAAGATCTTCACGTGCTCCTAGGTAAATGAGAGGAAAGAGAGAGAGAGAGAGAGAGAGAGAGAGAGAGTGAAAAATATCACTAGCCAGCCAACCCTATCGTATGAGCGAATGACATTGGTACCTCTTGATGACATGACAATCTTATACGGCCAACTGTTCTAATATGTTCTCTTCTTTTGCAGATAAAAAAGACCCGAAAGTGAAAAATGTGCTGCACTATAACAATCTCATCGAATGCCTTGATCTCCATCTTACAGAAATTGATTTGATCGACTACCGAGGCAGCACATATGAGGTTAAATTGGCCAGGTTCTTTGTTCTGGAGGCAAGTGTGCTCAAGGTAATGAGGTTTGGCGTTCTCTGGCACAACAATGAATGGCGTGCTGATCAGCGCAAGCATCTAAGCCTAAATGACAAAGTCTCCGCAGAAGCTGAATTTGTTTTTGAAACATCAAGTGGGCAGAGACTCGAAAATTTATTTGCCCATTAGTGACTTGTCAGGGCAGTGGATTTTAGTTTGTACGATAATGCTACATCCACCTAAAGTAACGAAAGTTCTTACGTAAACTTCCTAGTAATTCCATCTTCGTAGGTGCAGCATTACTCCTAACATTTGTAATATCAGTTTTAAACTTGTAATATTGCCGTGTCCTATTCCTGCGTTTTCAAAATCCCGCGAATCAAAGAGGTCCTGAGTTGGTGATGATGTTGTGCCTGCCATCTTTCACCAATAGCCGTCAGATCTAGATCTGACGCATACAAACCAAACTTCTCCAGTTTTGCAAAAAGATGCCCGCACTTCTTCCCTATTTACAAACAACTCCTTGTCTCTCACAATCAGCCTTATCTCCTCCCCACCACATCTAGAAGGCCATGGAAAAATCTGGCGCGATGGCCACTGCCGGCGCCGTCCACCCCCAATCTTGGTGTTCCGTGCAATGCACGGGCATCTACGCACGGGAAATTATGTCGAACATGGATAGTTGTAAGCAGGCTAGCTCTACAACCATGATGATAGTGACTGCAGACGGTGAGGCTGACTATGGTATGCCGAACACGGCGCCTATACTCAGGTGTCATCTCCGGCGCAGGGTCTTGTCACTTCACTATGAGGAGCAGGACGTAATAATTTGACCAATGGGTAGTACAGTGCTACTAGTACATTGGTAGTACTACTACTAGTACTAGCACCACCGTCTGGATTTAGTAGTACTACCACGTCCATCTGGATTTAGTATTTGACTAGCAATATCTAGTAATGCATGTCACAAAAAATGTACTACTCCCTCTGTAAATAAATACATGGTGTATTGTTTTATTCCTATCGGCGAGAGAACTTAATGTCTTTTTGCTAATTAATAGGATTACATGCAATGAACTAACCACTGCATGTCATGTTTCGTAGTCTCAAGTCATTGAAAGCATGCACGGCCCACATCTCTCATTGGTTGATATGTCATGAAATAAGAAATGAGGAGGGAGTTAATGTACCGTGCCTAAGTGTTTTGGGATTACACAACATTTTTGGTTACATGCATCAACATTTTATTAGTTAAATCAAAGGTCAAAACTTGGCGCAAAATGCAAAGGGGACCAATAAACCAGTAAACATCAAAGTTCTCTCGTTTGGCCCCAACTAGAGGTCCGGTGAGATGACTATACTGCACCGGCACGGAGGGGGACACAGCTTCATTGACTTACTGCACCTGCCTTTGGTTGTATGACACGTGGGCCCAACAGGTGACTGGCCCACCTATCATACAACCAAAGGCAGGTGCAGTAGAGGTCCGAGGAGTAGATGGCCAACACGCACGTGAATTCAACGCAGTCTGCACTTCTCATATAAAGGCTCCCCGCCAGTCCAATCTACGAAATCCTACGCACCTACGCACCCTAACCAAGGGCAAGAGTGATCACTCGAATCGCAAGATCAGTTGACTAGAAGCTAGACCCATGGAGGCGATGAGCGCGAGCATCACCGGCTGTGCCATATGGTCCACGACGCCGGCCTGCGGCCCGGCACCGAGGAACGTCTCCAAGCCGTGCTTGAGGCTGCCAGGGCGAGGGGCCGCTTGGACGACATCTTCGTCTCCTTGTTCGACGAGGTCCTTGTCGGCTTCCTCGACAAGTTCACCATCGTCAAGAAGCTCGCGGACAAACTTGACGTACGCCTCCATCCCACGCACCCAGGCTCTGCGATGCCCGCCACCCTCAACGGCGTCTATGGTGACAACCTCTTCGACGCACTGGTGGCCCTGTGACCGCCTGCCGTTGCGCTGGAGAATGTCCACCTCGAGGTCGCGCTCACCGCGCAGCGCCTGGCGCAGCAAGACACCATCGACATAATCACCCACGTCTACGCGCAAATCGTCCACAAGGACTACTACATGCAAGAGGAGGACGATAGGACGCTGGCCTTCTTGGACCGCGGGGCAACCTTGGACGGCATTGTTCAGGAGCACGTTGAGCTCGCCGCCAACGCCGCTGCTCCTCACACATCGGTTGGTGACCCGGCGCACTAGGGCGTGAGGATGTCGTTGATGGATCCGTATGTATCTTTATCTTTCCATCAAATCCATGTAGTAGTATATGGTACTATACCTAGTAATTATCTTACCTTTCGCATCAACTTCATAATTTTCATACGTACTCCATGCATGAACCGCGCCAGAACCAAACTTCTCATTACTCTAGGGAAAATCATTATTTCTATCTATCGGTCATGCCATGGAGCAGAACCAAATTTTATAAGTTACAAGTTCAAAAGGAAAAGCCTGCCGTGTTCGCGTCGCACCCCCACATGGTTGGTCCGGCACGCCGCTCAAGGGGGAATGCGTGCTGTGTTCCATTTTCACTTACAAGTGGGACCGCAGTTGAGCAAACCGATTATCGGCAAACCCCCACCCCGCCCACCGTGTGATGGCTGAAAATAGGAGGGAAAGAGATGGCTGTAGCACGGACTCCAAGAAAATTGGTGTCGGATGGGACTCATGTGGGTGGCGTGTGCCGTACTGCTAGACGTGAATGCTAGTTATGGCCCATGCCACCCCACTATATCGAGCCTATATCGAGGTGCTGGTTACGTAGAACAAATTTCCTGGAGTCTGTGCTCAGCCCTCCTCTATCTCTCTTCTCAGCCAACCAGTAGACGCGTGGAGCCCATCGTCTGTTTGCTCACATGCGGTACCACATGTCAGTGAAAACGCAAGAGGACCCACTGAACCTGCACATCTTTCACCTCAACGTGCTGGTGATGAAAAACAAATCCAATAAAGATCTTTGGTGGCCGCTTTTGGAGTTACTCAAGAGTAGTAAGATTCTATTTACAGTTTAACCCAAGATGCACATCACGTGGCTTCAACTACCACTACATTTTCTTGCATGACATGACCTGGATGCTGGATGTCCCACGTGTCGGCAAAAGGAGGAAGAACTCCACCAAATCTTCTCCACATTTAGTCCGGAGGAGTAGGAAACACGGCAAGCTCTGTGCCTACATCATACTACGTACAAGCCCACCTCACGTAGTCCGTGCGACACCTAGCTCTCGTTGATCTAACTAGAACTAACTATTGGTTGGCTCTATGTGATGTGGCAACTTCAGACTACTACGGATGCCGGCTATACTACTACGACACTAACACTCCCAGAAGTGAGTCAAAAACCATTTATAAATTGAGTTTATGACATGCATATGCAAATGTACCATTCATTACATACAACAAGTCATCAACACACAACGATAACGAGGATACATGTTGCATTATAGATTAGTTCCAACAAAATATTCTAGTAAATACTAAAGTTTTCAGCACACAACAAATAACAAGCAATGAAATGAACTTCAGCTCAACCACTCCTCGGCGTTGGAAACGCTTGCTTTGAACCAGAAGAGTTTGTCTCGGAAGGGCCAGCTACTGTGAATCTCGAGACCAACGCAGGACTGATCATCCAGGCTGAAGTGGCCTATTTCATGACCCATATTGTGATAGCCGCGGTAGGGAAGCATAGCTATGTCCGAGGTATAGATACAATTGCTTCTCATAAATGGTAGTAACGTTGTGTCAACAACAGCTGGATCGCCTTTCATCATGATTGGATAGTTTTGTCCAAGGAAGAGCGAGTTTCCTCCAAAAGTATCAATACTAAACCAGGGAGAAGGTGTTGGCGCTAGCACAGTAGTATCCATCCCGAATACCCTGCAACAGATGTTGGAATAGGTCCAGAGAGTGCGACCATGGGAGACTACACCTGCTTCCTTAGTTAGATCAGCGGTGCCCTGTATACAGACAAGAAGAGGTGATCCATTAGAATAAGTTGCCAGGCGCCACTGAGTATATGGGTCCTCATGCTCGTGATCATCATCATCGTCATCTCCCCCTTGGTTATAAAAATTTTCAAGTATAGGTGGTGGAATGTTCATAGGACCTTGGAAACACAAGAAGGTTAATTAGTAAAGGGAAGTTAGCTAACCCGCATGCATGTGGATGAAACAATTATAATTATGGTGGAAGACAAACGTACTGAAAGCATAAGGATTCCATGCAAAAACAGTGCCACGAGTGGTGGCAGCAAACACAAGACCCTCGCATTGAATTGCATCACAGTACTCATCCTTGTATAGAAACTGATTTTTGAGCAATATCCATCCAGTCGAGCTATGAAGGAAGGAAACAAGCTTGTCAAAGATAGCAACAACTACATATTCCATTAAATCCCAAGAGCGGTCGGGAACTCGACAAATTGCTATCTTCTGTAGACGACAGTCACCATGATTGTAGTTGAACGTACTGTCATAACCGGTGTGCTCAACCTCTGGGCAGTCTGAGATTTTTGGAAGTGGAACCCGGTGATGAGTGTACACATTCACAAGTTCCCACTCGCAGTTGGACCCAATATAAACAACCCAATCTCCATTTGCGCCTGCCCAAGCCTTACCCTCAAGCGGTGGCATCTTAACATCACACGTATCATTATCAAGCGGCACCAACTTGCACAAGGCGAGGCCTCCGTCGTCCACGCGCCAGTCAGTAGGGTCACGGTGAAGAAGATAGGGGAGATCAAACCGCTCCTGGACCCTTGGATTCCTTGTAATGATGTTATTAGTTGAGTCGAGAATGGTCTTGAACAAACCTGCCATGCTAGCCGAGGTGATGACGTCGCACCGATCAATGTGTTCCTCCACCACGTCATCATTCAGATCGGGGCAAGAATAACGGGGTCGTTTCCGGCCTGTTCCCTCCATGGAGAAGATGATCGAACAATGGCAGAAGGAAGGGTGAAGGCAAATGGAGGATGGAGGAAGAGCATGTGACAGCAGTTCCAAATCGAGAGGGAAAGGCGAAGAGTCGGTGGACGGTTGCCACGGTACACGAAGAGGCGCCCTGGCCTACATAGACGTCCGTTCGTAAATTGTACAAAAGGACTCGCCATCATCTCACTGACATGTGGGAACGGGACCACATGTCAACGAAGAGGCTAGTGGGGAGCGGACGGTTGCCACAGAGGTCACACACTGACGACAAGGCCATCCTGTCAGACCTAGTGCCCACGAGGGATGGCTTTCGTCCCTCACACGAGCGAAGCCACTTCGCACCCCCACACGGTTGGTCCGCCACGCCGCTAGGCCAACTCCAGCGCATGCAGCTCGGACGCGCGCTCACTCAGCCCCCTTTCCCTCGATACCCCGGAGCTACCCAATCACGGCTACGTGTTTTGCGCACCCGGCGGCCGGATTTGGAGTGGATCCGTCGGGCTTGAGCTCGCCCGGTTGTGGGAGGCCCCGCCGCGCCATGGACTGGCCGGGCACAGGGCCGGAAGGCCCCGGCAAGGCTGCAAGGCCGCATGCAGGTACAGACGCCTCCTCTAGCCGCTCGGATCTACACCGTCGGCAGTTCACCGGCAGATACATGAATGGCGGTCGGCTGAGCTCGGTGCTGGCCCAAAAGCTCGTCGGCGCATCGTTGCCACTCATTACGTGCGACGATTGCCCAAAGAAGGTCTTGCGCCGCGTGTCTACAACGCCGGAACATCCCGGATGGGTGTTCATCAAGTGCTCAACCGATGGGGTATGTGCTACTTTAACTTCAGTTGTGCTCTCGGATTAGAGTAGCTATGCTAACTTAAAATTTTATTGTGTAGAATGGATGCAAGTTTTGGTATTGGGAAGAAGAGTACATCGATATATTGATAGAGTGCAATTTAGTAGATGTTCTAGCACTTTTAGCTAGCATAGAGGCTAGAGATGAGACTAGTGCACTTGTTGATAGAATAGAGGCTATACATGAGACTAGATGCGAGGAAGCAACGTCTACTTCTATACACTCGAAGAAGAAAGAACACGCAAGATCGAGGCTCCGCAGATCAACAATGGATGCATCGAGAAGGCACTAATCCAACTTACAGGAGCAGCTATGGAAGTTGGATATCTTCTAAAATGTATTCTCCTGGTTCTTGTTTTCTTTGGTCTTGCTTTTCTAGTCAAATTTTGGTGATGTATTTCCATGTACCAAAAATCAATGATGAAAAAAATATATGTGTTTGCAAAGAAAAATGTACGCGGCCGGGATGCCCGCGCGTTGGGCGCACGGCCACCGCATCCGAGAAATGGTCCGGACACGACCCCATTGCCCTACCCAAACGGATAGAATCTGGGCAAAACAGAGGTCCGTTTGGGGTCGTGCGTTGGAGTTGGCCTTACAAGTGGGACCGCAATTGAGGAAACCGACTATCGGCAAACCCCCACCTCGCCCACCGCGCGATGGCTGAGTTAGAGAAACAACGAGGTTGAAGAGATAGCTGTAGCACGGACTCCAAGAAATATGGTGTCAGATGGAAGTCGTGCTGGTGGCGTGTGCCGTACTCCTGGACGTGAATGCTTGTTCTGGCCCATGCCACCCTACTATATAGTACGTAGTATCGAGGATTCGAGGTGCTGGTTACGTACAACTAACACATTAACATATGGCCCACCTCACACTGTGGCCAAATTTCCTGGAGTCTGTGCTAGGTTAAAAAGTGTTCTTTGTGAGGGTGGGTGGCTGGTCTCAAGTTTAAAACTTGTTGTATTACGCATACGTAGACGTAGAGATAGTGCAACAGTTTTGAAAGTTTGAACCCAAACATCAGAATATATGCAATTTCTACTGGACTCATCCGAGGACCTAGGATGATGGGATTCTCAGCTACAGTAAAAACACCCGCCCGATGTGCGAAGCATGTGAAGCTAGTACAAATAGTAGTACTATTGTTGATTGGCCTCATCCGATAACCTGTTGCAATGCACGTACAATTATGTATTCGAAAAAATGCCTCGGCAGCACCCACTCAGAGAAGCAACTCGAAAGCCATTCATAAATTTAGTAAGTTTATCACAGGCATATCATTTTATTACATACAACAGGTCATCAACCCACAACGACAACGAGGATACATTATAAATACTAAAGTTTTCATCACACAACAAATAACAAGCAATGAAATGAACTTCAGCTCAACCACTCGTCAGCGTTGGAAATGCTTGCTTTGAACCAGAAGTGATTCTCTGGGAAAGGGCAGCTACTCTCAATCTCGAGACCAACGCAGGACTGATCATCCAGGCTGAAGCAGCCTATGTCAGGACGCATATTGTGATAGCCACGGTAGGGAACCATAGCAATGTCCGAGGTATAGATACAGTTGCTTCTCATAAATGGTAGTAACGTTGTGTCAACAGCAGCTGGATCGCCTTTCACCATGATTGGATAGTTTTGTCCAAGGAAGAGCGAGTTTCCTCCAAGAGTATCAATACTAAACCAGGGAGAAGGTGTTGGCGCTAGCACAGTAGTATCCATCCCGAATACCCTGCAATGGATGTTGGAATAGGTCCGGAGAGTGCGAGCATGGGAGACAACACCTGCTTCCTTAGTAACATCAGCGGTGCCCTGTATACAGACAAGAAGAGGTGATCCATCGGAATAAGTTGCCAGGCGCCACTGAGCATATGGGTCCCCATGCTCATGATCATCATCATTGTCATCTCCCCCTTGGTTATAAATTTTTTCAAATATAGGTGGTGGAATATTCACAGGACCTTGGAAAGACAAGAAGGTTAATTAGTAAAGGGAAACTAGCTAACCCGCATGCATGTGTATGAAAAAAATTATAATTACGGTGGAAGACAAACGTACCGAAAGCATAAGGATTCCATGCAAAAATAGTGCCACGACTGGTGGCAGCAAACACAAGACCCTCGTATTGAATTGCATCACAATACTGATCGTCCGTGTATAGAAACTGATTTTTGAGCAATATCCATCGAGTCGAACCATGAAGGACGGCAACAAGCTTGTCGAAGATAGCGACAACACAAGCATTCCTATAACCCCAAGAGCGGCCGGGAACTCGACAAATTGCTATCTTCCGTAGACGACAGTCACCATGATTGTAGTTGAACATACGTAGAATACCGGTGTGCTCAACCTCTAGGCAGTCTGAGATTTTTGGAAGTGGAACCCGGTGACGAGTGTACACATTCACAAGTTTCCACTCGTAGTTGTACCCAATATAAACAACCCAATTTCCATTTGCGCCTGCCCAAGCCTTACCCTCAAGCGATGGCATCTTAACATCACACATATCATTATCAAGCGGCATCAACTTGCACAAGGCGAGGAATGCGTCGCCCGCGCGCCAGTGACCAGGATCACGGTGAAGAAGATAGGGGAGATCAAACCGCTCTTGGACCCTTGGGTTCCTTGTAATGATGTTATTAGTTGAGTCGAGAATGGTCTTGAATGAACTTGCCATGCTAGACGAGGTGATGACATCGCACCGATAAATGAGTTCCTCCACCACGTCATCATTTAGATCGGGGCAAGAATAACGGGGTCGTTTCCGGCCTGTTCCCTCCATGGAGAAGACGATCGAGCAATGGTATAGGGAAGGGTGAAGGCAAATGGAGGAGGGAGGAAGTGCGTGCGACAGTAGTTCCAAATCAAGAGGGAAAGGCGAAGAGTCGGTGGATGGTTGCCACGGTACATGAAGAGGCGCCCCGGCCTACATAGATGTATGTTCGGAAATTGTACAAAAGGACCCGCCGTCGTCTCACTGACATGTGGGAACGGGACCACATGTCAACGAAACATGGTGTGTAATTTCTCATGCAAAATGCAATCTGGCCGCGTTGGCTCGAGGTGCCGCATTAGTTATCGACCTTTATTTTTTAATGGCGTGCCGTTCAGTTTTGAAGCACGACTAACTGGTACTGTATGCAGACAAAATATAAACTACTCTACCACTACTCCACCTCTAGTACTAGTAGTAGTGGTAGAGGAGTTTATAGGCTGGAGCTTCAGCGCTTTCTTGATAGCCCACTTGCTTCTCACACTATCACCGTCTCTCCATATCTAAAAAAGACGGCCTCTCTCACCCTCCTCACCGGTGGTCACAGATCCGCCGGGGAAGAAAAGGACGTGCAACGTTGACGCACTCGTCGTCGGCGAGCGAGGTCACACACTGACGACAAGGCCGTCCTCTCAGACCTAGCGCCCGTGCGGGATGGCCTCCGTCCCCAAGCTCACTGTCGTAGTGTGTGCGGAGACCGACGACCACGAGCGAAGCCACTTCCCACCGACCCTCAGGTATGCTACCTCTTTTTGAACCATACCCTTCTTCTATTGCCCCATCTGCCACGTCGCTGCATGTGGATCTTTTTCCACTCCACCACTCTTCCCAATTTGCTATCCTCTGCTCTGCTGGTCACGCAGACGAAAACCTTAATTTGCACTATTAAAGGAAACCCTACTTCATGCAGACTAATCCATGTCTGGGTTGAATAAGGAAAGGAAGGGAGACTGTACTATCCAAGAGAGTAGGCATCGAACCCGCATCTAGGTTGAAAAGGGGAAAATCAGTAGCCAAGGAACGAGTCTCGTGTCTCTTGGTTGAAGAAGGGTAGAAAGGCATGACAACGCAATAGAGAATGACCAGGTCGATCGGTTTGTTGTCCTCACATAGGAAAAAGGTGGCTAAAGAGAACAAAAATGGGACGTAATCGACATATGCTGCCTGGATATTTGTTGCTCTGGGAAACCATACCTCCCTCACCACTCTATGCGTCCGTGGAGGTACATCGTACTGGTGCGCTCACTGTCCGAATGGGCCTCCCATGCTCTTATTGCCACTTTTTTGCTTTTAGTATAACGCCAGCCGTCAAGTCAAGCAATGCTACTGCTAAAGTGATGCCACATTTAACTAATGCCGCACTCAGTCTAATGCCACCGATAAATTGAAGCAATGCCATTTAATGTCATTGGATTATTTCAGGGTTAGCTGTTGATTGTGGATGTATTAAAGATTTTTTAGCTAAGGCATTCTAATGTTGTTGCACAACCAGTATACCAACGATGAATCTTGTCACTACCTTCAGATTTTTGCACTGTTAATGCTTATAGATTACATACCTCACTTTCATGAGATAAGTCAATTTTTTTTGTACAGTGTCAAGAGGAAAGGTCAAGAGTGGGCACCTCCTCCTCCGGCTGTTCTCTTGATTCGTTCGATCAAGTTTTTATGTTTGACCGGTTATCAAGATTGGGATAGCAATTTTTAGGTCCCCTCAAGTTCGAAATGATATTTACCTTGAAGGTACATGGTTTGCAATTTTTTTATACTCTCATTAGTTAATAATGCTAGTTACCTTCAGACTTTTGTATTTGGTTTAATGCTCTTGCATAGCTAGTATACCAATGCTGAAATTTGTTACCTTTACATTTTGTATTGTTAATTCTTATAGAAATCTTCCAGTGCTAGAGCTTATGGAAATTTGTTCAGTAAAACCATTGTACTGTACCATGTAATAAAATAACTACTCTACTGTTGCACTAGCCACTGGATTAGTGTATATTTGTACTATTCGAATGGTGTTGCATTAGCGTATGGACATATATAAAGTGTGGCAAGCTTTCCCAGATATGTGCTCAAGAAAACTACTACCTGTTTTTCTAAATACTAGACGTTTGGTACTTTAAATTGAACTGCAAAAACGTCTTATATTACGGAACAGAGGGTGTAGAGTTCACTCAAATTATCCCGGTAAAGCTAGTCACACCTTTGTTAAAATTAATGTTCATTATGTTATCGGAGGAGGTCTGTATGTTTGTCTCTAATGCCTGTCGACTACATACCTGACATCATGATGTAATGTTAAGTCATTTCCTTTTGTACAGTGTCACTGAATTGTCAAGGCGGTGATGGCATTTTATTTTAGTTGAACTGCACAAAATATGCTTAAAATAATAGGAAACGTCAGGAATGGCTCAATTTTTCAGAAAAAGCTATGTATGCCTTCCTGACATCAGCCGCTGTTGCCTTATTTATTCCTTCAAACAGGTGGTTAGAAACAGTCTTGCTACCTTTTCCCATTAAGAAATTGGAATGCTTATATTTGTGAGTCTATGCTTCAACTAGTGCCACTTTTATAGTAATCACACTTTCAATATCTATGCAAACAGGGATGCTCGATTTTAGTGCAACTGCACAAAAAGTCCAAATGGTTCAACATTAGGAGCATGTTTTCCTCCAAACCTTTATATCCAATTGTTGGCACTATGAGCTATTCATTACGAAGGTACATGGTTTGCTACTATCTTGCTACTCTTTTTTTACTGTCATTAGATAGTAGTACTAGTGGTTTGCATGTGAATTTATTGGCAGGGTGGACCTACATTGGAGGTGCAGGACAGGATTCAATGATTGGATGCTCAATTTTGGTTGTATCGATTTCACCTCTTCCATCACTGCGAACATGGGTATCCTTGGTCTAATGAAGAATGGGCGCTATATTTGTGCTCTGAACTAGCAAATCAATTCAGTATGAAATTGTCCAGGGCAAAACATGACTGTATCAAATTGTCCAGTGCAAAACATGACAGATGCTATGCGGAAGAGACGTGTTTAAACCGAAAATACAAGGTGGGGTATAGGTTTACTAGCTGCTTGATATTTGTGCAGACAGAGATGTCTGCCCGTTGCTATTTGGCAAACAAACAAAGTGACCGCAATTTTGGTTGAACTGCACAAGAGAATAGTATAGTCACTGCATGCAGTGCCATTTGAAAATAGACACAGAAAGATTGGATAGTCACTTCATGGATTGCAGAAAAGTAGTACTGTACTATTTATTGGCCAACACTAGGTGCTTCATTGCTTTGGTCTGATTATACAATGGGCATAATTTTGCCTAAGTTAAAGTTTGTATTCCAAAAATAGTCTCGCCGTGTGATCGAGAGAAGACCAAATCATATTGCAGTGGATGTTCCTCTATCATGTGTGGTTCATTCTCATGGTTCCAGCTGTTGGTGAAACCACTTATGTGTGCAAGAGGAATTGTAGACTTCACAAACAAATTTGTCTTTCACTCTATACTGAATGTTGGCCAAGAGAAGCATCCATGTTAGTAGGAAGAATAGATGTTTTTTCTAGATCTTTGCTTTTGGAGCAACATATTTGTATATGATCTGTGAATCATTGAGATGCATTAACATGTTGATCTTATGTATGGGAATCTTACTAGTTGGTTTTGAATTTGGGCTACTAATGTGAACATATTATAATGCCAGGCCTGTGAGTCTCGTGTGAACATTTCTGTTCGCAAATGCCTTATCTCCCAGCGAACGTTCATCAGCTAATGCGATCGTACACGTACACCATCCGACCTACTCGATCCTACACGTACACTATCCAACCTACTCGACCCTGCACGGATAAATAGCGCCTCACACACGTACTACCTCCTTTCCGGTTTGTAGGGCTCAATTCAAAAAATGACCTACTCGATCCTACACGAATAAATAGCGGATCACGCACGTACTACCTCCTTTCCAGTTTGCAGGGCTTAATTCAAAAATCTAACCAACCAAGGTAGATGATGAGTGGTGGAATCATTTTCGACAAGGAGGGAGTACCTCATCTGGATGATTTGAGTGCACTCATTTGACCGTCATGCCGGCGTGCGACCCAGCATGGATGGGACGCACCACTGACGGGACGGGACATGAATTGAATTCCGATGACCGCAATGACCGTCGTGTTTCCTGCAACACGCTGGTTCGCCTACCTTCCGCCTATAATTACTGTTTCCCGTCCTTCTCCGGTGGCACCATCACCCAACTCGCCCTATCCTCATAAGCCCCCACCAGCCCGACGTCGCTTGCCACTTATCCTCGCTCTCGCCACGTCCGCCATGCCCCCACCCGTCCGCGATAGGCGACGCCGGAGGCGGTCACAGTCGGAACTAGTGTTCGGTTTTTCACCGGAAGGAAGACAGAGGGAGGAGGCATTCTATCGGTCATTAGATGGCAATGCGGAGGTCGAGGACTTGTTGGAGCGCGACCGCCTGGCGGAGGAGCAGCGTATCACCGATTTGCGCCGCCAGCGGGGCATGGAGCAGCAGCGCACCGCCGCTTTGAGTCGCGAGCAGAGCGCCCGCGACTGGGCCGACTATGTGGAGGCCGGCGCCCGGCAAATAGCCCTAGAGGCTGTCGGGCACGCACGCGTGCGCGGCACCTAATTTTACTACCAGCTCATCAAGTGGGTTTCCCGCTTAGAAGCCGAAGCTTCGGTGGACCACAACGGCATGGAACGGGCCAACGTGCGCGAGCAACGTGCCCTATCGCACCTCCAACAAGTCTGAGGCAAGGAGGAGGACGTCGGTGCCGGCATTTAGTGTGTACCACAGATGGCGGCCGACATCGTCTAGTTAGCTAAGAGTAAGTTAGTACTTGTACACTACTAGAGTATTAGTGGGAGTAGATAGTTAACTTGGCTATGATGGTTGTCAACGTGGAAGTTCAGTACTCTATATCTGGACCAGACCTGTTACTTTGCTCTGAATGTTGAACTTTTCGTTTGAACGTATGGAATGGGCTGTTATTTTTTAAATGGGTTGTATTTGTCCGCCACGGGTTTAGAGGCTGACTTGTGGGCCTACCAGGTTGACGCGTACACAATCAGGAGATGATTGTACATGGAGAGGATGACAGCAGGGACCCACCAAGGTCATGGCAGTACGCAAGCAAGTGCCTCCTTATTTCAAGCCAATAAAAAAATGGCTCCTCCTAATGGATTTCTGACATCTGGGTCCCATGCCATTGTCAACGTAGTCAATAAATGAGAGAATTGCACAACGAGCGACTGACACCAGGAACCCAGCAGCTCGCCCAGTTATTTTTTCGTGATTCTGAGAAATGCCACTGCAATTTCCAAACTTTGAAAAATGCCATTTCATGCCATTTCCAGTGACATTTTTCGAAGTCTGGAGTGGCGTTTTTCAAAGTTTGCAAATTGCAGTGGCGTTTTTCAAAGTTTGCAAAAACTGCAGTGGCATTTTTCAAAGTTTGAAAATTGCATTGGCATTTTTATGAATTGCCATAATTGGAGTGGCATTTATCTAATTTGTTTTTGAGACAGAAGCAGGGTGTCAACTGGGCTGTGCGAGGCACTCTGGCCTGTCTAGACAGCCTTTTCTTTTATTTTTACCACAGACGAACCCAGTAGTTTTTTTGTTCTTTCTGAAAATGCCTAGCCCAGTTTTTTTTGTGATTTGTCAAGTAAGTCGCTTTGTCAGGCCTGTTGGGCTGCAAACTTTCAAGACGAGGAGAGCTTCATTCGGCTGGCCGAGAAAATGGCCTATCAGTAATGATAAATGGGTTGTATATTTTTAAAACACATCAAACCGGCAATTAGTTTCAAATTTATTTTTTATTTCGAGATTTTAAATTGCATTGATTTTTATGCGTGGACAATTTGTTGGATTTTATATTGATATACATTTATTTTTAAAATCAGTTTGAATGTGACTCAAAATTTTGGGATTAAAAATAATTCAGACCGCACCGAAATATGCAAAATTTCATATAATTTTTTAACCGTGGCCACAATATGGGCTGTAATGCTAACAAAAAGAATATAGGCTCCAAAAAAACCTTAAGAATTAGAAAATGGGCTGTAAATTATTACAAATAATGGAAGATGGGTTGTATGTTGTTTCCCACAGATTTGAGGCTTTCCTAAAAAAAAGGTTGACGCACAAGCAGTGACTGTTGGATGTCCATCCAATGGCCGTCGTGCTTCTTCAATCTCTGCTCTTCCTCCTCCAGCCGCTCAAACAAGCGCCGGCGGGACTGCCTACTCCCTCCTCCCGCGGCCGGTTGTGCTGCCGCGTAGGCCTCACCGCCCCACCGTACTCCCATCGCTGGCCTAGCCATCCCTCTACTCACCCACACATGCTATTATTCTCCGGCGACGGCAACCGAACCAGTCAACCCTCGTACTCCCCACCGCGTGGGCAGCCACTGCCGTGTCTTCCTCGGCTCCGTGTCGTTCCCTTCCTAGGCCTCGCCGTCGTCCACCGCCCTGGTGCTCTCGGCGCGGCGTGGTCAACATGGTCAACGAACGACATCCATCGGAAGTGGACTGTACGTGGAGAGGCCGACAGCTGGGTCCACGGCCGCACACAAGGAAATGACTCCTTATTACGCGCAAAATAATGATTCCTCCACTGACATCTAGGACCCACCGGAAGGGCCTCTGTATTTCGCGAAAAAAACGTTCCCCCCGCTGACAGCTCGGACCCACCAGCTATATCTTCGCACGCAAGGAAGTGCCTCCCTATTACGCACAAAAAAATGAATACTCCCTGCGTGGGAGGCTGACTTGTGGGCCTACTAAGTTGACGGGGACGGAGGGCTTTGTCAACTTAGTCAATATGAACGATTCTAGCTCCAGTGACCGTACGATGTCCATCCAACGGCCGTAGTGCTTCTTCAACCTCTGGTCTTCTTGCTCCAGCCGCCCAAACCAGCGCCGGTCGTGCCGCGTGCTCCTTCCTCCTGTGGCCGGCTGTGATGCCGTGGAGGCCTCACCACTCCCTACTACTCCCACCGCTGGCCAGGCCATCCGCCTCTACTCACCCACACCCCCTGTTATTCTGTGGCGACGGTAGCCTCACACCGCAGCCGAACCAGTGAACCCTCGTACTCCTCTCCGCGTTGGCTTCCACTGCCGCGTCTTCCCCGGCTCCGTGTCGTCCCCTTCCTAGGCCTCGCCGTCATCCACCGCACTGGTGCTCTCGGCGCGGCGTGGTCAACGTGGTCAAGGAATGACTTCCATCGGAAGTGTACTGTACGTCGTGGCGTGGTCAACGTGGTCAAGGAATGACTTCCATCGGAAGTGTACTGTACGTGGAGAGGCTGATAGCTGGATCCACGGCCGTAGCAAGGAAGTGCCTCCTTATTACGTGAAAAATAATGATTCCTCCACCTGACAGCAGGGACCCACCGGATGGGCCACCGTATTTTGCGAAAAAAACGTTTCCCCCTGACTGCTGGGACCCACCAGCTACATCTTCGCACGCAAGGAAGTGCGTCCATATTACAGGCAAAAAAATGATTCGCCCCATGATTGCTGGGACCCACCAGCTACATCTTCGCACGCAAGGAAGTGCCTGACAGTCAGGACCCACCTGGTCAAATCGGACGTAGCTTTGTCATTCTGGTCGCGAACGTGTACGTACATACTGGTCGATCGGTCTGTCTGCAGGCTGCAGCGATGAACCGTGGCCGTGCAAGGAAGGGCACGTGTCGTAGTAGAGGTGCGCACGTAGCATGTACACGTACGTACAGCGGCCAGGGTGCAAGAAAGAAAATACGGCCACGTACGTACATACGGGCGGGGTCTCGAACGCCTACTCGCGCATATGTACGGCCAGGGCTCGTGTACATGGTTGGGTCAGAACGGAGAAACTGCGTCATCGTCATGTTCATGGGGAGGAAACAGAATGCATCATGTTCATCGAGAGGCCATGGAACGCGTGTTGTTCATCGGGAGCCAACTGGCTTGGACGGAACAGCCGATGGAAACGAGGCCTGGCATACCGCAGAACGAAGGAAACGGCCTTGTGTTCGACCGGCCACGGTCAAAAAGGGATCCTGCTCATCGGGAGGGGTCTGGCGTACTGCAAAACGGAGGAAACAGACTTCTGTTGGACCTCCTACGGTCGAAACAGGGTCCTGTTGACCGGGAGGGGTGTGGCGTACCGCAAAACGGAGTAAACGAACTTGTGTTGGAGCGCTATGGTTGAAACGGGGGTCCTGTTCATCAGGAGGGGTGTGGCGTACCGCAAAACGAGACTCCACGGGATACTGTTCATCTCCACCGTCGACCTCCTCCAGCCTCCACGGGCTACTGTTCATCCACCATTGACCTCCTCCAGCCTCCACGTGCGACTGGTCATCCATGGGCTCCTATTCATCCAGCCTCCACCGTGCGCTCCTCCACCGGCTACTGTTCAACCAGCCCTCTCCATGGGGTCCTGTTCAACCACCCCCTCCACGGGCTACTGTTCAACCAGCCCTCCATGGGGTCCTGTTCAACCAGCCCTCCACGGGGTCGTGTTCATCCACCCCTCCACGGGGTCCTGTTCATCCACCCCCAACCGGCTCGATCGATTGGGGTCCTGTTCATCCAGCGGCAACACCACAGGGTCCTGTTCATCCAACCCCCCACCAGGAACTATTCATCCAAATCCCCCAACAACGCTCACTGTTCATCCAGAGGCAGCATCGATCGGCTTCAGTTAGCAGCAGTAGCGAAGGAATCACTCGGGTTCAGTTAACAGCAAGGGATTGATCAATCGCTCGGGTTCAGTAACGCGTAGCCTGCAGTGCAATCGCTCGGGTTCAGTTAGAGCCCAACGCCTCGCTTGGGTTCAGTTAGAGCCCAAGGCCTCGCACACACGCGCGTACGTACGAGAGAAATGTGCATCGCTCGGCCTCCGACCACCCACCGTAACCGGGAACTCCCCGATATTTTCCTCGCCCTCGCTTCTACCACGGTTTTTTCCGTCATGGACGGCCCAAAAAATGTCACGCAGCTGCGTCTCCGGCCCACCCAGGACGAAAAGCCCATTTTCTGTTATGATTTTTTGTCATAGAAGTAGGACCCCACCACATCTATGATGATACCGGGTTTTGTCACAATTATCATCATAGAAGTGTCATAAGTATGACAGAAAAAAATTCGTTCAGCCCAAAATGTCACGGATGTGTCTTTTTTTGTAGTGTGTCATGTAGTCGACGTTCACATAACACCACTAGAGGAGAGACAACATCCATCTCATCAAAATATCGAACGAATACCAAATTCACATGATTACTTATAACAAGACTTCTCCCATGTCCTCAGGAACAAACGTAAATACTCACAAAGCATATTCATGTTCATAATCAAAGGAGTAATAATTATCATTAAGGATCTGAACATATGATCTTCCACCGGATAAACCAACTAGCATCAACTACAAGGAGTAATCAACACTACTAGCAAATTCACATGATTAGTTATAACAAGACTTCTCCCATGTCCTCAGGAACAAACGTAAATACTCATAAAGCATATTCATGTTCATAATCAAAGGAGTAATAATTATCATTAAGGATCTGAACATATGATCTTCCACCGGATAAACCAACTAGCATCAACTACAAGGATTAATCAACACTACTAGCAACCCACATGTACCAATCTGAGGTTTTGAGACAAAGATCGGATACAAGAGATGAACTAGAGTTTGAGAGGAGATGGTGCTGGTGAAGATGTTGATGGAGATTGACCCCCTCTCGATGAGAGGATTGTTGGTGATGACGATGGTGATGATTTCCCCCTCCGGGAGGGAAGTTTCCCCGGCAAAACAGCTCTGCCGAAGCCCTAGATTGGTTCTGCCCAGGTTCCGCCTCAAGACGGCGCCGCTCTTGATTTTTCCAAGTCAAAACACATCATATAGCAGAAGATGGGCACCGGAGGCCTACCAGGGGGCCCACAAGGCAGGGGCGCGCCCCCACCCTTGTGGATACCTGGTGGGTCCCCTCCGGTGCTTTCTTCGCCCAATATTTTTTTATATATTCCAAAATAATTCTCCGTGAATTTTCAGTACTTTTGGAGTTGTGCAGAATAGGTCTCTCAGCTTTGCTCCTTTTCCAGTCCAGAATTCTAGCTGCCAGCATTCTCCCTCTTCATGTAAACCTTGTAAAATAAGAGGGAAAAGGCATAAGTATTGTGCCATAATGTGTAATAACAGCCCATAATGCAATAAATATCAATATAAAAGCATGATGCAAAAATGGACGTATCAACTCCCCCAAGCTTAGACCTCACTTGTCCTCATGCGAAAGCCGAAATCGAAAAACATGTCCACATGTTTAGAGATAGAGGTGTCGATAAAATAAAATACGGACATGAGGGCATCATGATCGTCTTTAGAACAGCAACATATATTGTCATATACTCCAACATATAGGGAGTAATTTCTTACTCTAAAGTAACAATTCATTCACAAGGTAAAGTATGAATCAAAACTTCGTTAAAAACTAAGAAACTATGATCTCAGTCATTGAAGCAATTGCAATTTATCATAACATCGGAAAGAGTCAATATAAGAGCTTTTCAGCAAGTCCACATACTCAACTATCATTTAGTCTTTCACAATTGCTTACACTCACACGATACTTATGGGTTCAAAGCCTCAGTCGGACACATAGAAAGATAGGGGCTTATAGTTTCGCCTCCCAACCATTTACCTCAAGGGTAATGTCAACAACAATACTTTATGGTAACCTACATCCGAGTGGATATATATATATATATATTCAGATCTTTCTCCAACACATAGTGCTTGCCAAAATAAAAAGTGTAAAAAGGAAAGGTAAAGATCACCATGACTCTTGTATAAGGGTAGAAGATAAAAGTAAAAGACAGGCCCTTCGTAGAGGGAAGCAAAGGTTGTCATGCGCTTTTTATGGTTGGATGCACAAAATCTTAATGCAAAAGAATGTCACTTTATATTGCCGCTTGTGATAAATAACTTTATTATGCAGTTTGTCGCTTTTATTTCTTCCATATCACAAGTTCATATAAAGCTTATTTTCTTCACACTAATAGATCATACATATTTAGAGAGCAAATTTTTTATTTCTTGCACCGATGACAACTTACTTGAAGGATCTTACTCAATCCATAGGTACGTATGGTGGACTTTCATGGCAAAACTGGTTTAAGGGATGTCTGGAAGCACAAGTAGTATCTCTACTTGGTGCAAAATATTTGGCTAGCATGAGAGAGAAAAGGCAAGCTCAACATATTGGAGGATTCATGACAATATAACTTCTATTCGGAAATAATAAAACATAACCCATTATGTTGTCTTCCTTGTCCAACATCAACTTTTTGGCATGTCATATTTTAATGAGTGATCACCATTACAAAAGATGTCCAAGATAGTATCTTTATATGTGAAACCCCTCTTTCTTTATTCCTATTAATTGCAACAATGACCAAACTATGTTTGTCAACTCTCAACAACTTTTATTCATCATACTCTTTATATGTGAAGTCATCACTCTCCATAGGATCATTTTATGATCTTTTTATTCTCTTTAATCTTTCTCTTATTTTATTCCCTCAAGATCATATCAAGAAAGCAAAGCCCTCGACTCAAAACTACTCTTTATTATATATAACTCATGGACTCGATTACATAGATAGATCTCAAAGCAAAACTCAAAGCTAGATCATACTAAAGACTTTATTATACTAGATCAAGATATAACAAAAAGGATTGAACTAAGAAAAACGATAAAACTAAAGGTGCGATGGTGATACGATACTAGGGCACCTCCCCCAAGCTTGGCAGTTGCCAAGGGGAGTGCCCTACCCATGTATTTAGGTCTCTTTGTTCGGGGGTGGTGATGATGAAGTTGTTGATGTGGTAGGCTTGTCATCCATCTTCCAGGGCATAGGCTCACCATCATAGAAGGATGAATGAGTCTCCGGGATCCTCAAATCTGCAGCCAAACTCATCCTCTTAAATCTGTGTTCATACTCATAGTTTTGGTTTTGCAGGTCATAGATCTGGGGTTGGAGATGCTCGATTTTCTCGTGAAGCTTGAAGATGGCCTCCCCAATGTTCTTTGCGTCTAGCTTGTGATGATTGGTAAATTCCGCGAACATCAAGTGATTGGCGTTTAGTCCACGTTCCACCATCCCTTGGCACTTGAAAACTTGCTACTCCATTGCTTTGAGTCTTGTCTCCACGCTTCTGGTCTTCTTTGGCCCTTCAACATCGCGGATGTGCAGCACCCCCTCACGCATCTCAATGGTTTGAGGGTGTTGCAGCACCTCCGCAAGGTAGGGGTTGATGACGCTCTCGAAAATTTTGTCCTTGGGGGCGCTTGGAGACCTCATGGCATCTAGATCTGTCAGAAAAAATAGCTCGAAACAAGAACATAGGATTTTGTCGTGGTACGGTGGTCAAAACCTTCGGGAGATTATATAATAAATTTTTGCCAACCAAAAGAAGTATTGTGCAAGAAAACAGAGTCCGGAGGGCACACGAGGTGGCGGCAAGGTACAGGGGAGCGCCTAGGGGGTAGGCAGCGCCCCCTGCCTTGCCGCTTCCTCATGCACTATTCGGACTGCTTTTAATTTTCCTAAATTTTTAAATATTCCAAAATGGATAAAAATTGCCATTAGAACGGTTTTGGAGTCAGTTTACTTACCGTACCACATACCTACTCCTTTTCGGAGTCTGAGACGTTCTGGAAAGTATCCCTTATGTACTACTCCGGTGTTATAGTATTTATTATATTGGTCTCGACATTTATGGGAGTACCTAAGATATAATGCTTGATTCTTTGACCGTTCACCACCTTCAGATTTGTGCCTTCGGCGTTTTTGATTTTGATGGCACCGGAACGATAGATCTCCTTGATAATGTAAGGACCTTCCCATTTAGAGAGAAGCTTTCCTGCAAAAAATATTAAACGAGAGTTGTATAGCAAAACATGATCACCTACATTAAACTCATGCTTTTGTATCCTTTTTGTCATGCCATCTTTTAACTTTTTCTTTAAACAACTTGGCATTTTCATAAGCTTGGGTTCTCCATTCATCAAGCGGGCTTATGTCAAATAACCTCTTCTCACCCGCAAGTATGAAATCATAGTTGATCTCTTTGATTTCCTAATAAGCTTTATGTTCTAGTTCGAGAGGTAAGTGACATGCTTTTCCATAAACCATTTTATACGGAGACATACCCATAGGATTTTTATAAGCAGTTCTGTAAGCCCATAATGCATCATCAAGTTTCTTAGACCAATTCTTTCTAGATTTATTAACAGTCTTTTGCAAAATCAATTTAATTTCTCTATTGCTCAATTCTACTTGACCACTAGACTGAGGGTGATATGGAGATGCAATTCTATGGTTGACACCATATTTAGCAAGCATTTTACGGAAAGTGCCATGAATAAAATGTGTACCACCATCAGTCATCAAATATCTAGGGACTCCAAACCTCGGAAAAATAACTTCTTTAAGCATCTTAATAGAAGTGTTATGATCAGCAGTACTAGTTGGAATAGCTTCTACCGACTTAGTAACGTAATCAACAGAAACTAAAATATGTGTATACCCATTAGAGGAAGGAAAAGGTCCCATATAATCAAAGCCCCAAACATCAAATGGTTCAATAACGAGTGAATAATTCATAGGCATTTCTTGTCGTGTACTAATATTGCCGATTCTCTGGCATTCATCACAAGACAAGACAAACTTACGAGCATCCTTGAAGAGAGTAGGCCAATAAAAACCAGATTGTAATACCTTGTGTGCAGTTCTATCTCCAGCGTGGTGGCCTCCGTAAGCCTCGAAGTGGCACTTGCGTAGAATCTGTTCCTGTTCATGCTCAGGTACACAATGTCTAATAACACCATCTACTCCTTCTTTATAAAGGCGTGGGTCATCCCAAAAGTAATGTCTTAAATCATAGAAAAACTTTTTCTTTTGGTAGTATTGTCGTGGACTTAACACGGCAGATGCCCTAGCAAAAGGACTTAGGTGTTGAGACATCGCAGCTAGGTTAGCTTGAAGGGGTTAAACGGGACAAAGGACACAGAGAGTTTACCAAGGTTCGGCCCCTCTAAATGAGGTAAAAGCCTACTCCTGCTTTAGGTTGTATTGCTTGGGTTTCGATTACCAGGGAGCGAATTGATGATCACTGGAACTACGTCGGTATTTCCCTGAATAGGAGAGGATGATGTAGCACAACAACGGCAGGTATTTCCCTCAGTTATGAAACCAAGGTATCGAACCAGTAGGAGGACCAAGCAGTCACAATGTAAGCAGCACATGCACACAAATAACAACACCTCGCAACCAAACGTGTTAAAGGGGTTGTCAATCCCTTCCGGGGTACGACGCCTCAAGATAGGCAAACGGACGTGAGGTAAATTGTAATAGATTGAAATAATAGATCACAAATAAATAAAAATACATCAAGATATTTTTGTATTTTTTAGTTTAATAGATCTGAATAAAAACGCAAAGGAAAAGGTAGATCGCAAAGCAAATATATGAGAAATAAGACCCGGGGGCCGTAGGTTTCACTAGTGGCTTCTGTCGAGAAAAATAGCAAACGGTGGGTAAACAAATTACTGTTGGGCAATTGATAGAACTTCAAATAATCATGACGATATCCAGGCAATGATCATTACATAGGCATCACGTCCAAGATTAGTAGACCGACTCCTGCCTGCATCTACTACTATTACTCCACACATCGACTGCTATCCAGCATGCATCTAGTGTATTAAGTTCATGGAAAAACAGAGTAATGCAATAGGAACGATGACATGATGTAGACAAGATCGGTTTATCTATAAGGGGGGTAGATATAGATCTCGTTTTTTATCCTTAGTAGCAACGATACATACGTGTCGGTTCCCCTTCTGTCACTGGGATCAAGCACCGTAAGATCGAACCCACTACCGGGCACCTCTTCCCATTGCAAGATAAATAGATCAAGTTGGCCAAACAAAAGCCAAATATCGGAGAAGAAATACGAGGCTATAAGAGATCATGCTATAAGAGATCAAAGAAACTCAAGTAACTTTCATGGATATAAAAAGATATAACTGATCATAAACTCAAAGTTCATCAGATCCCTACAAACACACCGCAAAAGAGTTACATCATATGGATCTCCAAGAGACCATTGTATTGAGAATCAGCGAGTGAGAGAGAGAAAGCCATCTAGCTACTAACTACGGACCCGAAGGTCTACAAAGAACTACTCACGCATCATCGGAGAGGCACCAATGGAAGTGGTGAACCCCTCCGTGATGGTGTCTAGATTGGATCTGGTGGTTCTGGACTCTGCGGTGGCTGGATGAATATTTCGTCGACTCCCCTAGTGTTTCTGGAATATTTGGGTATTTATAGAGCAAAGAGGCGGTCCAGGGGGGTGCCCGAGGTGGGCACAACCCACCAGGGCGCGCCTGGGCCTCCTGGCGCACCCTGGTGTATTGTGCCCCCCTCGGGGCACTTCCTAGGTGCAACCTGGGCCCATTGCATTCCTTCTGGCCCATAAAAAATCACAAAAATAGTTTCGGGGCATTTGGACTCCGTTTGATATTGATTTCCTGCGATGTAAAAAACATGGGGAAAACAGAACTGGCACGTGGCACTATGTCAATAGGTTAGTACCAAAAAATGATATAAAATGGCTATAAAATGATTATAAAACATCCAAGATTGATAATAAAACAGCATGGAACAATCAAAAATTATAGATACGTTGGAGACGTATCAGCATCCCCAAGCTTAACTCCTGCTCGTCCTCGAGTAGGTAAGTGATAAAAAACAGATTTTTTGATGTGGAGTGTTGTTCATGAAATCATATCATATTATTTTCTTTATAGCATGGACATTTGGACTTTTATGTGATTCAGAGCAATAGTCTAGTTTTGACATAATAATTTAGATACTCAAGCATCAACAAGCAACCATGTCTTTCAAAATATCTAAAACAAGTTATCCCTAGCCCATCATGCTCAAACATTGATCCATTCATGAAACACACTCGAATACTAGCTATACCCAATAGTTACTCACGATCATATTGCCTCTTAGTTGGTGCTTTTGTAAGAGAAGATGGATACTCATATTCAAAAGTAAAAGAAAGGGCCCTTCGCAGAGGGAAGTAGGGGTTTGCAGAGGTGCCAGAGCTCAAAGCGAAAAATTAGAGATAAAAACATTTTGGGAGGTGCATCCATCCCACCAACGGAAACGACTCAGAGCTACGAACACTTTTCATGCTAGATATTCCATAGGCGGTTCCCAAACAGAAAATAAAGGTTATTCCTTTTTCCACCATTTCTTTCACTTTCCATGGCTAACCGTATCCACGGGTGCCCTCCATACCAACACTTTCCAAGGAATTTATTATTTGACAACATAAAGTAATTCATTTTTGCATTTCGGGACTTGGCATCCCTAAAACCTTTGCCTTACTCTCATGCAATGACAAGTGAATAAACACTCATCTTGAGAATAACACATCTAGCATTGAAAATATTAGCCACCCGTTACCGTTCCGCGAGCGAAACAAATACACAAAAGAGAAGTTTATTTTGAAAATTAGAGATGGCACATGCAAATTTTCTTAGAACGGCAAAAGAATACCGCATATAGGTAGATATAGTGGACTCATGTGGCAAAACTGGTTTAAAGGATTTGGATGCACAAGTAGAAATCATACTTTGTGCAAAGTGAAGGCTAGCAAAAAGATTGAGAAGCGGCCAACCAAGAAACGAATAATTTCGTAAAGCAAGCATTAAGCATAATTAACACCGAATAATGCACCACAAGTAGGATATAATTTTCATTGCATAATTATTGACTTTCGTGCATGCATAGGGAATCACAAACCTTAACACCAATATTCTTACTAGAGCACAATTACTTATCAACATAACTCAGATATCACATCATCATATCTCAAAACTATTACTAAGAATCAAGTTTATTTTGTCCAATGATCTTCATGACATTTTTACTTTATCCTTCTTGGATATCTATCACTTTGGCACTAATTTTTATGTGTTGCTTTTCATAAGCTCAAACAAATATAAGCGAAGATCATGAGCATAATTTTTTTTCTTTCTCTCAATATAATTTAAGTGAAGCAAGAGAGAATTTCTTTCAAATTTTACTAACTCTCAAATAAATCTAAGTGAAGCAAGAGAGCATTTCTTCAAACATAACAAAGCACACCGTGCTCAAAAAGATATAAGTGAAGCACTAGAGCAAGTCCTAGCTCATAAAAGATTTAAGTGAAGCAAAGACAACAATTCTAACAAGTCATGATATAATTTTGGCTCTCTCAAATAGGTGTGTCCAGCAAGGATTGATGACTTAAAACACAAAATAAAACAAGCAAAGACACATATCATACAAGATGCTCCGAGCAAAACACATATCATGTGACGAATAAAAATATAGCCTCGAGTAAAATACCGATAGTTGTTGGAAGAAAGCGGGGATGCCACTCGGGGGCATCCCCAAACTTAATTGGTTGCTCATTCTTGGATAATAGCCTTGTATGCCGGGGCATCCCCAAGCTTAGGCTCTTACATCCTTCCTTCATCCATCGTAAGATAACCCAAAACTTGAAACCTTCAATCACACAAAACTCAGCAAAACCTTCGTGAGATCCGTTAGTATAAGAAAGCAAAACACTACTATAAGTGCTGTATTAAACCAATTCATATTTTGTTTTTGTATTATATATACTGTATTCCAACTTTTCTATGGCAAAAACTCATCAAAGAAAACCATAGAGCCATCAAAATAAGCACACAACACAAAGAAAACAGAATCTGTCAAAACAGAACAGTCTGTAGTAATCTGACTTTGGAGAATACTTATGTAACTCCAACAATTCTACCAAAATAGGAAGACCAGGTTAATTTGTATATTAATCTTCTGAAAAAAGAATCAGGGCAAAAGCTCTTTTCTGTGATTTTTGAAAATTATTTTCGTGAGCAAAGTTTCTGTCTTTTTCGGCAAGATCAAACAACTATCATCCAAGAAGATCATATAGGCTTTACTTGGCACAAACACTAATTAAAACAAAAAAAGCACAATCATAACAGTAGCACAATTGTGTGAACACACAAGAACAGAAAGCAAAAAGAAAAAATAAAATTTGTTCATTGGGTTGCCTCCCAACAAGCGCTATAGTTTATGCCCCTAACTAGGCATAATATTTCAACGATGCTCACACAACAGATAATAATTGAAACACAAAGTGGGAATCATGAAACATGTGACAAACACATTTAAGTCTAACATACTTCTTATGCATAGGAATTTTATAGGAAAACAAATTATCGAGACAAGAAATATCTAGCATATGCAAAGGAGAGGAATAAAACATTGATAATCTCAACACAACGAGAGGAAAATTAATAACATGAAAATTTCTACAACCACATTTTCCTCTCTCATAATAATTATATGTAGGATCATAATAAAATTCAATAATATAACTATCATATAAAATTTTCTCTTTATGATCCACATGCATGCAAAGTTGACACTGTTCCAAAATAGTGGGATCGTCAAATAAAGTCATGACCTCTCCAAACCCACTTTCATAAAAAAATTCATAAGATTGACCACTCTCCAAATATGTGGGATTATTTTTAGCTAAAGTTGACACTCTTCCAAACCTACCTTTAATATTATCGCAAACATATTCGTCATGAGGCTTAAATAAATTTTCAAGATCGTAAGAAACATTATCACCCCAATCATGATCATTGCAATAAGTAGCGGACATAACAAAACAAGCATCCCCAAGCTTGGGGTTTTGCATA
This sequence comes from Aegilops tauschii subsp. strangulata, assembly GCF_002575655.3. Taxonomy (NCBI): domain Eukaryota; kingdom Viridiplantae; phylum Streptophyta; class Magnoliopsida; order Poales; family Poaceae; genus Aegilops; species Aegilops tauschii. The sequence continues at coordinate 133,019,533 of NC_053036.3, read as the reverse complement.
TTATTAGCACAATTGACATTAATAGAATTTATAGTAAAATTATTGCAATCATGCTTTTCATTCAAGGAGCTATCATGAATCACTTCATAAATTCCTTCATCACAATTTTCAGATTCACAAATCTCAAGCAAAACTTCATAAAGATAATCTAGTGCACTCAACTCACTAGCAATTGGTTCATCATGATTGGATATTTTAAAAAGATTAGCAAGTGGATGGGGTTCCATATCAATAGATTTTTGGCAAGCGAAGATGCAAGCATATAGAAGGCACATGCCAACATAAGCAAAGATTGCAAACAGATCTGACGAGAAAAAGGCGAATGAAAAAAGCGGGCAAATAAAACGACAAATTTTTGTGAAGTGGGGGAGAGGAAAACGAGAGGCAAATGGCAAATAATGTAAATTGCAAGGAGATGAGATTTGTGATTAGGAACCTGGTATATGTCGAAGATCCTCCCCGGCAACGTCGCCAGAAATTCGGCTTGATGATCACTGGAACTACGTCGGTATTTCCCCCAAGAGGAGAGGATGATGTAGCATAGCAACGGCAGGTATTTCCCTCAGTTATGAAACCAAGGTATCGAACCAGTAGGAGGACCAAGCAATCACAACATAAGCAGCACCTGCACACAAATAACAACACCTCGCAACCCGACGTGTTAAAGGGGTTGTCAATCCCTTCCGGGGTACGACGCCTCAAGATAGGCAAACGGACGTGAGGTAAATTGTAATAGATTGAAATAATAGATCGCAAATAAATAAAAGTGCAGCAAGATATTTTTGTATTTTTTAGTTTAATAGATCTGAATAAAAACACAAAGAAAAGGTAGATCGCAAAGCAAATATATGAGAAATAAGACCCGGGGCTGTAGGTTTCACTAGTGGCTTCTCTCGAGAAAAATAGCAAACGGTGGGTAAACAAATTACTGTTGGGCAATTGATAGAACTTCAAATAATCATGACGATATCCAGGCAATGATCATTACATAGGCATCACGTCCAAGATTAGTAGACCGACTCCTGCCTGCATCTACTACTATTACTCCACACATCGACCGCTATCCAGCATGCATCTAGTGTATTAAGTTCATGGAGAAATGGAGTAATGCAATAAGAACGATGACATGATGTAGACAAGATCCGTTTATCTATACGGGGGGTAGATATAGATCTCGTCTTTTAATCCTTAGTACCAATGATACATACGTGTCGGTTCCCCTTCTGTCACTGGGATCAAGCACCGTAAGATCGAACCCACTACCGGGCACCTCTTCCCATTGCAAGATATATAGATCAAGTTGGTCAAAGAAAACCAAATATCGGAGAAGAAATATGAGGCTATAAGAGATCATGCATATAAGAGATCAAAGAAACTCAAAGAACTTTCGTGGATATAAAAAGATATAACTGATCATAAACTCGAAGTTCATCATATCCCAACAAACACACCGCAAAAGAGTTACATCTTATGGATCTCCAAGAGACCATTGTATTGAGAACAGCGAGAGAGAGAGAGAGAGAGAGAGAGAGAAAGCCATCTAGCTACTAACTATGGACCTGAACGTCTACAAAGAACTACTCACGCATCATCAGAGAGGCACCAATGGAAGTGGTGAACCCCTCCGTGATGGTGTCTAGATTGGATCTGGTGGTTCTGGACTCTGCGACGGCTGGATGAATATTTCGTCGACTCCCTAGGGTTTCTAGAATATTTGGGTATTTATAGAGTAAAGAGGCGGTCCGGGGGTGCCCGAGGTGGGCACAACCCACCAGGGCGCGCCTGGGCCTCCTAGCGCGCCCTGGTGTATTGTGCCCCCCTCGGGGCACTTCCCAGGTGCAACCAGGGCCCATTGCCTTCCTTCTGGCCCATCAAAAATCACAAAAATAGTTTCAGGGCATTTGGACTCCGTTTGATATTGATTTCCTGCAATGTAAAAAACATGGAAAAAACAGCAACTGGCACTTGGCACTATGTCAATAGGTTAGTACAAAAAATGATATAAAATGACTATAAAATGATTATAAAACATCCACGATTGATAATAAAACAACATGGAACAATCGCAAATTATAGATACGTTGGAGACGTATCACGAATACGCTTGACCTAGTTCTCGAGTTGTTGTTACCTGAGTTAACCCGGCGCCGGGTCACCCCTTTATATACACAGGCTGATGCCCGGCGGCTTACAGAGTCCCGGCTGGCTCGTACACAACGTGTCCGGCTTGGTGACTAACTAAGTTTGCCTTACAATACAAGTTAAACATATGGCGGTTCATCCTCTTGGGCCTCAACTCGCCTCTGGGTCTTGGGCCTTCAATAGCTTGCTTCATGACCCGCCATCTTCATCTTTAAGTCGTCAGTGGTATGACCTGGCCCCTCCTGGGCGGGTCATACCCAGTAGTTATATCCCCAATATTAGGCCCCATGTCGATTTGAACTTGTTCACATCAATCTTCAACACTTGACTTTAGCAGAATCTTCCATCGTCAACTTCTATGAACTTACTGTAACCCGCCATGACGTCAGCTCACATAATTGTGTTAACCCGCCATGACGTCATCTCGCATTAACTTCACACGAAGCCCAGAACATCTCGATATATTTTTATCCTTTAACGGGCCTCCCAAAAATCGAGGCGCCCGTTGACGGTGTCCTGGACTAGGGGGTACTCACCACGTCATCTCCTGATCAGTTAGATTGGGCCGAGGACCCCCATGGCCGTATACTCATGGGCCAATTCAGACAGCCGATGACATGCATGAGGAAGATTCCACAAGACTTGGTGATCAAGACAAGGACTCCTCTCTGCCAACGTATTCGGCTAGTTCTCTTGTTATCCTAGGCCTCTGGTACATTATATAAGCCGGGGACAGGCTAGTCGATAGATCATTATGACATTACTCATCATACCCTTAGGTCTTAGACCACAACATATGATCTCGAGGTAGATCAACTCTTGTAACCCTATATTCATCAAGATCAATCAAGCAGGAAGTAGGGTATTACCTCTATAGAGAGGGCCCGAACCTGGGTAAACATCGTGTCCCCTGTCTCCTGTTACCCATCGATCCACGACACACAGCTTGGGACCCCCTACCCGAGATCTGCCGGTTTTGACACCGACAATGGTGCTTTCATTGAGAGTTCTGCTGTGTCATCGGCAAAGTTTCAATGGCTCGACTACAGATCAACTGCGACGTCGGCATCTTCGTCACCGACTCGACTGGTCACCTTGGCTCGACTGAGGACTGTGCCCTGCCTCCAATCATCATGTTCGGACGAGGGCCTTCATCAACATCAGCTCCGATCTCTATCATGATCATGGAAGAATCATCCATGGAGCTCGGGGGCTCAACGTTAACATTGCCCTCGGGCGACCGTGCTGTTTTTTTCGAACATCAAACTTGTATCCGCTGCCACCATCTCCTCGAGCATCGCTTTGACGATTCCTTCGGTGGAATTGTGCGGAATTATGTCTACAACAACCATGCCAAATTTCGTCGAGTTACGATGGAGGAATCTCTGGCAATATACGATATACCGGAGCCCTGTCAAATCTGGACGGGAATCTGGACGAGTTTAGGGCGTGGTCTCCAGAGCCCAGCTCGGAGGTCCTTTGGAAGATCCAACCGTTCATCTGCTGCAGAATTCCCATATCTACCACCCCTCCAAATTTTAGCTCGATCAGACGATTTAAACTCCGGGAACCTTCCGATGAGTGGACCAATTTTTGGATCTGTTTTCTGCGTGAATACAAATCCGGCCCGAGTTCATGTTTCTTCATGAACGGAATATTGGACAACCCTTTTGAAGGAATTTTCTTCTAGGGTATTGTGCGTTGTTCTAACATGTGCCCATAAAATTTTAAGCCTTCTCTAAGGCACTCTTCAGCATCGCGCTGGTGTCAAACCAGTCTGGTAACATTGCTCCACGTCTGCCGACCTGTGCTAGACAGATCGTCGCTTCATCGAGCCGAGCCTAACCTTATCGGATCATCAGCTCGGCAATCTGAACAAGAGTTCAGAATCGCGAAGGATAAATCATTACCAACACCGTCACCCCACGGATTGTACGGGTCAGGCGCGCCGACATCGCCGCTCGGTTACTTCATCAATCCGGCATTGACCGCGTCACAAGTTATGACCAGCGTCGGCATGGCCGCACTGTTGCTTCTTCAAGCCGATGTCCATCACGCCGAACTGCTTCAACACCTCGGCTGACATGGCAGCTGCAACGTCTCCTTACCGACCCGCTCTGTCATCTCGGCTAGACCGGGGACTTTGATATTTCTTCATCAACCTACTCCGGTGACTTCGGCGTCACCAACCGACATGCTTCGACTCATCAGCTGACATGGAGGCTTTGACACCTCGGCTGGACCGGGGACTTTGCTATTTCTTCATCAACATACTCTGGCGATTTCGGCGTCACCAGCCGACCAGCTTCGTCACGTTAGCTGGACCGAGGGCTTTGCCTCGGTGAGCCCACCTTTGCCAGCATCACCATGCCGTCGCTTTATCGCCCATCAGGCAATGGGTGTGCGGACCGAGTCCCAATTTTGGGAGTAACCTTTCTTCAGATTGCTATGACAGATAAACAAGGTCTATCAAATGGTGGCCGCATTAACGACGGTCGCGTGGTGGTTCGGTCAGTTTCCGTATACAGTTCGGCGAATGCCGCATCCGGAACTTAGACCGGCCTGTGAATTCAGGCTTTGCCACGCCTTCACCACATCACGCCGACGCCCTGCATCGACATTGACTTCGGCGCCAGGGCACATCTTTTTAAATAAATTATTTTTGCGAAAAGCAATTATCCTTTTTGGACCGCACTATTTTATGTGTGTAGGTGATCGACTTCGACTGCGTCACGCGGTCACTTCGGCAAGCCGACGTCGTTGTCCCAATTGGCATAAATCGGCTCGCATGATCACCTTGTTGGTCGAATCGCCATACCGACATGTTCGGTTGCCTTGGGGACTTCGGCATCGCTGAGAGAGCTCTACCTCATCGAGTGTTCGGCACACGAGACATATTTCTTTTATTACTCACTTTGCATAAATTATCAATTATGCAACAATTTTTTTAATTTATTATTATTCCTATTATCTCCGGCTTGAACTATTTTCTGTGCACAGGTAAAGGATCCGAGTCGGGCAGCGCTGTCACCTCGGCGTACCGACGTACCACGTCACCTCGGCTCGACCGAGGGCTTCGTCATCACTTCATTAACCCACGCCGGGGACTTCGGCGTCACACCGCAGGCCTGCATTGGTCGTGCTATGTCGTCACTTCGGAGTGCCGAGCTCTTCGCTCCGCTACCTCGGGACTGGCTTGGGGGCTAGGACCTTGTCCCACCGTAAGCTCGGGCCGTGCATCGACACCCAGCACATTAACCAGCTAAGTCACTTTTATGCTCAGAATTTTCAATTTTAAATTTTGTTCGGTTCGACCAAAGCATTATACTTTTTTGGCAAAAAGTTGTACGTGAAAAACTTCCTTGTCAAAACTATGTTTGTGACACACAAATTCAAATACCCCGTCTACTTGGGGTCTTCCTTTATGAAGCTTTTCCTTTTGCATATGATTATACTTGTATGGCTTCGTTCCTTGTTCGTGTATTACGCCACAATATGCACCATGTTGACTTAAGTGTTCCGCAAGCTGGGTTGCCTTGCTCCTGTGTTTACCCCTACGTTCCCGATTGTTCGGCTAGGGAGTAAAGGGAGCACCTCTGCGATTGTCATGATCGGGTCATCCGAGCTCGGACCTCAGACTGGGTGAAGCCGAAAGCTAGCACTCTTATTGGTTTCAATTATGGTCGGCACACAACGGAACTCATGAGTACAAAAAATCTATTGCACAAGTCTCATAGTAACAATGAGCAACCAAAGAAAGGTATCAGTGGAGGTACTATTTTCTTCGAAGCTGCTTCTTACACTTCGTCAGTAATATAGCATAAGTTCCCTGAGCGCGCTCTGTCTGTTACAGACTTATGGCCTGATTGCCTGGTTATCCGAAACACCGTCGATATTCTCGACAGGTGGAGTACATAACACTTTTCGGCCCTTGACCGAAGAGGGAGAAGCCGACCGTCGGTTAAGACGCGTTTAAAGTTCAGGTGAACACAGATATGATATAAGTACTTCGCTACATACAATCGTTATACATAAAATTCTTTTACCCAAGTCACTTGGGGGATCTTAAATTTATATGAGCTGTTTTATAGTAAATGTGATTTCTTCTTGGTCGTTGCAAAGTCTTTTTCTACCGCTCCTTTTTTCGACGCGAGTGTGTGGTCAATAGCCGGGGAGCCTAATTTCTCTCTCAAAGCCGCTAGAGTTTAGTTTGCTAAACTGGCCTAACAAGAAGTACCCCGCCTTCGGGATAGGTGGTTGAAGCCGTAGGCTGACCTGCTTTAAGTCTTGAGATAGGACGTGTCGTGTTAAAGCACGACAGAAGCACAATTTTTTTCTAAGGCCAATTTTTGGATTGGCAACGAACACTTGATCTTGTTCGGACGTCAAGTTTTTACTGACGTTTTTTGGTTTTCCAAGCTTATGGCACTTTTAAACTATTTGTGTGTTTCCAGCATAAGTCTCGCAGTGCAGCGCCGGACACCTTTAGAGATTCGGCAAAAACATTCTTGGGTATTGCTATATATGCATCGGTTTCGAATTGTGTCTTCGGTCAATAGTTGGGTTGCCTGGCTCCTGTGCTTGCCTCCTATGTTCCGCTTTGTTCGGCTAGGTGTGCAAAGGGAGAACCACTGCGATTGTGCTTCCAGCTAGCATGGTTAAGCGCCTCAGTGGAGAAAGCCGAAAACTGACTGTCACAATAAGCGTAAACTGGTCAATGATCCGATGATTGTATTAAACTATAAGATCGATAGAGGTCACCCCGTGTTAAATGACGATCCGTTCATAACATTGGCCGAAGTATTTACGGCTTGACCTCGATTGTCGCCGAACACTAACCGGGGGCTAGTAACTGGCCTCCCAACTTTAAGCTCCTATGACTAAGTGAAAGTTATAAAGCCTGCATATCTGATTGCCTCGTTTCCGCTAACACAACCGCCTTCGGGCACCGAGACGTTGGCTAAGGGTTGTTTTGTTATTGCGAAAACACCCTGCATAGCATCTACAAGGGGGTGGAAGCCGATGATGGGCCACTTTCAAATGATAAACTGTCGCAACGGAGTCAAAATAAACATATCATCGGCGTTTTGTATTTAATATATGAGGGCCGCCTTCCGTAATCATCGTTATAAAGCCATACATATGCATCAATTTGACTTAAGATTTTGGCCAAGCTGGGTTGCCTGGCTCCTGTGCTTACCCCTACGTTCCCGATTGTTCGGCTAGGTGGTAAAGGGAGCACCTCTGTGATTGTTACTGCCGGGTCATCCGAGTTAGTACCTCGGACTGGGTGAAGCCGAAAGCTAGCAATCTTAAAGGATCACATTGGTCGGCAACGACGGAAGTAAAAAAATTTGTTCATTAATACCATAGTGTTTGGGAACTTTCGCCGAACTAAATCCTCAATATTTTCCTCCCACATTGATCGGAGGTGAGTTTTCATGATCATGATAAGCATGACGACCCAAAGAAAGGAACCGATAGCGGGATTATTTTCTTTGGAAGATGTTTCTTACGTTAAACGTAATATAACATATCTCTCCGTGTACCTTTGTTTATAAAACGTATGACCAGATTGCCTTGTTTGCCGTAAAACTTTGCCCTTGTAACGGCTTTATAAAGTAGGACAAACACTCCCCAGCTACTGGCCGAGGAGGTTGAAGCCGATGGTCGGTCAACAAAGTTTTGTACAATGCGGATCTGAGCATTAATGATGTAAAATACTTGGATACATAGAATCATTACACATAAAAATTGCGAGTAAAATCCATTTACTGCATTCCATCTTTTAAACCCCTTGGGGCCTACCTTGGCGAGCTCGGATTTGACCAGCTCTAAGCTCTTTTAAGAGATCTGTATTCTCTTTCCGAGAAGTTTGTGTTAAACACAACAAAATTTTCTGTCAAACAGATATCGATCCTTAATTCGGCCACCCGTGCCCACATTAAGGCTCGGGGGCTACTGGGCTTTGCGCTCATTATTTACAAATATTAAAGGGGCACATCGATCCCCTAATCTGGTGTTGCCACCCGACCAGTGTCTCGAGGGCTACTGCATTGCCTATTCAATGCAGAAAATTCAAAGTGCTCAGTGTTCGGCATAACCGAACTATGACAAGTACGTCTTCGGACGACAATAAGTACCATATGGGAATTATCCGGCATCAAGCTGATATATCACGGCGACTTCTCACGACCCTCTCTCAGGGGCCCGTCCGCCGATCACTATTACCTCTAATATATTACACTGTGTTTCTATTCCTATGTATGCTGCCGAGCTAGGAGTTGATCCTCAGGCCGATTTCACGACCTGAGTCTCAGAAGCTACTAGGATCAGCGGTTTCATATTTTCCTTCAGGTGCATCTCGGATTTTAGGCCAACAGACACCTTGAGGGCTACTGGCAATACATGTTGGCAGCAAATAAATTTACACGCATCGGAAATAAAATCCTTAAACAATCAGCCCAAGCATGAGGTGGTGCATCACCTCGGAAGCAGTCCGGCATAAAGCTCGGATGCAAGTGGCTGGCTCTATAGAGGGCATTTCCGGCATTAAGCTCGGCTAACTTCCTTTAAACTTCTTCAAGCCAAGGTGATCTATGACACCTTGTATACAGTCCGGCGTTGGAGCTCGGATACAGTCCAACGTTGGTGCTCGGCTGCAAAAGATACCTCGAAACGCAGTCCGGCATTGGAGCTCGGATGCAAGAGGACACCGCCGCCCGGGAACAACTTCGAACCCAAGGTGGGCGTAAAAATAACAAGGCATTGATAAAAGCCGATAACTTAAAGGGGCTCCTCGGATACCCGACATATAAACCCTTTGGATTTACTTTGGCGATCCTCAAGATCAAAGATAAGAAGATTTGTTGAACCAGTTTTCAAGACCGACGACCGAAGATGAAGAACAGTTCAGAAGAATCGAGGAGCGTCCCCAACTTGAAGACCGGTTCAGGGGGCTACTGATGGTGTCCTGGACTAGGGGGTACTCACCACGTCGTCTCCTGATCAGTTAGATTGGGCCGAGGACCCCCATGGCCGTATACTCATGGGCCAGTTCGGACAGCTGATGACATGCATGAGGAAGATTCCACAAGACTTGGTGATCAAGACAAGGACTCCTCTCCACCAACGTATTCGGCTAGGACTCTTGTTATCCTAGGCCTCTGGTACCTTATATATGCCGGGGCCAGGCTAGTCGATAGATCATTATGACATTACTCATCATACCCTTAGGTCTTAGACCACAACATATGATCTCGAGGTAGATCAACTCTTGTAACCCTATATTCATCAAGATCAATCAAGCAGGAAGTAGGGTATTACCTCGATAGAGAGGGCCCGAACCTGGGTAAACATCGTGTCCCTTGTCTCCTATTACCCATCGATCCACGACACACAGCTTGGGACCCCCTACCCGAGATCTGCCGGTTTTGACACCAACACCCGTGCAGCCACATAATCATTTTTTTCGGCCTCCTCGATTCCCGCGCATGCCTTTTATCCATCTCCTTCTAAATAGGGATAGGGGACCCTGTTTCACTTTTGCCCCTGCCTCTGCCTCTTCTTCTCCTTCCTTGCGACGACCAATGCCTCTAGAGCTCCGCCGCCCCCGTCGTCTGCATCAACCTGACCTTGACCAGAACACGACGGCACCCCTTCGCAGTTCATCAACATCTTCAGGTACGTACTTCGATTCATATCAGATCTGCGCTAGGGTTTGCTTAGTTCGTCGGAGTTCATCGCTGTTCTTCATGCTTCTCCTCTGAAACGAGTAGCCTTGATCTGAAAATAATATAGAGATTGTGCGGTACTAGTTTTACTTTGTTTCTCAACCGCAGTTACTCCCCTTTGACTGAACTTTGATATGATCTTGCGAGTTCTTCTACTGCCACAACCTTTAAGTTCAGGAATTACTTTTATTTTTGGGGCAGCCATGGATCCAAAATCATAAGCAAATTCTTATAAAACCTGTTTCTCGAGCACTTAGTAAAATTTTGCTCCGCCCTGGACCTATATCCATTAGCCCTTCATCGCGGTTTAAAGGACAACGTGTAACCCACCAAGTAACTGCCGGCTTAACTTTGAATCCCTTTCCGTATTGCCAATTAATATTGACATAACCCAGCTACACCTTGCCGGTTTAACCATGCTTTAATTCATCTCTTTTACGCCGTGCAACACAGTCATGACTAAGATCGTCACTTCATGCGACTGGGTCCCTTCAATCATCACAGAAGAAATGCTTGAAGACTATGTCAAAACAAGCATCCTGTCAGCAAAGAATGTCATTCACTGGCGTGTTCCAAACCCAGATGAAGCCAAACCTCAGCCAAAGGAAAATGAGGTTATTGTTTTTACTGACCACATAAACCGGGGCTACTCACTGCCCGGTCAAAATTCTTCCGTGACGTTCTGCATTTCTTTCAACTCCATCCTCAAGACATCGGACCCAATTCCGTTTCAAATATCTGCAATTTCCAAGTCTTCTGCGAAGTGTATCTTCAAGAAGAACCTAGCATTGACCTCTTCAGGGAGTACTTTTACCTGACCGCCAGAATGAGTTCACTGACGGGCCCAGCTTAAAGCTTGGGGGATTCTCAAATCAACGGTGAAGAGACACCATTTTTCCTTCTGCCACACTTCCAAGTCATCCAAAAGACTGTAATCAAACTTGGTTCTACTGCCAAGACACATCTCTGGCTGAAGAAAATCCGTTGCCGGGTTACCGTGACCACCGTCTTAGCCCAAGGCACCCTCTTCCAGACCGGCTTACCACCGCCGAACGGGCCAAATATATGCCCACCTTTTCAAAGGTTAGAGCATTGCTGGCCAATGGGTTGAGCAGCGTCGATCTGGTCCGTTGTTGGGTTGCCTCGAGGATTATACCTTTACGCCGCCGGCCCGATTTAATGCGCACGTACACCGGTGATGTCAAAGATCCGTGGCGCCATTGCCAAATATGTTTGTCTGATAAAGCAATCAATGACATGACCAAGACCCTTCTTGGGGAAAGTTTTGAGAGATGCAACAAAGTGGGGTTGAACCCCTTTTGCAAACTTAACCCGCCACCAGATATAAGTTCTCCAATCCATTCATTTTGCTCACTATTTATATAATCTGCATATCCCTTATCTTCTTGTGACTTATAGAGGCTGGACTTCCTTTTGGAACAAGAAGTATGACGAGAAAGCGGCCAAGAAGGCCAGGGATAAGACTAAAGCCCTTAAAAATAACAAGAATAAATCAACCACCTCATAACTATTTAACTTAGATGATGATGATGAGTCGGAGGTAGATCTTGATTCCCTTGGCTCTTTTTTCAATTATCTTATTGACATTGATTGCTATCAGGACGACGCGGAGACCAGCCAGGCGGGTGATGAAGAGGTAACTATTATTTCCTCCGACTCAGAGCCTTTGCCAAGACAGAAAATTCGACGAGTAACCTGAAAAGTAAGGTTTTCTCACCCCTTAGCTTACCTGGATCCCAACTTTATTTTGAAGAAACAATAGCATGATAACCGGCGCAGAACTCGGACTAGCGGAGGCAGAGAGCTATCCTCCGGGTTACCCAACACTCCAGCCCTGCGCAAGCGCTGAAAAGAGGTGCCTCAGAATTCAAACTATTTTTATCCAAAGGCGGGTCTTATTCGCCAACCACTTACTCCTTCTGACTCGAATTATCAGGGAACTTCCCATTCTTCCTCTGGCGATTCATCTCAGACCCAACTGTCGGCTTTCAATACCGCCCCTGGGTAATAACCTTTCGCCTTTGTTTTTTAACACTTATACACATATACCTAACCTCTTAAACTTTTTCTTGCAGTGGGATGTCAAAGTCTAGTAAGAAGGAAAAAATAATAAAACCGGCTGAAGACCCAAAAGTTCATGAGCCGGAAAAGCAAGCACCAGTGTTTGAAGCCTCTGTGCAACACCCGGAGGAAATTGCTGATGACCCGCCACCAGAGAACCCTGACGCCTCCACCGATCATATGAATATCGACCCTTTGGGCTCTAAGCCGCCAAGCCCAATCAAGCCTTCTGAACAAAATACTGAAGATGTTCTAATCACCGGCACCGGCTTCCAAGAACCGGGGAATCCCACTGTCCTGGCTAAACACTCTGCCAAAGCATAATTGATTGAGAAGCGCAAGATCAAGTTTGATATAGCCAATTACTCTCATCTGAGCATCAGTGAAGTACTCTCCGGCTACCTCAGCCAAGTGCATACTAGTCGAGATCTTGAGATTGACATGGTCAAACAAATGCACCAAAAATATGAGGTACAATGTCGGAGTAATTGGCCACGGATACCCCGAAGACGGCGAGACAATAATTCAAGACATCGGGGCTAGCAAAGCCCCTCAGTCCGACTGCCCGGCTGCTCCTGCCGGCTCCCCGTCCGACTGCTCTGCCCGGCCGGCTGCCGGCTGCCGACTGTGCCAATCAGCCGACTGCAGCCCGACCCGACACCGACAAGACCCCGACGTGGCGGCCATACCGCGGACAAGACGGCTGTACCGCGATGACATCATCTACAGTGTATCTGTCCCTGGGCACTGTTTTATAAAGTGCGCCAGGGACAAGGAGGCATGCACATCACGTACATGGGCATGGTGCCCCATGCCCACTTGTCCCCCACGCCACTACCTAGCTTAGGTAGTAAGCTACCCCACACTATATATAGCTAGCATTCATCCATCCACCACAGCCACAAGGGCTCCCTGGACACTCTCACACACTCCACACATGCATACTAGTTAGCAAGCAAGCTAGCTAGCACACACACACATACCCATTCGGCCAAGCACACACTTGTGCTCATACGCATATATACCAAGTCAGATGCCTATGGCACTGACTTCAGATACAGCTCCAGGAGCACCTTGTACTGCCCGATGTACACCTCAGATATATACTCAGACATGCAGGAGTAGGGGTATTATCTCTCCGGAGAGCCCCGAACCTGGGTAAACTAGCGTGTGCTACTCGTATACCCGCTCCCGGTCCTATCAGCAGCAGTCTTACCCTCACACTAAGCCCTTGTGGCATCTGTCGCCTCACACCCTCCCCCGTGAGAATACCACGACAGTTGGCGCCCACCGTGGTGTGGTACTACTACTATGCTACCACGCTGCTGCTGATTTCGCAGTCCGGGCGGGACCATCTTCGCCATCACCGCCGCGACGTCGCGCCGTCTCTCCGGTAGTGCTCGGGGGCTCGACTCCGACCCGCCCCCGGAGCAGCCGCGCGGGACGGCGCATCCTCGTCGTCGGCCTCGCCGTCTTCGTCATCACCACCGTTGCGACGCCGGCCGTCCGTCCGCGCACGGGGCCACGCTTCGGTCGGCCGCATCCATCCACGCGCCGCTCGCATCGGCTCCCCTCCATGCCGTGTCTAGCAAGCAAGCTAGATACAGGCTCATGCCCAAGCTAGCTAGCTACCTTTCCATTGGCTCCGCTAAGCAAGCTAGCTAGCTACCTTGGCCCTTGTTCACACAGGCGGGCAGCCTCGCGGACGTCTTTTTCCACCGCGCCCGCGTACGCAGACTCTAGCTTGACCCCGGCCCTGCGCTGCTACGTCTGTGGCCGCGCGCATGCTTCATCGCGGCGCCTCGCTCCGGCCAATTGGCTCCCCTCCGTACAGGCGCTGGCTGCAGCTTCTGTTTGCGCGGGCCGCCAGCTCCTCCGCGACTGGCCTCCCGTGCGCGAGCCCCCGCCCGTGCTGGTGCAGGCCGCCACCCCGAGCTCCCCGCTCCCCGTCGCGCCTGCCCCGGTCGGCTCCGGCCTCCCGCCGGCTCCCGCGCCACGCCCCCGCGCGGCCCTGGGCTCGTACCGGCGTCCTCCGCCGGGCGCTTGCGTGCTTGGCCTCGCCTGGTCGCCCCGCGCCCCGGCGGCGCCTCCGGGTCCGCCCCGCCTCAACCGGCCACAGCCGCGCCCGGGCGCCTCGCTTGGCCTCTGCTCCACCCGGGCTCCTCGCAAGCGCCTCCCCTCGCCTCCGCCTGGCCGGAGCGCCTCCGCCACCAACTTCGCGCCAGCCACCGCCTCCAGCCACCTGCGCGCCCGCGCCACGAACTCAGCCTCCCGTCGCAGGCGCCGCTTGGCCCCGCGTCCGGCCTCTCCGCCCCGACTCCACCCCGCCGGATGCCCCGCGCCGGGTCCTCTGCGCCGGCTCCGGCACCGCGGTGTCCGGCTCAGTCCGAGCCCTCACCTTCGTCCGTTCTGCACACAGCGCCGGCTCTGCCTCCGCTCCGGCCGGCTCCTGCGCTCGCCGGCTTCCCGCAACCTGGCTTGCCGGCTCCCGTGCGCCGGCTTCCCCGGCATCCCGGACTCCTCCGTCCGTGTCGCCCTTGGCCGACTGCTGCTCCGCGCCTGCATCGCGCCGCGCACCCGGACGGCCGGCTCCGCCCCGCACCCGGCTCGGCCCCCTGCTGCCGGCTGCTGCGCTCCAGGTCCAGCCGCCTGTGCGGCCGAGTGCCCAGAAAGAAAGAAAGAGGCCGGCTGAAAAAATCAAAGGCCGGGTGCTAGATGCCGGCTAGAGTAAAAAAAGAAAGAAAGAGAAGAGAGAGAGATGCGGGCAGACTGCTCCATCAACACGGCCATGAGTGGAAAACCGTCCGGCTGCCCACAGCCGGCAGAGAAAAAGAAAAAAATGTGCGTCCGACTGCCAGATGTGCGTCCGACCGCTGGCTGCCTGGCCGGCTACAAAGAGCCTGACTGATGTGTCGGAGTCCGCCTGCCCAGCCGGCTGAAGAAGAAAAAGAAGACAAACTAGTCGCCGGGAGATCCGGCCCGACTGCTCAGCAGTCGTCCCGAATCTCGGGGGCGACACCCAGCGGGTGCGCTGACGCGCCCCCGCAAGGAGGAAGACAAAGTAGTCGCCGGGAGATCCAGCCCGACTGCTCAGCAGTCAGCCCGAATCTTGGGGGCTACACCCAGCGGGTGCGCTGACGCGCCCCCGCGAAGAAGACAAAGTAGTCGCCAGGAGATCTGGCCCGACTGCTCATCAGTCGTCCCGAATCTCGGGGGCTACACCCAGCGGGTGCGCTGACGCGCCCCCCCAAAAAAGACAAAGTAGTCGCCGGGAGATCCGGCCCGACTGCTCAGCAGTCGGCCCGAATCTCGGGGGCTACAGACAGTGGGTGCGCTGGCGCGCCCCCACGGAAGATTGCAAGAAACAAAAACAAGAGAAGAAAGAAGAAAAGGGGCGCTGCCAGACGCCTCGCCACCTGGCCGGCTGTGCCAGGCCGGCTCGGCTGCGTTCTGGTTGCCGCCTGGCCGGTCAGGCCCGACCAGCTGGACCCTCCTCGAGCGCCTAGAGGCTCGAGGGCTACACCCAGCGGGTGCGCCGACGTGCTCCGCGAGCGCCGGCTGTCTTCGACGACCTCCGCCTCGGCTACACGAAAATCAATGTGAGCTCCCCACCCGCATATTTTTTCACCGCGAGAGCACGGATAACCCCGAGCGATGCTCGGGGGCTATCTCCGCATTTTATTACAGTTGCAGCACTGTTTGCCCCGGCGCCAGCCAGAGTTGGCCCGGGGGCTGGCCGCTTGGCCTGAGACGTTAGTTCCCGCAGACGGCTTAGTAGCGTGCGCGGTACCAAAGGCCCACTCTTAGTCACAGACCGCAGAGCGGCTGTCTGGCTAGCAAGAGTGAACGCTGGAGGCCACCCACGCGAAAAACGTCCGGGAAGAGAAACGCTTCGGGCGACCCAACCGTTTCCTTTACAAGTATCAACTCGGTTGAATTCGCTCCCAGAATCAGAGTATTGTACACTCCACTCCGCGGCCCACTCTCAGCCACAGACCGCAGAGCGGCTGTCCGGCAAGCGAGAGCAACCCAAAGAGTGGAGGGAACATGAAAGAGATTGAAGGGGGCTCGGACGAAACCGAGTCGGCACCCTCCGCATAAAACTTGCAGCTCTAAAAGCAATCATTTGATATATCTGCGTGGACTAACTTTGTCTTTTGCATGATCATTTCCATGAAACACCCGCCAAAACACCTCCGCCCAACTTTGCCAAGTTGCCGGAGGCTTGGGGGCTACTGTCAGAGTAATTGGCCACGGATACCCCGAAGACGGCGAGAAAATAATTCAAAACATCGGGGCTAGCAAAGCCCATTAGTCCGACTGCCCGGCTGCTCCTGCCGGCTCCCCGTCCGACTGCTATGCCCGGCCGGCTGCCGGCTGCAGCCCGACCCGACACCGACAAGACCCCGACGTGGCGGCCATACCGCGGACAAGACGGCTGGACCGCGACGACATCATCTACAATGTATCTGTCCCTGGGCACTGTTTTATAAAGTGCGCCAGGGACAAGGAGGCATGCACATCACGTACATGGGCATGGTGCCCCATGCCCACTTGTCCCCCACGCCACTACCTAGCTTAGGTAGTAAGCTACCCCACACTATATATAGCTAGCATTCATCCATCCACCACAGCCACAAGGGCTCCCTGGACACTCTCACACACTCCACGCATGCATACTAGTTAGCAAGCAAGCTAGCTAGCACACACACATATCCATTAGGCCAAGCACACACTTGTGCTCATACGCATATATACCAAGTCAGATGCCTATGGAACTGACTTCAGATACAACTCCAGGAGCACCTTGTACTGCCCGATGTACACCTCAGATATATACTCAGACATGCAGGAGTAGGGGTATTATCTCTCCGAAGAGCCCCGAACCTGGGTAAACTAGCGCGTGCTACTCGCATACCCGCTCCCGGTCCTATCAGCAGCAGTCTTACCCTCACACTAAGCCCTTGTGGCATCTGTCGCCTCACACCCTCCCCCGTGAGAATAACACGACATACAAACTTCTGCTTTGTCTATTTAAGATATATTCCCATAGCCCCCAAGTCTTAGTCATAGGAAAGATTGTAGTGACTATGGCAAAGACTTCAACCATTATATCATAGAAATAGCTTCGAGCCATAGCCCCCATGAACCGGTTTCTCTTGAAAAAAGATGAGCTAGATCAGTTTTATATCTTCCGGATAAAATCTCACCTCATAGCCCACACAAGCCGGGTTATCTTGGAAAGAAGATGAACTGGTTTTGTCTGCTACTGCTTTATAAAAGAACTTCTGCACCCATTAGCCCCCAAGTGCCAAGTGATATTGCTTGCAAAAGGGCTTGGGACTTTTCCTATATTATACTGTGACATAGCTGTTGATAATTGTTCACCTTTTGCTTACAAGAGGCCTCAACTCAATTTAAATCTCAATTGGCTGATTTAAAGACCTGACTCGAACTACAAGAGGCTGAGACCCGGAAAGCTGACTCCAAGTTCAAATTTAGCTTGGATGAGACAAAAAAGCTTAAAACCGGGTTTGACATAAAGAGAGCCGCCTGGGCTGAAGAAAAGACTTCTTTGGTGCAGAGGAGCAGAAAACGCTGAAGCCTCTTTGCAAGAGGTCACCACAGAACTTACCGGCTTAAAACGTCATATCACACAGATGACTGCCGCTATGTTTGGTAAGTAATACTTAGATATTGTGAACAATTCCAATGCTCAACTTTGTAGGCCGCCTGATGACATAATTGTATATTTTGTTGCACAGGCTCTAGGAGTACCAATCTTGGTGAAGACATGCTAATCAAACTCAAGGCGGTTTATACACTGGTGGAACAATTATATACAGGTGCTCAACACACAATAGTCACCATCTCTCACACCAAGCAAGCACCGTCTCTTATCAGAGATGTGTTAAACAAGCTTTCTGTCCTGCCCGCAAGAATTGAAGAAATCAAGCGGTCAGCTGCTAGAGCAGGTGCCATTATGGCTTTGAACTGGACGAAGGCATGGCAGGCAGAATTAGACCCAGCCAAGCTGGCCACTGGCTGCCCCAGTTTCAAAGAGGACGGGTCTCCTTTTAATCAGAAGGACTTTGCTGCTTGCGTAAAATAGATGCGTCCACTGGCAGGTAAACTCGCTGAAGAAACTGACCTTTCAAGATATCTGGCGGCTTACACAGCAGACAATTCAAAGATGAAGACTCCAGCTTACGATGTTGTGGATCTTATCCCTCCAATCCATAAGCATACTTTTGCTCCTAAAATTGATCCGTCTGAACTTATCGATGATGAAGCTGAGTCTCAAGCATTGACTGGCATCGATTGGTCATTGCCTAACTTCCAGACGACGGAGGAATAAGAACCGGCGCAGGATGACCCAGAAGCCTTAACCCGCCAAGACTAGGAGACTTGATTCATGGGGTGGTTCTTTAATCTGCATCACCGTACTATGCTTTAAAAATGCTTTATCATTGGGCTCGGGGAGCCATGTAATAGGCTAGATGAAAAACCATGATCTGTCATGCCATCGTGCATGTTTATGCGTATCACATTTTGAGCCGGCCGATCTGACTGAAGATCCGCTGTTGATGCTCATAATTTTTGTCAATCATGCTGATCATATTATCATAAGCCCTGTACACAAGTAAACAACATGTGCCCTGGCAGTTTATCCCAGGGCGGGTCATAATACCCTATAGAAAATCCACTGGTGACTGTATAGTCCATAACCAGGGCGGGTTTATCAAAACCTCGTATGTTCATAACAAGTAAATATCATACCTGTGATATTTGTTCATACTGCCGGCTTACCACACCATATGCAGTGAGGGTAACAACCCAAAGACTTAGAGTGCAGAACTCCAAGCGCATAATCAAAGCACACTTGCGACTTATCGTCCAAAGCCAGGCCGGGTTATCAAAACTCTGGACAGATTCAAATATGAATCATAAGGATCAAGGCTTCATTGCCTGAACCAATTTTAAACCATATATCAATACAGTACAAAAGACGAACCCAAAAAATGTTCAAAGCAAATACAAATCAGAAAAAACAAGGCCTTCATAGGCTACCAAGCCTCAATATCAAGTGCTATTCAAGGGCCGCACAACCACTGAGTTAATCCTTAATTCAAACCTGTAAGCCGGGCCTCACACGACCAATCGTCGTTTTAACTTTGACAAGTTCAGGGTCTTTGTAAGATTGACTGTCAAGAGTACGGTGAGTCATTCCAGGAATACCTGGTCGGAGTGGTAGGCATATAAAGGCAGGATAACCCGGATTTTTGGTAAATACACCTGGCGTCCAAGCCAATTAAAAGGGTTAACAAAGCTCTTGTCCATTAAACAGGAAGCCCCCAAATAATTTTTCAATCAAAGCGTATAAGCCGGATCAGTAGGGTAGTCATAGCTATGCCCAATGAGCAAGAAGCCCCCAAGTAATTTTTCAACCAAGGCGTATAAGCCGGATCAATAGGGTAGTCATAGCTATGCCCAATGAGTAGGAAGCCCCCATGTAATTTTCAGTCAGGGGGTACAAGCCGGATCAAGAGGGTAGTCATAGCTATGCTCAATGAGCAGGAAGCCCCCAAGTGACCTTATGAATTGACAATAAAGACTCAGATTCTCAGAAATGAAACGATAGAGGCCCTGTATTATCAGGGATGCTAGTTTTATTATACTAATCATAATATATACATGGATGAAAATATGTACAACACAAGAGCCGGTGGCTCAGGTGTAATAAGGCCGAAGATGAGCAATGTTCCACAGCCGGCGGGTCTCCTCCTTAGACTTGCATGAGTCCTTGTGCTCTCGAATATCAATGAGGTAGTATGTTCCGTTGTTCAAATTTTTGCTGACCACAAAGGGCCCTTCCAAAGGTGGGGATAACTTGTGCATGTCTGTCTGATCCTGGATGAGCCAGAGCACCAAGTCACCTTCTTGAAAGGTCCGGGTTTTAACCCGGAGACTATGATAACGACGGAGATTTTGCTGGTAAATCACCGAACGAGCCGCCGCAAGGTCACGCTCCTCATCCAGAAGGTCAAGAGCATCCTGACATGCTTTTTCATTATCAGCTTCAACATAAGCCGCCACACGGGGTGAGTCGTGACGGATGTCACTTGGGAGAACCGCCTCTGCTACGTAAACCATGAAGAAAGACGTGTAACCCGTAGACCTGTTGGGGGTAGTCTTTATACTCCAAAGCACTGAAGGTAACTCCTCAACCCAACAACCCGGCGTCCTCTGCAAAGGGACCATAAGCCGGGGTTTGATGCCCCTCAAGATCTCTTGATTGGCTCTTTCAGTTTGACCATTGGACTGGGGGTGAGCCACCGATGAAACATCAAGAAGAATATGCTCATGTTGACAGAATTCTTTCATAGCACCCTTAGACAGATTAGTTTCATTAGCAGTTATGATGCTATGAGGGTAGACGAAACGGAAAATCACCTTTTTGATAAATTGAACCGCCGTTGTCGCGTCACACTTGCTGACCGGCTCTGCTTCCACCCACTTTGTGAACTTGTCAACCGCCACCAAGAGGTGAGTCTTTTTGTCCTTGGATCTTTTAAATGGTCCAACCATATCCAGCCCCCAAACTGCAAACGGCCAAGTAATTGGAATCATCCTCAATTCTTGAGCCGGCACATGAGCTCGTCATGAAATTTCTGACAACCATCACATTTGCTGACCAAATCCTCTACATCAACATGAGCTGTCAGCCAATAGAACCCTTGACGAAAAGCCTTGGCCACGAGAGACTTAGAGCCGGCATGATGGCCACAATCTCCTTTATGAATTTCCCGTAGTATCTCACAGCCCTCCTCAGGAGAAACACAACGTTGAAATGCCCCTGTGACACTGCATCAGTGCAACTCTCCATTGATAAGGCATTGACTTAGACCGCCCGGTTATCTGCCTGGCCAAAGTTTCATCTTCAGGTAACTCACCCTAGGTCATATAAGCCAAATATGGAACTGTCCAGTCAGGAATAGCATGAAGAGCCGCCACCAACTGTGCCTCCGGGTCACAAACAGCAAGATCTTCCTCCGTAGGCAATTTAACTGAAGGATTATGCAAAATATCAAGGAAAACATTTGGTGGTACCGGCTTAAGCTGGGACCCTAGCCGGCTTAAAGCATCAGCCGCCTCATTCTTCCTACGATCAACATGTTCCACTTGATATCCTTTGAAATGACCAGCAATAGCATCAACCTCTCGAGGATAAGCCACCATGAGTGGATCTTTGGAATCCCAAGTTCCTGAAACTTGTTGAGCCACCAAATCATAGTCGCCAAAACACCTCACCCAGCTTAGATTCATCTCTTTAGCCATCCGAAGACCATGGAACAAGGCTTCATACTCAGCTGCATTATTAGTACAAGGGAACATTAACCTTAAGACATAACAAAATTTATCACCTCGTGGAGAAGTCAAAATAACTCCAGCCCCCGAGCCTTCCAACTGCATGGATCCATCAAAGTGAATAGTCCAATATGTGCTATCCGGCTTCTCCTCAGGCATCTGCAACTCTGTCTAGTCATTAATGAAATCCACAAGTGCTTGAGACTTGATAGCTGTCTGAGGCATATACTTTAGACCATGGGGACCAAGCTCAATGGCCCACTTGGCTACCCGACCTGTGGCTTCTCTGTTTTGAATAATATCCCCTAAGGGAGCAGAACTGACCACCATGATGGGATGACCGAACGAATACTGCTTCGATTTACGACTAGCCATGAACACCCATAAACCAACTTCTGCCAATGTGGGTACCTCTGCTTCGATTCAATGAGTACCTCACTGGTATAGTAAACCGGCCGCTGAACCGGATATTCCTTGCATGTTTCCTTCCTTTCCAAAACAATTGCCACACTGACGGATCTGCTATTAGTAGCCACATATAACAGTAAGGGCTCCTTATCAATAGGAGCTGCAAGGATTGGCGGCTCAGCCAACTGCTTCTTCAACGCCTCAAACGCCTGATCGGCAGCATCACTCCACACAAAGTGATCTGTCTTCTTCATCATCTGATACATAGGGATAGCCTTTTCACCCAAACGGCTTATAAACTGGCTTAAGGCTGCAATACGACCCGCCAGACGCTGGACATCATTAATGCATGCCGTCTTAGCCAACGAAGTGATAGCCTTGATTTTCTCCGGGTTAGCTTCAATGCCTCTCTCAGAAACCAAAAAACCCAAGAGCTTGCCTGTTGGCACACCAAAGACACATTTGTCCGGGTTAAGCATCATCTTGTAGACCCGGTGATTGTCAAAGGTCTCTTTCAAATCATCGATCAAGGTTTCCTTCTTTCTGGATTTCACAACAATATCATCCACATAAGCATGAACATTGTGTCCAATCTGGTCATGGAGGCAATTCTGAGCGCACCGCTGATAAGTCGCCTGGGCACTCTTAAGCCCAAAAGGCATAGACACATAGCAGAAGGCTCGAAAGGGAGTGATGAAAGATGTCTTCTCCTGGTCCTTAACTGCCATCTTGATTTGATGGTAACCAGAGTAAGCATCCAAAAAAACTCAAACGCTCACAACCCGCTGTAGCATCGATGATCTGATCAATACGAGGTAGAGCAAAAGGGTAAGCCGGACATGCCTTATTAAGGTCTGTGTAATCCACACACATACGCCAAGTGCCATTCTTCTTAAGTACCAGCACCGGGTTAGCCAACCACTCAGGATGATAAACTTCAGCAATAAACCAAGCCGCCAAGAGCCGGGCCACTTCTTCACCAATGGCCTTGCACCTCTCTTCATTAAAACAACGAAGGAATTGCTTGACCAGTTTAAACTTTGGATCAACATTGAAAGTGTGCTCAGTGAGTTCCCTCGATACACCTGGTATGTCTGAAGGTTTCCATGCAAAGATGTCCCGGTTCTCACGGATGAACTCGATGAGCGCACTTTCCTATTTCGGATCCATATTAGCACTGATACTAAACTACTTGGATGAGTCACCAGGAACAAAGTCAACCAGCTTAGTGTCATCTGCCGACTTAAACTTCAACAAGAGGGGTCATGCTTTGTGGTTGGCTTCTTCAAAGGTGTCATATCTGCCGGATCAACATTATCTTTGTAAAACTTCAACTCCTCTGTTGCACAAACAGACTCAGCATAAGCAGCCTCGCCTTCTTCACACTCCAAAGCTATATTCCCGTCACCATGCACCGTGATGGTACCCTTGCAACCCGACATTTTAAGCTGCATAAGCCGGCCGCCCGAACAGGGCGTGATAAGGACTCTTGATCTTGACCACCTCAAAAGTCAAAATTTTAGCCCTGTAATCATGATCATCGCCAAAAGCCACTCCCAAAGTTATCTTACCCACTGGATACGCCGACTTACCAGGTACCACCCCATGAAAAAGGGTAGAAGATGGCTTAAGATCTTTGTTAGTCAATTCCATACGGCGAAAAGTATCATAGTAAACGATAGTTATGCTGCTGCCTCCATCCATGAGCACCTTAGTAAACTTGTACCCTCCAACTTGAGGCGCAACCACCAAAGCCAACTGACCCGCATTGTCAACCCGGGGCGGGTGATCCTCACAGCTCCATACAATAGGATGTTCAGACCATCACAAGTACCGAGGAACCACCGGCTCAACCGCGTTCACTGCCCACTTATGAATCTTATGATCTTGTTTGCACAAGCTCGTGGTAAACACATGATACTGGCCACCATTCAGCTACTTCAGATTACTCTGATAACCAGACTGCTACTGCTGATTCCCTTGACCAAATTGCTGATTAAAACCACCTTGACTGCCTTGGCCCTGAAAACCAGAGCTTGAGCCGCCACCCCCAAAGCCAGGTCAGTGAGAGCCGGATCCTGAACCGCCATTCGGGCCATGCTTATTCTAGAAAAAATTGGAATTTCTGTATTCCCTCATGATGAAGCAGTCCTTCCATAGATGACTGGTCGGCTTCTCTTGCGTGTCGTGCTTTGGGCAAGGCTGATTCATCATTGCCTCAAGGTTGAACTTCGGCCCTCCAAACCGGGGCACTGATGATTTCCCCTTACGATGCTAATTATTATTCTGCGCACTAGTGTTAGCCAAAAAGTCTGAACCGCCGTCGGCTTTACGCTTACCATTGTTACCTTGACCCGCCGTATTATGTTGTTGTCCCTTTGCATTGCCACTCTTCTTTCCCTTGCCGTTCTTCTCCTCATTAGACTCAGGGTCCTTGGTGTTGTCAGAGTCGGCGTATTTAACAAGAGCTGCCATGAGCTCTCCCATATCATTGAAGTGGCGCTTAAGCCGCCCCAGCTTCTGCTTGAGGGGAAGGAAACGACAGTTCTTTCCAACATTAGGACAGCTGAACCGGCATTGATACTGTCCGATGAATGGATAACGGATGAGATCCGGCGCACCCAATTGGTTGTTGACTCGCCCTCACCCTGGATGCAAGAGTCTAAATCAAGAATCGACATAGGCTGCTTGCACGTGTCTTTGAAATTTTGGATAAAACGCATCTTCAACTCAGCCCATGACTTGATGGAGTTAGGGGGCAATCCTTTCAGCCAAGTGCGTGCCGGTCCATCCAACATCATAGTGAAGTATTTAGCACACGCAGCTGATACGCCCATTTTGCATCATACTTTTATATCGATATTTATTGCATTATGGGCTGTTATTACACATTATGTCACAATACTTATGCCTATTCTCTCTTATTTTACAAGGTTTACATGAAGAGGGAGAATGCCGGCAGCTGGAATTCTAGGCTGGAAAAGGAGCAAATATTAGAGACCTATTCTGCACAACTCCAAAAGTCCCGAAACTCCACAGAAGTTATTTTTGGAAATAATAAAAAATACTGAGCGAAGAAAATACCAGAGGGGACCAACACCCTGGGCACGAGGGTGCGGGGCGCACCCTACCCCCTAGGCGCGCCCACTGCCTCGTGGGCCCCCTGGTGGCCCTTCGGTGCCCATCCTCTACTATATGAAGTCTTTCGTCCGAAAAAAATCATAAGCAAGCTTTCGGGACGAGACTCCACCGCCACGAGGCGGAACCTTGGTGGAACCAATCTAGGGCTCTGGCGGAGCTATTCTGCCGGGGACACTTCCCTCCGGTAGGGGGAAATCATCGCCATCGTCATCACCAACGCTCCTCTCATCGGGAGGGGGCCAATCTCCATCAACATCTTCACCAGCACCATCTCCTCTCAAACCCTAGTTCATCTCTTGTATCCAATTCTTGTCTCTAAGTCTGAGAGTGGTACTTGTAGGTTGCTAGTAGTGTTGATTACTCCTTGTAGTTGATGCTAGTTGGTTTATTTGGTGGAAGATCATATGTTCAGGTCCTATATGCATATTAATACTCCTCTGATTATGAACATGAATATGCTTTGTGAGTAGTTACGTTTGTTCCTGAGGACATGGGATAAGTCTTGCTATTAGTA
This sequence comes from Aegilops tauschii subsp. strangulata, assembly GCF_002575655.3. NCBI lineage: Eukaryota > Viridiplantae > Streptophyta > Magnoliopsida > Poales > Poaceae > Aegilops > Aegilops tauschii. The sequence goes on along the minus strand of NC_053036.3, from coordinate 132,994,144 downwards.
GTCATGTGAATTTGGTATTCGTTCGATATTTTGATGAGATGTATGTTGTCTCTCCTCTAGTGGTGTCATGTGAACATCGACTACATGACACTTCACCATTATTTGGGCCTAGAGGAAGGCATTGGGAAGTAATAAGTAGATGATGGGTTGCTAGAGTGACAGAAGCTTAAACCCTAGTTTATGCGTTGCTTCGTAAGGGGCTGATTTGGATCCATATGTTTCATGCTATGGTTAGGTTTACCTTAATACTTCTTTTGTAGTTGCGGATGCTTGCAATAGGACTTAATCATAAGTGGGATGCTTGTCCAAGTAAGGACAGCACCCAAGCACCGGTCCACCCACATATCAAATTATCAAAGTACCAAACACGAATCATATGAACGTGATGAAAACTAGCTTGACGATAATTCCCATGTGTCCTCGGGAGCGCTTTTCTCTATATAAGAGTTTGTCCAGGCTTGTCCTTTGCTACAACAAGGATTGGGCCACCTTGCTGCACTTTATTTACTTTTGTTACTTGTTGCTCGTTACAAATTACCTTATCACAAAATTATCTGTTACCTATAATTTCAGTGCTTGCAGAGAATACCTTGCTGAAAACCGCTTATCATTTCCTTCTGCTCCTCGTTGGGTTCGACATTCTTACTTATCAAAAGGACTACGATAGTTCCCCTATACTTGTGGGTCATCAAGACTCTTTTCTGGCGCTGTTGCCGGGGAGTGAAGCGCCTTTGGTATGTGGAATTTGGTAAGGAGAAATTTATATAGTGTGCTGAAATTTACTGTCACTTATTACTATGGAAAGTAATCCTCTGAGGGGCTTGTTTGGGGTATCTTCACCCCGACCAGTAGAGCAAAGAGTTGCTCCTCAACCTACTGAACCTACTGAAAATGAAAATGTCTACTTTGAAATTCCTTCGGGTATGATAGAGAAACTGCTAGCTAATCCTTTTGCAGGAGATGGAACATTGCATCCCGATTTACACTTAATCTATGTGGATGAAGTTTGTGGCTTATTTAAGCTTGTAGGTATGCCCGATGATGTTATCAAGAAGAAGGTCTTCCCTTTATCTTTGAAGGGAGATGCATTGACATGGTATAGGCTATGTGATGATATGGGATCATGGGACTATAAGCGATTGAAATTGGAATTTCATCAGAAGTTTTATCCTATGCATCTTGTTCATCGTGATCGTAATTATATATATAATTTTTGGCCTCGCGAAGGAGAAAGCATCGCTCAAGCTTGGGGGAGGCTTAAGTCAATGTTATATTCAGGCCCCAATCATGAGATCTCAAGAGAAATGATTATTCAAAAAATTTATGCTCGGCTTTCTGACAACAATCGCTCCATGCTCGATACTTCTTGTACTGGTTCTTTTATGATGAAGACTATTGAACTCAGATGGGATTTATTGGAAAGAATTAAACACAACTCTGAAGATTGGGATCTCGACGAAGGTAAAGAGTCAGGTATAACACCTAAGTTTGATTGTGTTAAATCTTTTATGGATACCGATGTTTTCCATAAATTTAGCACTAAATATGGACTTGACTCTGAGATAGTAGCTTCTTTTTGTGAATCTTTTGCTGCTCATGTTGATCTCCCTAAGGATAAGTGGTTTAAATATAATCCTCCCATCGAAGTAAAAGTAGTTGCACCTATTAAAGTTGAAGAAAAGACTATCACTTATAATGATCCTATTGTTCCTACTGCTGATGTTGAGAAACCACCTTTTCCTGTTAGGATAAAGGATCATGCTAAAGCTTCAACTATAGTCAACAAAAGTAATATTAGGACACACAAACCTCCTGAGCAAGTTAAAGTTGAACCTAATATTGCTATGGTTAAAGATCTCTTGGCTGATAATATTGATGGGCATGTTATTTACTTTTGTGATGAGACTGCTAGAATTGCTAAGCCTGGTGCCAAAGATAAACATAGACCTGTTGTAGGCATGCCTGTTATTTCTGTTAAAATAGGAGATCATTGTTATCATGGCTTGTGTGATATGGGTGCTAGTGCTAGTGCAATACCTATTTCTTTATATCAAGAAATTATGCATGATATTGCACCTGCTGAGTTAGAAGAAATTGATGTCACCATTAAGCTTGCCAATAGAGATATAATTTCGCCAATTGGGGTTGTTAGAGATGTTGAGGTCTTGTGTGGGAAAGCTAAATATCCTGCTGATTTCCATGTTCTTGGTTCCCCTCAAGATAGCTTTTGTCCCATTATATTTGGTAGACCCTTCTTGAATACTGTTAATGCTAAGGTAGACTGCAAGAAGGATGTTGTTACTATTGGTTTGGATGATATGTCTCATGAGTTTAATTTTTCTAAATTTCGTAGACAACACCGTGAAGAGGAATTGCCTAGTAAGGATGAAATTATTGGTCTTGCTTCTATTGCCGTGCCTCCTAGTGATCCTTTAGAACAATATTTGCTAGACCATGAAAATGATATGTTTATGAATGAAAGAAGGGAAATAGATGAAGTATTCTTTAAACAGGGACCTATTTTGAAACACAACTTGCCTGTTGAAATCCTAGGGGATCCTCCTCCACCCAAGGGTGATCCCGTGTTTGAGCTTAAACCTTTGCCTGATACTCTTAATTATGCTTATCTTGATGAAAAGAACATATATCCTGTTATTATTAGTGCTAGCCTTTTAGAGAAGGAGGAAGAAAAATTATTGAAAACTCTGAAGAAGCACCGTGTAGCCATTGGATATACTCTTGATGATCTTAAGGGCATTAGTCCCACTCTATGTCAACACAAAATAAATCTGGAGAAAGACGCCAAACCAGTTATTGATCATCAATGACGATTAAATCCTAAGATGAAAGAAGTGGTAAGAAAGGAAATATTAAAGCTCCTTGAGGCACGTATAATTACCCCGTTGCTGATAGCCAGTGGGTAAGTCCTGTCCATTGTGTCCCTAAGAAGGGAGGTATTACTGTCGTTCCTAATGATAAAGATGAATTAATTCTGCAAAGAATTATTACAGGTTATAGGATGGTAATTGACTTCCGTAAATTAAATAAGGCTACTAAAAAGGATCACTACCCCTTACCTTTTATTGATCAAATGCTAGAAAGATTATCCAAACATACACAATTTTGCTTTCTAGATGGTTACTCTGGTTTCTCTCAAATACCTGTGTCAACTGATGATCAAGCTAAGACCACTTTTACTTGCCCTTTCGGTACTTTTGCTTATAGACGTATGCCTTTTGGTTTATGTAATGCACCTTCTACCTTTCAAAGATGCATGATGGCTATATTCTCTGATTTTTGTGAAAAGATTTGTGAGGTTTTCATGGATGATTTCTCCGTCTATGGATCCTCTTTTGATGATTGCTTGAGCAACCTTGATCGAGTTTTGCAGAGATGTGAAGACACTAACCTTGTCTTGAATTGGGAGAAGTGCCACTTTATGGTTAATGAAGGTATTGTCTTGGGGCACAAAATTTCTGAAAGAGTCATTGAAGTTGATAAAGATAAAGTCGATGCTATTGAAAAGATGCCATGTCCCAAGGACATCAAAGGTATAAGAAGTTTTCTTGGTCATTCCGGTTTTTATAGGAGGTTCATTAAGGATTTCTCAAAAATTTCTCGGCCTCTGACTAATCTACTACAAAAAGATATACCATTTGTCTTTGATGATGATTGTGTAGAAGCATTTGAAATACTTAAGAAAGCATTCATTTCTGCACCTATTGTTCAGCCACCTGATTGGAATTTACCCTTTGAAATTATGTGTGATGCTAGTGATTATGTTGTAGGTGCTGTTCTAGGGCAAAGAGTTGATAAGAAATTAAATGTTATTCAATATGCTAGTAAAACTCTAGACAGTGCTCAGAGAAATTATGCTACTACTGAAAAAGAATTCTTAGCAGTTGTATTTGCTTGTGATAAGTTCAGACCTTATATTGTTGGTTCTAAAGTAACTATTCACACGGAACATGCTACTATTAAATATCTTATGGAAAAGAAAGATGCTAAACCTAGACTTATTAGATGGGTTCTGTTGCTACAAGAATTTGATTTGCACATTATTGATAAAAAGGGAGCTGAGAACCCCGTTGCAGACAACTTGTCTAGGTTAGAAAATGTTCTTGATGACCCACTACCTATTGATGATAGCTTTCCTGATGAACAATTAAATGTCATAAATGCTTCTCGTACTGCTCCATGGTATGCTGATTATGCTAATTACATTGTTGCTAAATTTATACCACCTAGTTTCACATACCAGCAAAAGAAAAAGTTTTTCTATGATTTGAGACATTACTTTTGGGATGACCCACATCTTTATAAAGAAGGAGTAGATGGTGTTATTAGACGGTGTGTACCTGAGCATGAACAGGAACAGATCCTACCCAAGTGTCACTCCGAACCTTATGGAGGACACCACGCTGGAGATAGAACTGCACATAAGGTATTGCAATCCGGTTTTTATTGGCCTACTCTCTTCAAGGATGCCCGTAAGTTTTGTCTTATCTTGTGATGAATGTCAAAGAATTGGTAATATTAGTAGACGTCAGGAAATGCCTATGAATTATTCACTTGTTAATTAACCATTTGATGTTTGGGGCTTTGATTATATGGGACCGTTTCCTGCCTCTAATGGATATACTCATATTTTAGTTGCTGTTGATTACGTTACTAAGTGGGTAGAAGCTATTCCAACTAGTAGTGTTGATCATAACACTTCTATTAAGATGCTTAAAGAAATTATTTTTCCGAGGTTTGGAGTCCCTAGATATTTAATGACTGATGGTGGTTCACATTTTATTCATGGTGCTTTCCGTAAAATGCTTGCCAAGTATGATGTTAATCATAGAATTGCATCTCCTTATCACCCACAGTCTAGTGGTCAAGTAGAATTGAGTAATGGAGAACTTAAATTAATTTTGCAAAAGACTGTTAGTAGATCTAGAAAGAATTGGTCTAAGAAACTTGATGATGCATTATGGGCTTATAGAACTGCATATAAAAATCCTATGGGTATGTCTCCGTATAAAATGGTTTATGGAAAAGCATGTCACTTACCTCTCGAACTAGAACATAAGGCATATTGGGCTATTAAAGAGCTCAACTATGATTTCAAACTTGCCGGTGAGAAGAGGCTATTTGACATTAGCTCACTTGACGAATGGAGAACCCAAGCCTATGAGAATGCCAAGTTGTTTAAAGAAAAAGTTAAAAGATGGCATGACAAAAGAATACATAAGCGTGAGTTTAATGTAGGTGATTATGTATTATTATACAACTCGCATTTAAGATTTTTTGCAGGAAAACTTCTCTCTAAATGGGAAGGTCCTTACGTTATCGAGGAGGTCTATCGTTCCGGTGCCATAAAAATCAACAACTTCGAAGGCACAAATCCAAAGGTGGTGAATAGTCAAAGAATCAAACATTATATCTTAGGTAATCCTATAAACGTTGAAACTAATATTATTGAAAGCGTAACCCCGGAGGAATACATAAGGGACACTTTCCAGAATGTTTCAGACTCCGAAAAGGAATAGGTATGTGGTATGGTAAGTAAACCGACTCCAAAACAGTTCTAATGGCAAATTTTCTCCGTTTTGGAATATTTAGAAAAATAGAAAAATAAGAAGCAGACCGGTAAGGACACGAGGCCTCCACGAGGGTGGAGGGCGCGCCCCCTGCCTCGTGGGCACCTCGTGTGCTCTCCGGACTCCGTTTTCTTGCACGACACTTCTTTTGGTCGGTAAAAAATTCATTATATAATCTCCCGAAGGTTTTGACCACCGTACCACGCAATTATCCTATGTTCTTGTTTCGAGCTGTTTTCTATCAGGGTTGTCAAGGCCAGGCATCATGTCGTCCCCCTCCTCCAACAATGGTGACAACGATGCTTGGCTAATGAAGATAGAGCTGAATAGGGAAGAACCCATGGAGATCAACAAGGATGAAGGGACCAAGAAGGCCACGGAAGACCAAGTTCCGGCAGCAGAAGACATCCTTCAACTTGATCACAATCTTCTTACCCCAACTGAGATCGAAGGTTTCAAGATGATTGAGTTAGATCGTATACAAAACAAGTATCTCACACGTGAAAATACTTTGTTGAAGGAGCATATCGTTGCACTCAAGGGCATTATCCGCAAGTTGGAGGATCTCTTACGCTCGATGTGCGACTACCCATCATCACCACCATCTTCTTCACCAACAAGGGAGACATAATCATATGGGTATGGGCACTCCCCTTAGCAACTGCCAAGCTTGGGGGAGGTGCCCCGGTATCGTATCACCATCACATCTCTATCTTTACCGTTTTTCTTAGTTCGATCCTTTTAGTAGTATCTTGATCTAGTAGAATAAAGCTTTTGGTATGATTTAGTTTTGAGTTTTGCTTTATGATCTCTCTATGTAATCGAGTCCGTGAGCTATATAATAAATATTAGTGTTGAGTCAAGGGCTTGATTATCTTGCTATGATCTTGAGGGAATAAAAGAAAAATAAAGAATAAAAAGAAATAAAAGAGATCATATTGATCTTATGGAGAGTAATGACTTCACATAGAAAGGGTATGATGATTAAAAGTTGTTGAGAGTTGACAAACATAGCTTTGGTCATCGTTGCAATTAATAGGAAGTAATAAAGAAAGAGAGGTTTCACATATAAATATACTATCTTGGACATCTTTTATGATTGTGAGCACTCATTAACATATGACATGCTAAAGAGTTGATGTTGGACAAGGAAGACAACGTAATGGGTTATGTTTCCTTACATCTGAAATAAAGTATATTGTCATGGATCATCCAACATGTTGAGCTTGCCTTTCCCCCTCATGCTAGACAAATTCCTTGCACCAAGTAGAGATACTACTTGTGCTTCCAATATCCTTAAACCATGTTTTGCCATGAGAGTCCACCATATCTACCTATGGATTGAGTAAGATCCTTCAAGTAAGTTGTCGTCGGTGCAAGCAATAAAAAATTGCTCTCTAAATATGTATGACTTATTAGTGTGGGAGAAAATAAGCTTTATACGATCTTGTGATGTGGAAGAAATAAAAGCGACGGACTGCATAATAAAGGTCCACATCACAAGTGGCAATATAAAGTGACGTTCTTTTGCATTAAGATTTCATGCATCCAACCATGAAAGTGCATGACAACCTCTGCTTCCCTCTGCGAAGGGCCTATCTTTTACTTTTATCTCTTACCCTTATGCAAGAGTCATGGTGATCTTCACCTTTCCTCTTTTTCATTTTATCCTTCGGCAAGCACAGTGTGTTGGAAAGATCCTGATATATATCCAATTGGATGTAAGTTAGCATGAACTATTATTTTTGACATTACCCTTGAGGTAAAAAATTGGGAGGCGAAACTATAAGCCCCTATCTTTCTCTGTGTACGATTAAAACTCCGTAACCACAAGTATTGCGTGAGTGTTAGCAATTGTGAAAGACTAAATGATAGTTGAGTATGTGAACTTGATGAAAAGCTCTTACATAGACTCTTTCTGATGTTATGATAAATTGCAATTGCCTTAGTGACTGAGACTATAGTTTGTTAGTTCTCAATAAAGTTTCTGATTCATACTTGACATTGTGAATAGATTATTACTTGAGAATAAGAAATCATATGACAATATCCATATATGTTGCTGTTATAAGAAGGATCATGATGCCCTCATGTCCGTATTTTATTTTATCGACACCTCTACCTCTAAACATGTGGACATATTTATCGTTATCGGCTTCCGCTTGAGGACAAGCGAGGTCTAAGCTTGGGGGAGTTGATACGTCCATTTTGCATCATGCTTTTATATCGATATTTATTGCATTACAGGCTGTTATTACACATTATGTCACAATACTTATGCCTATTCTCTCTTATTTTACAAGGTTTACATGAAGAGGGAGAATGCCAGCAGCTGGAATTCTGGGCCGGAAAAGGAGCAAATATTAGAGACCTATTCTGCACAACTCCAAAAGTCCTGAAACTCCACGGAAGTTATTTTTGGAAATAATAAAAAATACTGAGCGAAGAAACTACCAGAGGGGACCCACACCCTGGGCACGAGGGTGGGGGCGCGCCCTACTCCCAGGGCGCGCCCCCTGCCTCGTGGGCCCCCTGGTGGCCCTACGGTGCCCATCTTCTGCTATATGAAGTCTTTCGTCCGAGAAAAAAATCATAAGCAAGCTTTCGGGACGAGACTCCGCCGCCACGAGGCGAAACCTTGGCGGAACCAATCTAGGGCTCTGGCGGAGCTGTTCTGCCGGGGACACTTCCCTCCGGGAGGGGGAAATCATCGCCATCGTCATCACCAACGCTCCTCTCATCGGGAGGGGGCCAATCTCCATCAACATCTTCACCAGCACCATCTCCTCTCAAACCCTAGTTCATCTCTTGTATCCAATTCTTGTCTCTAAGTCTGAGATTGGTACTTGTAGGTTGCTAGTAGTGTTGATTACTCCTTGTAGTTGATGCTAGTTGGTTTATTTGGTGGAAGATCATATGTTCAGATCCTATATGCATATTAATACTCCTCTGATTATGAACATGAATATGCTTTGTGAGTAGTTACGTTTGTTCCTGAGGACATGGGAGAAGTCTTGCTATTAGTAGTCATGTGAATTTGGTATTCGTTCGATATTTTGATGAGATGTATGTTGTCTCTCCTCTAGTGGAGTCATGTGAACGTCGACTACATGACACTTCACCATTATTTGGGCCTAGAGGAAGGCATTGTGAAGTAATAAGTAGATGATGGGTTGCTAGAGTGACAGAAGCTTAAACCCTAGTTTATGCGTTGCTTCGTAAGGGGCTGATTTGGATCCATATGTTTCATGCTATGGTTAGGTTTACCTTAATACTTCTTTTGTAGTCGCGGATGCTTGCAATAGGAGTTAATCATAAGTGGGATGCTTGTCCAAGTAAGGACAGCACCCAAGCACCGGTCCACCCACATATCAATTATCAAAGTACCGAACGTGAATCATATGAACGTGATGAAAACTAGCTTGACGATAATTCCCATGTGTCGTCGGGAGCGCTTTGCTCTATATAAGAGTTTGTCCAGGCTTGTCCTTTGCTACAAAAAGGATTGGGCCACCTTGCTGCACTTTATTTACTTTTGTTACTTGTTGCTCGTTACAAATTACCTTATCACAAAACTATCTGTTACCTATAATTTCAGTGCTTGCAGAGAATACCTTGCTGAAAACTGCTTATCATTTCCTTCTGCTCCTCGTTGGGTTCGACACTCTTACTTATCGAAAGGACTATGATAGATCCCCTATACTTGTGGGTCATCAGCAGCATCACTAACATCCAACATCTCCATGGCCATCTCATAACTCTCAATCCAAGCCTCTGGGGGCTGATCCGCCGTGTAATTAGGCACCTTATGAGGGCCCTTAAAATCCTTGGGCAGTCGCTCATTACGTAAAGCCGGCACTAAACATGGAACACCAAGGGTCCTAGAGGTCACTCCTGCCTCCACAAACACTGATGGGTAAGCCGGAGATTGTTGATGAGCCGCTAACTGAGCCACCAGCTCAGCTTCCCGACGTGCCCTGCCCTGATCTACCAAAGCCTGAGCATCGTTACTAGCACGCGGTGGGTTATGCCTACGAGGCTAGTTATGGTGCCGCTCACTGCTTGAAACTGCTGGCGAGTCAATATGCCTACTATAACTTGGGCTTGGATGCGGGTTTGAATGAATCCGTTCACGACTTTATGAATAAGCCGCCTGCTGTGCCACTGCTGTCTGAAGAAGCTCTCCGGCTCTCCGTATCTCCATCGCGGCTGGTGACTCGTCTTCAACAGGGAGAGCCGCCAATCGTGTAGCCGCGGTGATCATATTGTCCAGAGGTTAGAATAATGAGCCGGTGGTGTCGGAACATGCTGAGGCGGAGTCAAATTCAAACGAGGCGGGTCTGCAGCACGTGGCTTAACCGGCGCTCCGGTTGCGGGTGCCTCAACGGCCTGGTTCACCACGGGCGGGTTATTGGTCCCTGTCCCAGGTGTGTTGAAAAGGTTCCTAGCCTCAAACTCTGTGGGTAGACGGGTCTAGTGCCTCCTCCTCATAATAGCGTTTGAAGCGTTCTGATCCAAGGTGAGCCGGAACTACTCTACCTGAATCCGTTGTGATTGTTCGTCCAAGGCAGCTCGCTCTGTCCCCATCCTAGCATTCTCAGCGGCAAGTTCTTCCTTGGCTTGAGCTATCTCATCTCGCAGCTTCGCGACATCCGCTTTATGCTGTCCTTGAGTCTCTGGGGTTACCTCTGCCCCCATTAAAGTTGCGAAAGCGTCCCATAGCTCGGTCAGAACCTGAGCCGGCGGGCGCGCAGAGCCGCTCGCTCCGGCCGTCGCCGCAGCCGTTGAACTAGAAGTCATAGCCGCAGCAGTTGTCGAATCGAGCACCGGCTGTGTGCCGGCCATGAAGATCGCAACCTGGCTCGACGGCTCATAAGGGTCCGGAATACAGTCGCCATCGGAACAGCCCCCAAGTCAGTCGTCTTGTAGTTGATACATTGAATCAGTCTCACCGGTTGAGGGCCCGCCGTCAGAGTAGATGACCGTCTCTCCACCGGATATATATCCTTCCTCAAGATCCGCCCCTTGGATGAAACCAACAAAGGCGTGCTTCACGGTGGTTTGGACCCTTGCAGGTCATGCACGCTGAGCTATCTTGATGATGTCGGTGCAGGTGTCCATCTCAGGTCCCGACTCGCCGATCTTGCCGATGAAGACCTGGATTCCGCCGAAGGGGACCCGGTACCCGTACTCAATTGAGCTGGCCTCGGGGCCCCAGCCAGTGTCGTCGATGTAGAGCTTGCCGCGACGACTCTTGGTCATCCGGCCCACGGGGTATCCCTTGATCCCTACGAAGTTGCCCTTCAAGAACTCGAAATCACCATGCGCTAGCCCCACGGTGGGCGGCAACTGTCGTGGACTTAACACGGCAGATGCCCTAGCAAAAGTACTTAGGTGTGGAGCCATCACAACTAGGTTAGCTTGAAGGGGTTAAACGGGACAAAGGACACAGAGAGTTTACCCAGGTTCGGCCCCTCTCAATGAGGTAAAAGCCTACTCCTGCTTTAGGTTGTATTGCTTGGGTTTCGATTACCAGGGAGTGAATACGCTTGATCTAGTTCTCGACTTGTTTTTTCCTGAGTTAACCCGCTGCCGGGTCACCCCTTTATATACACAGGTTGATGCCCAGTGGCCTACAGAGTCCCGGCCGGCTCATACAGAACGTGTCCGGCTCGATGACTAACTAAGCTTGCCTTACAATACAAGTTAAACATATGGCGGTTCATCCTCTTGGGCCTCAAGTCGCCTCTGGGTCTTGGGCCTTCAATAGGCTTGCTTCATGACCCGCCATCTTCATCTTTAAGTCATTAGTGGTATGACCCAGCCCCTCCTGGGCGGGTCATACCCAGTAGTTATATCCCCAACATGTATGTGAAACTAGGTGGTATAAATTTAGCAACAATGTAATTAGCATAATCAACATAACATGGAGTATTACGAGAAGCATTTATGATAGCTAATTGCTCATCAGGAAAGCTGTCATCAATAGGCAGTGGGTCATCAAGAACATTTTCTAACCTAGAAAAGTTGTCTGCAATGGGGTTCTCAGCTCCCTTTCTATCAATAATATGCAAATCGAATTCTTGCACAAGAGAACCCATCTAATAAGTCTAGGTTTAACATCTTTCTTTTCCATAAGATAGTTAATAGCAACATGATCAGTGTGAACAGTTACTTTGGAATCAACAATATAAGATCTGAACTTGTCACAAGCAAATACAACTGCTAAGAATTCTTTTTCAGTAGTGGCATAATTTCTTTGGGCACTGTATAGAGTTTTACTAGCATAATGAATAACATTCAATTTCTTATCAACTCTTTACCCTAGAACATCACCGACAACATAATCACTAGCATCACACATAATTTCAAAGGGTAAATTCCAATCAGGTGGTTGAACAATAGGTGCAGAAATCAAGGCTTTCTTAAGTATTTCAAATGCTTCTACACAATCATCATCAAAAACAAAAGGAACATCTTTTTGCAAGAGATTAGTGAGATGCCTAGAAATTTTAGAGAAGTCTTCAATAAACCTCCTATAGAAACTAGCATGACCAAGGAAACTTCTTATACCTTTGATATCTTTAGGACACGGGATCTTTTCAATAGCATCTACTTTAGCTTTATCAACTTCAATACCTCTTTCAGAAATTTTATGCCCCAAGACAATACCTTCATTAACCATAAAGTAGCACTTCTCCCAATTCCAGACAAGATTAGTTTCTTCACATCTCTGCAAAATTCCATCAAGGTTGCTTAAGAAATCATCAAAAGAAGTTCCGTAAATGGAGAAATCATCCATGAAAACCTCAACAATCTTTTCACAAAAGTCAGAGAATATAGCAGTCATACATTTTTGAAAGGTAGCAGGTGCATTGCATAAACCAAAAGGCATACGTCTATAAGCAAAAGTACCAAAAGGGCAAGTAAAAGTGGTCTTTTCTTGGTCCTCTTTTGACACAGGTATTTGAGAAAAACCAGAATAACCATCTAGAAAGCAAAAATGTGTATGTTTGGATAGTCTTTCTAGCATTTGATTAATAAAAGGTAGAGGGTAATGATATTTTCTAATAGATTTGTTCAATTTGCGAAAATCAATTACCATTCTATAACCTATAACAATTCTTTGTGGGATCAATTCATTCTTATCATTAGAAACAACAGTAACACCTCTGTCGGTGTACAAAAAGAGGGGTGCGTTTTTGTACCCCTATACCTGTGCACGGGCAGTCGGAGCCGCGCCTACGGTCACGCCAAGCAGAGCAGGGGAGGTGAGCCAAGGTAAGACCGAAGCTCAAGATAATCAGAGCAAAGCCAAGGCCAAGACCACAAAGAGCAGAGGGACGAAGCAGGTTCCCCCGGCAAGACCCTTGCTGGGGCAGCCTCAGCAGCCCCGGCAAGATCCTTGCCGAGACAGCTCGCCCCACACCAACAGAGCGAGCCACCCTTGAGCCCACGGTCCCCAACGCCATCATCCACGTGGGGCCAGGGCTCTGGAAGGCACCTCTGTGGTGGCAGGCAGATCTTTGTGAAGACATATTCAAGATCAGAAGAGGATTAGAAGACGACAACCCTCGGCAAGATCCTTACCGAGGAAAGCCACCAGACACCCGGCAAGGTCCTTGCCGGGGACGACAGCGCGCCACGGCAAGACCGCCCGGCAAGACCCTTGCTGGGCCACCCGGCAAGGCCCTCTCCAAGGACGCCAGCAGGGCCACAGCTAGGCCCACGCTAACCAAGCTTCCACCGCCGTTCACATGCAGTTGCCAGCCCAACCAGCTGGGCGGGCACCTGTGTGGCAACATGCAGCTCCCAGGCCAACCCATCGAGCGCCTGCGTGGCGGCATGCAGATCTTCGTGAAGGCTCCACCACCGCGCCACCTCAGCTGCCTGCCTGCCTACATGGCGCCGCACGCCTCACTAGCCAGGGCGCGTGTCAAAGCGAGGAGGAGCGGCGACGGACGGGACGGGCCTCGCCCCCGTCCCCGATAAAGCAGAGGGACACCTAAGCTACGCATTAAATGCGTCTTGTCCAGTAATACGAGCGATAAGCTCAGGGCACTGTACGCCTTTCCACCTCCTGTGTGCCACTGTGGTAGCCCCTTTCGACTATAAAAGGAGGCCCATGGCATACTGGAGAAGGATTCGGCTCTTTCGAACCATGCACTGACCACAGCTAGTTCGAGAGCTCAAGAACTCTCTGAAATACACCCACCAAAGCAGGACTAGGCTTTTATGTTGGGGAACATAGTAATTTCAAAAAAATTCCTACGCACACGCAAGATCATGGTAATGCATAGCAACGAGAGGGGAGAGTGTTGTCCACGTACCCTCGTAGACCGACAGCGGAAGCGTTATCATAACGCGGTTGATGTAGTCGTACGTCTTCACGATCCGACCGATCAAGTACCGAACGTACGGCACCTCCGAGTTCTACACACGTTCAGCTCGATGACGTCCCTCGAACTCCGATCCAGCCGAGTGTTGAGGGAGAGTTTCGTCAGCACGACGGCGTGGTGACGATGATGATGTTCCACCAACGCAGGGCTTCGCCTAAGCTCCACAACGGTATTATCGAGGTGTAATATGGTGGAGGGGGGCACCGCACACGGCTAAGAGATCTCAAGGATCAATTGTTGTGTCTCTGGGGTGCCCCCCTGCCCCCGTATATATAGGAGCAAGGGAGGAGGAGGCCGGCCCTAGGAGGGGGCGCACCAAGTGTGGAGTCCTACTAGGACTCCCTAGTCCTAGTAGGATTCCACCTCCCATATGGAATAGGAAAAGAGGAAGGGAAAAAGAGAAGGAAGGAAGGGGGCGCCCCCCTTCCCTAGTCCAATTCGGACCAGACCAAGGGGAGGGGTGCGGCCACCCTTGAGGCCCTTTTCCTTCTTTCCCGTATGGCCCAATAAGGCCCAATACGTATTCCCGTAACTCTCCGGTACTCCGAAAAATACCCGAATCACTCGGAACCTTTCCGAAGTCCGAATATAGTCGTCCAATATATCGATCTTTACGTCTCGACCATTTCGAGACTCCTCGTCATATCCCGGATCTCATCCGGGACTCCGAACTCCTTCGGTACATCAAAACTCAATAAAACTGTCATCGTAACGTTAAGTGTGCGGACCCTACGGGTTCGAGAACTACGTAGACATGACCGAGACACGTCTCCGGTCAATAACCAATAGCGGGACCTGGATGCCCATATTGACTCCCACATATTCTACGAAGATCTTTATCGGTCAGACCGCATAACAACATACGTTGTTCCCTTTGTCACCGGTATGTTACTTGCCCGAGATTTGATCGTCGGTATCTCGATACCTAGTTCAATCTCGTTACCGGCAAGTCTCTTTACTCGTTCCGTAACACATCATCCCGCAACTAACTCATTAGTCACAATGCTTGCAAGGCTTATAGTGATGTGCATTACCGAGTGGGCCCAGAGATACCTCTTCGACAATTGGAGTGACAAATCCTAATCTCGAAATACGCCAACCCAACAAGTACCTTTGGAGACACCTGTAGAGTACCTTTATAATCACCCATTTACGTTGTGACATTTGGTAGCACACAAAGTGTTCCTTCGGTAAACGGGAGTTGCATAATCTCATAGTCATAGGAACATGTATAAGTCATGAAGAAAGCAATAGCAACATACTAAACGATCGAGTGCTAAGCTAACGGAATGGGTCAAGTCAATCACGTCATTCTCCTAATGAGGAGATATCGTTAATCAAATGACAACTTATGTCTATGGCTAGGAAACATAACCATCTTTGATTAACGAGCTAGTCAAGTAGAGGCATACTAGTGACACTCTGTTTGTCTATGTATTCACACATGTATTATGTTTCCGGTTAATACAATTCTAGCATGAATAATAAACATTTATCATGATATAAGGAAATAAATAATAACTTTATTATTGCCTCTAGGGCATATTTCCTTCAGTCTCCCACTTGCACTAGAGTCAATAATCTAGTTCACATCGCCATGTGAATTAACATGAATAGTTCACATCACCATGTGATTAACACCCATAGTTCACATCGTCATGTGACCATCACCCAAAGGGTTTACTAGAGTCAGTAATCTAGTTCACATCGCTATGTGCTTAACACCCAAAGAGTACTAAGGTGTGATCATGTTTTGATTGTGAGATAATTTTAGTCAACGGGTCTGTCACATTAAGATCCGTAAGTATTTTGCAAATTTCTATGTCTACAATGCTCTGCACGGAGCTACTCTAGCTAAAACTTGCATCAACGTAACCCTTTACGACGAACCTTTTGTCACTTCCATAATCGAGAAACATATCCTTATTCCACTAAGGATAATTTTGACCGTTGTCCAGTGATCTACTCCTAGATCACTATTGTACTCCCTTGCCAAAATCAGTGTAGGGTATACAATAGATCTGGTATACAGCATTGCATACTTTATAGAATCCTATGGCCGAGGCATAGGGAATGACTTTCATTCTTTTTCTATCTTCTGCCGTGGTCGGGCTTTGAGTCTTACTCAATTTCACACCTTGTAACACAGGCAAGAAACTCTTTCTTTGACTGTTCTATTTTGAACTACTTCAAAATTTGTTAAGGTATGTACTCATTGAAAAACTTATCAAGCGTCTTCATCTATCTCTATAGATCTTGATGCTCAATATGTAAGCAGCTTCACCGAGGTCTTTCTTTGAAAAACTCCTTTCAAACACTCCTTTATGCTTTGCAGAATAATTCTATATTATTTCCGATCAACAATATTTCATTCACATATACTTATCAGAAATGTTGTAGTGCTCCCACTCACTTTCTTGTAAATACAGGCTTCATCGCAAGTCTGTATAAAACTATATCCTTTGATCAACTTATCAAAGCGTATATTCCAACTCCGAGATGCTTGCACCAGTCCATAGATGGATCGCTGGAGCTTGCATATTTTGTTAGCACCTTTAGGATTGACAAAACCTCCTGGTTGCATCATATACAACTCTTCTTTAATAAATCCATTAAGGAATGCAGTTTTGTTTATCCATTTACCAGATTTCATAAAATGCGGCAATTGCTAACATGATTCAGACAGACTTAAGCATAGATACGAGTGAGAAACTCTCATCGTAGTCAACATCTTGAACTTGTCGAAAACCTTTTTGCGACAATTCTAGCTTTGTAGATAGTAACACTACTATCACTGTCTGTCTTCCTCTTGAAGATCCATTTATTCTCAATTGCTTGCCGATCATCGGGCAAGTCAACCAAAGTCCACACTTTGTTCTCATACATGGATCTCATCTCAGATTTCATGGCCTCAAGCCATCTTGCGGAATCTGGGCTCACCATCGCTTCTTCATAGTTCGTAGGTTCGTCATGTTCTAGTAACATAACCTCTAGAACAGGATTACCGTACCACTCTGGTGCGGATCTTACTCTGGTTTACCTACGAGGTTTGGTAGTAACTTGATCAGAAGTTACATGATCATCATCATTAACTTCCTCACTAATTGGTGTAGGAGTCACAGGAACAGATTTATGTGATGAACTACTTTCCAATAAGGGAGCAGGTACAGTTACCTCATCAAGTTCTACTTTCCTCCCACTCACTTCTTTCGAGAGAAACTCCTTCTCTAGAAAGGATCCATACTAAGCAACGAATGTCTTGCCTTCGGATCTGTGATAGAAGGTGTACCCAACTGTCTCCTTTGGGTATCCTATGAAGACACATTTCTCCGATTTGGGTTTGAGCTTATCAGGATGAAACTTTTTCACATAAGCATCGCAACCATTTCGAGACTCCTCGTCATATCCCCGATCTCATCCGGGACTCCGAACTCCTTCGGTACATCAAAACTCAATAAAACTGTCATCGTAACGTTAAGCGTGCGGACCCTACGGGTTCGAGAACTATGTAGACATGACCGAGACACGTCTCCGGTCAATAACCAATAGCGGGACCTGGATGCCCATATTGGCTCCCACATATTCTACGAAGATCTTTATCGGTCAGACCGCATAACAACATACGTTGTTCCCTTTGTCACCGGTATGTTACTTGCCCGAGATTTGATCGTCGGTATCTCGATACCTAGTTCAATCTCGTTACCGGCAAGTCTCTTTACTCGTTCCGTAACACATCATCCCGCAACTAACTCATTAGTCACAATGCTTGCAAGGCTTATAGTGATGTGCATTACCGAGTGGGCCCAGAGATACCTCTCCGACAATTGGAGTGACAAATCCTAATCTCGAAATACGCCAACCCAACAGGTACCTTTGGAGACACCTGTAGAGTACCTTTATAATCACCCATTTACGTTGTGACGTTTGGTAGCACACAAAGTGTTCCTCCGGTAAACGGGAGTTGCATAATCTCATAGTCATAGGAACATGTATAAGTCATGAAGAAAGCAATAGCAACATACTAAATGATCGAGTGCTAAGCTAACGGAATGGGTCAAGTCAATCACGTCATTCTCCTAATGAGGTGATCTCGTTAATCAAATGACAACTTATGTCTATGGCTAGGAAACATAACCATCTTTGATTAACGAGCTAGTCAAGTAGAGGCATACTAGTGACACTCTGTTTGTCTATGTATTCACACATGTATTATGTTTCCGGTTAATACAATTCTAGCATGAATAATAAACATTTATCGTGATATAAGGAAATAAATAATAACTTTATTATTGCCTCTAGGGCATATTTCCTTCATTTTACGCATCCTCGCGGCCCGAACCTGGGTAAACGATCCTTGTGCTGGCTACTAACCCTGCTCTTCTCGCAACCCCGCGTCCCGGCAACTGTAGTACGGATTCTTGTGATCCCATAGGTGTCGTTCCACACCGACATCTTTGGCGCGCCGGGTAGGGGCGTGCGTAGTTGTGAGAATCTGGTCTAGTAGTTAGCCTAGCAGTTCTTCGTCGCCATGGCTCCTGAGAAGAAGGCGGCCGGAGGAACGATGCCGGCGCGGCAAGAGAAAAGCTAAGTCATTCAGAGCTTTGAGTTATTTCCTCCTATACATAAGGTTATCGTCCTTGGAGATCTCGCCTATGTATGAGAAACCTGCACGCAAAGGGGCCCTCCCGCAATTGGCAACGCCCTTGTTCTGTTTTGAGTCCGCTCAATAGCTCAAAGCGGCCGCGTTGAGAATGGCGGGGTAGCCTTCCGCACTTGGCAACGCTCCCGACTCTGACTCGAGTCAAGCTCGACAGTTCAGGCGGCCGCGCTAAGGGCGGCAAGGTGGTTCGCCCGGCAGCAAGCACACCTGGCAGGCCAAGGGGATCCGTCCCCAAGACGCCGCCTTGGGTTTACGCGCCGGCGAGCCTACCCAGTAACGTAGGGTGGACATACAAATGAAAATCAAACAAGAAAATAACATGCATGATACTGAAAGTGCTGCAGAGTTATATTACATCGAATTGTTGCTGTGGTTCTAACCTGCAGCGGCGATAAAGAACGGGGTGCCTAATCCCGGCGCTGGCCCTCCACCCTCTGAATTTCGCCGACTCGGCTGATGATGGGCTTGATGCGCTCCCTGAGCGGCGCGAGGTCAGTACCCTCCGGCAAGCTCTCCAGCGCGGCGTCGAAGTCGAGGTCGGGGTACCAGTGCGCCACCTTGGTGAGAACCTTGGTCATGGCACCCTGGCAAAGCCACCGGGACTCGTCGGCCAGTGAGGCCACCCGGTTGGCGTGGAGCCACTCCAGAGCGCCGACGACCTTCTCAAAGAACACGGTCAGGCTGCAATTGGCGCTCACGCTCCGCTCCGAGACATACCTCACGTCCGGCATCCCCATGATGGCCAGCCGTGCGGCGGCCTGGTTGGCGACGGTGGCGAGGCGATCGAGCCAGCGGTTCTCGCCCTCCACGTGATCTGCGAAGTTGAGGCCCTCGTTCTTCCGCAACAGCTTCTCGGCCTCCAGCTCCTTGGCCAGGGTCCCCTCTCGGGTTTTGGCCTCCGACAGCACCTTCTCGAGACCCTCCAGCTTCAGCTTGAGGTCTTTGATGGAGTTGTTGGCCTCGGAGAGCTCCCCAGCCTTGCTGACGACCGCGGCCTGCGCCTCTGTCAGGGCACTGTTAAGCGTGTCCTTCTCCTGGGACAGCTTCAGGGCGTGCTCCTTCAGCCCGTCGCGCTCCGCCTCCAACTCCTCCACCTTGCCGGCATGAACCTGGCCTGGGCATTGAGTGCCTCTTTGTGCCTCTGCTCCAGCTCACTGGTCCGCTGCAAGACAAGCTTCTCCACCACTGCATCCTTGCCGCGAAGAATGGCGGCGAGCTTCTCCTCATGTGGAGCAAGGTCCTCCTCCTGGGAGTTCAGCGCGGCCTCGTGCTGGGTCCGGGCGGCTTCGGCGGCCGCGGCCAAGTTCCTCGCCGTCTCTTGAGCTTTCTCGACGTCGACGAGCTTCATGGTGAGCTCCACGTCGCGCTTGGCCAGCTCGCCCTGAGCAGCCTTGAGCTCCTTGTGGGCCTCGCGGAACTAGTCTTGCGTCTCGGCAACGCGCTTCTGGAGGTCCGCCTCCGCCTTCTCCACCACCACCGTCCTAGACTTAGCCTTGTCCGTGCGGGCGCGGTGGAGTGACTGGAGCTTCCGGAAGCTGGCGCCCATGGCGTGGAGGAGCCGCTCTTCCCGCGAACCATCACCACCAACGATTGGCTCGTCGACGACTTCAAGCCCGGCAGCGGCAAGCACTTCGTCGTCGAACACCTCTCCCTCAACGGGTGTCCTGGTGCTCGACGCGCCTGGAAGGTGGACGAACAAGTCCTCGCTCACCCTCAAGTACTTGCCGGAGCCAGAAGCAGCAGAAGAGGAAGGCTGGTCATCAGCCACCTCCTCCTCCTCCTCCTCGGCAGTGGCCCCGCCGGCCTCTTCGGCAGGCCCCTTGCCAGTCTGCTCAGCGGAAGCCTTGCCGGCCTCCCCAGCAGGCTCCTTGCGGCATCCTCGGCAGCACCCTTGGCGGCCTCCTCGGCGGCGATCTTCTCGGTGTCAGCCTCGGCGGCCTTGGCGACGTCCTCGATGACGGCGTCCACGTCCTCTGGGTTCACCGAGGAGGAATCTGGACGCCGAAGAAGGGGGTGAGGCAAGGCCAGGACCAAGAGCAAGAAAGAAAAAGAAACAGGGACGAACGGCGAACGACTTACCTGTGCTAGTACCAGGCTGGGGAACGGAGGTCCCCTCCCCGCCAACATTTGGCGTCGTGTCAAAGCCGCCGGCGCCCAAGTTCTCCTCCTCCTCCATGTGCGTGGGCTCGGTGTTTGGCGCCCTTGCCGGGGACGCCCCTCGGGGCGGCATGGTCGATGAGGGCAGCGTGTTGGGAGTAGCCCTCTGTGGCTCCTCCTGCTGCTGCTCTCCTCCTGCATACCTGGCAAGGTCAGCACCAAAGTGCCGTGCCCCTGACACATGTCGACGGGGGAAGAGTGATGAACTTACGCTGGGGGCTATGCCGAGGGCTGTTGTCTGGGCTGCTCAACACCACCAGTGGCGCCCTCGAAGTACCAACTGGGGGCTGGCCACCCGCCGAGACCTTGGCCCTCTTCACTCTCTGGGCCAGCGTCTCCACGTCCCTACCAAGGAGAAGACAAGTCAAGACAAGCAACACAGATTGAGGAGGCAGAGATAACAAAAAGGAACCAGATACTTACTCGTCGTCCGCCTCCTCCTCTGCTGTTTTCCTCTTCCTCCTCGGGCTGAGGGATCCATAATTGAAAGTAACCTCCGTATCAACATCCGCCGGAGGAGGAGAAGGAGGTGGTGTCTGAACACTCGTGGACGAAGAAGGGGCGGCTGTCTTCTTCTTCACCGCGGCCTTCGCCGGCTTCTTTGCCGCTGCGGCCCTCGTGTGGTGCCCGGACCCCTCCAAGGTCAGCTATGGCCGCGCAGCCCTGCCGGGCCGGACCGGCTCGCCGGAACTGGCCCGCCGCAGGACTCGCCCTCTCCCCATAGCCGGCGTCGGGCCTGCGGTCTCGGCCTCCTCCTCCGACGACTCGCCGGTCACATCTTCAACCAGAGGAGCCTCGGTGCCGGCGCTGCTGGCTCCCCCGGCGGCCGCCGCCCACCGGGCGAGCTCCTCCTCCTTCGCGGCCGTCGTGGCCTTGTCCTCCACACCACCGGCGCTGCTGGCCTCCATGGCAAGCTGTGCCTCCCTCGCCTTGGTGGCGATGTAGTCCAGCTCCGCCTGGGTGGTGTCCTGGACAAGCAGCCGCTCGGCGTCGGCGTTGACGTACCCCTCGTGCAGAGTGTCAAAGAACTGCTGCACCTCGGCATCCTCCGTCTCCTTCCAGCTCGGCTCAAGTCCATGCGCGTTGCAGTCCGGCATCATGGCAATGATGTCGGACCGAGTTATTGCACAACGGGACCACCCTCGTCGGCAGCTTGAACAGAGGCCCCTTGAGGACCTTGCCCGCCTTCGTGGCGGCCCTCGCGACCTTGCCGGTCTGCTCGACCTCGCCGTCGCGGCCCACGTCAAGCTGGAAGAGCCGCTGGCAGAAATGGGCGTGCCCCATCACTGTGAAGTTGTGGTCGAGGCCGGGACGAAGCCGCATGATGTCAGCGGGGTTCGTAAAGAGCCAGGCTGGCCTCCCCTTGTTATGCAGTGGAGCGATCCGGCGGCGGATGAAGTCCGCCCCGATCATCTGAAGGGTGAGGCCGGCCTCGGTGAGCCGGAGGATCCTGGTGGTGGCGACCGTGAGCTTCTCATCGTCAGCATCGACGTTGCTCCAATCGCTTTTGCGGACCGACGGCGCCCGGCGAACTTCGCAGAACGCCGGCGGGTCCTTCTCCTCGATCCAGCACCACCGGCCCCGCCATTCTTCCCACCTCTCCTTCATGGTGCCCTCCAGATATGCTCCCTTGGATCTTGAGACCCAGGCGATGCAACCGGAGATGGCGCCCCCTGGTTGGATCCGAGGGGAGAAGTAATGGCGGAAGAGCGCCGTGTTGGGGTGCACCCCGGCGAAGCCCTCAAAGAGATGCACGAAAAGGGCCATGCACGCCACCGCATTTGGAGTAAAATCCAGGAGGCGGAAGCAAAAGGTATGCATGACATCGCTGAAGAAATCGGAGAAGGGAGGACAGAGCCCGCAGGAAAAATAATCGACAAAGAAGGGGTACCGATTTGCGGCAGCCTCGGCGTAGTCAGCGGGGATGACACGCGTGGCTGGATGCCCCAAATTCCCCCCCCCCCATCTTCACTCCCCACAGGGGCCTGAAGGAGTCCCGAAGCTCGAACACGTCAACTGTCGAGGGGAAGAAGGCGGACTGCATCCGCTGCACCGCCAGCGCACTCTCCGGTGGCTCCGCGGCTCCGGCGTCCCTGGCCACTCCCTTGCCCTTGGTGGATTTTGGCGCCATGGCGGCTTGGGGAGGAGGGAAGAATAGAGGGCGGCGGAAGCGCAACAGCGGCGAGCAGGAACGAAGCTTGGAGAAGAAGAAGGCAGGCGGAGGTTTCTGAGATTGGGGTTGCGCGAAGGGTAAAAGGAACAGTGCGCCCGCGGTTATCCCTTTTTATGGGGAAGCCGCGGGTCGCGCTGCCCATTTACTGCGATGTGACACATGCGTGCAGGAACCGCCCCACGCATGCCGCCCACATCACGCACACCCCTCCACGCCGCGCAGCGCGCGGGTCGTGGGAAGCGAAGCGCGCGAAAAGTTTTACCGCGGTAAAAACCGCCCCGCCTGCCCGCGCACCGTTTTTGGGCCTGGCCCAACAACGTGTCGCGCTTATGTGTGGCCCAGGCCCGGGGGCTCCTGTCGGTGTACAAAAAGAGGGGTGCGTTTTTTTACCCCTATACCTGTGCACGGGCAGTCGGAACCGCGCCTACGGTCACGCCAAGCAGAGCAAGGGAGGTGAGCCAAGGTAAGACTGAAGCTCAAGAT
Organism: Aegilops tauschii subsp. strangulata; assembly: GCF_002575655.3. Classification (NCBI taxonomy): domain Eukaryota; kingdom Viridiplantae; phylum Streptophyta; class Magnoliopsida; order Poales; family Poaceae; genus Aegilops; species Aegilops tauschii. The sequence goes on along the minus strand of NC_053036.3, from coordinate 132,970,684 downwards.
AATCAGAGAAAAGCCAAGGCCAAGACCACAAAGAGCAGAGGGACGAAGCAGGTTCCCCCGGCAAGACCCTTGCCGGGGTAGCCTCAGCAGCCCCGGCAAGATCCTTGCCGGGACAGCTCGCCCCACACCAACAGAGCGAGCCACCTTTGAGCCCACGGTCCCCAACGCCATCATCCACGTGGGGCCAGGGCTCGGGAAGGCACCTCTGTGGTGGCAGGCAGATCTTTGTGAAGACATATTCAAGATCAGATGAGGATTAGAAGACGACAACCCTCGGCAAGATCCTTACTGAGGAAAGCCACCAGACCCCCGGCAAGGTCCTTGCCGGGGACGACAGCGCGCCACGGCAAGACCCTTGCCGGGCCACCCGGCAAGGCCCTCTCCAAGGACGCCAGCAGGGCCACCGTTAGGCCCACGCCAACCAAGCTTCCACCGCCGTTCACATGCAGCTTCCAGCCCAACCAGCTAGGCGGGCACCTGCGTGGCAACATGCAGCTCCGAGGCCAACCCATCGAGCGCCTGCGTGGCGGCATGCAGATCTTCGTGAAGGCTCCACCACCGCGCCACCTCAGCTGCCTGCCTGCCTACATGGCGCCGCACGCCTCACTGGCCAGGGCGCGTGTCAAAGCGAGGAGGAGCGGCGACGGACGGGACGGGCCTTGCCCCCGTCCCCGATAAAGCAGAGGGACACCTAGGCTACGCATTAAATGCGTCTTGTCCTGTAATACGAGCGATAAGCTCAGGGCACTGTACACCTTTCCACCTCCTATGTGCCATTGTGGCAGCCCCTTTCGACTATAAAAGGAGGCCCATGGCATACTGGAGAAGGATTCGGCTCTTTCGAACCACGCACTGACCACAGCTAGTTCGAGAGCTCAAGAACTCTCTGAAATACACCCACCAAAGCAGGACTAGGGTTTTACGCATCCTCGCGGCCCGAACCTGGGTAAACAATCCTTGTGCTGGCTACTAACCCTGCTCTTCTCGCAACCCCGCGCCCCGGCAACCGTAGTAGGGATTCTTGTGATCCCATAGGTGTCGTTCCACACCGACAACCTCCCTTCTTAGGGACACAATGAATGGGACTTACCCATCTACTATCAGCAATAGGACAAATTATACCTGCCTCCAGAAGCTTTAGTATTTCATTTCTTACCACTTCTTTTATCTTAGGATTTAACCGCCGTTGATGATCAACAACCGTTTAGCATCAGGCTCCATATTAATTTTGTGCTGACATAGTGTGGGACTAATGCCCTTAAAATCATCAAGAGTATATCCAATAGCGGTACGGTGCTTCCTCAGAGTTTTCAATAATTTCTTTTCTCCATGCTCTGAAAGGTTAGCACTAATAATAATAGTATATATCTTCTTTTTATCAAGATAAGCACATTTTAAAGTATCAGGTAATTGTTTAAGCTCAAACACGGGATCACCCTTGGGTGGAGGAGGATCTCCAAGGATTTCAACACGCAAATTGTGTTTCAAAACAGGCATTTGGTTAAAGAATATTTCATCTAATTCCTTTCTATCATTCATAAACATATCAGTCTCATGGTCTAGCAAATATTGTTCTAGAGGATCGGTAGGAGGCACAGCAACAGAAGCAAGACCAATAATTTCATCCTTACTAGGCAATTCCTTATCATGGGGTTGTCTACGAATTTTAGAGAAATTAAAATCATGAGACACATCCCTAAAACTTACAGTAACAATTTATTTCTCACAGTCTATCCTAGCATTAACAGTATTCAAGAAAGGTCTACCAAATATAATGGGACAAAAATCATCTTGTGGGGAACCAAGAGAAAGAAAATCAGTAGGGTATTTTATTTTCCCACACAAGACTTCAACATCTCTAACAATCCCAATTGGTGATATAGTATCTCTATTGGCAAGCTTGATAGCAACATCAATATCTTCTATCTCAGCAGGTGCAATATCATTCATAATTTCTTGATATAAGGTAAAAGGAATTGCACTCACACTAGCACCCGCATCACATAAGCCATGATAACAATGATCTCCTATTTTAACAGAAACAACAGGCATGCCAATGATAGGTCTATGTTTATCTTTAATATCAGGTTTAGCAATTCTAGCAGCTTCATCACAGAAATAAATAACATGCCCATCAATATTATCAACCAAGAGATCTTTAACCATAACAACACTAGGTTCAACTTTAATTTGTTCAGGGGGTGTAGGTGTTCTAGTATAACTTTTACGAACCGATACAACCATTTTGCATCATGTTTTCTATTTATAATGTTTTATGCATAATAATGCTTTTTGGAGTAATTCTAATGCCTTTTCTCTCATAATATGCAAGGTTCACACAAAGAGGGAGAATTCCGGCAGCTGGAAATCTGGACCTGAAAAAGCTACGTCAGGCTACCTATTCTGCACAACTCCAAATGAGCTGAAACTTCACGAGGAAATTTTATGAAATAAATAGGAATTATTGAAGCAAATAACTACCAAAGGGGGCCCACCAGGTGGGCACAACCCACCTGGGCGCACCAGGGAGCCCAGGCGCGCCCTGGTGGGTTGTGCCCTCTTCGGCCCACCACCGGTGCCCATCTTCTGGTATATAAGTCATTTTGACCTAGAAAAAATAATGGGAGGACTTTCGGGACGAAGCGCAGCTGTCTCAAGGCGGAACTTGGGCAGGAGCACTTTTGCTCTCCAGCGGAGTGATTCCGCCGGGGGAACTCCCCCCCCAGAGGGGGAAATCATCGTCATCATCATCACCAACAACTCTCCCATCTTGGGGAGGACAATCTCCATCAACATCTTCAACAGCACCATCTCCTCTCAAATCCTAGTTCATCTCTTGTGTTCAATCTTTGTACCGGAACTATAGATTGGTAGTTGTGGGTAACTAGTAGTGTTGATTACATCTTGTAGTTGATTACTATATGGTTTATTTGGTGGAAGATTATATGTTCAGATCCATTATGCTATTTAATACCCCTTTGATCTTGAGCATGATTATCATTTGTGAGTAGTTACTTTTATTCTTGAGGTCACAAAAGAAATCTTGTTTCAAGTAATCATGTGAACTTGATATGTGTTCGGTATTTTGATAGTATGTATGTTGTGATTCCCTTAGTGGTGTCATGTGAACGTCGACTACATGACACTTCACCATATTTGGGCCTAAGGCAATGCATTGTGGAGTAGTTATTAGATGATGGGTTGCGAGAGTGACAAAAGCTTAAACCCTAGTTTATGCGCTATTCCGTAAAGGGCTGATTTGGATCCAAAAGTTCAATGCTATGGTTAGATTTATTCTTAATACTTTTCTCGTAGTTGCGGATGCTTGCGAGGGGGTTAATCATAAGTAGGAGGTTTGTTCAAGTAAGAACAGTACCTAAGCACCGGTCCACCCACATATCAAATTATCAAAGTAGCAAACACAAATCAAACCAACATGGTCAAAGTGACTAGATGAAATTCCCGTGTACCCTCAAGAACACTTTGCTTACCATAACAGACCATTTTGGCATGTCCTTTGCCTTAAAAGGATTAGGCTACCTTGCTGCACTTTTTTTTACCATTACTGTTACTTGCTCATTACAAATTACCTTGCTATCAAACTACTCGTTACTTATAATTTCAGAGCTTGCGGACATTACCTTGCTAAAAACCGCTTGTCATTTCCTTCTGCTCCTTCTTGGGTTCGACACTCTTACTTATCGTATTGATCCCCTATACTTGTGGGTCATCACGAACCACAGTTGAAGCTTTAGCATGTTCCTTTATCTTAACAGGGAAAGGTGGTTTCTCAATATTAGCAGTAGGAACAATAGGATCAACATTATAAGTAATAGTTTCTTCTTCAACTTTAATAGGTTCTACTACTTTCACTTCAATGGGAGGATGATATTTAAACCACTTCTACTTGGGGAGATCAACATGAGTAGCAAATGATTCACAAAAAGAAGCTACTATCTCAGAGTCAAGTCCATATTTAGTACTAAATTCAAGAAAGCATCGGTATCCATGAAAGATTTAACACAATCAAACTTTAGGTTTATACCTGACTCATTACCTTTGTCGAGTCCCAATCTTCAGAGTTGCATTTAATTCTTTCCAATAAATCCCATTTGAATTCAACAGTCTTCTTCATAAAAGAACCAGTACAAGAAGTATCGAGCATGGATTGATCTTTACGAGAAAGCTGAGCATAAAAAATCTGAATAATAATTTCTCATGAGAGCTCATGATTGGGGCATGAATATAACATTGACTTAAGCCTCCCCCAAGCTTGAGCGATACTTTCTCCTTCACGAGGCCAAAATTATATATATAATTCTGATCACAATGAACCAGATGCATAGGATAAAACTTCTGATGAAATTCCAATTTCAACCGGTTGTAGTTCCATGATCCGATATCATCACATAGCCTATACCATGTAAATGCCTTTCCCTTCAAATATAAAGGGAAGACCTTCTTATTGACATCATCCTCGGGCAAACCTGCAAGCTTAAATAATCTACAAACTTCATCCACATAGATTAGATGCATATCAGGATGTAATGTTCCATCTCCTGCATAAGTATTAGCTAGCAGTTTCTCTATCATACCCGAAGGAATTTCATAATAAATATTTCCAGTAAGTTTAGTAGGTTGAGGAGTAACTCCATGCTCTACCAGTTAAGGTGAAGCTACCCCTAACAAGCCCCTCAAAGGATTATTTTTCCATAGTGACAAGTGACAGTAAATTTCAGCATGTAATATAAATGTTTCCTTACCAAATTCCACTCATCAAAGGCGCTTCACTCCCTGGCAACGGCGCCAGAAAAGATTCTTGATGACCAACAAGTATAGGGGATCGATCGTAGTCCTTTTGATAAGTAAGAGTGTCAAACCCAACGAGGAGCAGAAGGAAATGACAAGCAGTTTTCAACAAGGTATTCTCTGCAAGCACTGAAAAGTAACAGATAGTTGTGTGATAAGATAATTTGTAACGGGTAGCAAGTAACAAAAGTAACTAAGGTGCAGCAAGGTGGCCCAATCCTTTTTGTAGCAAAGGACAAGCCTAGACGAACTCTTATATAATGCAAAGACCTCCCGAGGACACATGGGAATTACTATCAAGCTAGTTTTCATCATGCTCATATGATTCGCGTTCGTTACTTTGATAATTTGATATGTGGGTGGACCGGTGCTTGGGTTCTGTCCTTACTTGGACAAGCCTCCCACTTATGATTAACCCCTCTCGCAAGCATCCGCAACTACGAAAGAAGAATTAAGATAAATCTAACCATAGCATGAAACATGTGGATCCAAATCAGCCCCTTACGAAGCAACGCATAGGGTTTAAGGTTATGTCACTCTAGCAACCCATCATTTACTTATTACTTCCCTTAGGCCCAAACAATGGTGAAGTTTCATGTAGTCGACGTTCACATAACACCACTAGAGGAGAGACAACATGCATCTCATCAAAATACCGAACGAATACCAAATTCACATGATTACTTATAACAAGACTTCTCCCATGTCCTCAGGAACAAACGTAACTACTCACAAAGAATATTCATGTGCATAATCAGAGGAGTAATAATTATCATTAAGGATCTAAACATATGATCTTCCACCGGATAAACCAACTAGCATCAACTACAAGGAGTAATCAACACTACTAGCAACCCACATGTACCAATCTGAGGTTTTGAGACAAGATCGGATAGAAGAGATGAACTAGGGGTTGAGAGGAGATGGTGCTTGTGAAGATGTTGATGGAGATTGATCCCCTCTTGATGAGAGGATTGTTGGTGATGATGATGGCGATGATTTCCCCCTCCGGGAGGAAAGTTTCCCCGGCAGAACAGCTCCGCCGGAGCCCTAGATTGGTTCTGCCCAGGTTCCGCCTCGAGACGGCGGCGCTTCGTACCAAAAGCTTCCTCTTGATTTTTTCCAGGTCAAAACACATCATATAGCAGAAGATGGGCACCGGAAACCTGCCAGGGGGCCCACAAGGCAGGGGGAGTGCCCCCCACCCTTGTGGATGCCTGGCGGTCCCCTCTGGTGCTTTCTTCACCCAATATTTTTTATATATTTGAAAATAATTCTCCATGAATTTTCAAGACTTTTGGAGTTGTGCAGAATAGGTCTTTCAGATTTTCTCCCTTTCCAGTCCAGAATTCTAGCTGCCGGCATTCTCCCTATTCATGTAAACCTTGTAAAATGAGAGAGAAAAGGCATAAGTATTGTGCCATAATGTGTAATGACAGCCCATAATGCAATAAATATCAATATAAAATCATGATGCAAAATGGACGTATCATACTACATGCCACATCATCAACAGGGTATATCTTCACAAATTCTTCAAGAAAACTTCATATGATCTCCTCACTGACAAGAAACCCAATGTGAGTTATTTCAAAGTCTTCGGTGCTAAATGTTGGATTAGAGATCCTCATCACAATTCTAAATTTTCACCGAAAGCACATGAGGGTTTTATGCTTGGTTACGGAAAGGACTCGCACACCTACAGAGTCTTCAACACCTTTCACCACAAGGTTGTTGAAACTGTAGGTGTGCGGTTCAATGAGACTAACGGCTCGCAAAGAGAGCACCTACCTCCTGTTCTAGATGAAGTACCTCCTGAAGAATCCATTAAGCTCAAGGCTACTGAGGATGTCATACCCACCGAAGAATCTGCTGAAGAAGTTATTCCAGTTCATGAAGACAATCATACCAGTGCACCTGAGGAAAATGGCTCTGAAGAAAATGCTCAACCCAATCAAAGTCGTCAACCTGCCGATCCTCGCGTGGCAAATGAAGTGCAGATTGACAAAATCCTCAATGACATCAATGCACCAGGTCCTCTCACACGCTCAAAAGCTTCACATTTGTCTAACTTTTGTGGGCACTTTGCTTTTGTCTCTATCACAGAGCCCACCAAAGTTGACGAGGCATTTCTGGGGCCTGAGTGGATTCAAGCTATGCAAGAGGAATTGCATCAATTTGACCTCAACAATGTGTGGGAACTTGTCAATCGACCAGATCCTTGCAAGCACAATATCATCAGTACCAACTAGATCTACCGCAACAAGCAAGACGAAAATGGTCAAGTGGTGAAGAATAAGGATCGTCTTGTAGCTCAGGGCTACACACAGGTTAAAGGAATTGACTTCGATGAAACTTTTGCACCTGTTGCTAGACTTGAAGCTATTCGCATATTGCTTGCTTATGCTAACCATCATAATATCATCTTATATCAAATGGATGTGAAAAGTGCATTCCTCAATGGCAAGCTTGAGGAAGAAGTATATATTGCTCAACCCCCAGGTTTTAAAGATCCTAAGCATCCTGACAAAGTCTTGAAACTCAATAAGGCCCTCTATGGCCTCAACCAGGACCCTCAGGCGTGGTATGATACACTGAAGGAATTCCTCATGAAGAAAGGCTTCAAACCCAGTTCACTTGACCCAACTCTTTTCACCAAAACATATGACGATGAATTATTCGTGTGCCAAATATATGTTGATGATATTATCTTCGGTTGTACTAACCAACATTACAGTGACGAATTTGCTTATATGATGAGTGGGGAATATCAAATGTCTATGATGGGAGAATTGAAATTCTTCTTAGGTCTTCAAATTCGTCAACAACGCAATGGCATCTTCATCTCTCAAGAGAAATACCTCAAGGATGTACTGAGGAAATTCAGCATGCAAGATTGCAAAGGCGTCAAAATCCCTATGCCCACAAATGGCCATCTATGCACTGATGCAAATGGTGAAGACTTCGATCAAAAGGTATACCGCTCCATGATTGGCTCTTTATTGTACCTATGTGCATCTAGGCTAGATATTATGCTTAGTGTTTGCATGTGTGCCCGTTTTCAAGCTACACCAAAGGAATCACACCATTTGGCTGTGAAACATATTCTTTGATATCTAGCTCACACTCCAACACTTGGATTATGGTATCCCAAGGGCTCGGCCTTTGATCTCATTGGATATTCCGACTTTGACTATGCTGGTGATCGAGTGGATCGCAAGTCAACATCAGGCACATGCCATTTCCTCGGATGATCCTTAGTATGTTGGTCCTCGAAGAAGCAAAATTGTGTATCACTATCTACTACTGAAGCTGAGTACATTGCTGCTGGTTCTTGTTGTGCTCAATTGCTATGGATGAAGCAAACCCTCAAGGACTATGGCATCAACATGAAGAATGTGCCCCTCTACTGTGACAACGAGAGTGCCATCAAGATTGCTCACAACCCGGTTCAGCACTGGAAGACTAAGCACATCCAGATTCATCATCATTTTCTTCGAGATCATGCATTGAAGGGCGACATCTCCATAGACCACGTGAAGACTGAAGAACAGTTGGCAGATATCTTCACAAAGCCCTTGGATGAGAAGAGATTTAGCAGGTTATGGTGTGAGCTAAATATATTTGAGTTTTCAATGTCCTCAACAACATTCACTTATTGCTATTTCTTCAAGTTGATTTTCCTCTAAGTGAATGTGATCGGACCCGTTCCCCCTCTATGCTAAACTCAACCCAGTCTGTTCACAAATTCTTCATGTGCATTCTATTTGAAACCCATTCAAAATCTTCACTGTGTCCTTGAAAGCCGAAGAATTTGCGAATGAAACTTTAAAAATTTCACATCTGAATTTTCGGTTGTTGCTGCTCAAACCGTTCCACTTCCCACGGTGGATTAAACTAATCCCCCATGTTCTCCACCTCTCAGTACATGGGTGACACATGTCATTAGGATAACAAGGGTCAGGGGCATGTTCGTCCAAAATCTTCGGACGAGCAGTTTTTCACTGCGGCTATAAATACCCCTCACCCTCCACATACCTCATTTACTCAGCTCGACCTCAACTTCCCTCGCTCGAGCTCTCAGATCTAACACCACCGCTACACTTCATCGTTGCCGGTGAGGAAGAGCTTCACTGCCTCGACCTCGTCACCGTCGTACTCGCGTCAGCCGTGGAAATCTTCACTCCCCCGCCGTCGAGTTAGGGCGTGGGAGATCTGAACAGACGAACTTCCAAGTTCTAACCCCAGTTCGTCGTGTTCTTCATCAAGGGTAATTTAAATCTAATTTTACTGCCCTACTTTGATTCTTATGATTTCCACAAAATCCTCAAAAAGTGTTTATTCTTCAACTTCCCACTCCTGAAACACCTGAATGGTTCTGTTCCTGGATTTGTTTCTCTAAGCTATGTTTTTCTTCAAGGTTCCTCAATTATGTGGATTTTCAAATCTATACAACTCTGGAACCTAAGTCAAGAATGCTTAGTGAAATTCCTCAAGACACTTATGGTCAAATTCCTCAAACTTGATACTTTTGAAAAATTTCTGAGAACGCATATGACCTCTCCAAATTCTTCGCACCTATACTCTGTTCACAGGTACAAATGTCTACTGCTGAATCATAGGTTCTCATCAACTTAACTCATTTGCAGCGTTCCTCGAAGAAAATTTGCATACTTCCTAACACTCCACTGCCTGACCTGAACCTGACTCCTGGTCAAAGTCACATGTTGACTGCCTTCATAGGTGAAGAAAAATGGAAATTTGAGAAGGCCAGGCAAGTCAAGAAAGCCTAGTACAAGGAGGAGCGATTCCTAAGGAACAATGTTCTTACACTGGCTCCTAAAGAACTTGTAACTGTTCAGAGGGAGATCAGAGACCTCAGTGATAAATTTGACAGATACCATGCAGATTGGCTCGATGCCAAAGTCAGATTTGTCAAGATTGCCAAGAACCTCAAGGCAAATGTTGCAGCACCATCGCAACAAGAAATTTCTCAGGCTAAAGCTTATGATCAGCCTGCTGAAGAATATGAAACCATAGCTGATGAAAATCAGGCTGCTGAAGAAACTGCCAGGGCAACCACCAATGTTGCGCCTGAAGAACAACCCAGGCCAGTTGAAGAATCTATTGTGCCTGGAGAAACTGAAAATGCCAGGGCAACTGCATCAGTCGTGCCTGAAGAAAATGCACCAACTTCATCTGCTCCTTCTACAAAATCTTCAAAGCTGAAGAATACCACACTTCCTTCTGCATCAGAAGTGAACAAAATGAAAGCTGCGGAGAAGGAAGCCGCAAAGAAGAGGAAAGCATCAACCTCTGCAGAGTCCTCAACTCCCAAGAAAATGAGGACTTTGACGAGCTCTTTCAGTGAACTAATTGATGTTGTTCCCATTTCTGTCATGCCATCAAAGGAGATTGTTCCATTTGGTGAAGAATATGTCATTCCTACTGATGACATTGATGAAGAAAATCCTTTTGCTGCTTCTTCAGAGCATTTGGATGAAGAAATTGTTGTGGAAGATGCTATTTCCACACCACCGGTATCATCGCTTGTGCCTCAGTTCACTGCTGAAGAGGCGGGCGTTGAGGAAATTGATGAAGATGTGGATATTGGTTCAACCACACCATTGCTACATGATGATTTTTGGGAGTCTGCTCACCCAAATTCACCCATTACCACACCTCTGCATCAAATTCCTTAGTCCCCTGTGCAGACTGAAGAAATATTAACAGGGTCTGAAGGACGTCAAGCTTCACTTTGGTTCATACCTGAAAAAATGGAGAACCAAACTGCTGCTAATGAGACTGCCGCTGAAATTCCCCAGTCTGAGGTCCCTGAAGTTGTGACTCAAGAGGTTGTGAGACCATCAACTGAAAATCTTCAACCCAAGCCACAAAATCCTCATGCCAAGAGGCCAAAATTCAAGGCTGACGATTTCTTCGTTGAGCATCATTTCTTCACTGATGCAAATCCATATGACTCAGCAAGACTTAGGCGCAAGAGGTTCTGGACAGCAAGCCAGATGAATTTCTATGCATCGCTTCTGTTTGATAAGGACAACGTATTTCAACACCGTCAAATTCCTCATGTGGATATGGAGTCTATTTCGTGCTTCCAACCAGTTCTTAGTGTTCTTGATGATGTTGGACTCCTAAGTTTCTGTGCTGATATCTGTGATTGGAATGAAGAGCTAATTCTTCAGTTCTATGCAACTTTGCACCTCAATGTTGCTGATGTTAATTCATGGGTGCTTGACTGGATGACTGAGAACACTCACTATAAAGCTCCGGCCTCTGAATTGCTTCATGTCATTCCTGTCAGTCCTCCTGCTGAAGGCGCAAGGCTGATTTATAAAGAAACTGAACTTCCAGATCATCTCATGCAAGTGCTGATGAAGCCTTTGCGGCCTGGTCAACCTCCAAGAACCACCTTCCTAGTGAAGGATTTGTTATATGTGCCAAGGACCATCTACCGCATTTTGACCAAGACCCTCAGTCCAATCAAAGGCCACAATTCTGAAGAAGAAGAAGACATTGTTGGCATCATGAAGAATCTGCTGTTCAATCTCATTCATGGGATACCCATTAACTATCACGATTTCTTCATGAGGACATTGGAAAATGTTGCACTATCACCATTTGAATTGAAGCCCTATGCTCCCTGGATAATGAAATTCATCAGAACTAGGTCTTCAATTCACTACAAGGCGGATTTTCAGATTCACCTCAGCTTTCTGCCTCCTATCGAAGTCCTCAAAATGACTATTTCCTCAGTTGATGGAAAAGGCAAAGCTGCTGTTATTGATGAAGGCACTCGTCCATTGGATGGTCAGTTTCGCAAAGCTGCATCTTACTCCACCAATGATGACTCTGCAACTCAAGATTCTGCCGCTAAAGCCTCAAAGCAAAATACTAAGCCACTGCTCCACGAGTGATGACTGATCATGAGCTTCTTCTAAGTCTTCATCAAAAGTTTGATCGCAATCACAAGTGGGTCAAGCATTCATTTGGATCAATTCTTCAGAACATGACTGTTACTCAGAACACTGTGAAGAAGAATCACTATTACGCGCATGAAATCTTCGACCGCACTTGGGCTATACTTTCTCACCTTTACAGTGCTGAAGATCTCAAGAAGATGGAATTTCAACAGGACTTAGATTGGTCTCATCCTCCTTCGAAGAAATTCAAGAAGTTCAAAGTTCCTCAGCTGGTCACTAGTTCTTTTTCTTCATCACGTGAGACGGATGAAGCTGAGGATCTCGACGACACTGCGGCAGGCCCTACTTCAACAAACGACCCCAACAACGCCGATGCTCCTCCATCAACCTCACGATGATATTCTTCAGGGACGTTAGTCCTCAAGTTTCGTCCCTTTTGGTCATTTGATGACAAAGGGGGAGAAATTTTAGTTAGTCTTCAAGCGGGTCCTATATATGAGCTGTTTTTTCTTTAAGTTACAACTCTTGCTCTTCTGAGGTGTTTGCTGTGATGAGTTGTAAACTTAAGTCCGATGGTGGTCTGATATTTTTGAACTAATTTCTCCATGCTTATTTCCTCAAGTACCTTAATGCACGCATGCTGAATTACATCAGACACCATTTTCCATCATGCATTTCAAATTCTTCATATCATATGTTAAATGCGTGTATGGATTACAAGATATAGGGGGAGATCTCCATGATTTTATTCTACAATGTGCATTTGCAATCCAAAGAAAATTCCTCAAATATGCACATCTTCAGGGGGAGTTCTTCTATATCTTGCAATCAAATTCCTCAATATCAGTATTTACACTTCATATGTTTATTCCTGTTGAAAACTTAACCTATTTGTCACCAATCACCAAAATCGGGAAGATTGTTAGTGCATCTGGGGCCCCTTAGTGATTTTGGTGTATTGAAGACTTATAGGTTAAGGGACTAATGTGTTTGTGAGTGTACACAGGTTCTATAAGTCTCTGAGGAGTTTGATATTTCTGAAGAAAGTCGACCCCTAAAAATGAATGTCTTCAGTTGAAGACTTTGAAAATGAGGAAACTGGTGTAGGATCCAAAGTATGTCTAGAGGGGGGTGATTAGACTACTTAACCAAATAAAAATCTAGCTTTTCCCAATTTTAAGTTTTGGCATATTTTAGCAACTTAGTACAAGTCAAGCAATCAACCTACACATGCAAGTCTAAGAGTATAGCAGCGGAATGTAAAAACATTGCACATGAAGGTAAAGGGACGAGTTTGGAGGCAGCAAACGCAATGTAGACTCGGAGATTTTTTTCCCGTGGTTCCGATAGGTGGTGCTATCGTACATCCACATTGATGGAGACTTCAACCCACGAAGGGTAACATCTGCGCGAGTCCACGGAGGGCTCCACCCACGAAGGGTCCACAAAGAAGCAACCTTGTCTATCCCATCGCCCACGAAGGACTTGCCTCACTAGGGTAGATCTTCACGAAGTAGGCAATCTCCTTGCCCTTAAAAAACTCCTTGGTTCAACTCCACAATCTTGACGGAGGCTCCCAAGTGACACCTAACCAATCTAGGAGACACCACTCTCCAAAAGGTAATAGATGGTGTGTTGATGATGAACTCCTTGCTCTTGTGCTTCAAATGATAGTCTCCCCAACACTCAACTCTCTCTCACAGATTTGGATTTGGTGGAAAGATGATTTGAGTGGAAAGCAACTTGGGGAAGGCTAGAGATCAAGATTCTTGTGGTTGGAATGGAATATCTTGGTCTCAACACATGAGTAGGTGGTTCTCTCTCAGAAAATGAATGCTGGAAGTGTATGCACGTTCTGATGGCTCTCTCCATGAATGAAGAGTGGATGGAGGGGTATATATAGCCTCCACACAAAATCTAACCGTTACACACAATTTACCAAACTCGGTGAGACCGAATCATGAAACTCAGTCAGACTGATTTAGTTCAAAATGTGAACGTTAGGCTTTTCGGTGGGACCGACATGTTAACTCGGTAGGACCGATTTCATTAGGGTTAGGGCATAACGTACTCTTGGTGAGACCGATCACATAAACTCGGTAAGACCGATTTATGTAATAGCAAACGGAGAGTTGGTCAGGCAAACTCGGTGGGACCGAATCGCTCATTTCGGTGAGACCGAAACGTTACGAAAGGGAAATAGAGAGTTTGCATTGCGAACTCGGTGGGACTGATCGCTCATCTCGGTTAGACTGAAATGTTACGAAGGGAAACAGAGATTTGCAATCCCATCTCAGTGAGACCGAGATCCCTATCAGTGAGACCGAACTAACTAGGGTTTCTGGCAATGGCTATGTCAAATGAACTCGGTGGCGCCGGATAGATCAAATCGGTGGGGCCGAGTTTGACTTTTGGTTTGGGACATATGTGGATATGAGAAAGTGGTTGAGGGTTTTTGGAGCATATCACTAAGCATTTTGAGCAAGCAAGCCATTAAGCAACACCTCATCCCCTTTTAATAGTATTGGCTTTCCTATGGACTCAATGTGATCTTGGATCACTAAAATGAAAATGTAGAATCTTGAGCTTGAGCCAATATGTGTCCTTAGCATTTTGAGGGGTCCACATTCCTAGTCCATGCCATGCCAATCATTGAACTTTCTGAAATGATCATCTTGAAAGAGCATTAGTTCAATGAGCTATATTGTTAGGAATTACCAAAACCACCCAGGGATAGTTGCACTTTCAATCTCCCCCTTTTTGGTAATTGATGACAACATATAGATCAAAGCTTCGACAAATGATAATAAGATTGAAATGCATCGTCGCTTTGAGAAGTATGTGATAAGTAAGAGCTCCCCCTAAATTTGTGCATTATTTAAAATTTGCTTTTGAATGCAAATGCACAATCGATTAGGATCATGGGTTACTCTTCCATGTCACATACATCTTGATGGAGCTCTCAAAATGATAGAAAGTGAAAACATGCACTCACCACCAAGGCAAAGTGAATGATCATATAGAATAGATAAGAGATAACATCATTCAAGCATAAGCATTAACGTATGATATGGTCAACCACATGATCAAATGAGTATCTCACACACATAAACATAAGGTATCAAGCAAGCACACAAAAGTATCAACCAAATAGCAAAAGAGACAAAAGAAGCAAAAACACTCTCTCTCTCTCGAAGCCTATGATCTATACATTTCTCCCCCTTTGGCAACAAGTTACCAAAAAGTTTGAAAATGCATAGTACTATGCGTCTCTCTAGGATTGATCTTCGGGAGGTGGTGTTGAGAGGACTCCAAGGATGAATGCATCAGTGGAAGTTGATGGAGCTGGTGGAGTGGCAACTGGAGGTGGCACTGATGCTGTGGCTGCAGGTGCTGATGAAGTTGCTCTTGTGTCAGCCATGGGCACTGCAGCAGATCTCTGACCCCTTGGCACTCTTTGAAAGGCATCTGTGGTAGCCTGCCCTTGCCTCTCCTCAGCTTCTTCTTGGAGCTGCTCAACTGCTGTCTGCATCTCTGTCACTTTTAGATCAAGATGACAGAACTTAGTCTCAATGATCCTTTCCAGGCTCTCTTGGTTTTGAGTCAGGGTGGCCAATCCTTTCTCAATCCTCAAGGTTGCTTGAATCAGATATGCAAGTTGATCTTATTTGGTCTTGAGAAACACTTGAGATGCCTCTTCAGCACTTGGCATCTTTGCAGCTTTCCCAGTCTTTGCTTTCTCTCTCTTTTCTTGTGCCTCTACAGATGTGGGATCATCTTCATTCATGACATCAGTGTTGTCCTCAAAATCTGGTCTCAAGGGTAGATGCTCCTTATCTAACAAGTAGGTTCCTGTGCCCATCTTGGAGTTGATGAGCATTTGAATATGTGGAGCATACCCACATGATCTCTTCTGATCTGCAGCTGTCCTCCTGATTGTTTCCACAATCAGGCTCATGACTTTGAATTTTTGGGGCACATCAAACAATTGCAGCAAGTTGATGGAATGGCCTCTGATCATCTTGTGATCTCCAGATCTGGGCAACAAGGTATGCCTCAAGATGGTGTTAATTGTGGCCAAACCAGATAACAGAAAATGAACAGAGCCTAGCTTATGAGTTTCCAAGGCTTTGTCAGGAATTTCTTTGTACATGTTGGCCATTGAGTTGTGGTCTTTCTTCTTCTTGGCATAGACATCCAAGTCATCCTCATGCTCTTCAGGGGCACTGATCAATTTTGCCCACTCAGCAAATGTTGATTGGTACCTTCTACCCTTAGGCATCCAAACAATTCTACCATCAGGATAGAAATGAGCTATAGAATAGAATTGCATAATGAGCTCATCATTCCACTTGGTCAACTTCTGACCCACAAACTTGTCCACTCGACATAGCCTAAAGCTCTCATGCACACCTGGAAAATGATCTTCATTCTCATCAATGTATTTCCAATCTGCCCACTTCATATCACAAACAATGGGCTTCTTATCAAGCAAGATGGTTTCATAGAAGTCCTGCTGCTCCTTGGTGTGGAACCTGTAATCCAGAGCAATCCTTCTCCTCACAGCATATGGATCAGTTTATCTCCAAAGTCTGAGACCTGCATCCTTCCTGATGTTCATGTCTTCTGCCACTGGATGACTATCATCATGGTCAGGGATCTTGGGCTTGGGCTTGAGCTTCCTAACCACTTGGGCTTCAGCATCTTCTTCATCAATCTCAGGCACTGGGCCTTGTTCTTTTCACCAGCTGCAATATTCCTTGTGCTCTTGGGTGCAATCTTTGGAGCTGGAGCAGAAGCTTTGGGGGCAGTCTTGGGATTTGAAGGGGCAGCCCCAGACTTGAAGGCATCCCCCATTAGCTTTTGAGACTTTGATGCTGGTGCAACATCTTCTTCCTCTTCTTCATCTTCATCAGATGAGTGTCTCTCAAATTCTGCCATGGGATCTACCTTCTTGCACCATCTCCCTCTCTTTCTTTCCTTTTTCTTCTTGCCCTCACCAGCAGCCTCACCACCAGTTGATCTGGAAGTTTCAAGAGTGGAGGCTCTGGCCTTAGACATAGGAACTCTCTTTGCTGGAGTCTTCTTGTGCAGACCTGGCTTAGTTGCAGCAGCAGCAGCATATTCCTTCTTCAGCACCTTCTTCTTGGAGCTGACCTCCTCCTCAGCAGCAACATAATCCTCATCCTCTGAGTCAGAGTTTCTCTTCCTCCTTGTCCTTGTAGCTGCTTTGGGCAAGTTGCTTGGAGTACTCCTGATGCCCTCATCATAGCTGCTAGAGGGACTAGTGCCCTCACTCAGGTTCACCTGCTTTTCTGACTTGTTTTGGCTATCACTCTGATCTGACATTCTGACAAAGCAAACTGACAGTTGACCCTGTGAATAGTTATAGATGAGATAGAGTGAATGAGCATCACAAAGCGCAGAGTTTTTGCAAAACAAATGAGTCAAAAACTTATTTTTAGTTTTTCCACAGAAAGCATTTCGGAGCTACCGATTTGTTAAACTCGGTGACACTGAAGCAACTTTTGGAGTCTAAACTAGTGAAATCGGTTAGACCGAGACACGGTTTAGTGGCTCCGAGTTTGCTAGGGTTTCACTGAGAGTTGAACTCGGTCACACCGATTTGCAACTTTCGGTCAGACCAAAAAGTGCAAGTGCAATGGCCTAGGCCAAATCGGTGAGACCAATTTCCACAACTCGGTCGGTCCGAGATGAGTTCGGCGGAAACCTAACCCTAAATTTTCAAATCAAACCTAATCTAAGGGATGTTCTTGTTGGACAGGATGATCTCATACGTGGTAAAGAACATGGCATTTGCTTTGTGCAAAGAATCGGAGTAAGGAACAGCATAAAGATTCAAACTCATACCCTAGTTCGGTGATGAGCTCGCTACGGCGGCAACGGTGGGGTTGAATTCCGTTGACGGCGACGGAGACCAGCAGCGGGAGGTCACTGGCGATGAGAGGACGATCCGGAGACCCGAGGCGGCAGAGCAGGACACGCGCGGGCTGAGGGGTTTTGGAGAAATTTCCAAAATTCGACCCGACGGTATATATATCCTGACCTTGTCGGTGTGACCGAGTGGAACAATCGGTGGCACCGAGATGCAGAATCGCAAGCGGTTACTACAACTCGGTGTGACCGAAAAGTTCTAATCGGTTGCACCGAGATTGAAAACCTAGATCAACTCAGTGAACTCGGTCAGACCGAAAAGGATGAATCGGTCAGACCGAAATGCACAGAGAGGTTTTGGAAGTTTAAGTCTATGACGAATCGGGGACTCCGAGTGCTCCTCACACAGAGTGTTCGAATCTGACTTGATCAAACTTTGTGATGTAGCATGAATAGAGTTTGAGATGACAAAAAGCATAGATAGCTAGAGGAGGTTCTTAGGCATTCTTGTCCATCCATTTGGCAAAAGAAAAAGAGCCAAACAATCAAAGCAACAAATGGATGTCCTCGAATGAGTAAAATATGCAACCAACATGCTCACACAATAAAATGGCAAATGAAATATGTGACAAAGCATGCACAAACACTCTAGCATCTATCAAGCAATTGGCGATGACTAGGTCATCTATATATGAGTATATTGACTTAGGAGTCAAATGAGAACATTTGATCATAGGTCATACTCATCGTTTAAGCACAAGTGGGGTTACCACTTTTACATAAAGCATTGTTGTGTTCACACCATTAGAGTTGCTTTAGCTCAATATTTAGAGTAAAGCTCCCCCTAGATGTGATATCCCCCCTAAGAGGGATGAACTAACCTTGGGTTTTGTCGATGATGACTTCATGTAGATGTTGAAGATGTGGATGCTCAATGTTGATGTAGATCATTTGGAGCTATCCATTGGAGTGAGTTGCACTTTCAATACCTACACGGGTTAGTCCCACAAGGAACAAACAAAGATATCCATCGACATAGAATGAAGTTCATTCATGATGATGTCCATGAAATCATTAGGTTACCTTGTCCCTTGTCTTACCAACAAGAGGGTTTGTGACTCCTTGAACTAGTGCAAGATGTGGAAGTTTTTTGCACTTGTCCTTGCCAAGATGATATGAATGAAGTATGTTGGCAGAGTCACCCTAAAGAACTCTCTAGTTCTTCTTCTTTGGGATCCACATCATCTTGATGGGAATCCTTGGAGTTGTAGTCGTACTTGATGAAGTAGAACTTGATGTAGCCTTGGGAACCCACTTGGCCAAGGCCTTGGGATCTTCTTCAAATGCATCAATCCCTTCTTGAATCTTGTCCTTGCCTTTTTTTCTTGTGGTCTTGTGGTGGAAGATCATCTTGAGCTTGTGTCCCCTTGAAAGAAGTAGGATCATACTTCTCTTGTTGAGGAACAAACTTCGTCTTGGGGTATTGATCTTCTTCCCACTCGACTCCATTTGCATTGAACTTTCGTTCAAAACCAACACCTGGATTCTTCCAGTGCCTTCCTTGCTTGCGTACAATTTCCTCAAATTGCTGACTTCCGGCAAGGCTCTTGTAAACACCTTTCTCTATAATTCCCTTCAATAAGCTATTTTCTTTCTCAAGTGTAACTTGGCTAAGAGAATCGTTAGTGGAATCAAGAGAACTACTAGAAGCAACAATATTGGATTTAACATGATCATTGTTACTACTAGAAGAAGAATCTTTCTTACCCTTGTTGCTAGATTTTACTTGTGGCATGTAATTAGACAAGAGTAAATGCTTGGCAATGTAAGAAGAACTTTTCTTACGAAGATCATCATTGATTGCTTTTAAGAACCCATGCTCTTGCTCAAGGTTGAGCTTTTCAAAGCGTAGCTTCTCATGAGTCTTTAAAAGTTCTCGATGATCTTCCAAGGTAGTTTCATGAGCTAACTTAAGAGTGTTTAGTTCTTTAGTTAGACGCTCAATCTCCTTCTTATCATCATCATTCGCTTTATCTTGATTAGCATGATTAATAGCAAGTTCATCATAGTTTTCATCACTAGAGTTGTCAACAAGTAAATCATCATCACCTAGCAAATCATCTTCATCACTATTGAAATCAACATACTCGGGGTGTGATACCTTTGGGCCTTTAGCCATGAAGCATCTTCCAATTCCTTCATTTGGTGAGTCAAATATGTCGTAGGAGTTGGTTGACACAAGTGCTAGACCGGCAACACCTTCATCTTGAGTATATTCGGAGTCGGAGTGATAACTTCTTTCGGAGTGATGGTCGGAGTCGGAGTCGGATACCCATTCACCAACGTGAGCTTGATGTCTTCGTTTTGTGTAGCTCCTTGATGACTTTTCCTTCCTTTCTGAATCCTTGCTTCTCCGAGAAGTTCTTCGTTCGTAATGATCATCTCTACTCCGTCTCTCTCTTGGAGGTGATTCTTCTCTTCTACTTCTCCTTTTGGGTGAATTTTCTCTTCTTTTGTAGGGAGCCGTACACTCATTGGAGTAGTGTCCGGGTCTTCCACAATTGTAGCAATTACGCTCACGACTTTTGTCAATGTAGGACCTTGACTTGGAACTTCTTTCTTTGCTTCTACTCTTGTAGAACTTGTTGAAATTCTTCATCATTAGGCTCAGTTCCTCATTGAAGGTTTGTTTCTCACTTGATGATGTAGGAGCATCACATGAGGCTTTGTAAGCACCACTTGACTTGTTGTGAAGCTCTTCATTATGCTTGAGTGACATCTCATGAGCAACAATTCTTCCAATGACTTCCGTTGGCTTGAGATCTTTGTAGTTGGGCATCATTTGGATCAATGTGCACACGGTATGATATTTTCCATCCAAGGCTCTTAGGATCTTCTTGATGATGAATCTATCGGTCATCTCTTCACTTCCTAAGCCAGCAATCTGTCAGGACCCCGATCCTAAGTCACACCGATCTAGCATGTAACACATCATATGACTTTGCGGCCTCACGCACGGTATTCCCACGGGTGCCACCTCACCTAGCCCAGGACCGTTTGCGCCTTTTGGCTCACGTATATGATAGTGTCGCTAGCATCCATATGACAGAGAACCCGGGCCGACATGACTAGTCGTGAATCCAAAGTGGCACTAACTTACAGGGATAGGCATACATGACCCAGCAACGAACGTGTCGGTCATCAACGAGTGAATCCGGGCTGTAGCAAGCTAACAGGACTCCGGTAGACACCGCGTGACATTTCCCCGTAGGGACAGACACAGGAACGAAGAAGGACACATGTCGGCCAGCCTAACTGTTCCGGAGCAGTACCAAGCTACCATGGCTCAGTGGAAGCACTAGGAGACATTTCCCCATAAGAGAGGCTACCAAGTATAAACAACTAGGTTGTCAGATCCCACACATACCAAGCATTTCAATAACATACACACAATATGCTCGATATGTGTAGATACAACATGGCATCACAACATAACTCTATGACTCAAAGTATTTATTCATTAGGCTCCGAAGAGCCAGATATTACAAACATGGGCCTGATGACCCAGCATTCAAGTCATACAAGCAACAAGCACATGCGGAAGCATAAACATGTCTGAGTACAGACAACTACAAATGATAAAGGCTGAGAAGCCTGACTAACTACAAGACCCTCCCAAGGGTACAAGATCGTAGCTGAGGTAACAAGATAAACATCGTAGTCCACGCGGAACTACTAGTGAGACTGAAGTTTCTCTGCAAAAACATAAATTAAGCAAACGTGAGTACAAATGTACCCAGCAAGACTTACATCAGAACTAGCTTCATATGCATCAGTATCAACAAAGGGGTGGTGGAGTTTAACTTCAGCAAGCCAGCTTTGACTCGGTCGCTATCCTGAACTACGACTTCAAGTAACTCTTTTGAGGTGGCGCACACGAGTCCACATATTCACCAATCAATACACCACTATGGATCCGCTCCCGTCTCCCTACGAGAAGGCCATCCATAATACTCACGCTTATCTTGCGCATTTTAGAGTATCCACTTTCACTTGTCTATGAACTATACAGGCAACCCAGAAGTCCTTTACCACGGACGCGGCTATTCGAATAGATGATGTTAACCCTGCAGGGGTGTACTTCTTCACACACGCTCTCGCCACTTACCACCATGTACACATCGTGTATCTCGACAACCTTCAAGCAGAATCCTGGCGAGGGAATCGGCCACGACCTGACTAACCACACAAGTCTCTAGTCCAGGTTTATCGCCTATTCGGGTTCCATCCGCAAGGAGATATGGCCGTGGTGTCGCTCACGGCCCCAAACGATGTGAGCAGGGTTACAAAGCCCACCAAACGGGCGACGCTTGGTACACCGTGCCACTACACCTAGTTTATCCCAAGCCCACCTGTACCGGGTGCCACTTGGTAGACTACTAGCACTACCTACAAACACCAGAAGCTAGTTGCAACTCCTGGACAGAGATCAGGTTGATTAATAAGTCGAGAGAGCTTGGAGTACCCGGAGCCCAATGTGTGGTAGTAGTTGTTCATGGATGACAAACACGGAACTCAGTTCCTGAGGATGGTTTCAATGAGACAACCCACCATGTACTCCTACATGGCCTCTCACCACTACCTTTACCAAATCGTGTTCACACACTTAGCTCTCAACAGTAGGACATGTTCACAACTTTCCAATTCATCCCCGATGAATCAGACCTGACACAACTCTAAGCAATAGCAGGCATGACAAACAAGCATGAATGAGTAGGCACATCAGGGCTCAAACAACTCCTACTCATGCTAGTGGGTTTCATCTATTTACTGTGGCAATGACAGGTCATGCAGAGGAAAGGGGTTCAACTACCGCAGCATGTAACAGTTGAATCGTTGTTGCCCTAATGCAGTAAAGGAGAGAAGGAGCGAGAGAGTGGGATTGTATTGGAATGAACAAGGGGGGTTTTGCTTGCCTGGCACTTCTGAAGATAGTATAGCTCTTCATCGGTGTCATCGATCACATCGTCGAAACCATGTCTACTGAGTGGGGACAAATACCGGCAAACAAGAAAGAACACAATCAAGGCAATGCAACAATATGATGCATGATCATGACATGGCAATATGCTATGATTTGATCTAATGCAACTAGCAACCAGATTAAATGAAGTTGGTTTTAACCAAAGGTTCAAATTCAAACTCCACATGTGGTTATTTAAATGCCATTTATTTGTTTTGTCCAATTCAGCAACTTTAAGTTGTTCCAACATGCATGAAAATGTCACAGATGGATAGATTGCATTTTTCTAATAAATTTTCATATATAAATTATTTCATTCTGAGCTGTAGATTATTTTCTATGATTTTTTGAAGTTTAGATCATTTTGTAGATTTTTCTGGTTATTTAGAATTAAACAAAATCCAGTAAATGATTAGCTATGTCAGCATGACATCACGCCGACATCAGCGGGACAACTGGGGCTGACCAGGGTCAAACCTGACCAGTGGGATCCACAGGTCAGTGACCCGGAGTCATTAGTGTCACGGACAGGTGGGTCCAGTCAACGGCCACGTCAGCACGATCAACTCTGACGTGTGGGTCCTGTTGGGTTATAACTAATCTAAGAAGAAATAAAGTTGGGGTTAATTTGGGCATGGGGCCCATGAGTCAGTGGCCTAGGGGGTTGGTTAGTGGGGTGATTAGGCCCTAATGGCCGGTTACGCCGGCGTTTAGCCGACCGCGACCAACCAGTGCGGCGGCGACTCGCCGGAGTGGCGCTAGGGGCAGCAGTTGGGCGCGCTGAGGTTACCAGGAAGGAGCCCGTTCTCCCGCGCATGCAAGCGAGGCAGCAGCAGGTCGTGGGGAGCCTGGAGTCGACAACGGCGAGCACTTGGGCGGCGGCCGGAGCTCGGCCTTGCTTGGGCGCAGCGATGCGGCTTACGTGCGAGCGAGCTGGACAGCTGGGCAGTGTCTACGGACCTCCACGAGCACACCGGTGTGCTCTATTTGGTCCAAAACATGCGCTGGCCATGGCGGCGAGATGCGCGGTGGCGGCAAGCTCACGGGACGGCCGGGAAGCTAGCTAGGCTACGCGCACGGCGATGGGGTAAGGGGGGAAATGAGCGGGAGCTCACAGCGTATCCGTAGGGCGGGTAAGTGGGCTCGGGGACGGCTTGGTGACGGTGAAACAACGACGGCGATCTCCGATGGCCGGCAAGGAAGGCAAAGATGATGGCGACGTTTCTGGCGTCTCGCGGGCGCGTGCTTCGTCTTGGTGCTCCACGGCGTCGAGGCGGATCTAGGAAACCGGACGACGAGGCAAGGCGTGCGCAGTGGCTGCGGTGGTGCTCGTCGGCGCTCTCTGGTGCGCTCGGGGAGGAGAGGGAGAGGGCGCCAGGGGAGGGAGAACGAGGGCAAGAGTGAGAGAGAGACCAGGAAGGGTGCGTGACGTCGTCCAGGGGATCGGGGAGGGAGGCAACCAGGCATGAGGTGGCCAGGCACGGCGTCGGCGCTCGCCACCGAGCTGCTTCATGCGCTGGCACGGGGAAGAAGATGGGTGTGCCCCTGGTGGGCTGGGCCGCCAGGTGGCCTGGCCAGGTGGGCTGCTGCTACAGGTAAGATGCCCAGGTGAGTTTTGTTGTTCTGTTTTAATTTATGTTCTGTTTTCTATTTATTTATTCTTTTTGCCACTGATTCAAATTCAAAAGAAATTCATAACAGGGCAAAACCTTCTGAATATTTTTATGTAGCCATTATGGACTTCTGCAAAGGCACATAAATAATTTCAGGGCCTTTTGAAATATATTCTATATAAAATGAATATAATCCAAAAGTCAAATAATTATTGATTTCATTTCAAAGGCCCAAAACAATTATCCCTGGGACTCCAAAAATATTGGTTTGAATGTTACCTCTTGCCAATATTTTTATAGCTTAACAGGAACATTTTCTTGGGTTTATTTGAAGCATTTTTTAATGTTGATCATTTTTATGAATGATCTGTGAGGCTTTCCACTTTCCCCAATTCACATTTAAATGGAATTTAAACATGATGCATGGATGCCACTCACTGATGCAACTAATTACAAAGCAGAATTCTAGGGCTGTGACAACTCACCCACACTAAACAAGAATCTCGTCCCGAGATTCAAGATGTGAGGTAAGGAGACATAGGGGACACAAAGCTAACACGATCTTCATGATCCAACTTGCACTTCTCGAGGATGTTGATTCATTGCATCATTGATCTTGACGTCTTTTCTTTCGAGAGCTTCATCCAACTATGACGACAGAGAGAAGCTCTACAAGAATCGATCTTCTTGAAGATCGAGCAACTCAAGGTCAACTCATGGAGTGAGATGTAGGAACATCTCTTGATTTGAGACATAAAACACACATCAGGTGGATGGAAAGAAACAGATGAAGAAGGTTCAATTTGGTAGGCAAGAATCCCACGCCTAAGTATGACGGTGCATAGGTTTCGAATTAGCGAGGAAGTAATTGCCATGATTCCATAACAGGACACCTTAGGGAAGGTGGCTCGTAGAATTATTCCCTCAAGTGGCAAAAGAATTACTTTTGATATCTCGATCATTGAAATTCTTTATACCAACCTGAGGCAATCACAATCGATCATTTGAAGGAGTTCGAGAGAATGACATACTCGGACTAGGATGGACGATGTGGACTACCTTGTTGAAGACAACGCAATGGATGATTCTTGCTTATCATCGGAAATGGATGGGACTCATGGTAAGTTCACTTTTGAAGATGATCCTGGACAGCAACTGCTGAGAAGGGCAGCCCATGGAAAATTGGCATGATGGGGTGCAAGCTGGGAACAAGATGCAAATGTTGGGAATGTTCCAACCATCATATATGCCTGAGATTCAGATCTGGTTAGAAAGATGATACTTCAGACTCACATGTCTGAAAAGAAGAGTTGCAACACAAATCGACGAGATAACATTGTGAGACTCTCGGGAGATGAACTACGATAGCAAGCTCCAAAACATGAGCCGGTTCTGCTACACACATGTGAACACGCTGTCCCAGACAAGCATGACCACGCAGTAGTCTTATAATAAAACACTACCGAGTTCAGGTGGGGAACCATAATCGAGGATATTGAAGTCCTTGCATAAGGCATGCTCTTAAGAAGGAACTTCCCTTCCTTGAACAAATCAATCAGTGGCTTGGTGTGCTAGGGAATACATATGGAATGAAGATGATCAGTCTATCAAACCATAGAATACTTCACACATGCATGACTGACTTGGGATGATTCTGGAGGAGGCAAAAACAAACTTTCTCAAATTCACGGCGGCAACTTACATCAAATGCACGTGAATCAAAGGAAGTCACTTGTTTCATCCAAACATAGGCTTCATGAACGGAACACGAAGATAATGCTTAAAAAAGTTTCCAACACTAGCTTGATGTTCAACATGAATCATGGAGGAGACAAAATGCTGCTGATGGGCTCAATAGCAACTCATCGGAATTTCCATATCACTGGACTTCCACCATTATGTGAAGACGGTGATAGCATTGGTCAGACCAAAAGATGTAATGGTGTATGCTCGAGGGATCAACCACGAGTAAGACAACATTACGAACATCGTTGGTTCTGATTTGACTTGATGATAGCCCATATTCAAGTCAAATTTTTGACAACGCAATAGATCCAACCACTGATCACGAGGACCAATCGATGGAGATATCATCTTTCTTCAACACACACACACACCCACACACAAAAGATATACCTTTGGAATGAACTAAGTCAGATAAAGCTTTATCTTCCAACTCCCCAAGTTGTTTAGCTTAACCAACTAGATCAAGGTATCCAACACAAAATCTTGGAGAATGGGTGGTTTGGAGGAAAACCAACATGATCACGAACTCAACATAGCGGTGAGGTGACAACCTGGTAATACTTCCGAGAAGATATTCGGAACCTCACGAACCACCGATATGTTACTAATCTCGAGAACAATCTTGCTTTTCAGAGCAAGACGATATGATCAAATAAGCAAGGGATTTAATAATCCTAACTCATTGATCGAAGAGTGCACCAGAAATAAGGACTAGGTAGCACTGTCGGTGTCAAAACCGGCGGATCTCGGGTAGGGGGTCCCGAACTGTGCGTCTAAGGTCGATGGTAGCAGGAGACAGGGGACACGATGTTTACCCGGGTTCGGGCCCTCTCTATGGAGGTAATACCCTACTACCTGCTTGATTGATCTTTATGAATATGAGTGTTACAAGAGTTGATCTACCACGAGATCATAATGGCTAAAACCCTAGAAGTCTAGCCTGTATGATTATGATTGTGATTCTTGCCTCTACGGACTAAGCCCTCCGGTTTATATAGACACCGGAGGGGACTAGGGTTGTACAAGGTCGGTTACAGAGAAAGGAATCTTCATATCAGGACGCCAAGCTTGCCTTCCACGCCAAGGAGAGTCCTATCCGGACACCGGAGAGTCTTTGGTCTTGTATCTTAACAGCCCATCAGTCCGGCCCACGTACTATAGTCCGGACGCCTGAGGACCCCTTAATCCAGGACTCCCTCAGTAGCCCCTGAACCAGGCTTCAATGACGACGTGTCCGGCGCGCAGATTATCTTCGGCATTGCGAGGCGGGTTCCTTCTCCGAATACTCCAACACAGTCTTCGGATGCAACGAACGTGTCCGGCTTTGCAAAACAAATTCCACACACAACCGCAGAGAGTATAATATTTCACGAGTCCAATCCGCTGACAACTTTTGGTAATGTGATACCACGTCATCACCCGGTCATTATTTCGAACCGTTTTTCAGCCTGCCGCTTCGAGATGCGGTCTCATTGGCACGTCTTGTCAAAGCAGAGATCGTGTCTCCTTATTGCGGGATTCTCATCAATACAGGCGTGGGTAATCCAACCGTGCCGTTTGCACAGCCCTTGGGAACAGGCGAATTTTAAGGTGAGTGGGGAGGCGCTTGATATTCACTGCCTTTATAAGGAGATAAGGATTCCCTTCTTTCACCCACGCCTTCTCTCTCTCTCTCTGCCCTCCCATTCTCGAGTTCCAGCGCCCAAGTTCTCATCTTTTCCGCCTCAAGAAAGCGCTCGACCATGTCCGGATCTGGAGTGCAAGGCAAGTGGATGGCCTCCTCCGTCAACGAGAAGGACATCACCAAGCTTCAGGAGGTTGGGTACCTAGCGAAAGAAATCGCCCACCGGCTTCCGGCCAAGGGGCAAATTGTCCCCACCCCGAAGCCCAATGAGAGGGTGGTGTTCATCCCCCATTTCGTTCGTGGGTTGGGGTTTCCTCTCTACCCTTTCGTCTGCGGACTCATGTTCTATTACAGGCTAGATTTCCATGATCTAGCCCCAAACTCCTTCCTCAACATCTCGGCATTCATTGTCGTGTGTGAGGCCTTCCTCCACATTCCACCCCACTTCGGACTGTGGCTTAAGATCTTCAACGTGAAGCCGAAGGTGGTGGACGGCCAACACGCGGAGTGCGGAGGTGCCATGGTGAGCAAGATGCCCAATGTCACATGTCCCAAAGGTACTTTTGTGGAGACAGTCAAAGAGTGGCAGAAACTGTGGTTCTATATCACAGAGCCCCGCGACACCACCTGGGCCGCGGCTCCCGAATTCAAGTCTGGAGCTCCAATGCGGCTCACCTCCTGGCTAGAGAAGGGCCCGAATTGGTCTTCGTCAGACGAGCTGATAGCGCTGCAAACGCGCATCCAAAGCATGGTGGACAAAAACATCAAGCTCATCAACGTGATCCAGGTGATGCTAGTTCGCCAGAACCGGACCTGCCCTTTATGGGAATTCGATCCGGAGAAGCACCAGACCTTAGAAAGGCTCTTCGGAACCACGCACGAAGATATCTGGAAGTTGCTCTTCAAGGGCAATGAGACACCGCCGGACACCTCCGAGGACCGCGGGCACGATCTGGCCCATCCCGTCAGTGCGGTAAGTCTTTCGCGTTTCAAGGTGTATCCTCTACTTGCTTATTCAAGGAAGATATCTAAACTTTGCTATTTATTTTTTCAGGTATGGGCAGAGAAAGCGGAGTGGATTAGGTGTTCGGCTCCGCTGCCCGAGGAACCAGCCATCCCACTCCTGACGAAGATGCTGGTTCCGGCGCCCCACAAGGCGCCGGAGAAGAAGGCCAAGAAGAAGGCCAAGGGGGCCAAGAGTGGCCCCCGCCGCAAGGGTGCTTCGGACGCAACGTCCAAAGACGACGAGACCCACTCCTCCGCTGTCGAGGACGACGACAAGGAGGAGGAAGAAAGCAACTCCCCCCTGAGGGGGGAAGGAAGAAGAGGGCGGCCTCCGCAAATCTGGAGGCGGAGGCGTCCAAGAGGGGGAAGAGATCCCTCACGGATAACTCCGCGTGGGATGTTGAGAGCAGCCCAGAGCCAGCCCCCGAAACAAGCCCCCGGCCACATCGTAAGTGCTAAAAACCCTGATGCGTCCATATATCCGGCCCCTCTACTTCACAGTTTTAATATGTCAAATTATGCAATTGCAGTCCAGCCCGCGACAGCTCCCCGCGGTCCTCATCGGGGGATTCGCTGGATTCAAAGGCGATGGCCAGCGAGTCACCACCGACGGCGCACTCTCCCATGGCCAAGGGCGACGCCGAGGTACTGTCTCGAAGGACCTTCCCGGACCAGGGAGCGGTTTAGGAGGTCGTCAGGGTGGCGCCAGAGGATGACTCCTCGTCAGCCAGACACATGGGGGAGAAAACCCCCATGGAGACTGGCGATGGGGGCCATCCAATTCGCCCCCCAGCCAGATACCATCCCAGAGACCTACATGGCTCCGGAGTCAAGCGAGCAGCCTCCTCCGAAGGGAGGAGGTGTGCCTATACCGCCGGTGACCTCTGTCCATCCAGAGGCACCGGATAATCTGCTGGAAGCGCTACGAGGCACTTCCATTGTGGAGGAACACCGTATCCTTATGTGTATGGTGGTTGAGAGGGTTCAGTCCATCAAGAATGGACTGACCGAAGCCTGCACCAGCCTGCTAACAGGCTTTGAGGTAAGTGACGCAAAAGAGAAAGCCATAGTATAGACAGTAGCCCCTAAGACACTGTCCGGTGTTCGGAAAGAAAAGCCGGATAGAGGATCAAATAATTTTCGCAGGAAACTAACTATATGTCTTATGTGAATAAGAAGGCGTCGTTGCTGGCCGCAACCTCCCATGCTGCTGAGGTCTCCAGACTAAAGCAGAGTCTGGAGCGGGCTGAAGAAGAGCTCGGCCAGGCAAGGAAACAGCTAGAGGAGAAGCAAGGTATGTTATGACTTGCTGTATGTTCAGAAAGAATAAATGATGTTTACTGACCATAGTGCTATGATATTTGTAGGAGCGGCTACTAAGGTCGAAATCCTCAAGAAAGCGCTGGCCGAGGCCGAGGAGAGGGCGGCGAAGGAACAAGCTGCCCGGATAAAGCATGAGGCCAGGGTTGGGGAGGTCCAGCAGGAGCTCCAGGACGCCTTGAAGAAATACGAGTCCTTGGAGCGCCAGCATGCGGACCAAGAGTCCAAACTCGCGAAGGCCCGCCAAAGCGCACAAGAGGCTCGGGCCGAAGCCCAAGGCACCCTCCAGGAGGTCCAGGAGGCCAAGAGGATCGCGGCGGGTAAGGCTTTTATTATGCAAATCAAGTATGTGAGGAAGAGGTATCTCTTACTGACCCAGATTTGGAGTTCTCCAGGGGCGTTTGCGGATCTGCCGCGCAGTGTTTCTGATGCTGCTGAATTCTTTCGAGCCGAAGAAGGGAGCTCAACGGAGAAGCTGCTCTGGTCGCAATACCTTGCGCCAGAACATCCGGTGCCCTTTAGCGATCAGCTAAAACAGCTGGTCGAGCTACATAGGGTGGCCGAACTGGCCATGAAGGACTTAATAATCCGGTTGTGGCCTGCCGAAGCCATACCCAGCAGCTACTTTGGTCTCATGAAGCGGCTAGTCAATGCTTGCCCTCGGCTTGACGCCATCAAACGATCGGTCTGTATTGAAGGTGCGCGGATGGCCTTCGCCCGTGTGAAGATGCAGTGGGCGAAGATGAATGCCGTCACGGTCGCAACCGAGGGACCGCCCGCGGGCAAGGAGCACCGCACGCCAGAGCGGTATTTTAGCGATGTCCTGGAGGGGTCCCGCATTGTGGCCGAGCAATGTACGAAGTATGTAATCTTTGAATGAATATATTCATATTGTCTCGCCCTGTATTATGAAACAAGTTCGGCTATGTAATATAATGCTTGTTTAATATTTTACCTCCTTTGCGGCCGTGTTTATGAAATTTTGAAAGTTGGCCAGTCGTCGGCTACAGCCCCCACGTAGGTAGTACGGGGGTGTTCGGGATGTAATCTAAACACTCTTGATCCAATTGTTTGGTCCTTCAAGGAGGTGTTTAGCGCAATGAACCAGGCAATCGGACTATGTGGCTTTATCACCCTCACTTAGCCATAGGAGTTTGACAATGAGAATTTAGGCGCAGCCCCTACTATCTGAACTAGGGTACTATAAACACCTGATCGGGTAAAAGCCGATTCATCACACAGTGCGGAAAAAATCGCTAAAGATTTGAAACCTCCGAAGAGCTGACCGGCTCTCGCCGCATCATGACAGTCAGTTTTCGGCTTTCTCTACTGAGGTGCTCATCCGGATAAACCAGGACACAATCGCAGTAGTTCTCCTTTTACTACCCTAGCCGATATAGCGGAACGTAAGGTAGTAGGCACAGGAGCCGGGCAACCCAACTATTGACCAAAGACATGATTCGAGCCAATGCATATAATGCTAAATTCGGGGTGCCGAATTGTACTGTAAAGAGTGTTCGGACTTTGTTGCCGTATTATGGGTCGCAATGAAGCCCCTGGCAGATTAAAGCGTACCAAAGTGTACGGGTGCAACTTGAGAAGATTATCAAGAAAGGGGAAAAGGAGGTGGTAAGCTAATGCCGAAGAAGTTGGGCCGCCAACTATTTCCATTATAGTTTGATTAATACATCAAAGCGTATTTGTACAAGTGGTGCGATAAGCAACCGGGCTATTTAACATGCCACGACCGAGGGAGAGCTGTCTGCGGGTCCTGAAAACAGGTAGAGTGATCGTTAAAGAGACCACCTAGAAATTCCCTTGCACGCCAGTGCTTCTTGCCATCTTGGTGTATCCATCCTGTCGAGAGGACCGATGATCAGGTCGTCCGAAGAAGCCTGCAGAAAAGAAACCTGAAAAGAAAAAAAGAAAAAATGAAAGTATGTGTGTCCAGGAGCGGTCAAGCCGTATTATGGGTCACAAGCTAGTTATGCCTCCGTCTACGCCCATGGTATTTTGAGTCCGTAGTTATGTACGCACGGTACGAATGCCGCCACTTTATTGGGGCTGGGACGGAGGCCAAATTGCTAGTCTAGCTCTTGACGAGCTGGGCTGTCCTGCTGCAGGGTAGTCCAGACTCGTTTAACAGTGCCCGGGAGCTTGGCCGTCGAATTAAGGTTCTCCTTAAAAAGGTCGCTCTGTACTTCTGCTGCTAAAGCCGCGGTATGCTCCTCGGTGCGGAGGGAGCATTCCGTGTTTCCATTGACGGTTATGACGTCGCGTGGTCCGGGCATTTTGAGCTTGAGATAAGCATAGTGTGACACCGCATTGAATCAAGCAAATGCGGTTCGTCCGAGCAGTGCGTGGTAGCCGCTGCGGAAGGGCACGATATCAAAGATCAATTCTTCGCTTCGGAAGTTGTCCGGGGATCCGAAGACAACCTCTAGTGTGATTGAGCCCGTATAGCGAGCCTCTACACCTGGTATGACTCCTTTAAAGGTAGTTTTGGTGGGCTTGATCCTTGAGGGATCGATGCCCATTTTGCGCACTGTATCCCCATAGAGTAGGTTCAGGCTGCTGCCGCCGTCCATGAGGACTCGCGTGAGATGGAATCCATCAATTATTGGGTCGAGGACCAGTGCGACTGAACTGCCGTGACGGATACTAGTCGGGTGGTCCCAGAGGTCGAAAGTGATCGGACAGGAAGACCATGGGTTGAACTTTTGGGGTGACTGGCTCCATCGCGTAGACGTCCCTGAGCGCGCATTTGCGCTCCCTCTTGGGGATATGGGTAGCGTATATCATGTTCACCGTTTTAACTTGGGGAGAGAATTTATTCTGTCCTCCTGTGTTCGGTGGCCGGGGCTCCTCATCATCGTCCTCGCTTTGCGATCCCTTCTCCTTGTTTTCGGCATTTAACTTGCCGGCCTATTTGAAAACCCAACAGTCTCTATTGGTATGATTGGCTGGTTTATTAGGAGTACCGTGGATTTGGCATGGACGATCGAGTATGCGGTCCAGGCTGGATGGGCCCGAATTGTTCCTATTGCATGGCTTCTTCCGCTGACCGGACTTGGAGCCACTGAATCCTGCGTTGACCACCGTGTCATCGGTATTGTTGCCATTGTTTCGACGCTTATGTCTATTGCGTCGGGGCTTGCCATTGCTACCCTTGGCTTCGGAGGTGCCAGGTTTGCTTGCATTATTATTGCAACGGGTTAGCCAACTATCCTCGCCCACATAGAAGCGGGTCATAAGTGCCGTAAGGGCTGCCATGGACTTCGGCTTTTCCTGCCCGAGATGTCGGGCGAGCCATTCGTCGCGGATGCTATGCTTAAAGGCCGCTAGGGCTTCGGCATCTAGACAATCGACGATCTGGTTCTTTTTAGTTAAGAACCTAGTCCAGAATTTCCTGGCTGACTCTCCGGGCTGTTGGACTATATGACTTAAGTCATCTGCATCCAGAGGTCGGACATATGTTCCTTGGAAGTTGTCGAGGAAGGCTTCTTCCTAGTCTTCCCAGCTGCCAATGAAGTTTTCGGGCAGACTATTCAACCAGTACCGAGCTGGTCCTTCGAGTTTTAGTGGGAGGTATTTGATGGCATGGAGATCATCACCGCGGGCCATATGAATATGGAGAAGAAAATCCTCGATCCACACCGCGGGGTCTGTTGTCCCATAATATGATTCGATGTTTACGGGTTTGAACCCTTCTGGGAATTTGTGATCCATCACCTCGTCAGTGAAGCAAAGGGGGCGTGCGGCGCCTCTGTATCGGGCCACGTCGCGACGTAGCTCGGATGGAGTCCGTCTGCGGTTCTCAGCCCAGGCGTGAGTATGATTGTTGCGTCTGGCTAGATAACCGTTTTCGCATGTCGGGGCGCGTCCCCGTGATCCATAGATCGATCTGTTCTGACCTGCTCTACTGTCCAGGCCCTGCCACAGGTCGTTGGTATGTCCCCGAGCTGTTTTATCTTTGCCTTTACGGTGAGGTGGGGCGGGCTGGTGTTCTACTCGAGTTGCTGCTTTGTCCCGACCACGTGGTGGTCGGTCAGCCGCATTGCGCGATGATGGTACGGGCTCCAGCGCCTCATCATCAAACTGAGGTAGCAATTTACGCTTCGGGTAACTTTTGGCTGGGCGCTTGAGGCCGTATTCCTCGGCTGCCAGGACATCAGTCCATCTATCGTTGAGCAGATCTTGATCAGCTTGAAGCTGTTGCTGCTTCTTTTTTAGGCTCCTTGCAGTGGCTATTAGTCGGGCTTAAAGCAATCCTGCCCGAGAGGTTCCTCAGGCACGATGAAATCTTTGTTGCCGAGGCTCACCTCCTCCTCGGATAGCGGAAGATAGTTACTGTCCTCCGAGTCTTCGTGTATGGCCTGTTCATCAGGGCTAACTTGCCCGTCTTCCCGTTCGTCCTGTTCGGAAGTTGCCTCAACGGGGTCTTCATTGTCTTCGGCGCTGTCCAGAGTGTTATCTTCTCCTGTGCTGGTGTTGCTGTCTTTGTTGCGGCGTGATTTAGAGCGGCGCCGCTGATGCCGATGCTTTGGTTGTATCTCAGGAGGTTTATCCTCAACTGGATCTTCATTGTCATTGCCGCTATTCTCTTTTGGTGCATCCACCATGTATACGTCATACGAGGAAGTGGCCATCCAACGGCCGGTAAACGGCGGATTTTGGGCCTCTTCTTCTCCGGCATCGTCGTCCATACCGTCGATGTCTTCGGAGCCGTAATCAAGCGTGTCGGTTAAGTCCTCGACAGTGGCTATGAAGTGGGCGGTGGGTGGGAAACGAAATTCTCCGTCATCAGCCTCCAGTTCGAACCGGACATAGTTCAGCTGCGAGTCCCCCGCTAAGGAGAGTGTTTTTAATGAGTTTAGCACGTCGCCTAAAGGTGAGTGCCGGAAGATGTCCGCGGAGCTGAATTCGACGATCGATGCCCGATCAAGCTCGTCGTGCGCGGACGCACATGCTTCGGAACCTGTAACCAGAAACGTGTCCGAGATTCCGGTAACACAGATCAAACTTGAGGTTGGGTCTGTGTGCGGCTCCAGCGCCGCTGAGTCTGCGGCCTCCGTGGCGGGGTTGAGCCTCCCGTCCTTGGATGGCGTGATCTACTCCGGATCTAGGGCCAAAGCAGTTGCAGGCGCTATCTCCTGGATATGGTCCGATGATAGATTTAAGTCGTGTTCATCGTGGTGACAGGGAGCGACTGCCGTGGGTGCGAATCCATCGAAGATCAAGTCTCCACGGATATCAGCGACGTAGTTCAAGCTTCCGAATCTGACTTGGTGGCCAGGGGCGTAGCTGTCGATCTGCTCTAGATGGCCAAGCGAGTTGGCCCACAGTGCGAAGCCGCCGAATACAAAGATCTGTCCGGGGAGGAAGACTTCTCCCTGAACAGCATTGTTGTAGATGATTGACGGGGCCATCGAACCTCTTGACGACGACACAGCGGAGCTCTCAATGAAAGCACCAATGTCGGTGTCAAAACCGGCGGATCTCGGGTAGGGGGTCCCGAACTGTGCGTCTAAGGTCGATGGTAACAGGAGATAGGGGACACGATGTTTACCCAGGTTCGGGCCCTCTCTATGGAGGTAATACCCTACTTCCTGCTTGATTGATCTTGATGAATATGAGTGTTACAAGAGTTGATCTACCACGAGATCGTAATGGCTAAAACCCTAGAAGTCTAGCCTGTATGATTATGATTGTGATTCTTGCCTCTACAGACTAAGACTTCCGGTTTATATAGACACCGGAGGGGACTAGGGTTGTACAAGGTCGGTTACAGAGAAAGGAATCTTCATATCAGGACGCCAAGCTTGCCTTCCACGCCAAGGAGAGTCCTATCCGGACACCGGAGAGTCTTTGGTCTTGTATCTTAACAGCCCATCAGTCCGGCCCACGTACTATAGTCCGGACGCCCGAGGACCCCTTAATCCAGGACTCCCTCAAGCACAATCTATCTTAGAATGATGATTC
Source organism: Aegilops tauschii subsp. strangulata (assembly GCF_002575655.3). Taxonomy (NCBI): domain Eukaryota; kingdom Viridiplantae; phylum Streptophyta; class Magnoliopsida; order Poales; family Poaceae; genus Aegilops; species Aegilops tauschii. The sequence goes on along the minus strand of NC_053036.3, from coordinate 132,934,726 downwards.
AATAACCAACACGCTAAGAATGAGAATATTGTCCATTTACTACCAAGCAATGAGTTGCTCGGAATATTGATTTCACACATCATGGTTCACTTGTCGGCATTCTGGTTGCGGCAACACGAGACCGAGAAATGAATGATGATGGCGAGGAGTATCAGACCAAGAGGTTGTGCAATTTCTATGATATTCTTGATATAAAGATGGTAATACTCCAAGGTAGAATCAGAACAAAATCTGGAGTGACATTTTGATCTGCGGAATACAATTGCTTTGACCCAATCCCAGAAATGGATAAGGTACTAGAGTTTTGTTTCTCCTAGTCATTCCATAATATAATGGCTTGACGGACCACAAGAATAATAGGCATCGATGAGTATGCACTTACTCTTGACTATCAACTGATAGATGATGGTCGGAATACAACTGAAAATGGACAGCTCAAGGAGCATATAACTTTCTGAGTTGTGGATGCATAGATTAGTATGTCGAACCAAGTTCAACAGGTTTCTTTCGGATAACCCATGCAGAGAGGTAGAATTGGCAGAGTCACAATATAGAATGGAGAACTCATCAAGATCACTCTTATTGTGATCTTTTGGTTCAAGAACTTCTGCCATAAGTAGTTCATGGTATTTGGAAGAAGGAAATACTACGGACCTTGAGGACTATCGCAAAGGTTACTAACATCCTAAAGGAACTAGCAAACACTATCAACATGAATGAGTAGGGTGAATCTCGGGTTCAAAAACCCATGAATAGAATGCCTACTAACTAAATAACATCACGGGATGCTTTCGAGAATGGTGGCCAGAATTATCACACTGGGGATATAAAGCACTGCTAGATTAGTGGTGGTTCTCTAGGATGCCTAGGGTCATAATACTAGCTCCAACATATATGTCAAGGCAATGGAGTACCTCAACAGACCATTTAGTGTGCTTAATCTGGCCCAAAAGGACATCGGAAACGGGAAGAAGGGATTTGCAAATGCATCAGACTATTTAGAAACCTGGGATGACTCGGACAGCATAACGGCTATAAATGCTCAAAAAGATTTGAAACATCCTGCAAAATGGTGGCATAACCACTCAACATCACAATATCAAAGTTCTGGGATCAACGGTCAACATACGGAAGTAGTAGGAACTGAACTGAGGCTTAAATCCATCAATCCTATAAGTCTACGGATTAGTAACACATGATCCTGATAGAAAGAAGAGAGAGCCTAGTTCCTTAACCCCGTAGGAAAGATAGGATGACTCGGATCAGAAGGGCATAAGGTAAAGAAGTAAAAAGAGCCTTATGTTCCCTTCCACAGTCAATTCCCTTATATAACTAAAGCATTTCTAGACTCAACTTCGACCAGTTTGGCTTGGTAATCCTACAAGCAGTCAGGCTCTGACACCAAAGCTGTCAGGACCCCGATCCTAAGTCACGCCGATCTAGCATGTAACACATCATATCACTTTGCGGCCTCACGCACGGTATTCCCACGGGTGCCACCTTACCTGGCCCGGGACCGTTTGCGCCTTTTGGCTCACGTATATGATAGTGTCGCTAGCATCCATATGACAGAGAACCCGGGCCGACATGACTAGTCGTGAATTCAAAGTGGCACTAACTTACAGGGACAGGCATACATGACCCAGCAACGAACGTGTCGGTCATCAGCGAGTGAATCCGGGCTGTAGCAAGCTAACAGGACTCCGGTAGACACCGCGTGACATTTCCCCATAGGGACAGACACAGGAACGAAGAAGGACACATGCCGGTCAGCCTAAGTGTTCCGGAGCAATAGCAAGCTACCATGGCTCAGTGGAAGCACTAGGAGACATTTCCCCATAAGAGAGGCTACCAAGTATAAACAACTAGGTTGTCGGATCCCACACATACCAAGCATTTCAATAACATACACACAATATGCTCGATATGCGTAGGTACAACATGGCATCACAACATAACTCTATCACTCAAAGTATTTATTCATTAGGCTCCGAAGAGCCAAATATTACAAACATGGGTATGATGACCCAGCATTCAAGTCATACAAGCAACAAGCACATGCGGAAGCATAGACATGTCTAAGTACAGACAACTACCAATGAAAAAGGCTGAGAAGCCTGACTAACTACAAGACCCTCCCAAGGGTACAAGATCGTAGCTGAGGTAACAAGCTAAACGTCGAAGTCCACACAGAACTACTAGTGAGACTGAAGTCTCTCTGCAAAAACATAAATTAAGCAAACGTGAGTACAAATGTACCCAGCAAGAATTACATCAGAACTAGCTACATATGCATCAGTATCAACAAAGGGGTGGTGGAGTTTAACTGCAGCAAGCCAGCTTTGACTCGGTGGCTATCCTGAACTACGACTGCATGTAACTCTTTTGAGGTGGCGCACACGAGTCCACATATTCACCAATCAATACACCACTATGGATCCTCTCCCGTCTCCCTACGAGAAGGCCATCCATAGCACTCACGCTTATCTTGCGCATTTTAGAGTATCCACTTTCACTTGTCTATGAACTGTGCAGGAAACCCAGAAGTCCTTTACCACGGACGCGGATATTCGAATAGATGATGTTAACTCTGCAGGGGTGTACTTCTTCACACACGCTCTCGCCACTTACCACCATGTACACGTCGTGTATCTCGGCAACCTTCAAGCGGAAGTCTGGCGAGGGAGTTGGCCACGACCTGACTAACCACACAAGTCTCTAGTCCAGGTTTATCGCCTATTCGGGTTCCATCCGCAAGGAGATCCGGCCGGGGTGTCGCTCACGGCCCCAAACGATGTGAGCAGGGTTCCCAAGCCCACCAAACGGAGTGGGGTCCGCTGGTCAGTGACCCGGAGTAATTAGTGTCACGGACAGGTGGATCCGGTCAACGACCATGTCAGCATGGTCAACTCTGACGTGTGGGTCCCGTTGGGTTATAACTATTCTAAGCAGAAATAAAGCTGGGGTTAATTAGGGCATGGGGCCCATGCGTCAGTGGCCTAAGGGGTTGGTTAGTGGGGTGATTAGGCCCTAATGGCCGGTTACGCCGGTGTTTAGCCGACCGCGACCAACCAGTGTGGTGGCGGCTCTTCGGAGTGGCGCTAGGGGTGGCAGTTGGGCGTGCTGAGGGCACCAGGAGGGAGCTCGTGCTCCCGCGCATCCAGGCGAGGCAACATCAGGTCGTGGGGACCCTGGAGTCGACGACGGCGAGCACTTGGGCGGCGGCCGGAGCTCGGCCTTGCTCGAGCGCAGTGATGCGGCCTGCATGCGAGCAAGCTGGACAGCTGGGCAGCGTCTACGGACCTCCACGAGCACACCGGTGTGCTCTATTTGGTCCAAAACATGCGCTGGCCATGGCAGCGAGATGCGCGGCGGCAGTAAGCTCACGGGACGGCCAGGAAGCTAGCTAGGCTACGCGCGCGACGATGGGGTGAGGGGGGAAATGAGCGGGAGCTCACATCGTATCCGTAGGGCGGGTAAGTGGGCTCGGGGACGGCTTGGTGATGGCGAAACAACGACGGTGATCTTCGGTGGCCGGCGAGGAAGGCGAAGACGATGGCGACGTTTCTGGCGTCCCGCGGGTGCATGCTTCGTCTTGGTGCTCCATGGCGTCGAGGCGAGGCGTGCGCGGTGGCTGTGGTTGTGCTTGTCGGCGCTCTCTGGTGCGCTCGGGGAGGAGAGGGAGAGGGCACCAGGGGAGGGAGAACGGGGGCAAGAGTGAGAGAGAGACCAGGAAGGGTGCGTGGCGTCGTCTAGGGGATCGGGGAGGGAGGTAACCAGGCAGGAGGTGGCCAGGCGCGGCGTCGGCGCTCGCCACCGAGCTGCTTCATGCGCTGGCACGTGGAAGAAGACGGGTGTGCCCCTGGTGGGCTGGGGCGCCAGGTGGCCTGGCCAGGTGGGCTGCTGCTACAGGTAAGATGCCCAGGTGAGTTTTGTTGTTCTGTTTTAATTTCTGTTCTGTTTTCTATTTATTTATTCATTTTGCCACTTATTCAAATTCAAAAGAAATTCATAACAGGGCAAAACCTTCTGAATATTTTTATGTAGCCATTATGGACTTCTGCAAAGGCACATAAATAATTTCAGGGCCTTTTGAAATATATTCTATATAAAATGAATATAATCCAAAAGTCAAATACTTATTGATTTCATTTCAAAGGCCCAAAACAATTATCCCTGGGACTCCAAAAATATTGGTTTGAATTTTACCTCTTGCCAATATTTTTATAGCTTAACAGGAACATTTTCTTGGGTTTATTTGAAGCAATTTTTAATGTTGATCATTTTTAGGAATGATCTGTGAGGCTTTCCACTTTCCCCAATTCACATTTAAATGGAATTTAAACATGATGCATGGATGCCACTCACTGATGCAACTAATTACAAAGCAGAATTCTAGGGCTGTGACACAATCTCATTTCTGATGAGAGCAAGCCTAGAGTACATTTTAGTGACACCTTCACCATCCTTCATTTTGAACTTGTCAAGTTGACTTTGAAGCACATCCAATTTGGATTCCTTGACGGAGTCGGTACCCTCGTGCATATCAATCAAAGTATCCCAAATTTCCTTTGCATTCTCAAGACGGCTGATTTTGTTGAATTGTTCGGGGCACAATCCATTGAAGAGGATATCGCATGCTTGAGCATTGTATTGCAGCTTCTTGAACTCTTCCGCGGTAGCTTCACGGTTTGGTTCTCTCCCATCAAAGAATTCATCTTGCAAGCCAATACACACAATAGCCCAAACGGCTGGGTTATGTCCAAGAATATGCATTTTCATCTTATGCTTCCAACTAGCAAAATTAGTACCATCAAAGTAAGGACCTCTACGGTGGTAATTTCCCTTGCTAGACGCCATACTCTCCTAGGTTGTGAAACCAAGGCTATGATCACCAAAGCTATGGAAATCAAGGCAAATGGAGACCAAAGCTCTGATACCACTTGTAGGATCGAAAGTATGTCTAGAGGGGGTGATTAGACTACTTGACCAAATAAAAATCTAGCCTTTCCCAATTTTAAGTTTTGGCAGATTTTAGCAACTTAGTACAGGTCAAGCAATCAACCTACACATGCAAGTCTAAGAGTATAGCAGCGGAATGTAAAAACATTGCACATGAAGGTAAAGGGAGGAGTTTGGAGGGATCAAACGCAATGTAGACTCGGAGATTTTTCCCGTGGTTCCGATAGGTGGTGCTATCGTACATCCACGTTGATAGAGACTTCAACCCACGAAGGGTAATGGCTACGCGAGTCCACGGAGGGCTCCACCCACGAAGGGTCCGCAAAGAAGCAACCTTGTCTATCCCACCATGGCCATCGCCCACGAAGGACTTGCCTCACTAGGGTAGATCTTCACGAACTAGGCGATCTCCTTGCCCTTACAAACTCCTTGGTTCAACTCCACAATCTTGACGGAGGCTCCCAAGTGACACCTAACCAATCTAGGAGACACCACTCTCCAAAAGGTAATAGATGGTGTGTTGATGATGAACTCCTTGCTCTTGTGCTTCAAATGATAGTCTCCCCAACACTCAACTCTCTCTCACAGATTTGGATTTGATGGAAAGATGAATTGAGTGGAAAGCAACTTGGGGAAGGCTAGAGATCAAGATTCTTGTGGTTGGAATGGAATATCTTGGTCTCAACACATGAGTAGGTGGTTCTCTCTCAGAAAATGAATGCTGGAAGTGTAGGCACGTTCTGATGGCTCTCTCCATGAATGAAGAGTGGATGGAGGGGTATATATAGCCTCCACACAAAATCTAACCGTTACACACAATTTACCAAACTCGGTGAAACCGAATCATGAAACTCGGTCAGACCGATTTAGTTCAAAATGTGAACGTTAGGCTTTTCGGTGGGACCGACATGTCAACTTGGTAGGACCGATTTCATTAGGGTTAGGGCATAACATAATCTCGGTGAGACCGATCACATAAACTCGGTAAGACCGATTTCTGTAATAGGAAAACAGAGAGTTGGTCAGGCAAACTCAGTGGGACTGAATCGCTCATTTCGGTGAGACCGAAACGTTACGAAAGGGAAACAGAGAGTTTGCATTGCGAACTCGGTGGGACCGATCGTTCATCTCGGTTAGACCGAAACATTACGAAGGGAAACAGGGAGTTTGCAATCCCATCTCGATGAGACCAAGATCCCTATCGGTGAGAACGAACAGACTAGGGTTTCTGGCAGTGGCTATGTCAAATGAACTCGATGGCGCTGGATAGATCAAATCTGTGGGGCCGAGTTTGACTTTTGGTTTGGGACATATGTGGATATGAGAAAGTGGTTGAGGGCTTTTGGAGCATATCACTAAGCATTTTGAGTAAGCAAGCCATTAAGCAACACCTCATCCCTTTTTAATAGTATTGGCTTTCCTATGGACTCAATGTGATCTCGGATCACTAAAATGAAAAGGTAGAATCTTGAGCTTGAGCCAATATGTGTCCTTAGCATTTTTAGGGGTCCACATTCCTAGTACATGCCATGCCAATCATTGAACTTTCTGAAATGATCATCTTGAAAGAGCATTAGTTCAATGAGCTATATGTTGTTTGGAATTACCAAAACCACCCAGGGATAGTTGCACTTTCAACTGGTGTGACCTTGAAGACATTGATATTGATGCGAGGATTATGGAGCGTGAAGACTTTTGTTTTCGTAGTTTCGTTTTCCTTTCTTGAGTCATAGGAAACATTGTATTGTTAAAGGGGGTCGAGGTAATACTAAGGAAACATTTCCAAGTGATGCTCATCTCAAAGCCTACACCTACCCAATCATTTGAGTGAAGCCTTTGGAAATCTCATACAGTTCAGTCAATTTCTTCAGTGACAGAGACAAAGATCTTCTGTTCTCTGAGAAATTTGTTCTCACTAAGGAGTTAGGAATTCGCAGTGCAGATTGCCTACAAGTGAGGAACATGATAGCCCTGAGGAATTTAAGCTCAAATTTCCGACCGTTGTTGTGCTATGCGCCAGTTGTCCCAAATATCTTATGATAAGGACACGAAAACCATTCAACCCTTAGAGTCGAGGACGACTCCTTTTCAAGAGGGGGAGGATGATGAGGACATCCCAGCCATGGATACCACACCAACAATAATCAACAGTCCAATCACAAGAAGTCACGCAATGCAAATACATGATCAGGTGAACGCTAACTTAAGTTTATCATTTAACCTTGAAAACATGGTTGTGCCTTCACCTCCTTTGTTGATTGATTGAACTCAGGTGCAATATCGAAGAAGGCCAAACACATATCAGTCCGTGCAAAACAATGTTTTATGGCGAAGAAACAAAGTTAGGAGTTCATGAAGAACTGAGTTGTCTGCTGAAGAAACATTGTTCTGATTCTGACAAAACAATGTTTTGCACGAGTTTGGATATCCCAACTTGCGAAAGGATTCCAGAACTCAACTTTGCTACTGAAGGAAACATTGTTCGACTCCAGTGAACAATGTTTGGTCGGGAACTGCCAACCACCTCCAATGAGAGTATTCCAGAAGCTACCTCATTAAGTCTTGAAGCCATTAGTCAAACAAAGTTGGTTCACTTTCACACCTAAGCTGGTTCCAGAAGCTAGTTCTCTTTCACACCTATCCAGGGGGGTTGTCCCAATTATAAATAGGCTAGCTCTTCCCTTCGTTGGGGACTTTTGCCATTTATATCAAAGACCAAAGACATAGACTACTCCTGAGATTGGAGAGCTCTTGTTATCCTTATTCTCGTGATTCCTTGAGAAATTGCTCCTAATTCGTGCTTCACGACTAGATCGTGTTGTGTGGGTTAGAGTTCGTGGTTTCCCTTGCGGATTGCACCTATCCCATGCTCCACGAGTTAAGTGTGGTTGTGTGGGGTAGTATTGCGGGTTGTGGATCGGCGAATGTTCGGGTTGTAAGCTTCGGTGAGCCTCCTCCTCGTCGGGTCATAATCTCTTATTTTCCATTTTCCGGCTGCTTGCAGCTAGTTATCCCCATCCATTTATCGATCCTACACCGTGAAGATCGGACATCCCCTTGTACTCCCTCTTCTCCGAAGGCGGGGTCGCATTATCTTATCCACCTAACGGTCATATCATTGAATGGCATTTATGTCTTATCATGTCGGGCTACTCTCCGGCTATAAATAGCCACCCCCTCAACCACTAGCTGGTTGGCTGCTCTGAGAGAAACTGACACTTGTCATTTAGAGCATCCCATCCTCCGAGGACTTTGAGCCAAAATCATCAGTGAGGAAAAACCCAAAACCCCAACACCTAAAACACAAAGTGATTCAGCATCACTGAAGATATTGTTCCTGTGTGGAATCGACGCTTGTTACCTTTGAAGACTGTGCATCTTCCAGACGGTTAGGGCTCAAGGTCTAGAGCATCCAAGAGGAATTGTGAATCACCGGGTGACCTAGTCTGTGCATGTTTGGAAGTCATCTTGAAGACTTACCACGAGTGATTGGGCGAGGTCTGTGTAACCTTAGCTCAAGGAGAATATGGTAAGGACTGTGTGTCCTGGGAATGTGTGTCCTTTGGTTTAAATACCAAGCCACTCCAACCAAACGTACAACTGTCACGGCAGTTGGAACTGGTCTACCAAATCACTGTCTTCACCGAGCTACTGGTTCTATTTCCTCAACCCTTTCATTTCCTTGCTCATGTGTTGATGAAATTGATCATTACGGTTTGAAGACTTTGACTAAAGACTATCTCAATTTTCTCAATCCTATTTCTTCAGTCATCTTGTCTTCAGCCTGCCTATCCTGGTTACACGCTACATGTGCTCTGTGTATGTTTCATTTCATCGTGATGACTATGCTACTGTCTTGTTATGCATACACCTGAGTACTTATTCCGCTGCTAGTAGTTCGTCACTTAGCAAATTTCTCAAGTTGTATTTTGTCAGGACCCCGATTCCAAGTCACATCGATCTAGCCGGTAGCACCTCATGTCACTTTGCGGCCTCACGCACGGTATTCCCACGGGTGTCGCCTTACCCTGGCCTGGGACTGTTTGCATCTTTTGGCTCACGTATATGATAGTGTCGCTAGCATCCATATGACAGAGAACCCGGGCCGACATGACTAGTCGTGAACCCAAAGTGGCACTAACTTACGGGGACAGGCATACATGAATCAACATTGAGCATGTCGGTCAGCAGCGTGCGAATTCGGGCTGTAGCACTGGGCTAACAGGACTCCGGTGAACCGGGCTGTAGCAGGCTAGGCAGGACTCCGGATGTCACCGCGTGACATTTCCCCGAAGGGACAGACACAGGAACGAAGTGAATCACATGTCGGCCAGTCAAGTGTTCCGGAGCAGTAGTGCTGGGCTAGCAGGACTCCGGTGAACCGGGCTGTAGCGGACTACTATGGCTCATGGAAGCACAAGACTACATTTCCCCATAAGAGAGGCTACCAAGGATAAACAACTAGGTTGTCGGATCCCACACATACCAAGCATTTCAATCATACACACAATATGCTCGATATGTGCAAATACAACATGGCATCACAACAAGACTCTACGACTCAGAGTATTTATTCATTAGGCTCCGAAGAGCGAGATATTACAAACATGGGTCTCATGACCCAACATTCAGAGCATACAAGTCAAACACATGCGGAAGCTTAACATGTCGGAGTATAGACATCTACAAATGAAAAAGGCTGAGAAGCCTGACTATCTACCAGATCCTGCCGAGGGCACAAGACCGTAGCTGAGGTATCAAGCTAAATGTCGAAGTCCACACGGAACTACTAGCGAGACTGACGTCTCTCTGCAAAACATAAAATAAGCAAACGTGAGTACAAATGTACCCAGCAAGACTTACATCAGAACTATCTACATATGCATCGGTATCAACAAAGGGGGTGGTGGAGTTTAACTGCAGCAAGCCAGCTTTGACTCGGTGGCTATCCTGAACTACGACTGCAAGTAACTCTTTTGGGGTGGCGCACACGAGTCCACATATTCACCATATCAATACACCACTATGGATCCGCTCCCGTCTCCCTACGAGAACGCCATCCATAGCACTCACGCTTATCTTGCGCTTTTTAGAGTATCCACTTTCACTTGTCTATGAACTGTACAGGCAACCCAGAAGTCCTTTACCGCGGACACGACTATTCGAATAGATGATGTTAACCCTGCAGGGGTGTACTTCGTCACACACTCTCTCGCCACTTACCACCATGTACACGTCGTGTACCTCGGCAACCTTCAAGCGGAAGCCTGGCGAGGGAGTCGGCCATGACCTGACTAACCACACAAGTCTCTCGTCCAGGTTTATCGCCTATTCGGGTTCCATCCGCAAGGAGATCCGGCCGGGGTGTCGCTCACGGCCCCAAACGATGTGTGCAGGGTTCCCGAGCCCACCATCCGGGTGCCACTCGGTACACCAAGCCACGTGTGCCTAGTCTGTCCCAAGCCCACCTGTACCGGGTGCCACTTGGTAGACTACTAACACTACCTACAAACACCAGAAACTAGTTGCAACTCCTGGACAGAGATCAAGTTGATTAATAAGTCGAGAGGGGCACTTAAGCATTCCAATGTGTGGTAGTAACTATTCATGGATCACAAACACAGAACTCAGTTCCTTAGGACGGTTTCAATGAGACAACCCACCATGTACTCCTACATGGCCTCTCACCGCTACCTTTACCAAATCGTGTTCACACACTTAGCTCTCAACAGTAAGACATGTTCACCACATTCCAATTCATCCCCGATGAATCAGACCTGACACAACTCTAAGCAATAGCAGGCATGACAAACAAGCATGAATGAGTAGGCACATCAGGGCTCAAACAACTCCTACTCATGCTAGTGGGTTTCATATATTTACTGTGGCAATGACAGGTCATGCAGAGGATAAAGGGGTTCAGCTACCGCAGCAAGTAACAGATGAATCGTTGTTGTCCTAATGCAGTAAAAGAGAGCAGGAGCGAGAGAGTGGGATTGTATCGGAATGAACAAGGGGGTTTTGCTTGCTTGACACTTCCGAAGATAGTATAGCTCTTCATTGGTGTCATCGATCGCATCGTCGAAGCAACGTCTACTGAGAGGGGACAACACCGGCAAACAGAGAAGAAACACGATCAATGCAATGCACAATATGATGCATGCTATGACATGGCAATATGAATGTGTTTTGAGCTAATGCAACTAGCAACATATTAAATGGAGTTGGTTTGAACCTTAGGTTCAAATTCAAACTTCATATGTGAGGGTTTAAATGCCTTTATATGATTTGGTTTAAACAGCAGCCATAAGTTGTTCTAACATGCATGAAAATGGTACAGATGGATAGATTGGATTTTTTTGATCATTTTTCATATATAAATCTTTTCATTCTGAGCAATAGATTATTTTCTATGATTTTTTGAAGTTTGTGGTATTTTCTGGAATTTCCTGTATAAAAATAATTCCAGTAATTAAATTAATGCGTCAGCATTGCGTCAGGGTGACGTCAGCTGGTCAGCGGGGTCGTCCAGGTCAAACCTGACGTGTGGGGTCCACACGTCAGTGTCACTGTTAGTTAATTAACTAATTTAGAATTAATTAAAAGTTAATCCAGGTTAATTAGCAGGCTGGCCCCACTTGTCATTGACTCAGGGGAGGGGGTCAGCCTGGGTCAAACGGGGTCAACTCACCGGCTTTTAGCCGCCGGCGAGGCCAGACGCGGCGGCGAACCACGGGTTTGCCCTACGGGGCGCCGTTTGGTGCGCGGAGCACAGCTACGGGATGCGGACGCTCGTCCGCATCCAACCGTGGAGGTGGCGCGGCCGGGGAGTGGCCGGAGTGGCGCCGGCGACGAGCTTTGCGGCGGCCGGAGTCGGCAGAGAGCGGGGACGCGGTTGCGGTGGCCGTGGCGATGTGCGTTTAGCACCTACGGCGTCTACGTGGTGCGGTGAGTACGATGGAAGCATGCCCGGGGCCAAATGGTCACCAGAGCAGCACCGGCGACGAGGGCGGGCGACGACGGGGTTCGGTCTCCGGTGGAGCGATGGCTACAGCGTGCAAATGGAGCGCAGAGGAGGGGGGTTCGGGTCAGTGGCTCACGGCGAGTCGGACGAGCAGGTCAGCGAGCTCGGAGACGGTCCGGAGCGGGCGGTGCGGCGGAGGCGATCTCTGGCGGCCGGAGGTTGGAGAAGAGCTCGGCTCGGGTCGTCGCTTGGGGCGTTCGGCATCGCGTGCGTCGACGGAGATGGCGATGGCGATGAGGCGGAGCTTGGGGGCGCGTCGGAGAGGCAAGGGGAGCACGGTGGGCGCGACTACGTCGGCGGGACGGCGATGGCTGCTTCGGCCATGGCGAGGAGAGGGCGAGAGGGAGAACCAGGGGGGAATGAGGTATCGGGGTGGTCGAGCGGGCGACGTGGGCGTCGTCCAGATCCTCCAGAGGCGCGGGCGGCAAGCAGGAGACGCCGTGGCGCGCGCGGCGGCGTCGCGGTGTCCCTCCTCTGCCTACTGGCAGAGGTGGGGGATGACTGGCACGGCGCTGGGCTGGGCCGGCCAGGTGGGCTGGCCAGCTGGGCTGCGACAGGTGAGGCCAGGTAGGTATCCTTTCTCTCCTTTTTTTTATTTGTTTCTGTTTTCTAATATTCTGTAGTCTTTAGGGCTTTATTAAAAATACTTAGACACTTCCTAAACTCATGAAACTACTCATGATCACTGTTGGGAATATATCCTACAGTAAACATTTTAGTTTATGACTATTTGAGCATTTAAAATATTTAATAGCATTTAAATGCCCAAATGCAAATAGAGTATGATTTAATCCAGAGCCCATATATGTCATGGAAAAATGTGCAGCACCCCTGGTTATTATTTCCAGCATTTTCCAGAAATGATGAACATTTTTAAAAGCCATTTGGATTTACTGGAAATATTTTGGTTGAACCTAGTGAATTCCTTTAATGCTAGGGTTTAGGCAATCCCCATTTCAATTTTCTGCAAAATTCAAACATGATGCACACATGAAGCTAGCCTAGTGCAATACGAGGAGCTAGGGATGTGACAACTCGCCCCCACTAAACAAGAATCTCGTCCCGAGATTCAAGCGTAGGGTAAGAGGAAATAGGGGACACAAAAGCTAACACAATCTTCTCGATCCAATTGCCCTCATCGAAGATGTTAATTCATTGCTTCAAATTGATCTTGTCGTCTTTGCTTTCGGGATCTTCATCCAACATGATGATGACAGAAGAAACTCTATAGGAATCAATCTTCTTAAAGATCGAGCAACTCACGATCAACTCACGGAATGAGATGTTGAACATCTCTCGAGCCAAGACACGGAACATACATCCAGAGGGAAGAAGTGAAACAGAGAATGAAGATTCAAGTTGATAAGCACAATTCCACGCTGAATAAGACGGTGCATGGTTTCAAGATAACGAGGAGTTGTCTGCCATCATTCCATAACGGGGCACCTTAGGGAGGGTGGCTCATAGAAATATTCCCTTAAGTGGCAAAAGAATTACTTTTGATTCAGAGATCATTGAAACTCTTCATACCAGCGTAAGGCAATTTACAAATGATCGTTTGAAAGAATTCAAAAGAATGGCACACTCAATTTGGAAAGGAAACTATGGTTATAGAACAACTCGGCAAATGGAAGGCACATTCCAGTTGATACCAAGGATATAACCTAGTGACTGCGCGTGCTTTCAAGAACTTGAGCATTTCCATATTCATCAAGGTTTTACCAACATCCGTGCTGAGGATCCTGGCAACACATCATACTACCATGATGAACGATGATGGAGGATGCAGGTGCAAGGGAGATAACACTTTCTCAGATTTTTCCTTAGCAATGCCAAAGAAACAAATCTGGATGATCGACCGAGAGACATTTAGCATTCCGCTTCTAATGTTCTCCTTGATGTACTAGGTACCACGGTCAATGCTTAAAACATCAACATGGCCATCAGGTAAAGGTCGGACTTCGGAGGCACAAAAATCCATAAGGAACAACTTGTGGGATAAGTCATATGAAATCCTCATGGGAGGTGACCAAACGGCTTAATCAAGATACTACAATAATGGTGCTTCCAGCTAGGTGCATCCACTTCACTGGAACCTATATCATAGTTCTTGGAAGAAGTTCCAACCATCATATCTGCCTGAGACTCAAATCTGGTTGGTAACAGGATATTCCAGACTCATCGAGTCTAGAAGAAAATGAAGGTTTGCAACACAAATCGACGGGATGACGTTGCGAGATTCTCGGGAAATGAGCTGCGGTAGCAAGCTCCAAAACATGAGCTGGTTCTGCTAAACACATGTGAACACGCTGTCCTGGACAAGCATGACCACATAGTAGTCTTATGATAAAACACTACCGAGTTCAGGTGGGGAACCATCATCGAGGATATTGGAGTCTTGTGCATGATCTAGAATTAGCACAACAAGCTCCTTTTCCTTGAACAAATCAATCAGTGGCTTGGTGTGCTAGGAACACATATAGAATGGAGGTAGCGAGCCAATCAAACCATAGCATACTTCGCACATGCATGACTGACTTGGGATGGTTCCAGAGAAAACAAAAACAATCTTTCTCGGATCCACGGCGACACCTTACATCAAGTGCACGTGAATTAAAGAAAGTCACTTCTTTCATCCAAACATATCCTTCATGAGATAGCACGAAGAAAATGCTAGCACAAGTTTCCAACACTAACTTAATGTTCAACACGAGTCATGGAGAAGATAAGAATGTTGCCGATGGGCTCAGCAACAATTTATCAAAATTCCAATGGAGATGGACTTCCATAATTATGTGAACAAGTGATAGCATTGGTCAGACCCAAAAGATATAATGGTGTATGCTCGAGGGATCAACCGCGAGTAAGACAACATTATGAACATCATTGGTTCTGATTTGATTTGATATTAGCCCATACTCAAATCAAAGTTTGGTTAAGATGATAGGTCCATTAATTGATCACGAGGACCAATCGATGAAAAAATCATCTTTCTACAACAAACACACACACAAGAGATATCCTTTGGTAAGAACTAAGTCAGGCAAGCTTTTATCTTCCAACTCTCTAAGTTGTTGTTTAGCTTAACCAACTAGCTCAGGGATATCCAACACGGATTCTTGGAGAAGGGGTGGTTTACAAGAATACCAACATGATCACGAACTCAACATAGCGGTCAGGTGACGACCTGGTGATACTTCCGAGAAGATATTCGGAAAATCACGTACCACCGATATGTTGCTAAGCTCGAGAACAATCTTGCTTTTCAGGGCAAGACGATATGACCAAGGAAGTGATGGATTGGCACAATCCTATCTCATTAATCGAGGAGTGCACCAGGGAAAATGGACTAGGTCGCACGATAAATCTTAGGATGACGATTCAATAACCGGCATACTAAGGATGAGGGTATTGTCCATTAACTACCAAGCAACGGGGTTGCTAGGAGTATTGATTTCACACATCAGAGTTCACTTGTCAGCATTCTGATTACAACCAACACGGAGACCGAGAGATGAATAATGATGGCGAGAAGTATCACTACATCAAGAATTCATGAGAGATTGTGCAATTCTCACATCATTCTTGATATGAAAGAGGGTGACACTCCAAGGTAGAACAGATCAAAGGCTGGATTGGCAATTTGATCTGCGGAATACAACTACTTTGACCCAATCCTCGAAATGGATGAGGTACTGGAGTTTTTTTTCTCCTAGTCATTCCGGAATAGAACGACTTGACGGACTACAAGAATAATAGGCATCGATGAACGAATGGACACATACCCTTGACTATCAATTGATAGACGAAGGTCAGAAAACAACTAAAGAGGGACAACTCAAAGAAACATACGATTTTCTGAGTTGTGGGTGCATAGATTAGCATGTCGAACGAGTTCAACATATTTCTTCCGGATAACCCATGCAGAAAGGTAGAACTGGCAGAGTCACAATATGAATGGAGTACTCCTCAAGAGCGAACTGGTTGTGATCTTTTGGTTAAAAGAACTTCTGCCATAATGGTTCATGGTATTTGGAAGAAGGAAATACCACGGACCTCGAGGACTGTCGCAAGGTTACTAATATCCTAAAGGTATGAGCAACACTATCAACACGAGGTAAGTAGAGTGAATCTTGGGTCAAGAACCCAAGAGTAGAATACCTACTACTAAATAGCATCACGAGATGCTTTCGAGAATGGTGGCCAGAATCATCACACCGGGAACACAAAACATGGCTAGATTACTAGGTGACTCCCTAAAACACCTAGGGTCATAATAATAGCTCCAACATATATACCGAGGCAATAGAGTGCCTCAACGCACCGGTAGTGTGCTTAATCTGGCCAAAGGGACGCAAAAATAGAGGGAAAGGATTTTGCAAATGCATCAGATTGTTTAGAAACTTGGGATGACTCGGACAGCATTACGGCTGTAAATGCTCAAAAAGGGTTTGAGACATCCTGCAAAATGGTGGCATAGCCACTTAACATCACAATAGCAGGGTTCCGAGACCAACTGCTAACACAGGAAAATACTAGGAACTGAACTGAGACTTGAATCCATCAATCCTAAGATTCTACGGATTAGTAACACGTGATCCTGATAGAAAGACAAGAATCCTAGTTCTTAATCCCCGTAGAAGAGAAGAGGTTGAGTCAGACTAGAGGGCATAAGGTAAAGGAGTAAAAAGAGCCTTACGTTCCCTTCCACAATCAATTCCCTTAAATAACTAAAGCATTTCTAGACTCAACTTCGACCAGTTTGGCTTGGTAATCCTACAGGCAGTCAGGCTCTGATACCAAAGCTGTCAGGACCCCGATTCCAAGTCACATTGATCTAGCCGGTAGCACCTCATATCACTTTGCGGCCTCACGCACGGTATTCCCACGGGTGTCGCCTTACCCTGGCCCGGGACCGTTTGCGTCTTTTGGCTCACATATATGATAGTGTCGCTAGCATCCATATGACAGAGAACCCGGGCCGACATGACTAGTCGTGAACCCAAAGTGGCACTAACTTACGGGGACAGGCATACATGAATCAACATCGAGCATGTCGGTCAGTAGCGTGCGAATCCGGGCTGTAGCACTAGGCTAACAGGACTCCGGTGAACCGGGCTGTAGCAGGCTAGGCAGGACTCCGGATGTCACCGCGTGACATTTCCCAGAAGGGATAGACACAGGAACGAAGTGAATCACATGCCGGCCAGTGAAGTGTTCCGGAGCAGTAGTGCTGGGCTAGCAGGACTCCGGTGAACCGGGCTGTAGTGGACTACTATGGCTCATGGAAGCACAAGACTACATTTCCCCATAAGAGAGGCTACCAAGGATAAACAACTAGGTTGTCGGATCCCACACATACCAAGCATTTCAATCATACACACAATATGCTCGATATGTGCAAATACAACATGGCATCACAACAAGACTCTACGACTCAGAGTATTTATTCATTAGGCTCCGAAGAGCGAGATATTACAAACATGGGTCTCATGACCCAACATTCAGAGCATACAAGTCAAACACATGCGGAAGCTTAACATGTCTGAGTACAGACATCTACAAATGAAAAAGGCTGAGAAGCCTGACTATCTACCAGATCCTGCCGAGGGCACAAGAACGTAGCTGAGGTATCAAGCTAAACGTCGAAGTCCACACGGAACTACTAGCGAGACTGACGTCTCTCTGCAAAACATAAAATAAGCAAACGTGAGTACAAATGTACCTAGCAAGACTTACATCAGAACTATCTACATATGCATCGGTATCAACAAAGGGGGTGGTGGAGTTTAACTGCAGCAAGCCAGCTTTGACTCGGTGGCTATCCTGAACTACGACTGCAAGTAACTCTTTTGGGGTGGAGCACACGAGTCCACATATTCACCATATCAATACACCACTATGGATCCGCTCCCGTCTCCCTACGAGAACGCCATCCATAGCACTCACGCTTATCTTGCGCTTTTTAGAGTATCCACTTTCACTTGTCTATGAACTGTACAGGCAACCCAGAAGTCCTTTACCGCGGACACGGCTATTCGAATAGATGATGTTAACCCTGCAGGGGTGTACTTCGTCACACACGCTCTCGCCACTTACCACCATGTACACGTCGTGTACCTCGGCAACCTTCAAGCGGAAGCCTGGCGAGGGAGTCGGCCATGACCTGACTAACCACACAAGTCTCTCGTCCAGGTTTATCGCCTATTCGGGTTCCATCCGCAAGGAGATCCGGCCGGGGTGTCGCTCACGGCCCCAAACGATGTGTGCAGGGTTCCCGAGCCCACCATCCGGGTGCCACTCGGTACACCAAGCCACGTGTGCCTAGTCTGTCCCAAGCCCACCTGTACCGGATGCCACTTGGTAGACTACTAACACTACCTACAAACACCAAAAACTAGTTGCAACTCCTGGACAGAGATCAAGTTGATTAATAAGTCGAGAGGGGCACTTAAGCATTCCAATGTGTGGTAGTAACTGTTCATGGATCACAAACACAGAACTCAGTTCCTTAGGACGGTTTCAATGAGACAACCCACCATGTACTCCTACATGGCCTCTCACCGCTACCTTTACCAAATCGTGTTCACACACTTAGCTCTCAACAGTAAGACATGTTCACCACATTCCAATTCATCCCCGATGAATCAGACCTGACACAACTCTAAGCAATAGCAGGCATGACAAACAAGCATGAATGAGTAGGCACATCAGGGCTCAAACAACTCCTACTCATGCTAGTGGGTTTCATATATTTACTGTGGCAATGACAGGTCATGCAGAGGATAAAGGGGTTCAGCTACCGCAGCAAGTAACAGATGAATCGTTGTTGTCCTAATGCAGTAAAAGAGAGCAGGAGCGAGAGAGTGGGATTTTATCGGAATGAACAAGGGGGTTTTGCTTGCCTGACACTTCCGAAGATAGTATAGCTCTTCATCGGTGTCATCGATCGCATCGTCGAAGCAACGTCTACTGAGAGGGGACAACACCGGCAAACAGAGAAGAAACACGATCAATGCAATGCACAATATGATGCATGCTATGACATGGCAATATGAATGTGTTTTGAGCTAATGCAACTAGCAACATATTAAATGGAGTTGGTTTGAACCTTAGGTTCAAATTCAAACTTCATATGTGAGGGTTTAAATACCTTTATATGATTTGGTTTAAACAGCAGCCATAAGTTGTTCGAACATGCATGAAAATGGTACAGATGGATAGATTGGATTTTTCTGATCATTTTTCATATATAAATATTTTCATTCTGAGCTATAGATTATTTTCTATGATTTTTTGAAGTTTGTGGTATTTTCTGGAATTTCCTGTATAAAAATAATTCCAGTAATTAAATTAATGCGTCAGCATTGCGTCAGGGTGACGTCAGCTGGTCAGCGGGGTCGTCCAGGTCAAACCTGGCGTGTGGGGTCCACACGTCAGTGTCACTGTTAGTTAACTAACTAATTTAGAATTAATTAAAAGTTAATCCAGGTTAATTAGCAGGCGGGCCCAACTTGTCATTGACTCAGGGGAGGGGCTCAGCCTGGGTCAAACGGGGTCAACTCGCCGGCGTTTAGCCGCCGGCGAGGCCAGACGCGGCGGCGAACCACGGGTTTGCCCTACGGGCGCCGTTTGGCACGCGGAGCACAGCTACGGGATGCGGACACTCGTCCGCATCCAACCGTGGGGGTGGCGCGGCCGGGGAGTGGCCGGAGTGGCGCCGGTGACGAGCTTTGCGGCGGCCGGAGTTGGCAGAGAGCGGGGACGCGGTTGCGGTGGCCGTGGCGATGTGCGTTTAGCACCTACGGCGTCTACGTGGTGCGGTGAGTACGATGGAAGCATGCCCGGGGCCAAATGGTCACCGGAGCAGCACCGGCGACGAGCGCGGGCGACAGCGGGGTTCGGTCTCCGGCGGAGCGACGGCTACAGCGTGCAAATGGAGCGCAGAGGAGGGGGGTTCGGGTCAGTGGCTCACCGCGAGTCGGACGAGCAGGTCGGCGAGCTCGGAGACGGTCCGGAGCGGGCGGTGCGGCGGAGGCGATCTCCGGCGGCCCGAGGTTGGAGAAGAGCTCGGGTCGTCGCTTGGGGCGTTCGGCGTCGCGTGCGTCGATGGAGATGGCGATGGCGATGAGGCGGAGCTTGGGGGCGCGTCGGAGAGGCAAGGGGAGCACGGTGGGCGCGACTACGTCGGTGGGACGGCGACGGCTGCTTCGGCCATGGCGAGGAGAGGGCGAGAGAGAGAACCAGGGGGGAATGAGGTATCGGGGCGGTCGAGCGGGCGACGTGGGCGTCGTCCAGATCCTCCAGAGGCACGGGCGGCAAGCAGGAGACGCCGTGGCGCGCGCGGCGGCGTCGTGGTGCCCCTCCTCTGCCTACTGGCAGAGGTGGGGGATGACTGGCATGGCGCTGGGCTGGCCAGCTGGGCTGCGACACGTGAAGCCAGGTAGGTATCCTTTCTCTCCTTTTTTTATTTGTTTCTGTTTTCTAATATTCTGTAGTCTTTAGGGCTTTATTAAAAATACTTAGACACTTCCTAAACTCATGAAACTACTCATGATCACTGTTGGGAATATATCCTACAGTAAACATTTTAGTTTATGACTATTTGAGCATTTAAAATATTTAATAGCATTTAAATGCCCAAATGCAAATAGAGTATGATTTAATCCAGAGCCCAGATATGTCATGGAAAAATGTGCAGCACCTCTGGTTATTGTTTCCAGCATTTTCCAGAAATAATGAACATTTTTAAAAGCCATTTGGATTTACTGGAAATATTTTGGTTGAACCTAGTGAATTCCTTTAATGCTAGGGTTTAGGCAATCCCCATTTCAATTTTCTGCAAAATTCAAACATGATGCACACATGAAGCTAGCCTAGTGCAATACGAGAAGCTGGGGATGTGACATATTTCCCCAGTGACGAATTTGTAAAAATCGTCTATTCAGAAGCTGGGGATGTGACATATTTCCCCAGTGACGCCACCACCTGACCAACCCGTCATTAGCCAGAAGTGACTGTGTGTCCTGGGACTGTATGTCCTTTGGTTTAAATACCAAGCCGCTCCAACCAAACGTACAACTGTCACAACAGTTGGAACTGGTCTACCAAATCACTGTCTTCACCGAGCTACTGGTGCTATTTCCTAAACCCTTTCATTTCCTTGCTCATGTGTTGATGAAATTGATCGTTACTGTTTGAAGACTTTGAGTGAAGACTTTCTCAATTTTCTCAATCCTATTTCTTCAGTCATCTTGTCTTCAGCCTGCCTATCCTGGTTACACGCTACCTGTGCTTTGTGTATGTTTCATTTCATCATGATGACTATGCTACTGTCTTGTTATACATACACCTGAGTACTTATTCCGCTGCTAGTAGTTCGTCACTTAGCAAATTCCTGAAGTTGTATTTCCCCAGTGACGAATTTGTAAAAATCGTCTATTCACCCCCCCCCCCCCCCTAGTCGATATAACGCAGTTTCACCTATCCATGGTCATGCTAAAATTATTCCTGAAGGCATGTATGCAAGTCTCAATGGTACAATGGACCTGATCGAGGATCGAACCATTTCTCTGAGTCCAGATACTCCAACATCCATTGATGAAGATCTAATTGATGAAATCATACTGATATCTATCTTTTGCATGAGTTAAAAGATATTAATATGATGTAATAAAAATGTTTACATTGTTTAAAAAATGTTTTGTACATTCCAAAAATGTTTCAATGTGCATTTGAAAAATGTTTAACGTGTAGTAAAAAATACCTTGTATTTGAAAAAAATGTCAATCTTGTATTAAAGAAAATGTTTAACGTATACAAAAATTATGTTCCTAATGTTTATGATAAATATACGATATGTACGAAAAATGTAGACAAGTGTTGAAATAAGATAACAAATAACCCGAAGGAACCAAAGAAAACTGGCAAAAATCCAAGAAAGGAACAATGAAAACAGAACAGATTAAGAAGAAACAAGAAAATTGAGCGAAACCCAAGATACCCAATGCAAATAGTAAAAAATAATAAGAAGAAAACCATATCTATTCTATATCTATACCTACTAACAAAGAGGCTATCGCTTCTTCCTCCAAAATTTTCGTCCGACCGTGAAAACGTTTGGTTCGTCCGTCGTTGTAGTTTTTTTGTGTACATGAGAACCGTCGGCAGAATGGGCCTCAGCCCAATCACGTGGTGGCCCAGCCAGTCTTGGGGAGGAGCAAAAAAATTGTGTGCTGCCGAACTCGAACCCTTGACCTTATGTTCAAATCTGGAGGACGCCACCACCTGACCAACCCGTCATTAGCCAGAAATGACTGTGTGTCCTGGGACTGTGTGTCCTTTGTTTTAAATACCAAGCCGCTCCAACCAAAAGTAGAACTGTCACGGCAGTTGGAACTGGTCTACCAAATCACTGTCTTCACCGAGCTACTGGTTCTTTTTCCTCAACCCTTTCATTTCCTTGCTAATGTGTTGATGAAATTGATCGTTACGGTTTGAAGACTTTGACTGAAGACTTTCTCGATTTTCTCAGTCCTATTTCTTCAGTCATCTTGTCTTCAGCCTGCCTATCCTGGTTACACGCTAGCTGTGCTCTGTGTATGTTTCATTTCATCGTGATGACTATGCTACTGTCCTGTTATGCATACACCTGAGTACTTATTCCGCTGCTACTAGTTCGTCACTTAGCAAATGTCTCAAGTTGTATTTCCCCAGTGACGAATTTGTAAAAATCGTCTATTCACCCCCCCTAGTCGATATAACGCACTTTCACCTATCCATGTTCATGCTAAAATTATTCCTGAAGGCGTGTATGCAAGTCTCAATGGTACAATGGACCTGATCGAGGATCAACCCATTTCTCTGAGTCCAGATACTCCAACATCCATTGATGAAGATCTTCATGATGAAATCATACTGATATCTATCTTTTGCATGAGTTAAAAGATATTAATATGATGTAACAAAAATGTTTACATTGCTTAAAAATGTTTTGTACATTCCAAAAATGTTTCAATGTGCATTTGAAAAATGCTTAACGTGGAGTAAAAAATACCTTGTATTTGAAAAAAATGTCAATCTTGTATTAAAGAAAATGTTTAACGTATACAAAAATTATGTTCCTAATTTTTATGATAAATATACAACGTGTACGAAAAATATAGACATGTGTTGAAATAAAATAACAAATAACCCAAAGGAACCAAAGAAAACTGGCAAAAATCCAAGAAAGGAACAATGAAAACAGAACAGATTAAGAAGAAACGAGAAAATTGAGGGAAACACGAGAAACCCAATGCAAATAGTAAAAAATAATAAGAAGAAAACCATATCTATTCTATATCTATACCTACTAATAAAGAGGCTATCGCTTCTTCCTCCAAAATTTTCGTCCGACTGTGAAAACGTTTGGTTCGTCCGTCGTTGTAATTTTTTTGTGTACATGAGAACCGTCGGCAGGATGGGCCTCAGCCCAATCACGTGGTGGCCCAGCCAGTCTTGGGGAGGAACAAAAAAAATTGTGTGCTGCCGAACTCGAACCCATGACCTTATGTTCAAATCTGGAGGACGCCACCACCTGACCAACCCGTCATTAGCCAGAAATGACTGTGTGTCCTTTGGTTTTAAATACCAAGCCGCTCCAACCAAACGTACCTGTCACAGCAGTTGGAATTGGTCTACCAAATCACTGTCTTCACCGAGCTACTGGTTTTATTTCCTAAACCCTTTCATTTTCTTGCTCGTGCGTTGATGAAATTAATCGTTACTGTTTGAAGACTTTGACTGAAGACTTTGACTGAAGACTTTCTCAATTTTCTCAATCCTATTTCTTCAGTCATCTTGCCTTCAGCCTGCCTATCCTGGTTACACGCTACCTGTGCTCTTTGTATGTTTTATTTCATCATGATGACTATGCTACTATCTTGTTATGCATACACCTGAGTATTTATTCCGTTGCTAGTAGTTCGTCACTTAGCAAATTCCTCAAGTTGTATTTCCCCAGTGACGAATTTGTAAAAATCGTCTATTCACCCCCCTAGTCGATATAACGCACTTTCACCTATCCATGGTCTTGCTAAAATTATTCCTGAAGGCGTGTATGCCAGTCTCGATGGTACAATGGACCTGATCGAGGATCGAACCATTTCTCTGAGTCCAGATACTCCAACATCCATTGATGAAGATCTTCATGGTGAAATCATACTGATATCTGCCTTTTGCATGAGTTAAAAGATATTAATATGATGTAATAAAAATGTTTACACTGTTTAAAAAATATTTTGTACATTCCAAAAATGTTTCAATGTGCATTTGAAAAATGTTTAACGTGTAGTAAAAAATACCTTGTATTTGAAAAAAATGTCAATCTTGTATTAAAGAAAATGTTTAACGTATACGAAAATTATGTTCCTAATGTTTATGATAAATATACAATGTGTACGAAAAATATAGACACGTGTTGAAATACGATAACAAATAACCCGAATGAACCAAAGAAAACTGGCAAAAATCCAAGAAAGGAACAATGAAAACAGAACAGATTAAGAAGAAACGAGAAAATTGAGGGAAACCCGAGAAACCCAATGCAAATAGTAAAAAATAATAAGAAGAAAACCATATCTATTCTATATCTATACCTACTAATAAAGAGGCTATCACTTCTTCCTCCAAAATTTTCGTTCGTCTGTGAAAACGTTTGGTTCGTCCGTCGTTGTAATTTTTTTGTGTACATGAGAACCGTCGGCAGGATTGGCCTCAGCCCAATCACGTGGTGGCCCAGCCAGTCTTGGGGAGGAGCAAAAACTTTGTGTGCTGCCGAACTCGAACCCTTGACCTTATGTTCAAATCTGCAGGACGCCACCACCTGACCAACCCGTCATTAGCCAGAAGTGACTGTGTGTCCTGGGACTGTATGTCCTTTGGTTTAAATACCAAGCCGCTCCAACCAAACGTACAACTGTCACAACAGTTGGAACTGGTCTACCAAATCACTGTCTTCACCGAGCTACTGGTGCTATTTCCTAAACCCTTTCATTTCTTTGCTCATGTGTTGATGAAATTGATCGTTACTGTTTGAAGACTTTGACTGAAGACTTTCTCAATTTTCTCAATCCTATTTCTTAAGTCATCTTGTCTTCAGCCTGCCTATCTTGGTTACACGCTACATGTGCTCTGTGTATGTTTCATTTCATCGTGATGACTATGCTACTGTCTTGTTATGCATACACCTGAGTACTTATTCTGCTGCTAGTAGTTCGTCACTTAGCAAATTCCTCAAGTTGTATTTCCCCAGTGACGAATTTGCAAAAAATCGTCTATTCACCCCCCCCCCCCTCTAGTCGATATAACGCACTTTCACCTATCCATGGTCATGCTAAAATTATTCCTGAAGGCGTGTATGCAAGTCTCAATGGTACAATGGACCTGATCGAGGATCAAACCATTTCTCTAAGTCCAGATACTCCAACATCCATCGATGAAGATCTTCATGATGAAATCATACTGATATCTATCTTTTGCATGAGTTAAAAGATATTAATATGATGTAATAAAAATGTTTACATTGTTTAAAAAATGTTATGTACATTCCAAAAATGTTTCAATGTGCATTTGAAAAATGTTTAATGTGTAGGAAAAATTACCTTGTATTTGAAAAAAATGTCAATCTTGTTTTAAAGAAAATGTTTAACATATACAAAAATTATGTTCCTAATGTTTATGATAAATATACGATGTGTACGAAAAATATAGACATGTGTTGAAATAAGATAACAAATAACCCGAAGGAACCAAAGAAAACAGGCAAAAATCCAAGAAAGGAAAAATGAAAACAGAACAGATTAAGAAGAAACGAGAAAATTGAGGGAAACCCGAGAAACCCAATGCAAATAGTAAAAAATAATAATAAGAAAACCATATATATTCTATATCTATACCTACTAATAAAGAGGCTATCGCTTCTTCCTCCAAAAATTTCGTCCGTCTATGAAAACGTTTGGTTCGTCCGTTGTTGTAATTTTTTTGTGTACATGAGAACCGTCGGCAGGATGGGCCTCAGCCCAATCACGTGGTGGCCCAGCCAGTCTTGGGGAGGAGCAAAAAAATTGTGTGCTGCCAAACTCGAACCCTTGACCTTATGTTCAAATCTGGGGGACGCCACCACCTGACCAACCCGTCATTAGCCAGAAATGACTGTGTGTCCTGGGACTATGTGTCCTGGGACTGTGTGTCCTTTGGTTTGAATACCAAGCCGCTCCAATCAAATGTACAACTGTCATGGCAGTTGGAACTGGTCTACCAAATCACTGTCTTCACCGAGCTACTGGTTTTATTTCCTCAACCCTTTCATTTCCTTGCTCATGTGTTGATGAAATTGATCGTTACTGTTTGAAGACTTTGACTGAAGACTTTCTCAATTTTCTCAATCCTATTTCTTAAGTCATCTTGTCTTCAGCCTGCCTATCTTGGTTACACGCTACATGTGCTCTGTGTATGTTTCATTTCATCGTGATGACTATGCTACTGTCTTGTTATGCATACACCTGAGTACTTATTCTGCTGCTAGTAGTTTGTCACTTAGCAAATTTCTCAAGTTGTATTTCCACAGTGACGAATTTGCAAAAAATCGTCTATTCACCCCCCCCCCCTCTAGTCAATATAACGCACTTTCACCTATCCATGGTCATGCTAAAATTATTCCTGAAGGCGTGTATGCAAGTCTCAATGGTACAATGGACCTGATCGAGCATCAAACCATTTCTCTAAGTCCAGATACTCCAACATCCATCGATGAAGATCTTCATGATGAAATCATACTGATATCTATCTTTTGCATGAGTTAAAAGATATTAATATGATGTAATAAATTTGTTTACATTTGTTTAAAAAATGTTTTGTACATTCCAAAAATGTTTCAATGTGCATTTGAAAAATGTTTAATGTGTAGGAAAAATTACCTTGTATTTGATAAAAAATGTCAATCTTGTTTTAAAGAAAATGTTTAACATATACAAAAATTATGTTCCTAATGTTTATGATAAATATACGATGTGTACGAAAAATATAGACATGTGTTGAAATAAGATAACAAATAACCCGAAGGAACCAAAGAAAACAGGCAAAAATCCAAGAAAGGAACAATGAAAACAGAACAGATTAAGAAGAAACGAGAAAATTGAGGGAAACCCGAGAAACCCAATGCAAATAGTAAAAAATAATAAGAAGAAAACCATATCTATTCTATATCTATACCTACTAATAAAGAGGCTATCGCTTCTTCCTCCAAAAATTTCGTCCGTCTATGAAAACGTTTGGTTCGTCCCTTGTTGTAATTTTTTTGTGTACATGAGAACCGTCGGCAGGATGGGCCTCAGCCCAATCACGTGGTGGCCCAGCTAGTCTTGGGGAGGAGCAAAAAAATTGTGTGCTGCCGAACTCAAACCCTTGACCTTATGTTCAAATCTGAGGACGCCACCACCTGACCAACCCGTCATTAGCCAGAAATGACTGTGTGTCCTGGGACTGTGTGTCCTTTAGTTTAAATACCAAGCCGCTCCAACCAAACGTACAACTGTCACGGCAGTTGGAACTGGTCTACCAAATCACTGTCTTCACTGAGCTACTGGTTCTATTTCCTCAACCCTTTCATTTCCTTGCTCATGTGTTGATGAAATTGATCGTTACTATTTGAGGACTTTGACTGAAGACTTTCTCAATTTTCTCAATTCTATTTCTTAAGTCATCTTATCTTCAGCCTGCCTATCCTGGTTACACGCTACCTGTGCTCTGTGTATATTTCATTTCATCGTGATGACTAATACACCTGAGTACTTATTCCGCTGCTAGTAGTTTGTCACTTAGCAAATTCCTCAAGTTGTATTTCCCCAGTGACGAATTTGTAAAATTCGTCTATTCACCCCCCCCCCTCTAGTCGATATAACGCACTTTCACCTATCCATGGTCATGCTAAAATTATTCCTGAAGGCGTGTATGCAAGTCTCAATGTTACAATGGACCTGATCGAGGATCAAACCATTTCTCTGGGTCCAGATACTCCAACATCCATTGATGAAGATCTTCATGATGAAATCATACTGATATCTGTCTTTTGCATGAGTTAAAAGATATTAATATGATGTAATAAAAATGTTTTCATTGTTTAAAAAATGTTTTGTACATTCCAAAAATGTTTCAATGTGCATTTGAAAAATGTTTAACGTGTAGTAAAAATACCTTGTTTTTGAAAAAAAATGTCAATTTTGTATTAAAGAAAATGTTTATCGTTTACAAAAATTATATTCCTAATGTTTATGATAAATATACAATGTGTACGAAAAATATAGACATGTGTTGAAATAAGATAACAAATAACCCGAAGGAACTAAAGAAAACTGGCCAAAATCCAAGAAAGGAACAATGCGAAACCGAACATATTAAGAAGAAACGAGAAAATTGAGGGAAACCCGAGAAACCCAATGCAAATAGTAAAAAATAATAAGAAGAAAACCATATCTATTCTATATCTATACCTACTAATATATAGGCTATCGCTTCTCCTCCAAAATTTTCGTCCGTCTATAAAAACTTTTGGTTCGTCCGTCGTTGTAATTTTTTTGTGTACATGAGAACCGTCGGCAGGATGGGCCTCAGCCCAATCACGTGGTGGCCCAGCCAGTCTTGGGGAGGAGAAAAAAATTGTGTGCTGCCGAACTCAAAACTTTGACCTTATGTTCAAATCTGGAGGACACCACCACCTGACCAACCCGTCATTAACCAGAAATTAGGGATTCTTTTGTTTTATATTATCCCACATCGCCCCCTTACACAAAATCTGATTGATTTATATACATCTACTCTCCGTTCCGAATTACTAGTTTTAGATTTGTCTAGATACGGATGTATCTAGTACTAAAATAAGTCTAGATACATCCGTATCTAGACAAATCTAAGACAAGTAATTCGGAACGGAGGGAGTACCAGTTAATACCAATAAGCCGGTTAGAGAATCGGAAAGGAGTTGATCTGGAGTAAATTATGGATGTTGGGGGAGAGAGACTAATTAAGCGAGCATGGCAAAAAAAAAGACTTATTAAGCGAGCGATATATAAGGACAGATTAAGCAGGGCCGAATTAATGAGAGCGAGACAATTTAATAAATCGACGCATGCATGCAGAATTAGTATGAGGTATTAAGGAATCTCGAATTAAGGAGATTGAGGCGGGTCAAATTAATGATAGAGATCATGCAAACTGGATTAACAGGGAAGAATTAAGGAAGGTCGTATTCATGAGATAGACGATTAACAAATCCGCACATGCATGCAAAGATTAACGGGATATAAAGATCCGTGGATGATGTGGTACAATTGAGAAAGACCTTATTAATTTAATCGGTGGAAAAAAGGCAGGCCGTGTCATCCACAAGCATCCATGAACCCAGGTTCGAATTATGCTGCACATATGGGCTTTACAAATTTCCTCGATAAAGGTCTGTCATGATGTGCCTTTTTTTGTTTTTGTTTTGAGTACTCCATAGCCGAGCTGGCCCGAACAGGTTTACGACCGTGTATGAAACATGGCTTGTTGCAAACTAATTTGTAGCACCTCGCCCCTTTTAATTAAATTCCACCAATTCATATAGGCCAGTGACTTGTAGGATCAACAAGGAGCCTCATTGTGGTAGCTGTATGATACAAGAAAATAGAGGCTGTAATAAAGCCCCCCTTTTTGAAAAAGAAAATAGAGGCTAAAGGAAAATTGTGGTTGTATGATACAAGAAAATAGAGGCTAAAGGAAATAAACGGAAAAATAGAAAGGAAAGGTGCTTCCAACAAGGAGAAAGGAAACATATGCTAATTGCATGAAAAAGTGTCCCAATCGAGTCCGCACACCAATCGTCTCCGGACCACCGCCTCCATAGGTTAGGGCAGCCAACGCCTCCTCCATACCCGTCTCAGGCCTGAAGAGGCGGTGATGGCATCTCGTGCCACTGGTCAAAATTGCATCGGATGCAGGAACATGGTCGGTCGTAGAGGGCTCCGAGGTGTGATCCATCGACATGCTTTACTAAAGCAGCAGGGTAAGCAAGCGGTCAGTCAAGTAATAATCTCATATTAACAAGATCTGCTATGCACGTGATCATTAAACCGCAACAACTCATTAACTAAAAAGTAGCTATTTTGATCGGTGTATTTTTTTGTTACCTTTGCACCCAGTCATCCATATGTTTCTAATGCCGATATGACTACAGTTTGATAGTGCGCCAATCGTATCCATGTTCTATCGATGAGGTGGTCTAAATGACTTAAATGACGATGGCCTAACTACTGCTAGAGTATGATCATGGCAAGCTCAATATGGCCGCCGTTTTACTATATACTCCATATAAACAAGGAGGACCTCACGATTTCCACCACAGGCCGCATGATGCAAGTCTGCCGTGCTAAAACCGATGGCACCCGTCACCAACACAAGAGGAAAATGACTCATTCTTCACTGTTTACTTTGTAGGGATACACGTGCGTTGTGCTTATGATGAAAAGCACATCGTCATGGGACGGATCACGTCGGCATGAATAGATGGATAGTGTCGTGGTTTTGTCACGGTAGATGTCCTTAGTATCAGGACTTAGTCGTGAGGCCAGCGCATCTATGTAGTAGCTTGAGAGGGGTTGAGCGAAATCGAGAGACGCAACACAAGATGAGGATTTAGACAGCTTCGGGCCCCGGGAAACATCATCCGGTAATAACCCTACATGCTATTTGAGGCTAGATCTCATTACACTCATGAGGAAGTCGCCGTAAACCGGCTCTCCTCTAATTGTGTCTAGCCCTAGAAATTATTGATTATTGCCTGTCCCTCTTTGGGGAGCCCTGCCCCTCCTTATATATGTTGAAGGGGCGGGTTACATGTGGAGTCCTATTAGGATTAGGACTAGTCTATCTCTAATACAAACCGGATACAAGTTCAGGTCTTAACTCCTTGTAAGACAAATATTCCTCACGCCTTTTCTTGTAAACCGGCCCACCATAGTATGAATCGGCCTTCATGAACCGCCCGTTGGGCCACCGGGTCTTGTCGCTCCTCTGACCCGCCTGCCGGATTACCAATGAATCGTAAACCGCCAGGTCCAAACGGGTCGCCAGTGGGTCGTCAATTCTTAGCCGGGTCTCAAGTAAACCGCCAAGTCCGGCCGGGTTATACTTCCGGCCGGTTTACGCCGCGGGGTATATCCCCGACATTAGCCCCCAGTTTAATTTGGATTTATCCATGTTAAACTGATCATGTAAAACAAACACAAGAACAAATTTGACAGACTATGCTCCGGGTTAAGAATTATTGTAAACCGGCATCTGATCATCCTTATGTCCTTGTCATTTCCTCCTTCTAGAAAATTCGAGTCAATAGATCAGCTTCATAATCAATTTGCTTGCAGAAGATATTTCGTAAATAAGGAATCCATTTGAATCGGCCTTCAATGCTCTGACTTGACAAAAATATTGGTCTTCAAATATTCAACTGATATCCGCCGGTTTGAAAATGTAGAACTTGCCGGTTTATCATTGTCAAAATTGCCGGTTTATAAATATTGATGGCACCGGGTCATAATTGTTGTCGACACCGGGTCATGTAACTGATCTTCCTGATTTGCTCAAAACTGATAAACTGAAGACGTTCCTCCTTTATATGCATAATACCTGTAGCCCCCAAGTCTTAAGAGGAGAACATAGTGATAACTTAAGACTTGCTCTAATAAGTGTTTTCAACCTTGAAGAAATCCGGTTTGTTCATCTCAATCATATAAACTGAATACTCCATATATGTAGCCCCCGAGTGCCGGGTTGTCATGCTTGCAGCAACCTGGGACTTGTAATTGCTTATAAAAACTTCAATCAGTGTAGCCCCCAAGGGCCGGGTCATTATGCAATAATGAGCGGGGACTTTGTAAATATAATCATGTAGACTTGAGCAGTGATGTGTAGCTCCCAAGGGCCGGCTTAGTAAGATAATACTGAACTGGGACTTGATATATACTTCAATGAAAATAACATCTTATAATGTAGCTTCCATCGTAGGGCTTGAACCCACGTCCACAAGGTTAAGAGCTTTGTGCTTTACCAACTGAGCAGTGGATCTTTCAATATAATGGACGAAAACTTGTGTACCTTGAATGTTGACATGGTGCATGCTTGCAGCGACATGAGACTTGCATGTAATCTCAGTTTGAATAATGTAGCCCCCAAGTGTCATGGTGCATGCTTGCAGCGACATGAGACTTGTATGTAATCTCAATTTGAATAATGTAGCCCCCAAGTGCCGGGTTGTAAGCCTGCAGCGACTCGAGACTATTCCTTTCATTGTAGAATAAATCATATCTTTTGATAAAATAATAGCCATTGCGCTAAAGCGACTTTGAAAGCCTCAATAATACCGGTTATTAATAACCATAAAAATCCAGCCATGTTGGATATTCAAGATAATATAATCCGGTATGAAAACCTTATTCATTCAATATCATAATGAAAATTCAGCCAAGTTTGGCTATTTTAATAATATAACCCAATGATTTATAAGCGCATGATTCCAATGGCGCAATCCAAATATATACTGGCGACTTATAGTCCAAAGCCAGGCCGGTTTAATAAACACCGGATAATTTATCATCATGCTTTATTCAACCTGTTTCTGCATACAACAAGTTTAAAGTGTCCCGGCGGTTTACCGCCGGACGGGTCATAATGCCCAACATATAACCCGGGTTTATAACCAAGGCTGCACTTAAGAATAATCAAATATGAAATATATCATACATGTGACATTGAATCACATCGTTGGTTTACCAACTTTTTGTAGTAAGAGTGATAACCCCAATCTTGAGTACTGATAACTCCTTCCATATTATGCCGGTTTATGATAAAACTGTGCCGGGTTGTGATAAACACCGGATTAACCATATATAATACTCGCGACTTGTAGTCAAAACCAGACCGGGTTGATAATCTCCGGATTATGACTGATCATATACTGACAACTTGTAGTTGACAGCCCAACCGGGTTGATAAACACTGGTTTGAAAACATCACAAATCTTAGCAAAAGAAAAAGAAACTTAGCAAAAGGCAAATAAAATCGTTGTAGTCGAGGCTTTTCACGGGCTGCCAGGCCCCAAATTTGATCAAGAGGTGTTGCTATGGTTCGGGTTCGACCAAGCCCCCAAGTGATGTTGTGGCATTACGCTGATCAAAAGGCATTGCTATGGTTCGGGTTCGACCAAGCCCCCAAGTGATGTTGTGGCTTTACTCCGATCAAGAGGCGTAGCCATGGTTCGGGTTTGACCATGCTCCCAAGTGATGTTGTGGCATTACGCCGATCAAGAGGCGTGGCTATGGTTCGGATACGACCAAGCCCCCAAGTGATGTTGTGGCATTGCGCCGATCAAGAGGCGTGGCTATGGTTCAGATACGACCAAGCCCCCAAGTGATGCTGTGGCATTGCACCGATCAAGAGGTGTAGCTATGGTTCGGATACGACCAAGCCCCCAAGTGATCAATAATATGATAAGCCAATAAGGCATGACACCCATGTTTGAACCGTGCATCATGGCAGCAGGTCCTCTTTGGCACCCTTTAACTTTTTGCAAGAGACAAATCCTTCTTGAACCGGGATTTTGAACCGGATATTGAAAGCTTCAAAGCTTTGTGGGAGACATCTTTCCCTTGAACCGGATTTTAAACCGGAATCTTCATTTTCAATCGGAAATTTTCTTTTTGAATCGGACATTTTCAAACCGGATTTGAGAGCTTCAGAGCTTTGTGGGAGAACAGATTTCTCTTGAACCGGATTGTAAACCGGATATTTGAGAGCTTCAATGAGACTGACTTTCCTTGAGCCAGATTTTAAACCGGGATCCTTTCTGATGACCCGGAACTTCTTCATTGATCCGGGATTTTGTAACTGTCATATATTTTCTAAGCCAGAAATTTTCTGACGGCCTTTAAATTTTCATCAATATAACAGTAGCCACCGGGACCGGGTTATCTGTCCCTCCATCATCCTGGGGTTCTTTAAATTTGCTGAAACTGGCAAGATTTGCTGAATCATGTCATCGTAGCCCCCGAGTCTTAAAGGTGACTCGAGGAGTTGTTGAGATTCTCCATATTTTGACCGTGCTATAAACCGGCATAACTTGTATATCATTGGTGTTGATAGCACGATGTGAATCCATAGAAGGTTGAGGTGACTGCGGCGGGTTATAAATGATCCCGTATGAGCCGTGTCAGCAACTCGGCCAATGGTTCCTTCCAACTGGCGATTTGAAGTTAACAAAACTGTAGTGGCGGCGACTTGTGTGCCTGCCCATTGATCCATCCAGTGCAGACGGCGGTTGATGATAATTTGCCTCCAATTTGAAAGAAAACCGGGCTACCCAAGCTGTGACTTGCTTTATACTCAAAAAACACCTCATGCAGACAGGTGCGCCCGGTGTGTTGATGTAGACCAGGCCGCGAGAGGAGGACGGAAAAGATGACCTCAGCATCAGAGGTGGCTCAAACATATGAACCGGCCGCGGTGTTGTAAACCGGCGCGGACGGGCGAGTTAACCACATCGTTTTGATGTAGTGAACAATTGTCCTGCATCAACAATATTGCAGACCAAGACAAAGATAAACTGCTCTTTGACAAAAAATAATATGTACCAATAAAATATATTTTAGATGGATATCACCTGATTTGCCAGGCCGGAAATAATCCGCCATGAAATTGATGATCGCTAGGTGAAGTTGAAGTCGCTCACGGGTGAACCGGCCGCGGCGTGGTAAACCGGTGCAGACGGGTAAGTCGGCCGCAGCGCTTGTAAGCCGGCACGGACAGCGAGTCGGCCACGGCGTTGTAAGCTGGCGCGGACACGTGAACCGGCCGCGAGGGCGGACGGGCGAGTCGTCCGTGGCGTTGTAAGGCGGTGCGGACGGGCGAGTCAGCTGGCGTGTTTGATGTAAACTGGACCGCGATACGCATGCCCGTGAAGCCATGCAGCACCGCCGAACGTGCATCCGCGGTATAACACCACCCTTTTTCTTTTAATAGCCGTCCTACATAAAAAATATTTACAGAACGAAGTGATTGTTTTTGACAAAAAACGATATGCGCTAATAAAACAAATCTGGATGGATATCACCTGTTTTGCTCGGACGACCGATAATCCGTAAGTGATGTCTGTAGATAACTCCAGTAGCGTTGCGGCCATGCAAACATTAACTGTGCTTGACAGGAAACATTTATTATGATAAATCCGCTGCTTCTTCCCATCAGCTCCACTAATCTGATGTTACCAAATGCAGAATCTGCCTCCATGTATGCAGAATTGCTAGCTCTTTGTGCTATCTCCATTCGGCATGTATCGTCTGAGCAGTAGAAATAGTAGCAGAAAATTCCAGTCCGTCGGTACAACAACCCTTATTTTTACTCGTTCTGGTTATTGAACCTATGACAGAGAATCTTCTTGTAGATTAGAAAATCCCTTGTTGAACCTTCTGTACTCGTGCTTGTGACCGCGTATATAGCAGCCGCAGCAGTCAAAGGAGCCGGACAGCCTGTCTACTAGAAGAACAGAGGCGAAACGGTGGAGCCTACGGAGGCAGAGACGAGCAGCGGGTCAGCGACGCGGTGAAAACCGTAGGCCCAGACGGCCCGTCAGCGGCCGGCGGCTCGCGGCAGAAGCCGAGGCTGCAGTTGGCGGCTCATGGGGAGCGCGAGGGCGGCTCAACGTCCGACGATGGAGCGACGTGCTGGCAGCTTGCGATGACGGCGCACGGCAGTGGTAGAGGTCCGCGTAGACAGCGAACCGGCAGACGGCGGATCAACGCAGCTGGAGGGGCGGCTGAGGTCGCAGCCACTGCGGTGGAGGAACAAGGCAGCTCGAGGCGGTGGAGGAGCCCGGAGATGGGCCATGGTGCGGAGGACGGTGACGGTTTGGGGGCCGCTGTAGCGCACGCGATGCGGCGGAAGCAAGCCGGCCTGGCGCGAAGTCGGCCACAGCAGAGGAGAACGGCCGTGTCTGAAGACCAACGGAGCAACTCCGCTCGAGGCGGAGGCGAGACGAGCCAGCGTCGTGCGGAGTCCGTGACCTCATCCCCTTCCATCGTTGGCTCCACGTGATCGATGGAAACGTCCACATAAAGGAGATATTTTCCTGGCTTGAGCAACGTAGTCCTCTTTTTTTCCCGTAGTATTTTTGACTTCAATGCTTTGATGTGGACACCGAGTTAGATAGTATCAGACCGTATCATTGGATTTTTTTTCCTTTTATTATTTCAGCCACCGATGCCCATTGATCTTGTCTGCACTCCGTGACAAAGATAGACTGCACGGTGTTGCAGAATTCGCTTTGGTACTGCTGTAGCCTTCCGAGTCTGTGTCTTGTTAATCTGGATACGGACGACCGCACAGTCAAATCCCGTCGAGCTCGGCGGATTAGAGATAGGCGTGGGCGGCTTGTTAATCCGGCACATCGCAAGCTTCTCGGTCCCTAGAAAAGATCCCTCCAAGAACTCAACATCACCGTGCGCGGGCCCCACGGTGGGCGCCAACTGTCGTGGTTTTGTCACGGCAGATGTCCTTAGTGTCAGGACTTAGTCGTGAGGCCAGTGCATCTATGTAGTAGCTTGAGGAGGGTTGAGCGGAATCGAGAGACGCAACACAAGACGAGGATTTAGACAGCTTCGGGCCCTGGGAAACATCATCCGGTAATAACCCTACATGCTGTTTGAGGCTAGATCTCATTACGCTCATGAGGAAGTCGCCGTAAATCGGCTCTCCTCTAATTGTGTCTAGCCCTAGAAATTATTGATTGTTGCCTGTCCCTCTTTGGGGAGCCCTGCCCCTCCTTATATATGTTGAAGGGGCGGGTTACATGTGGAGTCCTATTAGGATTAGGACTAGTCTATCTCTAATACAAACCGGATACAAGTCCAGGTCTTAACTCCTTGTAAGACAAATATTCCTCACGCCTTTCCTTGTAAACCGGCCCACCATAGTATGAATCGGCCTTCATGAACCGCCCGTTGGGCCACTGGGTCTTGTCGCTCCTCTGACCCGCCTGGCGGATTACCAATGAATCGTAAACTGCAAGGTCCAAACGGGTCGCCGGTGGATCGTTAATTCTCAGCCGGGTCTCAAGTAAACCGCCAAGTCCGGTCGGGTTATACTTCCGGTCGGTTTACGCCGCGGGGTATATCCCCGACAGATAGTATGAGCACCATTCAATATGTAGTTATGAGTGTGCAAGGATTTCTCCCACGCACGGGCACCTTTCCTAGTAGAGAGAAAAGAAAAGTACCGCAAGTACAGTACTGAGCCGTCCTAGTACCTCCACGCCAGAGACGAGGCTGAACCTCATCTCGCAATGGGCAATAAATATACCTGGCAGCGCCCGCGATATATAGCCCTCGAGATATGACACTCGTTGGAAGCAGAAGCGTGTGGCCGCCCACATCCGCGTGGGTCTACCAGCCAATACGTGTCGCTATTTTACTGTTACGCATAGTATATGATTTCCTTGACTTTTTTTTGGCTTTTATTCTTTGCTTATCTTAGTTCAATTTAATTTTTATTTGATTA
The DNA here is from genome assembly GCF_002575655.3 of Aegilops tauschii subsp. strangulata. Lineage (NCBI taxonomy): Eukaryota > Viridiplantae > Streptophyta > Magnoliopsida > Poales > Poaceae > Aegilops > Aegilops tauschii. The sequence continues at coordinate 132,897,123 of NC_053036.3, read as the reverse complement.
ACTTCCAAAAAAAACTTTTTTCTTTCAGTTTTCATTTCATCTTTTGTTATCTTCAAATTGTTAACTTATGTTTTTTTATTTTAAAAAATTCCAGAAGAAATATTATAAAAATATATAATTTTAACACTTTTATGCAATGTTTCAAATGTATGTAAAATATTTATCACACATAAAACTTTCTATTATTTTTTAAAAATGTTGATTGTGTATTTGAAAAATGTTCAGTGCATAATTCGGAAAATGTTCATCGTTTATTTTGAAAATTATTCAACATGTATTTAATCTTTTATAATGCACTCCGGAAGTATTTTTCGAAGTGCTCCAACAGTCAATAAATAATAAATGAAACGTTTTCTGGAGTTATTAGAAAAATGTTTCATCTATTATTTTAGAATAAATGTTGTGTATATAGAAATTTAATCTAGCTCATGAAATATATTTGTGTATTTTACCCTTCGTAAAAACCAAAGGAAACAAAAAAAAGACAAAAGAAATAGATGCAGAAAAGCAAAAAAAAAATTATGATGAAATGAAATGTTAAACAGGTGTTGACACCTTTTAGAAAAACCATTAAAATATTGGCCTACATAGTCGTTATAATCGTTTTAGCGGGTGGAGGGGTATGCTCATTTTAGCGGGGGGAGGGGCGGTAAGCTCATCAATAATGCCATTTAGCTCCGTTGTAACTAATTCCACGACCATCACAATTAGGCACAACCAACCATTTTAAAAATTGGAGAAACATAAGCTTTATTTGAAATTTCTTCACTTATTTACAATAAGTTCATGCAGTTACTGATAAAATATATTTTAAAAACAAAAACTACGGAAAACCAGATTGGAAGAAAGCTCTAAAATCAAGATCGATAGAACACCTATAGTAGCTAAACGGGCCATTGCAGTTAAGTCCCGTCACTAGCTCTATGCGTCACGGCGAAAATTTGCTGCACAAAGCGGCGAATAGGATTTTACCCTCCGAGAGCTCCTATGTGTCGCACTATGCGCTACAATGGCGTGCAAAACACACATGCGTCACGCCTGGACCCCATTCGGCTATCGGGGAGCTGTAGTTGATTATACTAGTAGCAAGCGGTCCACTGTTTTTTTATTTTATTAGTTTTTGTCGGTTTTATTATTATTATTTTCATGAACATGGAATTTTTTATTAAAAAAATAAATTTCTTTAAAAATATTGAGATTTCCTAAAAAATATGAATGCTTGCTACAACTTTTATGAACATTTTTTGAATTTCTACTCATTTTAAAAAATTGGAAGCATTTTTTAAAAAATGGTGATCTTTCTTTTAAAATGGAAAAATAAAATAAATGAAAGGCTAAATAATAAAACTGGTCGAAAAAAAAGGAAAAAGAAAGCGCAACGTGGAACCTTCCTAAAGTAGAAAGAACAGACCCAAAACGTTTCCAAAAGTATACTAACCTGAAAGTGTGTCTAATCACAAAGTGGATTTTGCTAATTCATGTCAGAATATCTCATGAAACTAATGCCTCCTTCAAAGTATATTTCAGAAAAAAATGCAAGGTGACCGCTAAAAAAGCTTAAAGACAAGTGTTTAACAAGCCAAAAGATTCTATATTTTTATTTTAGTGACCCAAGATCGCATTAAGTCCATAGGCACGCGATACTATCAAAATGGATAAGGATGTGGTAATGAGACTTTTGCTCCATGTGCTTAAAGATCAAACTCTAAAACCTCCTCAAAATCCTTCAAAGATCCCACTATGTCTACCTTCAATTCAACTTGGTGTTGCCGAAGCACTTGAACTCGAAACCCCTAAATGCTCCAGACATAGTCGTTACACAAATCTTATTTATTGGAACATCCAAAAATTCCATTTGGAACCACCGAGTCACTTGGGAAACCTTATGTTATCACGTCGGAAATATTGAGCAAAACTAGTCAGAACGTCTGAAGTATCAATAGAGAGTGTGCCTGTGCTAAAGTGTTTGATACTTCTCGTAACGTATCTATAATTTTGATTGTTTCATGCTATTATATTATCACTACTTTATACTTTATATTCATTTTATATTATTTTTATGGACTAACCTATTAACTTAGTGCCCCAATATCAGTTCCTGTTTTCTGCATGTTTTTTGTTTCGCGGAAAACCCATACCTACCGAAGTCCAAACACGATGAAGCTTTACGGTGATTTTTTCAGGAACATAAGAGACCCTAGAAGCTTTGGGGAGAGACCAGAAGATACATGGGGGGGCACAAGCCTTGGCGGCATGCCTAGGGGGTAGGCGTGCTGAGTGAGCTTGTGGGCCCCCTGACGCTCCGTTTTCCCTAATCTCTGGCCTGTAAATTCTCAAATATTCCAAAAACCCTGAGGCGAGACCCAAAAGAATTCTTTCACCACTGCAAGCCTCTGTTCCGCCGCGATTTCGTGCCCTTTGTTGGTACTCTGCCGGAGGGGAAACTGTTGGGAAACGTTGCATCGAAAACAAAAAAAATTCTACGCACACGCAAGATCTATCCATGGAATGCATAGCTATGAGAGGGGAGAGTATGTCTACGTACCCTCGTAGACCGTAAAGCGGAAGCGTTTATCAACGCGGTTGATGTAGTCGCACACCTTCACGATCCAACCAATCAAGTACCGAACGTACGACACCTCCGCATTTAGCACACGTTCAGCTCGATGATGTCCTCGCCTTCTCGATCCAGCAAGAGAGGCAAAGTAGTAGACGAGTTCCGGCAGCACAACGGCGTGGTGACGGTGGTGGTGCAACTATCTCCGCAGGGCTTCGCCGAGCACTACGAAAATTATGACCGAGGACGAACTAGAGGGACAGGGGCGCCGCACACGGCTTGGGAATCGTGGTGTGTGTTGCCCTTCTCCCTCCTCTCATATATATAGGTGGAGGGGAGAGAGGAGGCAGCCCTAGGGCGCCCCCAAAGGACCGGCGGCCAGCCCTAGGGCCTGCCTGGCCGCGCCCCCCTTCCATATATGGACATGGGGAAGGAAAGGGGGTCTGGCTGCCTTAGGGCGCCTCACCCTTCCTTCCCTCCCTTCCTTGGCGCGTGGGCAGGGGTGGAGGGGTGCGCCAACCCCCTTGTGGGCTGGTGTGCTTCCCCCCTTTGGCCCATAAGGCCCACCACTTACCGGTGGCCTCCCGAAACCCCTTCTAGCACTCCGATGAATACCCGATACATCCCGAAACCTTTCCGGTGACCAAATAGCATCATCCTATATATCCATCTTTACCTCCGAACCATTCTGGAGCTCCTCATCATGTCCGCGATCTCATCCGGGACTCCGAACAACATTCGTTCACCAACTCACATAACTCATATAATACTATATCGTCACCGAAGGTTAAGCGTGCAGACCCTACGGGGTCGAGAATGGTGTAGACATGACCGAGACACCTCACCGGTCAATAACCAATAGCGGGACCTAGATGCCCATATTGGTTCCTACATATTCTATGAAGATCTTTATCGGTCGAACCTTTATGAAAACATATGTAATTCCCTTTGTCTGTAAGTATTTTACTTGCCCGAGATTCGATCGTCGGTATCTCCATACCTAGTTCAATCTCGTTATTGGCAAGTCTCTTCACTCGTTCCGTAATACATCATCTCGTAACTAACTCCTTAGTCACTTTGCTTGCAAGCTTCTTGTGATGTTGTATTACCGAGAGGGCCCAGAGATACCTCTCCGATACACGAAGTGACAAATCGCAATCTCGATCCATGCCAACTCAACAGACACCTTCGGAGATACCTGTAGAGTATCTTTATGATCACCCAGTTACGTTGTGATGTTTGATAGCACACAAGGTATTCCTCCGGTATCCGGGAGTTGCATGATCTCATGGTCGAAGGAATATGTATTTGACATTAAGAAAGCAGTAGCAATAAACTTGACAATCATATGCTAAGCTAACAGATGGGTCTTGTCCATCACATCATTCTCCTAATGATGTGATCCCGTTATCTAGTGACAACTCATGTCCATGGTTAGAAAACCTTAACCATCTTTGATCACCGAGCTAGTCTAGTAGAGGCTTACTAGGACACGGTATTTGTTTATGTATCCACACATGTATTTAAGTTTCCGATCAATACAATTCTAGCATGAATAATAAACCTTTATCACGAATAAGTAAATATAATAATAAAAACTTTATTATTGCCACCAGGGCATATTTCCATCAGTCTCCCACTTGCACTAGAGTCAATAATCTATATTACATAGTAATGAATCTAACACTCATGCAGTTTTGGTGTTGATCATGTTTTGCCCGTGGAAGAGGTTTAGTAAATGGGTCTGCCACATTCAGATCCGTATTTATTTTGCAAATTTCTATGTCTCTATCCTTGACCTTTTCACGAATGGACTTGAAGCATCTCTTGATGTGTTTGCTTTTCTTGTGAAACCTGGATTCCTTCGCCAAGGCAATTCCTCCAGTGTTGTCACAAAAGATTGTCATTGGACCGGATGCACTGGGTATTACACCCAGATCAGATATGAACTCCTTCATGCACTGCTTCCAAAGCAGCTATGTACTCCGCTTTACACGTAGATCCCGCCACGATGCTCTGCTTGGAACTACACCAACTGAAAGCTCCGCCATTTAATATACATATGTATCCGGTTTGTGACTTAGAGTCATCCAGATCTGTGTCATAGATAGCATCAACGTAACCCTTTACGACGAGCTCTTCATCACCTCCATAAACGAGAAACATATCCTTGGTCCTTTTCAGTTACTTCAAGATATTCTTGACCGATGTCCAGTGATCCACTCCTAGATTGCTTTGGTACCTCCTTGCCAAACTTATGGCAAGGCACACATCAGGTCTGGTACACAGCATGGCATACATAATAGAACCAATGGCTGAGGCATAGGGAATGACTTTCATTTTCTCTCTATCTTTTGTCGTGGTCGGACTTTGAGTCTGACTCAATTTCACACCTTGCAACACAGGCAAGAACCCTTTCTTTGACTGGTCCATTTTGAACTTCTTCAGAACTTTGTCAAGGTATGTGCTTTGTGAAAGTCCTATTAAGCATCTTGATGCCCAATATATAAGCAGCTTCACCGAGGTCTTTCATTAAAAAATTCTTATTCAAGTATCCTTTTATGCTATCCAGAAATTCTATATCATTTCCAATCAGTAATATGTCATCCACATATAACACCAGAAATGCTACAGAGCTCCCACTCACTTTCTTGTAAATACAGGCTTCTCCGTAAGTCTGTATAAAACCATATGCTTTGATCACATCATCAAAGCATATATTCCAACCCCGAGATGCTTGCACCAGTCCATAAATGGATCGCTGGAGCTTGCACACTTTGTTAGCACCTTTAGGATCGACAAAACCTTCTGGTTGTATCATATACAACTCTTCTTTAAGAAATTTGTTAATGAATGCAGTTTTGACGTCCATTTGCCAGATTTCATAATCATAAAATGCGGCAATTGCTAACATGATTCGAACAAACTTAAGCATCGCCACGGGTGAAAAAGTCTCATCGTAGTCAACCCCTTGAACTTGTCGAAAACCTTTTGCGACAAGTCGAGCTTTGTAGGCAGTAATATTACCATTAGCGTCCGTCTTCTTCTTGAAGATCCATTTATTCTCAATGGCTTGCCGATCATCAGGCAAGTCCACCAAAATCCATACTTTGTTCTCATACATGGATCTTATCTCAGATTTCATGGCCTCAAGCCATTTGTCGGAATCTGGACTCGTCATAGCTTCTTCATAGTTTGTAGGTTCGCCGTTGTCTAACAACATGACTTCCAGGACAGGATTACCGTATCACTCTGGTGCAGTACGTGTTCTCGTCGACCTACGAGGTTCAGTAGTAACTTGATCTGAAGTTTCATGATCATCATCATTAGCTTCCTCTCTTCTTGGTGTAGGCATTACGGGAACAGTTTTCTCTGATGTGCTACTTTCCAATTCGAGAGAAGGTACAATTACCTCATTAAGTTCTACTTTCCTCCCACTCACTTCTTTTGAGATAAACTCCTTCTCTAGAAATGACCCATTCTTAGCAACAAAGATCTTGCCTTCGGATCTGTGGTCGAAGGTGTGCCCAATAGTTTCCTTAGGGTATCCTATGAAGACGCACTTCTCTGATTTGGGTTCGAGCTTATCAGGCTGAAGCCTTTTGACATAAGTGTCGCATCCCCAAACTTTAAGAAATGACAGTTTAGGTTTCTTGCCAAACCATAGTTCATGCGGTGTCGTCTCAACGGTTTAGATGGTGCCCTATATAAGGTGAATGCGTCTGTCTCTAATGCATAACCGCAAAATGATAAAGGCAAATCGGTAAGAGATATCATAGAACGTACCATATCTAATAAAGTATGGTTAAGACATTCCGACACACCATTACGCTGTCGTGTTCCTGGTGGCGTGAGTTGTGAAACAATTCCACATTATTTTAAATGAAGGCCAATCTCGTAACTCAAATATTCTCCTCCACGACCAGATCGTAGAAACTTTATTTTCTTGTTTCGATGATTCTCCACTTCACTCTGAAATTTCTTGAACTTTTCAAATGTTTCATGTGACACCCAAGTTTTATTTGGATTTTCAAAAGATTTTATTTGACTTGAGGGAGGTGAATTAAAAAATTATTTTCTTCAAGGGACCCTCCCTTTCAAATATTTTTCTCATAACAAGAGTTTTATTTGGATTCACCCAAGACTTGCTTTTGGTCTTGGAGGTCCTTGCCTTTTTATTTGAACTCAAGACAAAATACTTTTCACTTGAGAAAAATACCTTTTGAAAATCTCTTTGAAAATGCACTATGGCTTTTGGAATAATCCTTTACCACTTCCAACTTTTCTCTCTTGCCATGGCCTTAGTGCAAATCCACTCTCCTAAACCTTCCCTCACCTTTGGATCATGATTTGCATCAAATCCAGCAAGTTGAACCTCCCCATATGATTATTTTTCCATTCAAATCATATTCAAACAAATTTCTGTCTTCTATTCTAGCCATTGGTGATTTACAACGGAACTCCACTTTCTGTTTGGATTTTTGCCCCCAAACCTTTTTCCCTTCCTAGTCCTTTGAACCCTCAACCAAGATCCATGAAGATCCACTGGTCTTCAGTTCAAATTTTTCAAACTACACTTGCTGCAAGTTTGGACCAGATTTGTCAAATTTGGTGAAATTCATTCAAATCTTCCTCCAAAAATTCCAAGTAAAATCAGGCAGCCTCTGGGTGCATTGAGTGGTCACCTCACCAAGTACCAGCTCCAGAAAAAAAATTCTCATTGCCAAATCATTCTGTCGAACACCTGCAGTGCATTGTCAATATCAAGTTCAGTTAAGTTCAGAGAACAGTTTCAGTGCACTGTCGTTTTCTTCAGAACCCGACGTCGATCTCGCCAGTGCCGCCGTGTCGCCGTGTGCCCTGTCCCCTCCCCCTTGTCCTCTGCACCGCACGAACGTCTGGCACCTTGCGGACGTCGGTGACGAGTCGCAGAAGGTGCGCCGCCCCGTGACCGACGCCAGCGGCGGCTTTGCGGCCGCCAGAGAGAGGCGCGGCGCCGACGGCGCCACCCAGCACCGCCCAAGCCTCCGGAGCTCGCCGCGTGGCCTTCCACTCCCCCGAACGCGCTGCCACTCTCGTCGTGAACCGCAGGGCGCGGAGCGTGCTCTCTGCCGCCGTCGTGCCCGTGCGGCCACCCCACCGTGGACCGGCGCCATTACGCCAAGACCAACCGAGATTTGCGGGGGAACGGCACCAGTAACCTCCACTGATGCTGCCTGGCCACTCAAACCTCCTGCCAATCCACTGCATCGCCGTAATTGCTCGCCGGAGATTCTCCGTTCACGGCCACCCCGTCGATCCGCCTATAAATAGAGGCCCCGAGCCTCAACTCGAACCCACACCATCCCTGCACTCCACCTAGAGCACGCCTAGCCACTTGAAGAGCCCCGAGGAGGTCTCCTTCCTCGACTCCGGCCGCCGCGGCCCGCCACGGGATCCAGCTCGATTCGCTCTCGTGTGTGCGCCTCTGCCTCCCATCTCTTGCCAGTAGCTTCACTATGCATCCCTCCTTCTGACCCGCACTTCAATTCGAAGTTTGCAGCCCTTCACCGGAGTTCTCCACCATCACCCGAGCCGCCGCCCGCCGGAGAAAGTGTCGCCGTCGACGTGGTGCTCTCCGACGGTCGAGTCCACCACCCACCGACGTGGAAGAACACGCTGAAGCTCTTGGTACCCTCCGATCTTCCTGACTCGCCGTGGTTCGACGCCGGCGTCCACCGCAGTCTTCGGGCGCCGGCGAGCTTTTTAAACCTGACATGTGGGACCCCCCTGTCAGCCTCTCTTCTGTTTCCCCCACGCGAAATGTTTTCTGTTGGCGCCTTCGGGCAAATACGATTTCCCTCTTGAGCTTGCACATTTCCAATCGAACCGTTTTCTGGTTTCTCAGTTTAAACCCTGGAACTTTTCTGTTTCATTACAAATGGGTCCCTGGACAGAAACCTTTATAACTTTTTAATAAAAAGGTATTTTTGAGTGATTCTTTTTCTGACAGTCTTAAAATTTTGTCTAGTTTTTTTATGGGATTTATTTGGAAATTTTTTGGAGAAGTTTCTGTGCACGCGTTGGTTTTCACGTTAGTACCCGTTTTCGTATCGCCGTAGGTTCCGGAAGAGGTGACGGAGCCGCGAACTTTGCCGAGCTAGACTCCGACTTCTCCGAACCAGGCAAGCATGTTTGAACCTTTGATATGATAGGTGTTTTGCATGTTTGCGTGAAGGTTTGTGCGTGGCATATGAGTATCGGTGAGTTCCCCGTTGCTTGCGAGGCAACCACCCGTATGTTCCAAAGTTGCGATGATCTCTGGTGAGAGATGGCCTAATCATGTGGTGACATGAAGGGCAGCAAGGTGGTACTGTTGTAGCATACCAGCCTTGCGTCATCCGACTACTTCCGACGTTAACGTGGACGGAGTCACGTTATCGTTCTTTTCCCCTTCCGTGCTACCACGTGTTTCTTTGCCAAGATGCGGTTTAGTAAGTTGGTAACCTCTTTCCGTGTACACACCAAACAGAGGGGCCGGGATGATGGTACCTTGGCCCAGTATTAAAGCCAGTCATCCGGTCAGGGGGCATGGGTGTTTCCGGTTGGGACCGAGAGGGGGGCACCCCCTTAGAGCGCGCGTATAAAAATTTGATCCCATGCTACACGAGGTTGTAGCCTCCCCGTCTCAAGGTTTTTCTTGAACGTTGCCGAGGGTGATCCCTGGCTTCGGAATGTTGAATGGGTGTGTACTGGTTAGACGTGTTTCTTCCAAAACACCGTAAACGGAACTAGTCCCCGTGACTACTGAAATCCGTTGGCTGTGGTTAAGTACAAACTCTGCAGAGTCAAATTCTTCCAAGTCATCGTATCCATGATCAAGTAGTGGAATCAGTATATCCATATCTATCTGCGTGGAAAACTTGTCCCCGGTGAACAAACTCAAGTGGTAAACCCAGTTTAATTATTATTCTGTGGATGGACTAACCTTATATTTGTCTCGTACTTGTGATAATTTATAGTATCAAGCTAATGAATTTTTGAGCTACAATATAAGCCCTTTATGTGATGTCGCTCAGACGTCCGACTGTGGCATGTTCGTCTTTTATTTTCTATTATAAGCCCTTTATGTGATGTCGCTCAGACGTCCGACTGTGGCATTATTATTATTCTTGCAGTTTCCTCTCGAGGAGTCATTCAGACACTCGTTTGGCACCAGTATTATTATTCTGCAGTTTCCTCTCGAGGAGTCATTCAGACACTCGTTTGGCACCAGTATTATTATTCTGCAGTTTCCTCTCGAGGAGTCATTCAGACACTCGTTTGGCACCACTATTATTATTCTGCAGTTTCCTCTCGAGGAGTCATTCAGACACTCGTTTGGCACCAGTATTACTATTCTTGCAGTTTCCTCTCGAGGAGTCTTTCAGACCCTCGTTTGGCACCCCGTATTTATTATCACTATGTCTGAACGCATTGGTTAACTTGTTTATATGCTTCATGTTTACATTTGTTATATCTTATGTCCGAACTGTCTTGCGAGTACTTTCATAGTACTCACCTGGCTTGCTGTTTTGTCCAGATGTTGACGAAGGCGATCTTTTGGATGAAGAGTTTGATAGTGCGTCCGACGCCTAGAGGAGTCCCAGTCAGTCCTGTGCGATCCCGGATATTGGTCACTTGTATTATATACGCTTCCGCCACCCGCAATAAGTCTCCTCGAGCCTCGCTTCGACGCTCGAAGAGCTGTAGTCTTCAGGAGTCATATCACTCGCTTCGCGGTGATATTTCCACCACCGTTATTATCGTGAGTTAGTAGTTATGCCATCCTATCCGCCGTCTTGTTTTGTTGGCGTGCATGTAATAGATTGTTGGGCAGTCTCCGCTCAACCTTGTATTATATTCAGTACTCCTGGTATTTTTCTTCTGTGACCAAGATATTGTCTACCAGTGGGAAGGGATTCTTCCTTACTGGTCCGTAAAAGGGATTGGTCTCTCAATAATTATTTTATTGAAAAACCTGTCGTGACAAGCTTGGTATCAGAGCCAGGCTGACTGTAGGAAGCCACTAGGAGCGATCGCTCATCGGTTATTAGCGTCTTTTGTGCTTTTTCAGCATTTTGCAAATTGTAGCTATTTTCTGTTGGTCATCATAAATTTATGACATGACTACTCAGAATTTTTGCCTACTTTTGTAGATGGCTGGCAGTAGCTGTGAGAATCGAGTGTTCACGAACGTGCCCGAGGGGTTTGTCAAGCTCCTCGTCTCCATCACCAAGCTCGCGATCGGGCCAGCAGCCCGCCCGGAGTTCACGCTCTATCAGCACAAGCTCAGCGACGACGTGTCTATGCACCAAGCTGTGGTGCAATTCAAGGGAGGACATTCTGCAGCTCGCCACTTCCGTTTTGTGGGAAGGGCCATGCCTACGGAGAGGCATGCCATGCAGATGGCTGCCCGTGAGGCGATAGCTCGTCTTCGGGACATCCTTCCTACGATGAAGACTCGTCGCTACCGCTACCTCCCATGCCATGTGCCTTACACCAGTCACTATGCATTCACCTGCCATCGGGGAGAGCGAGATGAAGCCATCGAGATGGTTGTGGAGTATCTCAAGGCTCTGGAGGAGTCTTTCGACAACCTCGTAGACGATCTCGTGGCTGCCCGCATGGACTTAGTCCGGGGCGGTCCTGCCAGCAGGAAGGAGCTTCTCCACATGGCACCGCCTCTGACTTTCGTCTCGTCTTCAGCCTCTTATGCACCGGCCGTTTTGGCCACCGCTCGCCGTCTGCCTACCACTGAGGAGTTCGACCGAGTCATCGCCCCTACTCCAGTCATAGCTGCACCGCCTGCCGCACCCGCTCTACCACCCGTCGTTCCCGCACCATCACCGCAGCGCAGCGTTACGTGCCAGGAGCCAGCTAGAGAGGAGGTGGAGGTTGATTCTCCTAGACCGCTGAGTCTTGCCATCGGCAAAGGGAAGGAAATCTTCCCCATCTCCGACTGAGAGCGCCGAGTAGCCACGCGTTTTGTCTGCTTGTATGGTGTGTTTCCTCTGTACGCTAGTTTGTATTGGTGTGTTTGCCGCTTTCCGGAGGAGTGCGCTAGTCTAAATAACATGTCAGGAATGTGTACGCGCATCCTGAGTGCTGTATCTTGTGTTTGTAATTCGCGTGTAAGATTTGTGTTAAGCAGTCTTTTCTTCATGCAAAACCGCTTATGTTTTCCTTGAAAACCTTGAGGTCTTTTAAGTTGTTGCCTTGCAAGTTTTTCCTGGTACTATACTGTTTTTCTCATGGGTTTTGCAAAATAATACCCCAGACTAGAAAAATGTCTCGTCCGTGGACTCGCTCCATGCCCAATCAACCAGAAGAGGTTTATGGGACACAGACTAGCAACAATTTCACTCAGGGTCAGTCCAGTCAACAAGACAGCGAAGCAGCCCTGTCTCAAGTATGCCGTCTCTTCGAGCAAAGCCAGCAACAGCACCAAGAGATGATGAATCATGTCATCAATATGGGAAACCACCGCGAACCCTATCAACCGCATTCCAAGTTATCTGAGTTACAGAAGACTCGCCCCTCAACTTTTGCTCACACTGATAGGCCGCTGGAAGCCGATGATTGGCTTCGTGACATTGAAAGGAAACTAATTATTACTCAGTGTTCAGATCACGAGAAGGTACTTTATGCACCACACTACCTCACTGGAGCAGCTGCAGCATGGTGGGAAAACTTCCTACACATGCACCCAGTGAACACAACATCACCTGGGAAGAGTTCAAGGAAGGCTTCCGTGGGGCACACATCCCCAGGAGCATCATAAAAATCAAGAAGAGAGAGTTTGATGACCTGAAGCAGAGAGGCATGTCAGTGACAGAATACAATGGTCAGTTTACTCAGCTATCTCGTTATGCCTACGACGAGCACATGACAGAAAACAAGAAGATGGAAAAATTCCTGGACGGCCTGGCACCAGCACTAAGATGCCAACTGATTGTACACACGTTTCCGGACTTTAAGACTCTGGTGGACAAGGCCATTACCTTGGAGAATGAGCGCCGTAGTCTGGAAGATATCCGTAAGCGAAAGAGGGACAAGACGACTCTTGCTCGCAACAACCGAAGCAAGACTGAGGTTCCAAGGATAGGAGCAAGGAAATCCACGACTACCGATCCAAGGCCCGTCGGACAGTTTCATGCCAGGGACAGAGAGTTCACGCACCGTCCAGGGGTCACATGCGATGCTTGTGGGCAAGAAGGGCACTATGCTAAACAATGCCCAAAGCCGAGGAACGCGGCCCCCAAACCAAACAATGGTGGAAACAATCCAGCCCCCAAGCGCAACAATTTCAATCCCAACAACAACCACAAGAAGGGTCACCTGAACCATGTGACCAGGGAAGAGGCGCAGAATGCCCCAGACATCGTGCTCGGTACGTTCCCTGTCAACGCAGTACCTGCCGCGGTTTTGTTTGATTCTGGAGCTTCCCATTCGTTCGTTTCGAAGAGTTTTGTTTTACAACATGGTTTTCCGATACTTCCCTTGGAAAAATCTATGATCATCAAGTCCCCCGGAAATAAGCAAATCGCTCAGGGTTACTGCCAAGGAGTGGTCATTGAGTTCGAAGGACTACAATTCCAAGCAAATCTCATCGTGTTGGGGAGTAAAGGACTGGATGTCATTTTAGGAATGGACTGGTTGACCACAAACAAAGGATTCATTGACTGTTTCAATCAGACCGTGATTCTCACCCACCATCATGGCAAGACCATTAAGGTCACAGCTCAAGAAAGGCCACGAACACAACAACCAAAACTGAACAAAGTGGGCATTTCTGAACTGAGAAAAGTTCCAGTGGTATGCGAGTTTCCTGATGTGTTCCCTGAAGAACTGCCAGGCATGCCACCAGACCGAGAGATAGAGTTCAGCATCGAACTAGCACCTGGCACCACTCCCATCTATAAGAAGCCTTATAGAATGGCACCCTCAGAATTAGTGGAGTTAAAGAAGCAGATAAAGGAATTGTTGGACAAAGGATTTATTCGAGCCAGCTCCTCACCTTGGGGTTCGCCAGTGCTGTTCGCCAAGAAAAAAGATGGGACACTGAGACTGTGTATAGACTATCGAGCCCTCAATATGGTCACCATCAAAAACAAATATCCGATGGCACGGATAAATGATTTGTTTGACCAGCTCGCACAAGCCAAGGTGTTCTCAAAGATTGATTTGAGATCGGGATATCACCAATTGAAAGTACGGACAGAAGATATCCCCAAGACGGCATTCACTTCCAGATATGGATTATATGAGTTCACAGTGATGCCTTTTGGTCTAACAAACGCCCCCGCATATTTCGTCCACCTCATGAACAAAGTGTTTATGAAATTCATGGACAAATTTGTCGTGGTATTCATTGACGATATTCTGGTTTACTCAAGGACACCCGAAGAGCATGCTGAGCACCTCAGAATTGTTTTGGGAGAATTAAGGAAACATCAGTTGTATGCCAAATTTAGCAAGTGCGAATTTTGGCTAAGACAAGTTGGTTTCTTAGGCCATATATTGAACCAAGAAGGCGTGGCCGTAGACCCAGAAAAAGTCAAAGCCATACTTGACTGGAAGCCACCCGCCAACGTTACAGATGTGCGGAGTTTCCTAGGAATGGCCGGATATTACAGAAGATTTATTGAAGGATTCTCCACTGTGGCAAAACCTATAACACAGTTGCTCAAGAAAGACAAGAAATTTGTATGGACGGAAGCATGCGAGAAAAGCTTCCAAGAACTCAAGAAGAAGCTGACAACCGCACCGGTCTTAACTGTGCCAGACATACACAAGAGTTTTGAAGTATATTGTGACGCGTCCCGAAAAGGTCTCGGATGTGTACTAATGCAGGATGGCAAAGTTGTCGCATATGCCTCCAGGCAGCTGCGAAAACATGAGGAAAATTACCCAACACATGACTTGGAGCTAGCAGCAGTTATTCATGCACTCAAGGAGTGGAGGCACTTTCTGTTGGGAAATCGCTGTGAAATATATACAGACCATAAGAGCCTCAAATATATTTTCACACAGCCAGAGCTAAATTTACGCCAACGACGCTGGTTAGAACTGGTCAAGGACTATGATGTCGGTATTCACTACCATCCAGGGAAAGCAAATGTAGTGGCCGATGCCCTTAGTCGAAACCCCAGCCCGGACAATGACGATCCGCAAAACTTGAGGCCTGAGTTTCAGCAAGAGTTCTCTAGGCTCAATATGATGTTAGTCTCTGAGGGCACCGTATCAAATCTGGAGATACAACCCACCCTGGTGGAACAAATTAAGAAGGCTCAACAGGTACATCCCAGCATCGAAGGCATAAAGAAGAAAATGGACCTTGGTAAGGCTTCAGAGTTCATCACAGACAGTGAAGGAACATTATGGTACGGAGACAGACTTTGCGTACCTAAAATTGAGGAACTCAAGCATCAAATCTTAACCGAAAGCCACACCGCTCCATACTCTATCCACCCTGGAGGAACCAAAATGTACAAGGACATTCAGGAAAGATTTTGGTGGCACGGTATGAAAAGAGATATAGCCACATTTATTGCTTGTTGCGATTCATGTCAGCGCATCAAGGCTGAGCATCAAAAGCCAGCAGGGCTACTCCAGCCAAACAGGATACCGGAGTGGAAATGGGATGAAATAGGAATGGACTTCATTGTCGGATTACCCCGATCACAACGCGGAAATGACGCCATATGGGTCATCACAGACCGACTAACCAAGGTTGCTCATTTCATTCCCGTGAAAACTACCTACTCCACACAAAGGCTGGCCAAACTTTATCTCTCCCGTATAGTTTGTTTGCATGGAGTCCCAAAGACTATAATATCCGACTGAGGCACACAATTTGTCTCCAAATTTTGGGATCACCTACAACAAGCTCTGGGCACGCAACTAGCTTTCAGTACAGCGTACCACCCTCAGACTGATGGACAAACGGAACGTGTAAACCAAATCCTAGAAGATATGCTAAGAGCCTGTGTGCTCACCTATGGATCCAGTTGGGAAGAGAGTCTACCGTATGCCGAATTTGCTTACAACAACAGTTACCAAGCCAGCTTGCAAATGGCACCCTTTGAAGCATTGTACGGACGGAGGTGTCGTACCCCACTGAATTGGTCAGAAATAGGTGACAGCCGTATCTTCGGCCCAGACATGCTTAAAGAGGCCAAGGAGAAAGTTAAGCAAATCAGGGACAGACTGAAGACAGCGCAGAGCCGACAAAAGAGCTACTATGATCAAAAGCATCGTGAGGTCAGCTTTGAACCCGGTGATTCCGTATACCTCCGAGTGTCTCTTATGAGGGGTCTACAACGGTTCAAAATTAAGGGAAGCTAGCCCCAAGATTTATTGGACCATTTTGTGTAAAGGCACGAAGAGGCACGGTAGCCTACCAACTAGATCTACCCAAGGAGCTATCAGACGTCCATGACGTATTTCACGTCTCTCAACTAAGAAAATGTGTGAGTAACCCGGAGAAGCATGTACCCCATGAAAGCATTGATGTGCAACCAGACCTCACCTACAGAGAGAGGCCAGTGAAGATTTTAGAAGAGTCTGAACGGAGGACCCGTCAGAAAACAACAAAGTTTTTCAGAGTTCAGTGGAGCAACCACATTGAGGATGAAGCCACATGGGAAAGGGAAGATTTTCTTCAGGCAGAATATCCATATCTATTTGAGGATCAGCAGAAATCTCGAGGACGAGATTTTTCCTAAGGGGGTAGGTGTTGTGACACCCAAGTTTTATTTGGATTTTCAAAAGATTTTATTTGACTTGAGGGAGGTGAATTAAAAAATTATTTTCTTCAAGGGACCCTCCCTTTCAAATATTTTTCCTCATAACAAGAGTTTTATTTGGATTCACCCAAGACTTGCTTTTGGTCTTGGAGGTCCTTGCCTTTTTATTTGAACTCAAGACAAAATACTTTTCACTTGAGAAAAATACATTTTGAAAATCTCTTTGAAAATGCACTATGGCTTTTGGAATAATCCTTTACCACTTCCAACTTTTCTCTCTTGCCATGGCCTTAGTGCAAATCCACTCTCCTAAACCTTCCCTCACCTTTGGATCATGATTTGCCTCAAATCCATCAAGTTGAACCTCCCCATATGATTATTTTTCCATTCAAATCATATTCAAACAAATTTCTGTCTTCTATTCTAGCCATTGGTGATTTACAACGGAACTCCACTTTCTGTTTGGATTTTTGCCCCCAAACCTTTTTCCCTTCCTAGTCCTTTGAACCCTCAACCAAGATCCATGAAGATCCACTGGTCTTCAGTTCAAATTTTTCAAACTACACTTGCTGCAAGTTTGGACCAGATTTGTCAAATTTGGTGAAATTCATTCAAATCTTCCTCCAAAAATTCCAAGTAAAATCAGGCAGCCTCTGGGTGCATTGAGTGGTCACCTCACCAAGTACCAGCTCCAGAAAAAAATTCTCATTGCCAAATCATTCTGTCGAACACCTGCAGTGCATTGTCAATATCAAGTTCAGTTAAGTTCAGAGAACAGTTTCAGTGCACTGTCGTTTTCTTCAAAACCCGACGTCGATCTCGCCAGTGCCGCCGTGTCGCCGTGTGCCCTGTCCCCTCCCCCTTGTCCTCTGCACCGCACGAACGTCTGGCACCTTGCGGACATCGGCGACGAGCAGTAGAAGGTGCGCCGCCCCGTGACCGACGCCAGCGGCGGCTTTGCGGCCGCCAGAGAGAGGCGCGGCGCCGACGGCGCCACCCAGCGCCGCCCAAGCCTCCGGAGCTCGCCGCGTGGCCTTCCACTCCCCCGAACGCGCTGCCACTCTTGTCGTGAACCGCAGGGCGCGGAGCGCGCTCTCTGCCGCCGTCGTGCCCGTGCGGCCACCCCACCGTGGACCGGCGCCATTACGCCAAGACCAACCGAGATTTGCGGGGGAACGGCACCAGTAACCTCCACTGATGCTGCCTGGCCACTCAAACCTCCTGCCAATCCACTGCATCGCCGTAATTGCTCGCTGGAGATTCTCCGTTCATGGCCACCCCGTCGATCCGCCTATAAATTTTTGGAGAAGTTTCTGTGCACGCGTTGGTTTTCACGTTAGTACCCGTTTTCGTATTGCCGTAGGTTCCGGAAGAGGTGACGGAGCCGCGAACTTCGCCGAGCTAGACTCCGACTTCTCCGAACCAGGCAAGCATGTTTGAACCTTTGATATGATAGGTGTTTTGCATGTTTGCGTGAAGGTTTGTGCGTGGCATATGAGTATCGGTGAGTTCCCCGTTGCTTGCGAGGCAACCACCCGTATGTTCCAAAGTTGCGATGATCTCTGGTGAGAGATGGCCTAATCATGTGGTGACATGAAGGGCAGCAAGGTGGTACTGTTGTAGCATACCAGCCTTGCGTCATCCGACTACTTCCGACGTTAACGTGGACGGAGTCACGTTATCGTTCTTTTCCCCTTCCGTGCTACCACGTGTTTCTTTGCCAAGATGCGGTTTAGTAAGTTGGTAACCTCTTTCCGTGTACACACCAAACAGAGGGGCCGGGATGATGGTACCTTGGCCCAGGATTAAAGCCAGTCATCCGGTCAGGGGGCATGGGTGTTTCCGGTTGGGACCGAGAGGGGGGCACCCCCTTAGAGCGCGCGTATAAAAATTTGATCCCATGCTACGCGAGGTTGTAGCCTCCCCGTCTCAAGGTTTTTCTTGAACGTTGCCGAGGGTGATCCCTGGCTTCGGAATGTTGAATGGGTGTGTACTGGTTAGACGTGTTTCTTCCAAAACACCGTAAACGGAACTAGTCCCCGTGACTACTGAAATCCGTTGGCTGTGGTTAAGTACAAACTCTGCAGAGTCAAATTCTTCCAAGTCATCGTATCCATGATCAAGTAGTGGAATCAGTATATCCATATCTATCTGCGTGGAATACTTGTCCCCGGTGAACAAACTCAAGTGGTAAACCCAGTTTAATTATTATTTCTGTGGATGGACTAACCTTATATTTGTCTCGTACTTATGATAATTTATACTATCGAGCTAATGAATTTTTGAGCTACAATATAAGCCCTTTATGTGATGTCGCTCAGACGTCCGACTGTGGCATGTTCGTCTTTTATTTTCTGTTATAAGCCCTTTATGTGATGTCGCTCAGACGTCCGACTGTGGCATTATTATTATTCTTGCAGTTTCCTCTCGAGGAGTCATTCAGACACTCGTTTGGCACCAGTATTATTATTCTGCAGTTTCCTCTCGAGGAGTCATTCAGACACTCGTTTGGCACCAGTATTATTATTCTGCAGTTTCCTCTCGAGGAGTCATTCAGACACTCGTTTGGCACCACTATTATTATTCTGCAGTTTCCTCTCGAGGAGTCATTCAGACACTCGTTTGGCACCAGTATTACTATTCTTGCAGTTTCCTCTCGAGGAGTCTTTCAGACCCTCGTTTGGCAGCCCGTATTTATTATCTCTATGTCTGAACGCATTGGTTAACTTGTTTATATGCTTCATGTTTACATTTGTTATATCTTATGTCCGAACTGTCTTGCGAGTACTTTCATAGTACTCACCTGGCTTGTTGTTTTGGCCAGATGTTGACGAAGGCGATCTTTTGGATGAAGAGTTTGATAGCGCGTCCGACGCCTAGAGGAGTCCCAGTCAGTCCTGTGCGATCCCGGATATTGGTCACTTGTATTATATACGCTTCCGCCACCCGCAATAAGTCTCCTCGAGCCTCGCTTCGACGCTCGAAGAGCTGTAGTCTTCAGGAGTCATATCACTCGCTTCGCGGTGATATTTCCACCACCGTTATTATCGTGAGTTAGTAGTTATGCCACCCTATCCGCCGTCTTGTTTTGTTGGTGTGTATGTAATAGATTGTTGGGCAGTCTCCGCTCAACCTTGTATTATATTCAGTACTCCTGGTATTTTTCTTCTGTGACCAAGATATTGTCTACCAGTGGGAAGGGATTCTTCCTTACTGGTCTGTAAAAGGGATTGGTCTCTCAATAATTATTTTATTGAAAAACCGGTCGTGACATTTCAGACTTGTGTTTCATCAAGTAGATATATCCATACCTACTTAAATCATCTGTGAAGGTCAGAAAATAATGATACCCGCCACGTGCTTCAACACTCACTGGACCGCATACATCGGTATGTAATATTTCCAATAAGTCATTAGCTTGTTTCATCGTTCTGGAGAACGTAGTTTTAGTCATCTTACCCATGAGGCATGGTTCGCAAGTATCAAATGATTCATAATCAAGTAATTCCAAAAGTCCATCGCATGGAGTTTCTTCATGCGTTTTACACCAATATGACCTATACGGCAGTGCCACAAGTATGTTGCACTATCATTTTCAACATCTTTTGGCATCAATATTATGAATATGTGTATCACTATGATCGAGATTCAACAAGAATAGAACATTCATGAAAAGTGCATGACCATAAAAGATATTACTCATATAAATAGAACAACCATTATTCTCTGACTTAAATGAATAACCGTCTCACATTAAACAAGATCCAGATATAATGTTCATGCTCAACGCTGGCACCAAATAACAATTATTGAGGTCTAAAACTAATCCCGAAGGTAGATGTAGAGGTAGCGTGCCGACTGCGATCACATCGACCTTGGAACCATTCCCGACGCGCATCGTCACCTTGTCCTTAGCCAATCTTCGTTTATTCCACAGCTCATGTTTCAAGTCACAAATATGAGCAACCGAACCAGTATCAAATACCCATGCACTACTACGAGCATTAGTAAGGTACACATCAATAACATGTATATCAAATATACCTTTGTTCACTTTGCCATCCTTCTTATCCGCCAAGTATTTGGGGCAGTTCCGCTTCCACTGACCATTCCCTTTGCAGTAGAAGCACTCAGTTTCAGGCTTGGGTCCAGCTTTGGGCTTCTTCACGGGAGCGGCAACTTGCTTGCCATTCTTCTTGAAGTTCCCTTTCTTTCCCTTGCCCTTTTTATTGAAACTAGTGGTCTTGTTAACCATCAAAACTTTATGCTCCTTCTTGATTTCTACCTCCTCGGTCTTAAGCATTGCAAAGAGCTCCGGAATCGTTCTCGTCGTCCCTTGCATATTATAGTTCATCACGAAGCCTTTGTAGCTTGGTGGCAGTGACTAAAGAACTCTGTCAATAACACTCTCAACTGGAAGATCAATTCCCAGCTGAGTCAAGTGGTTATGATACCCAGACATTTTGAGTATGTATTCACTGACAGAACTATTCTCCTCCATCTTGCAGCTATAGAACTTGTTGGAGACTTCATATCTCTCAACCCGAGCATTAGCTTGAAATATCAATTTCAGCTCTTGGAACATCTCATATGCTCCGTGGCGTTCAAAACGTCTTTGAAGTCCCGGTTCTAAGCCGTAAACATTGGCACACTGAACTATTGAGTAGTCATCAGATAGAGCCTATCAGACGTTCATAACATCTGCAGTAGCTCCTGCAGTAGGTCTATCACCTAGCAGTGCATCAAGGACACAATTCTTTTGTGCATCAATGAGGATAATCCTCAAGTTACGGACCCAGTCCGTGTAGTTTCTACCATCATCTTTCAACTTAGCTTTCTCTAGTGTCGGATTCAGGGTTCCGCAGACCCTTGAGAGGTTCGAACTCTGGGGTGCACACGAAGGACTCTTTCTCCCCAGCCTGCCTACCCAACGATTCCATGGCCAAGCTCAACGAACCCAAAGAACACAAGACACAGAGGTTTATACTGGATTGGGCCACCGTGTGGTGTAATACCCTACTCCAATGTGGTGGTGGATTGCCTCGAGGGCTGAGGATGAACTAGCACAGTGGGTGAACAGCCTCCGTAGGAGAGGTGTTCTTGAGCTCGATGAACTGGTGGGTGTGAGGATGGAATGGATCCGATCCAAGATGAGATCATATGAGATCATATCCGATGCCTCCTACGGAGGTGGCTAGTCCTATTTATAGAGGCCCTGGTCCTCTTCCCAAATGTAGGCGGGAAGGGATCCCACAACGGCCAATTTTGAAGGGAGACAACTAGTACAAGCTATCCTGACAAAAGTAGTCTTCGCCTACCAAAGGCTCTGGTGGTGACGCTGTTGTGGGCTCCGCGATGACCTCCGTCCTGCCGTCCTGCTGGTCTTGGTCTTGTTGCACCGATATGGAAACCTTTGCCTGACGCCTCGGGACTCCTCGCATGCGCTTGCCTCTTTAGCACCAAAGAGGAAACTGGTACGTTGCGCCCGCTGGCGCCCGCCTGGCCTTGGTCGTCACTGCTCACGTCATGTGAACCTCGCAAGGTGCCCCCTGCATAGATATCTTTGCTCCTCGGGAGCCAGCCTAGCGAGGCCGCCCCCAGGGAGGTCTTGGTGTCGTCCACCTCGTGAGGCTTGGCCCCTCGCGAGGGTCTTGAGTAGTTGCTGCCGAAGCTGGGCCATACCGGGTCGTTTGTGGAGCCACGCCGTGGGCCGCAGGCAGGCAAGTCTGGGCACCCCCTTCCTAGAACGCCGACAGTAGCCCCCAGGCCCAAGGCGCGCTCAGACTTGGCTTCGAGGCGAAGCCAAAGGGCAAGTGCGGAGCGCGGCGGACCCCAACCGCCTGCGGCCCCGGTCGACGCATGGCGATTGATGGGACGTGGGCGCCTCCGCTTCCCCATCCTGCCTCGGTAACCGTTCAACTTGACGAGACCCTGCTACATGCAGAAGAAAACCATCATTGTGTGCGATCATGGAGATCGACGGTTGGCCTCCTCCCGGCTATAAATGAGGAGAGGGGCGGAGCCCTCGTTGCTCATCTCCTTCTCCTTGCCGCCTGCTCCTTCTTCTTCCTCCTCGCCTCGTCGTCTTGCCGTTACACTCATGGAGCCGATAAGGAGATTCCCTGCTGCTGAGAAGGGCAAAGCCCCCCGCGAGGGGCAGGGGCCGCTTCCGCCGAAGAAGAGGTTTGGCTTCTCCCGCGACACCGGCGTGAGGCTGGAGGTGACGAGGCCTTGGTACGAGAGGCATCCTCCCGGCTACCCGCTGCCCTTGTACGCCCAACCGCAAGGCTCCGGAGGAGGAGGCAGCACCCCGTGCCGCTCGCGCCACAGTCGTGGTGGCCATGCCGTGGTTGCACGAGCCGCCGACCTACGAACCCATGCCGAGGGCTCCTCGCGTGAGTTCGTGGTATGGGCGGCGATGCCACCGTGCACGTGGATCAAGCTTCTGTGGTTCTTTGCTGAAGAGATGCCGCCGAGAGGGCCGCTCGAGCTATGGCTGCAGCACGCCGAGTGCAGCACTCCGGCAACAGGGGCGGAGGTCGAGGTCATCTCCCCGGGCAATATCTTCATGACCCGTGGATGGGGCGAGGTCGCCCGTGCTTGCCGCACGGAGGGGGCCCTCGCCATCCACTTCGAGTACAATGGCGCCTCCATGCTATTCTTCAAGTTCTTCGACAAGGAAGGTCGCCACCTGGAGTGCTGCCCTAGAGGGGGCCGCCAGGATGGTGCAGCAGCAGGCGCTGAGCCCGCCCCCGGTCCTGCCGATAGCTCCTCGAGCAGCAGCGACGACTCCTAGGAGTCCAGCGACTCTCCTGAGCTTGACGAGTCTCCGGAGACGAGCGACGACAGCTACGTGCCCCCGAGCTCTCGCCGTGCCCGGAGCGCGGCAACGGCATCTTCTCGTTGTCGGTGATGATCTGGATGGGGTTGGCGTCAGCCCCTCATGGCCCACTGTTGATGATGGCGTCGGCGGCGACGTCCGTAGTTAGGACTTCCGGAAGCCTTCTTCTTTTGTTCCCTGTGAGGAATCGAGATGAACCCCGTGGGGGTGTGTAAAGAATCTGTAGTGCTTTTGCGCCAATGCTTATTATTCCCATTATGATGTTCGTGTTTGTGCGTCTTGCTTCGGCATTGCCCCCCTTTTCGACCTCGCGGTAGCTTAGCGCTCTACATTGATAGGTCCCAGTCCCCAGGCAGGCTTCAGCCATTGCTGGTATGCCAGGTCGCGATGCCGTGGTCATGGCCAGGAGGTGAGCGGCCCAAGGTCCGATAAGAGCTCCTGAGGTGCGATGCTCAAGAGGTCCCCTTTAGCGTGCAAGCAGCTTCCTGAAGGCAGAAAAGGAAGGCGACGTTGACGGAGCAAGGTTGCAAGAGTCGAAAATCCTGAGTCGCAGCGCTGGGCTAGCTTGAATGCGTGACTTATCTTAGCGAGCCCGAGGCGATTCCTTGTGCAGCGCCGATTGGTGCGTCAGCGGCGGTGGTATTGCTAGGTTAGGCTCGCGCCAACTTCCCCTTTTCACGCCCTTCTAAGTGCTCTGCGTCCTCGGGTCCCGACCCTCGAGCGAGGCTCAGCTGCCACTGGTATGCCAGGTCGCGATGCCGTGGTCAAGGCCAGGAGGTGAGAGCTGGAGAGTCAGTAAGAGCTCCTGAGGAACGATGCTCAGGAGCCCTCCCTTTAACGCGCAAGCGAATTGCATGAAAAAGAAGCAGCTGGCGGGGCCACCCGTAGTTAAGCTCCGGAGATTCCCGCGGGTTAGTCCGAGAGGAGAATATAGCTCGTAATCATGTTTGCTGTCCTGCCGCTGATCTTTCCGCAAGAAGATGAAGGCACCGAGGATCCGGTGAGGTGACGTGCGCGGGGCGGCCGCGAGCCAGAGCTCGATCTCTCAGGTTTATCAGCGTTGCAGGGACGGACCCGAGCACAAGCGACGTGCCAGCATGTGTAGCCCCCGTTGCGGGATGACCAGAAGGCCGGTCAGCAACGCGGGATGCCGTGAAGAGTAATCAGGCAGGCATAAATTATCTCAAAGGGGCAAGCAACGCTAGTTCAAATAGATGCAAGAATGATACATGCCACAGGGACGGACCCATGCGGCCTGGGGATGATGCAGCGCGAGGGGCGCCCCCAACAGAGTAAGTTAAAGATGCAAAGGGATACACGTCGCAGGGACAGGCCCGTGCGACCTGGGGATGTTGCAGCCCGAGGGGCGCCCCCAGCTGAATAAACCAGAAAATGTCACCTGGCACCGTTGTTGAAGAGGTGTTCGAGCAGCTGAAGACGCATGTTGAAGAAGTTGCTCCTCACGAGCCACCAGGGTCCTGAGCCTCGGGAGGCTTTGGGGGCCCGGGAGGCTCATGAAGAACTATCGCCATCTCTGCTAGGACTACGTGATGCCTAGCCTCCTGAGCCACCAGAACGCTCCGCAGGTGGCGCTGGAGGTGACCGCCGCGTTCGGCAAGCCGAAGGGCATGCGAACGTAGCTGTGAGGCGGGCCCTCACACCGACCGACATGCGATGGCCAGAAACGCTACTGGGATGTGGCCCTGTTGAGCCCTGGGATGTCGACGCAGACGCGCAGCTCGCCATCCTCGCCAGGACGAGGAGCTGCGCCGGGTGGTGGGCGGCGGTCGCCGCGCATGGCTCTTGCCTCTTGAAGCTCTTCGGTGGCCTTGGTGATGAACTCCTGAGCACCAGGCACCTCGTGCCTTGTGCCTTGATGAGGGAAGCGTGTGGTGAAGCATGCCTCCACGTGGTGCCCGAGCGCCTCCCTCGTGACGTTGGCTAGGTCTGAGGCCCTCCAGAAGAGAGCCCCCGAGCCCAGCCTAAGGAGGGCGCCGGGCGTGCCTTCCTATGCGAGGGAGGGAGGCGCCCCATCTGCAGGCGCAGGTCCTGAGGTGGTGCCGCCGGAGACACTGCTCTCCTGAGGCCCTTGGTGGAGCAGCTGCTTTTCCTTCTTGGAGACGACCTCAGGAGGATAAGTGGCGCCTTCACTATCTGGGTCTTCGACTGCCGCAGCCTGGTAGGCGCGCTCGAGAGAGCACACCGCGTCCTTCTCTTCGCAGCTCCCTGGCATCTTGAGGACTTTGTAACCATGATGAGTCACTGCCATGAACTTGGCCAGGGCTGGATACCCGAGGATGGTGTTGTACGGAAGGCGAATGTGGGCGACGTCGAAGTCGATGAGCTCGGTGCGGTAGTTGTCGCGCTTGCCGAAGGTGACAGGGAGGCGGATCTGCCCTATCGGGGTGGTGGAGCCGTCGGTCACTCCTGAGAAGGGCTTAGTTGGCTGCAGCTGATCATATAGCACTTGGAGGCGGTCGAACGTATCGATGGAGAGAACATTGAGTCTTGAGCGGGCGCCTGGCCTCGAGCCCGGGGAGGGCCGCGTTCACCTCACAAGCCAACTGCTTGAAGATGCGCTGGGAGGCTGGGGCCTGAGCGCCACCCAAGATGCAGGCGATGGCGCGTGGCTCCTGGAAGCCCCCAGCCCCCTCGTCCTGGTGATGATCATTATTCCTCCTTGGCGGTGGTGGCAGCGGAGGAGGCCAGCCTTGCCCTGAGGGCGGTCCTCACGAGGCTGGTCTCTCCAGGCGCCCTCGCAAGGCCAGTCCTGCCAGCGGTCCTCACGAGGCTGGTCGCGCCACTTCTGGCGGGGGCCGCGGTCGTCCCAGCGTCCTCCACTTCGGCCTCCCCCACGGTCGTAGCCTCAGTCATTGCGCTCGGGGCGTCGACCGAAGTGCCCATCATGGATGGCCCTGAGCTCCTTACATTCGTTGGTGTTGTGGCTATGTATGTTGTGGAAGGCGCAGAACGGACGGCTGCCCTTGGACGACTCTGGGTGGTCGCAGCCGCGCTTCATCTCTGGCTCAGCCGCGAGCACAGCCGCTCCCTTGCGCTTCACATCCTTGGTCTTGGCCTTCTTGTCTTCTAGGTCGGCAGCTGGAAGCTCGAGGAGGGAGAGGCGCCCCTCCTCAGCTCTCGCACACTTGGTTGCCATGTTGAACATGTCCAGAGCCGTGCATAGGTCCTCGTGTATGGCGAGCTCCTCCTTCATCTTGACGTTGCGGACGCCATCAGAGAACGCGGAGATGATGGCTTCGTCCGTTACCTTGGGGATCTTGAGGCGAACGCTGTTGAAGCGCTGGATGTACTTTTGCAGGGTTTCCCCTGGCTGCTGCTTGATGCACCGCAGGTCACCCACGACCGGCGGGCGGTCGCGAGTGCCTTGGAAGTTGGCGACGAAATGCTCGCGCATATCGCCCCAGGAGGAGATCGATCCCGCAGGAAAGTTCAGGAGCCACGAGCGCGCGCCGTCTTTGAGAGCCATGGGAAACCAGTTCGCCATGACTTTCTCGTCGCCGTTGGCTGCCTCGATGCTCAGCTTGTAGAGCTGCAGGAACTCAGCAGGATCAGGGGGGCTGTCGTAGCGCATAGGCAGGTCAGGCTTGTACTTCCCGGGCCAGACGATGCTGCGCAGCTCGGGAGTGAAGGCGCGGCAGCCCGCTATAGTCACTGGAGTCCGTCGTGGAGGTGGAGCCTGGTCTTGGTACCCACGCGCCCCCACCGCAGGCGGCGCGCGGTCTTGACGCTGTGGTGTTGGGAGTGCTGGAGCATCTTCTTGCGGCCAAGGGACCTCCTGGCAGCTTCCTTCTTCATGCGTGGGCGCCCTACGCGGTGGGTCGCGCCGCGGGGCCGCGCGTCTGTTGGGGAACGCAGTATTTCAAAAAATTCCTACGATCACGCAAGATCTATCTAGGAGATGCATAGCAACGAGTGGGGAGAGTGTGTCCATGTACCCTCGTAGACCGAAAGCGGAAGTGTTAAGTAACGCGGTTGATGTAGTCGAACGTCTTCGCGATCCAACCGATCAAGTACCAAACGCACGGTACCTCCGCGATCTGCACACGTTTTGATTGGTGACGTACCTCGTACTCTTGATCCAGCTGAGGCTGAGGGAGAGCTTCGTCAGCACGACGGCGTGGTGATGGTGATGTTACCTACGCAGGGCTTCGCCTAAGCACTGCAACGATATGACCGAGGTGGAAATCTATGGAGGGGGGCACCGCACACAGCTAAAACAACTGTTAACTTGTGTCTCTATGGGGTGCCCCCCTCCCCCGTATATAAAGGAGGGGAGGAGGGGGCCGGCCGGCCTCATGGTGCGCCCCCAAGGGGGAGAATCCTACTCCTACTAGGAGTAGGTTTCCCCCCTTTCCTAGTCCAACTAGGAGGGAGAAGGAAGGGAAGGGGAAGAGGAAGGAAAGGGGGCCCGGCCCCCTTCCCAATTCGGATTGGGCTCGGGGGCGCCCCACCTCTTGGCCGCCTCTCCTCTCTTCCACTAAAGCCCATGTAGGCCCATTAAGCCCCCGGGGGGTTTCGGTAACCCCCCGGTACTCCGGAAAATGCCCGAACTCATCTGAAACCTTTCCGGTGTCCAAACATAGCCTTCCAATATATCGATTTTTATGTCTCGACCATTTCAAGACTCCTCGTCATGTACGTGATCACATACGGGACTCCGAACAACCTTCGGTACATCAAAACACATAAACTCATAATACCGATCGTCATCAAACGTTAAGCCTTTAGACCCTATGGGTTCAAGAACTATGTAGACATGACTGAGACTCATCTTCGGTCAATAACCAATAGCGGAACCTAGATGCTCATATTGGCTCCCACATATTCTACGAAGATCTTTATCGGTCAAACCGCATAACAACATACGTTGTTCCCTTTGTCATCGGTATGTTACTTGCCCGAGATTCGATCGTCGGTATCTCAATACCTAGTTCAATCTCGTTACCGGCAAGTCTCTTTACTCGTTCCGTAATGCATCATCCCGCAACTAACTCATTAGTCACATTGCTTGCAAGGATTATAGTGATGATCATTACCGAGAGGGCCCAGAGATACCTCTCCGATACACGGAGTGACAAATCCTAATCTCGATCTATGCCAATTCAACAAACACCATCGGAGACACCTATAGAGCATCTTTATAATCACCCAGTTACGTTGTGAAGTTTGATAGCACACTAAGTGTTGCTCCAGTATTCGGGAGTTGCATAATCTCATAGTCAGAGGAACATGTATAAGTCATGAAGAAAGCAATATCAATAAAACTATACGATCATTATGCTAAGCTAACAGATGGGTCTTGTCCATCACATCATTCTCTAATGATGTGATCCCGTTCATCAAATGACAACACATGTCTATGGCTAGGAAATTTAACCATCTTTGATTAACGAGCTAGTCAAGTAGAGGCATACTAGGGACACTTTGTTTGTCTATGTATTCACACATGTACTAAGTTTCCGGTTAGTACAATTCTAGCATGAATAATAAACATTTATCATGAAATAAGGAAATAAATAATAACTTTATTATTGCCTCTAGGGCATAATTCCTTCAGTCTCCCACTTGCACTAGAGTCAATAATCTAGTTCACATCGCCATGTGATTTAACACCTATAGTTCACATCACCATGTGATTAACAGCCATAGTTCACATCGCCATGTGACCAACACTCAAAGGGTTTACTAGAGTCAGTAATCTAGTTCGCATCGCCATGTCATTAACACCCAAAGAGTACTAAGGTGTGATCATGTTTTGCTTGTGAGAGAAGTTTAGTCAACGGGTCTGCCAAATTCAGATCCGTATGTATTTTGCAAATTTCTATGTCTACAATGCTCTGCACAGAGCTACTTTAGCTAATTGCTCCCACTTTCAATATGTATCCGGATTGTGACTTAGAGTCATCCAGATCGGTGTCAAAGCTTGCAATGACATAACTCTTTACGACGAACTCTTGATCACCTCCATAACCGAGAAATATTTCCTTAGTCCTCTAAGGATAATTTTGACCGTTGTCCAGTGATCTACTCCTAGATCAAAATTGTACTCCCTTGCCAAACTCAGGGCAGGGTATACAATAGGTCTGGTACATAGCATGGCATACTTTATAGAACCTATGGCTGAGGCATAGGGAATGACTTTCATTCTCTCTCTATCATCTACCGTGGTCGGGCTTTGAGTCTTACTCAACTTCACACCTTTGCAACACAGGCAAGAACTCTTTCTTTGACTGTTCCATTTTGAACTACTTCAAAAACTTGTCAAGGTATGTACTCATTGAAAAAAAAACTTATCAAGTGTCTTGATCTATCTCAATAGATCTTGATGCTCAATATGTAAGTAGCTTCACCGAGGTCTTTCTTTGAAAAACTCCTTTCAAACACTCCTTTATGCTTTCCAGAAAATTCTACATCATTTCCGATCGACAATATGTCATTCACATATACTTATCAGAAAGGTTGTAGTGCTCCCACTCACTTTCTTGTAAATATAGGCTTCACCGCAAGTCTGTATAAAACTATATGCTTTGATCAACTTATCAAAGCGTATATTCCAACTCTGAGATGCTTGCACATGTCCATAGACGGATCGCTGGAGCTTGCACATTTTGTTAGCACCTTTAGGATTGAAGAAACCTTCTGGTTGCATCACATACAACTCTTCTTTAATAAATCCATTAAGGAATGCAGTTTTGTTATCCATTTGCCAGATTTCATAAAATGCGGCAATTGCTAACATGATTTGGACAGACTTAAGCATCACTACGAGTGAGAAAATCTCATCGTAGTCAACACCTTGAACTTGTCGAAAACCTTTCGCGACAAGTCGAGCTTTGTAGATAGTAATACTACCATCATCGTCTGTCTTCCTCTTGTAGATCCATTTATTCTCAATGGCTCGCCGATCATCGGGCAAGTCAATCAAAGTCCATACTTTGTCCTCATACATGGATTCTATCTTAGATTTCATGGCCTCAGGCCATTTCGCGGAATCTGGGCTCATCACCGCTTCCTCATAGTTCGTGGGTTCGTCATGGTCAAGTAACATGACCTCCAGAACAGGATTACCGTACCACTCTGGTGCGGAACGTACTCTGGTTGACCTACGATGTTCAGTAGTAACTTGATCTGAAGTTTCATGATCATCATCATTAGCTTCCTCACTGATTGGTGTAGGCATCACTGGAACTGATTTCTGTGATGAACTACTTTCCAATTTGGGAGAAGGTACAATTACCTCATCAAGTTCTACTTTCGTCCCACTCACTTCTTTCGAGAGAAACTTCTTCTCTAGAAAGGATCCATTCTTAGCAACGAATATCTTGCCTTCCGATCTGTGATAGAAGGTGTACCAACAGTTTCCTTTGGGTATCCTATGAAGACGCATTTCTCCGATTTGGGTTCGAGCTTATCAGGTTGAAACTTTTTCACATAAGCATCACAGCCCAAACTTTAAGAAACGACAACTTAGGTTTCTTGCTAAACCACAGTTCATATGGGGTCGTCTCAAAGGTTTTAGATGGTGCCCTATTTAATGTGAATGCAGCTGTCTCTAATGCATAACCCCAAAACGATAGTGGTAAATCGATAAGAGACATTATAAATTGCACCATATCTAATAAAGTATGGTTACGACGTTCGGACACACCATTACGCTGTGGTGTTCCAGGTTGGCGTGAGTTGTGAAACTATTCCACAGTTTTAAATGAAGGCCAAACTCGTAACTCAAATATTCGTCTCCGCGATCAGATCGTAGAAACTTTATCTTCT
Organism: Aegilops tauschii subsp. strangulata; assembly: GCF_002575655.3. NCBI lineage: Eukaryota > Viridiplantae > Streptophyta > Magnoliopsida > Poales > Poaceae > Aegilops > Aegilops tauschii. The sequence goes on along the minus strand of NC_053036.3, from coordinate 132,866,165 downwards.
TGTTACGATGATTTTCCACTTCACTCTGAAATTCTTTGAAATTTTCAAATGTTTCAGACTTATGTTTCATCAAGTAGATATACCCATATCTTCTCAAACCATCTGTGAAGGTCAGAAAATAACGATACCCGATGCGAGCCTCAACACTCATCGGATTGCATACATCAGTATGTATTATTTCCAATAAGTCAGTTGCTCGCTCCATTGTTCCGAAGAACGGAGTCTTAGTCATCTTGCCCATGAGGCATGTTCGCAAGCATCAAGTGATTCATAATCAAGTGATTCCAAAAGCCCATCAGCATGGAGTTTCTTCATGCGCTTTACACCAATATCACCTAAACGGCAGTGCCACAAATAAGTTGCACTATCATTATTAACTTTGCATCTTTTCGCTTCAACATTATGAATATGTGTATCACTACGATCGAGATTCAATAAACCATTCACCTTGGGTGTATGACCACAGAAGGTTTTATTTATGTAAATAGAATAACAATTATTCTTTGACTTAAATGAATAACCGTATTGCAATAACCATGATCCAATCATATTATGCTCAACGCAAACACCAAATAACATTTATTTTAGGTTCAACACTAATCCCAAAGGTAAAGGGAGTGTGCGATGGTGATCTTATCAACCTTGGAATCACTTCCGACACACATTGTCACCTCGCTCTCAACTAGTCTCTGTTCATTTTGTAACTCCTGTTTCAAGTTACTAATCATAGCAACTGAACCAGTATCAAATACCCAGGGGCTACTATGAATACTAGTAAAGTACACATCAATAACATGTATATCATATATACTTTTTTCACTTTGCCATCCTTCTTATCCGCCAAGTATTTGGGGCAGTTCTGCTTCCAGTGACCATTTCCTTTGCAGTAGAAGCACTCAGTTTCAGGCTTGGGTCTAGGATTGGGATTCTTCATGGGGGTGGCAACTTGCTTGTCATTCTTCTTGAAGTTCCCTTTCTTTCCCTTGCCCTTGTACTTGAAACTAGTGGTCTTGTCAACCATCAACACTTGATGCTTTTCTTGATTTCTACCTTCGCCGATTTCAGCATCGCGAAGAGCTCAGGGATCGTTTTCGTCATCCCTTACATATTATCGTTCATCACGAAGTTCTAGTAACTTGGTAATAGTGACTAGAGAACTCTGTCAATCACTATATTATCTGGAAGATTAACTCCCACTCGATTCAAGCAATTGTAGTCCTCAGACATTCTGAGCACATGCTCACTAGTTGAGCTATTCTCCTCCATCTTGTAGGCAAAGTGCTTGTCAGAGGTCTCATACCTCTCGACTCGGGCATGAGTCTGAAATACCAATTTCAGCTCTTGGAACATCTCATATGCTCCGTGACATTTCAAAACATTTTTGAAGTCCCGGTTCTAAGCCGTAAAGCATGGTGCACTAAACTATCAAGTAGTCATCATACCGAGCTTGTCAAACGTTCATAACGTCTGTATCTACTCCTGCAATAGGTCTGTCACCTAGCGGTGCATCATGGACGTAATACTTCTGTGCAGCAATGAGGATAATCTTCAGATCACGGAGCTAGTCCGCATCATTGCTACTAACATCTTTCAACTTATTTTTCTCTAGGAACATATCAAAAAATAAATGGGGAACTACATCATGAGCTATTGATCTACAACATAATTTGCAAATACTATCAGGACTAAGTTCATGATAAATTAAAGTCCAATTAATCATATTACTTAAGAACTCCCACATAGATAGACATCCCTCTAGTCATCTAAATGATCACATGATCCAAATCAATAAACCATGTCCGATCATCACGTGAGATGGAGTAGTTTTCAATGGTGAACATCACTATGTTGATCATATCTACTATATGATTCATGCTTGGCCTTTCGGTCTAAGTGTTCCGAGGCCAATCTGCATATGCTAGGCTCGTCAAGTTTAACCCGAGTATTCTGCGTGTGTAAAATTGGCTTGCACCCGTTGTATACGTAGAGCTTATCACACCCGATCATCACGTGGTGTCTCGGCACGACGAACTGTCGCAATGGTGCATACTCAGGGAGAACACTTATACCTTGAAATTTAGTGAGAGATCATCTTATAATGCTACCACAGAACTAAGCAAGATAAGATGCATAAAGGATAAACATCACATGCAATCAATATAAGTTATATGATATGGCCATCATCATCTTGTGCCTTTGATCTTCATCTCCAAAGCACCATCATGATCACCATCGTCATCGGCTTGAGACCTTGATCTCCATCGAAGCATCGTTGTCATCTCGCGAACTATTTCTATCACGACTATCGCTACTGCTTAGTGATAAATTAAAGCAATTACATGGCGATTGCATCGCATACAATAAAGTAACAACCATATGGCTCCTGCCAGTTGCCGATAACTCTGTTACAAAGCATGATCATCTCATACAACAATTTATATCATCATGTCTTGACCATATCACATCACAACATGCCCTGCAAAAACAAGTTAGACATCATCTACTTTGTTGTTGCAAGTTTTACGTGGCTGCTATAGGCTTAGCAAGAACCGTTCTTACCTACACATCAAAACCACAACGATTTTTCGTCAAGTGTGCTGTTTTAACCTTCAACAAGGACCGGGCGTAGTCACACTCGATTCAACTAAACTTGGAGAAACAGACACCCACTAGCCACCTGTGTGCGAAGCACGTCGGTAGAACCAGTCTCGCGTAAGCGTACGCGTAATGTCGGTCTGAGCCGCTTCATCCAACAATACCGCCGAATCAAAGTATGACATGCTGGTAAGCAGTATGACTATTATCGCCCACAACTCTTTGTGTTCTACTCGTGCATATAACATCTACGCATAGACCTGGCTCTGATGCCACTGTTGGGAACGCAGTATTTCAAAAAATTATCTACGATCACGCAAGATCTATCTAGGAGATGCATAGCAACGAGCGGGGAGAGTGTGTCCACGTACCCTCGTAGACCGAAAGCGGAAGCATTAAGTAACGTGGTTGATGTAGTCGAACGTCTTCGCGATCCAACCGATCAAGTACCGAACGCACGGCACCTCCGCGATCTGCACACGTTCTGCTCGGTGACGTCCCCCGTACTCTTGATCCAGCTGAGGCCGAGGGAGAGTTTCGTCAGCACGACAGCGTGGTGATGGTGATGATGATGTTACCGACGCAGGGCTTCGCCTAAGCACTGCAACAATATGACTGAGGTGGAAATCTGTGGAGGGGGGCACCGCACACGGCTAAAACAACTGTTAACTTGTGTCTCTATGGAGTGCCCCCCTCCCCCGTATATAAAGGAGGGGAGGAGGGGGCCGGTCGGCCTCATGGTGCGCACCCAATGGGGGGAATCCTACTCCTACTAGGAGTAGGTTTCCCCCCTTTCCTAGTCCAACTAGGAGGGGGAAGGAAGGGAAGGGGAAGAGGAAGGAAAGGGAGGCCGGCCCCCTTCCCAATTTGGATTGGGCCTGGGGGGCGCCCCACCTCTTGGCCGCCTCTCCTCTCTTCCACTAAAGCCCATGTAGGCCCATTAAGCCCCCGGGGGTTCCGGTAACCACCCGGTAGTCCGGAAAATGCCCGAACTCATCTGAAACCTTTCCGGTGTCCAAACATAGCCTTCCAATATATCGATTTTTATGTCTCAACCATTTCAAGACTACTCGTCATGTCCGTGATCACATCCGGGACTCCGAACAACATTCGGTACATCAAAACACAAAAACTCATAATACCGATCGTCATCGAACGTTAAGCGTGCGGACCCTACGGGTTCGAGAACTATGTGGACATGACCGAGACTCATCTCTGGTCAATAACCAATAGCGGAACCTGGATGCTCATATTGGCTCCCACATATTCTACGAAGATCTTTATCGGTCGAACCGCATAACAACATACGTTGTTCCCTTTGTCATCGGTATGTTACTTGCCCGAGATTCGATCGTCGGTATCTCAATACCTAGTTCAATCTCGTTACCGGCAAGTCTCTTTAATCGTTCCGTAATGCATCATCCCACAACTAACTCATTAGTCACATTGCTTGCAAGGCTTATAGTGATGATCATTACCGAGAGGACCCAGAGATACCTCTCCGATACACAGAGTGACAAATCCTAATCTCGATCTATGCCAACTCAACAAACACCATCAGAGACACTTCTAGAGCATCTTTATAATCACCCAGTTACGTTGTGACGTTTGATAGCACACTAAGTGTTCCTCCGGTATTCGGGAGTTGCATAATCTCATAGTCATAGGAACATGTATAAGTCATGAAGAAAGCAATAGCAATAAAACTATACGATCATTATGCTAAGCTAACGGATGGGTCTTGTCCATCACATCATTCTCTAATGATGTGATCCCGTTCATCAAATGACAACACATCTCTATGGCTAGGAAACTTAACCATCTTTGATTAACGAGCTAGTCAAGTAGAGGCATACTAGGGACACTCTGTTTTTCTATGTATTCACACATGTACTAAGTTTCCGGTTAGTACAATTCTAGCATGAATAATAAACATTTATCATGAAATAAGGAAATCAATAATAACTTTATTATTGCCTCTAGGGCATATTTCCTTCAGCGTCTTCGTGCGAGGGCGACGTCTTGACGCGGAGGTGGCGGAGGTGCTCCGTGGGCCACGTCGCCCGCAGCAGGAGGCGAACAAGGCACCGAGAGGGATGCTGCAAGAGAGCCCCCAACGGCGCTGACGAGCTCGGCGATGCGGTCCAGCTAGTCCTCGTAGAGGTCGTCGACGGGGCGGTAGCACAGGAGCTTGCGCACCATGAGCAGCGCAGCCTGCCCATCCGCGGGCCCGCGGCGAGTGTGGGACGACGAGCCGGCCGGAGTCAGTGACGGGGTGGCGGTGCGTCCGTCTCGCCACACGGAGGGGTGAAGCGACAAAGCCTGCTGCTCATTCCCCGTCGGGCCGGTGACGGCGTTGGCAGCGGGTGATGGAGCGCGACAGGGAGGCCCGCCGATGGGCGCCGTCTGGGCGACGCAAGCGTTGGGAGCGGCTTGGCGCTCAGCACGGGCTCGACGAGCATCAGCATGGAAGCGGTGGAGCGGTGGTGCATGGATCGGCGAAGGAAAAGCTTCGGCACACCCCTACCTGGTGCCAAATGTCGGATTCAGGGTTCCGCAGACCCTTGAGAGGTTCAAACTCTGGGGTGCGCATGAAGGACTCTTTCTCCCCAGCCTGCCTACCCAACGATTCCACGGCCAAGCTCGGCGAACCCAAAAACATGAGACACAGAGGTTTATACTGGTTCGGGCCACCGTGTGGTGTAATACCCTACTCTAGTGTGGTGGTGGATTGCCTCGAGGGCTGAGGATGAACTAGTACAGTGGGTGAATAGCCTCCGGAGGAGAGGTGTTCTTGAGCTGGTGGGTGTGAGGATGGAATGGATCCGTTCCAAGAGAGATCATATGAGATCATATCCGATGCCTCCTACGGCGGTTGCTAGTCCTATTTATAGAGGCCCTGGTCCTCTTCCCAAATGTAGGCGGGAAGGGATCCCACAATGGCCAATTTTGAAGGGAGACAACTAGTACAAGCTATCCTGACAAAAGTAGTCTTCGCCTGCCAAAGGCTCTGGTGGTGACGCTGCTGTGGGCTCCGCGATGACCTCCATCCTGCCGTCCTGCTAGTCTTGGTATTGTTGCACTCATATGGAAACCATTGCCTGACGCCTCGGGACTCCTCGCATGCGCTTGCCTCTTTAGCACCAAAGAGGAAACTGGTACACTGCGCCCGTTGGCGCCCGCCTGGCCTTGGTCGTCACGGCTCATGTCATGTGAACCTCGTGAGGTGCCCCCTGCATAGATATCTCCGCTCCTCGGGAGCCAGCCTAGTGAGGTCGCCCCCAGGGAGGTCTTGGTGTCGTCCGCCTCGCAGGCTTGGCCCCTCGTGAGGGTCTTGAGTAGTTGCTGCCGAAGCTGGGCCGTACCGGGCCATTGGTGGAGCCACGCCGTGGGCCGCAGGCAGGCAAGTCTGGGCACTCCCGTTCCCAAGACGCCGACATCTAGGAATGCATTAAAATTCAAGGGAACGGTAGCACGGATCTACAACATAGATATGCAAAAACTATTAAGACTAAATTCATCATAACTTAAGTTAAATTAATCAAATACTAATGAACTCCCACTTAAATTAACATCCCTCAAGTTATCTAAGTGATACATGATCCAAATCAACTAACCCATGTCCGATCATCACGTGAGATGGGGTACTCATCAATGGTGAACATCTCTATGTTGATCATATCTATTATATGACTCATGTTCGACCTTTCGGTCTCCAGTGTTCCGAGACCATGTCTGTACATGCTAGGCTCGTCAAGTTTAACCCAAGTATTCTGCATGTGCAAAACTGTCTTACACCCGTTGTATGTGAACGTAGAGTCTATCACACCCGATCATCACGAGGTGCTTCAAAACGATGAAATTTGGCAACGGTGCATACTCAGGAAGAACACTTTTATCTTGAAATTAAGTGAAGGGATCATCTTATAATGCTACCGTCATTCTAAGCAAAATAAGATGCATAAAGGATAAACATCACATGCAATCAAAATATGTGACATGATATGGCCATCATCATCTTGTGCTTCTGATCTCCATCTCCAAAGCATCGTCACGATCTCCATCATCACCGGATCGACACCTTGATCTCCATCGCAGGGTCGGGGTCGTATCGCCAACTATTGCTAACGCATAGTGATAAAGTAAAGTAATTACATGGCACTTAGTGATTGACACGCAGGTCATATAAAAATTTAAAGACGACCCTAAGGCTCCTACCGGTTGTCGTACTCATCGACATGCAAGTCGTGAACTTATTAAAAACATGATCATCTCATACATCAACATATATCACATCATATCTTGACCATATCACATCACAACATGCCCTGCAAAAACAAGTTAGACGTCCTCTACTTTGTTGTTGCAAGTTTTACGTGGCTGCTACGGGCAACTAGCAAGAACCGTTCTTACCTACGCAAAAACCATAACGATGATTATCAGTTTACTATTTTAACCTTCTTCAAGGACCGGCCATAATTAAATTCGATTCAACTAAAGTAAGAGAAACAGACACCCGCCAGCCACCTTTATGCAAAACAAGTTGCATGTCAGTCGATGGAACCGGTCTCATGTGCATGGACATGTAAGGTTGGTCTGGGCCGCTTCATCCCACAATACCGCTGAATCAAAATAAGACGTTGGTGGTAAGCAGTATGAACATCACCGCCCACAACTCTTTTGTGTTCTACTCGTGCATATCATCTACGCATAGACCTGGCTCATGATGCCACTATTGGGGAACGTTGCATGGAAAACAAAAAAAATTCTACGCACACGCAAGCTCTATCCATGGAGATGCATAGCTACAAGATGGGAGAGTATGTCTACGTACCCTCGTAGACTTCAAAGCTGAAGCGTTTATCAACACGGTTGATGTAGTCGTACACCTTCACGATCCAACCGATCAAGTACCGAACGTACGGCACCTCCGCGTTCAGCACACGTTCAGCTCGATTACGTCCTCGCCTTCTCGATCCAGCAAGAGAGGCAAAGTAGTAGATGAGTTCCGGCAGCACGACGGCGTGGTGACGGTGGTGGTGCAACTATCTCCGCAGGGCTTCACCGAGCACTACAAGAATTATGACCGAGGACGAACTAGAGGGAGAGGGGCGCCACACACGGCTTGGGAATCGTGGTGTGTGTTGCCCTTTGATACGTATCCAATGTTTCTATAATTTTTTATTGTTCCATGCTATTATATTATCTGTTTTGGATGTTTTATATGCATTAATATGCTATTTTATATTATTTTTGGGACTAAATTATTAACCTAGAGCCCAGTGCCAGTTTCTGTTTTTTCCTTGTTTTTGAGCTTCACAGAAAAGGAATACTAAATGGAGTCCAAACGGAATAAAACTTCACGATGATTTTTCATGGACCAGAAGACACCCAGGAGACTTGGATTTCAAGTCAGAAGAGCCACGAGGCGGCGGCAAGGGTGGAGGGCGCGCCCCCTACCTTGTGGGCCCCTCGGTGACCCCCTGACCTAGATCTTCCTCCTATATATTCCAAAAACCTCAGAAGCATCCACGAAAACACTTTTCCACCGTCGCAACCTTCTGCTCCCGTGAGATCCCATCTTTGGGCCATTTCCGGTATCCTGCCGGAGGGGGATTCAATCACGGAGGGCATCTACATCAACTCTATTGCCCTTCCGATGAAGCGTGAGTAGTCCACCTTAGACCTATGGGTCCATAGCTAGTAGCTAGATGGCTTCTTCTCTCTCTTTCATTCTCAATACCATGTTCTCCTCGATGTTCTTGGAGATATATCCGATGTAATCTTCTTTTGCGGTGTGTTTGTCGAGATCCGATGAATTGTGGATTTATGATCAGCTTATCTATGAATATTATTTTAATCTTCTTTGAATTCTTATATGCATGATTTGGTATCTTTGTATTTCTCTGCGAATTATCGGTTTGGTTTGGCCAACTAGATTGGTATTTCTTGCAATGGGAGACGTGCTTAGCTTTGGGTTCAATCTTGCATGATTTCACCCAGTGACAAAGTAGGGGTAGCGAGACACGTATTGCATTGTTGCCATCGAGGATAAAAAGATGGAGTTTTCATCATATTGCTTGAGTTAATTCCTCTACATCATGTCATCTTACTTAATGTGTTACTCTGTTCTTATGAACTTAATACTCTAGATGCAGGCAAGAGTCGGTCGATGTGTGTAGTAGTAGTAGTAGTAGTAGTAGTAGATGCAGAATCGTTTCGGTCTACTTGACACGGACGTGATGCCTATATTGTATAACCATTGCCTTGGATATCATCATAACTTTGCGCTTTTCTATCAATTGCTCGATAGTAATTTGTTTACCCACCGTATTATTTGCCTTCATGAGAGAAGCCTCTAGTGAAACCTATGGCCCCTGGGTCTATTTTCCATCATATTAGTGGCCGATCTACTATTTTTCATTCTTTTATTTTCAGATCTATAAACCAAAAAACCCAAAAATATTTTATTTTTTGTTTAAGTTTTATTTATCTATCTCTATCAGATCTCACTTTTGCAAGTGACCATGAAGGGATTGAAAACCCCTTTATCGCGTTGGGTGCAAGTGTTTGATTGTTTGTGCAGGTACATCTATTGGGGACTTGCGCGTTTCTCCTACTGGATTGATAACCTTGGTTCTTAACTGAGGGAAATACTTACCTCTATTGTGCTGCATGACCCTTTCCTCTTCAAGGGAAAAACCAACGCAAGATCAAGAAGTAGCACCCTTCTCCCTCCTCTCATGTATATAGGTGGTGGGGGTAGAGGAGGCAGCCCTAGGGCCTGCCTGGCCGCCCCCTTCCATATATGGACATGGCGGAAGGAAAGGGGGGTTGGCTGCCTTAGGGCGCCTCCCCCTTCCTTCCCTCCCTTCCTTGGCGCATGGGCAGGGGTGGAGGGGCGCGCCAGCCCCCTTGTGGGCTGGTGTGCTTCCCCCCTTTGGCCCATAAGGCTGAAAGTGCAACTAATCCCTGGGTGGTTTTGGTAATTCTTAACAACACATAGCTCATTGAACTAATACTCTTTCAAGATGATCATTTCAGAAAGTTCAATGATTGGCATGGCATGGAAAAGAGATGTGGACCCCTCAAAATGCTAAGGACACATATTGGCTCAAGCTCAAGACTCTACATTTTCATTTTAGTGATCCAAGATCACATTGAGTCCATAGGAAAAGCCAATACTATTAAAAGAGGATGAGGTGTTGCTTAATGGCTTGCTTCCTCAAAGTGCTTAGTGATATGCTCCAAAAGCCCTCAACCACTTTCTCATATCCACATATGTCCCAAACCAAAAGTCAAACTCGGCCCCACCGATTTGATCTATCCGGCGCCACCGAGTTTATTTGACATAGCCATAGCTAGAAACCCTAATAAGTTCGGTCTCACCGATAGGGATCTCGGTCTCACTAAGATGGGATTGCAAACTCTCTGTTTCCCTTCGTAACGTTTTGGTATAACCGAGATGAGCGATCGGTCCCACCGAGTTCACAATGCAAACTCTCTGTTTCCCTTCGTAACATTTCGGTCTCACCGAAATGAGCGATCGGTCCCACCGAGTTTGCCTGACCAACTCTCTGTTTGCCTATTACGGAAATTGGTCTCACCGAGTTCATGTGATCGGTCTCACCGAGATTACGTTATGCCCTAACCCTAATGAAATCGGTCCCACCAAAAATCCTAATGTTCACATTTTGAACTAAATCGGCCTGACCGAGTTTGAGTATTCGGTCTCACCGAGTTTGGTAAATTGTGTGTAACGGTTAGATTTTGTGTGGAGGCTCTATATACCCCTCCACCCTTCCTCAATTTGTGGAGAGAGCTATCAGAACGTCCTACACTTCCAGCATTCATTTTCTGAGAGAGAACCATCTACTCATGTGTTGAGACCAAGATATTCCAATCCAACCACAAGAATCATGATCTCTAGCCTTCCCCAAGTTGCTTTCCACTCAAATCATCTTTCCACCAAATCCAAATCTGTGAGAGAGATTTGAGTGTTGGGGAGACTATCATTTGAAGCACAAGAGCAAGGAGTTCATCATCAACACACCATCTATTACCTTTTGGAGAGTGGTGTCTCCTAGATTGGTTAGGTGTCCGTGGGATCCTCCGTCAAGATTGTGGAGTTGAACCAAGGAGTTTGTACGGGCAAGGAGATAGCCTACTTCGTGAAGATCTACCAAAGTGAGGCAAGTCCTTCGTGGGTGATGGCCATGGTGGGATAGACAAGGTTTCTTCTTCATGGACCCTTCGTGGGTGGAGCCCTCCATGGACTCACGCAACCGTTACCCTTCGTGGGTTGAAGTCTCCATCAACGTGGATGTACGATAGCACCACCTATCGGAACCACGCCAAAAATCTCCGTGTCTACATTGCGTTTGCTCCCTCCAAACTCCTCCCCTTTACCTTCATATGCAATGATTTACATTCCGCTGCTATACTCTTTGATTTGCATGTGTAGGTTGATTACTTGACTTGTGATAAGTTGCTAAAATCTGCCAAGACTTAAATTAGGAAAAGGCTAGATTTTTATTTAGTCAAGTAGTCTAATCACCCCCCTCTAGACATACTTTCGATCCTACAAAGTCCCACCACTTACCGGTGGCCTCCCGGAACCCCTTCAGGCACTCCGATGAATACCCGGTACATCCCGAAACCTTTCCGGTGACCAAATAGCATAGTCCTATATATCAGTCTTTACCTCCAGACCATTCCAGAGCTCCTCCTCATGTATGTGATCTCATCCGGGACTCCGAACAACATTCGGTCACCAACTCACATGACTCATATAATATTATATCGTTAACGAACGTTAAGCGTGCGGACCCTACGGGTTCGAGAATGATGTAGACATGACCGAGACACCTCTCCGGTCAATAACCAATGGCGGGACCTGGATGCCCATATTGGTTCCTACATATTCTATGAAGATCTTTATCGGTCGAACCTTTATGACAACATATGTAATTCCCTTTGTCTGTCGGTATGTTACTTGCCCGAGATTCGATCGTCGGTATCTCCATACCTAGTTCAATCTCGTTACTAGCAAGTCTCTTCACTCGTTCCATAATACATCATCTCGTAACTATCTCCTTAGTCACTTTGCTTGCAAGCTTCTTGTGATGCTGTATTACCGAGAGGGCCCAGAGATACCTCTCCGATACACGGAGTGACAAATCCCAATCTCGATCCATGCCAACTCAACAGACACCTTCAGAGATACCTGTAGAGTATCTTTATGATCACTCAGTTACGTTGTGACATTTGATAGCACACAAGGTATTCCTCCGATATCCTGGAGCTAGAGTTGCATGATCTCATGGTCGAAGGAATATGTATTTGACATTAAGAAAGCAGTTGCAATATACTAAACAATCATATGCTAAGCTAACGGATGGTTCATGTCCATCACATCATTCTCCTAATGATGTGATCCCGTTATCAAGTGACAACTCATGTCCATGGTTAGAAAACCTTAACCATCTTTGATCAACGAGCTAGTCCAGTAGAGGCTTACTAGGGACACGGTATTTGTTTATGTATTGATAACCCACAAGTATAGGGGATCACAAAAGTTTTCGAAGGCAGAGTATTCAACCCAAATTTATTGATTCGACACAAGGGGAGCCAAAGAATATTTGTAAGTATTAGCAGCTGAGTTGTCAATTCAACCACACCTGGAGATTAATTATCTGCAGCAAAGTGATCGGTAGCAAAGTAGTATGATAATTTTGATGGTAGTAGCAACGACAATAGTAATGGTAACCGTATAGCAGTGATTTTGTAGCAAGTGCAACAGTAACAGTAGCAGTAGTAACTTAGAAAGAACAATATGTAGGAAAATCATAGGCATTGGATCGGCGATTTGTTGGATGGTATTCATCATGTGACAGTCATAACCTAGGGCGATACGGCACTAGCTCCAGTTCATAAATATAATGTAGGCATGTATTCCGTAAATAGTCATACGTGCTTATGGAAAGAACTTGCATGACATCTTTTGTTCTACCGTCCCGTGGCAGCGGGGTCCTATTGGAAACTGAGGGATATTGACGCCTCCTTTTAATAGAGAACCGGAACAAAGCATTAGCACACGGTGAATACATGAACTCCTCAAACTACGGTCATCACCGGGAAGTGTCCCGACTATTTTCACTCCGGGGTTGTCAGATCATAACACGTAGTAGGTGACTATAACTTGCAAGATCGGATCTAGAACATAGATATAATGGTGATAACATAAACGGTTCAAATCTTAAATCATGGCACCCGAGCCCAAGTGACAAGCATTAAGCATGGCATAGTCATAGCAACATCAATCTCAGAACATAATGGATACTAGGGATCAAGCCCTAACAAAACTAACTCGATTACATGATGAATCTCATCCAACTCCTCACCGACCAGCGAGCCTACGAAGGAATTACTCAATCACGGTGGGGAGTATCATGGAATTGGCGACGGAGAAGGGTTGGTGATGACGAAGATTGAAGATCCCCCTCTCTGGAGCCCCAAACGGACTACAGATCTGGCCTCCTGATGAAGAACAGGAGGCGGCGGTGGCTCCGTCTTGTGAAACGTCATAATTCTTCCTCCCTGATTTTTTTTCTGGAAAAAAGGATTTTATAGCGTCGGTTTCAGGGTCTGTGGGGCCACCAGGTGGGGACAACCCACCTGGGCGCGCCTAGAGGGGGTGGCGCGCCCTGGTGGGTTGTGTCCACCCAGGTGCCCCCTCCGGTGGTTCTTGGCTCAATAAATTATCTTTATTCATATAAAAATTCCTCGCAAAGTTTTGTTCCAATCCGAGAACTTTTATTTCTGCACAAAAACAACACCATGGTAGTTCTGCTGAAAACAGCGTCAGTCCGGGTTAGTTTCATTCAAATCATGCAAATTAGAGTCCAAAACAAGAGGAAAAGCGTTAGGAAAAGTAGATACGGCGGAGACGTATCAACTCCCCCAAGCTTAAACCTTTGCTTGTCCTCAAGCAATTCAGTTTAAACTGAAAGTGAAAAATAAAAACTTTTACGAACTCTTTTGCTCGTGTTTGCATAAATAAGCTTAAACAACACGCAGGTTTTCAGCCAAGATTATAACTAACCATGTCGGCAATAACTCTTAAAAATTATATTAACTCATATCAATGACATAATCAGCTAGCGAGCAATAATAAGATATCTCAAACAGCAACACGTTGTCAAAACAACCATGATATAATATGACAATAGGGGTATCTCACTAGCCCTTTCTGAGACCGCAAAACATAAATGCAGAGCACCTCCAAAGTTCAAGCAGCGACTAAACATTGTAATTCATGGTAGAAAAGATCTAGTCATGAAGCACCCAACATTAGCTACACACAATGCATAAGCATGACAACATTGCTCTCAGGTTCTGGCGCTTATTTGAGAAGGTGATGACACAACATAAAAGTAAATAGATAGTCCCTTCGCAGAGGGAAGCAGTGATTTGCAGCGGTGCCGGAGCTCATGTTTTTAAAAGAGAGGTAAATGAAATTTTGAGAAATGCACCCTTCTTGTTTACTTCGCGACTATCAGTTATCGGTATCTTCCATGCTAAACACATTAGCAGCGGTTCCCAAGCGATAAAGTAAAGGTTATTACTTCGTAGGAGTTTTTGTTTGATTATTTGTAAGCTCTATTCTTTTTGTAGTTTGGGACTGGGAATCCCTATTACTGCCCCTCTCGTGCAAGGACAAGTGAATAAACACTCATCATGAGAATAACCCGCTTAGCATGGAAGATACTGACTACCTCCTGTCGCTCTATGAACAATCCAAGGCACACAAAAAGGAATATTTATTTGAAGTTTTTAGAGGTGGCACATGCAAATTTACTTAGGACATCTGCCATGACAATTCCACGACAGTTGGCGCCCACCGTGGGGCCTGCGCGCTATGGTTTTGAGTTCTTGAAGGGCAGCTTTGAAGGGATCAAGGGATATGCTGTGGGCCGCATGACCAAGAGTCGTCGCGGCAAGCTCTACATCGACGATGCAGGCTGGGACCCCGAGGCCGGCTCAATTGAGTACGGATACCGGGTCCCCTTCGGCGGAATCCATGTCTTCATCGGCAAGATCGGCGAACCGGGCCCTGAGCCGGACATCTGCACCGACATCATCGAGACGGCTCAGCATGCACGACCCGCCCGGGTTCAACCCACCGTGAAGTGTGCCTTTGTCGGATTCATCTATGGTGCTGAATTGGAAGGCTCTGTGTCTGGCGGTGAGACGGCCATCTACTCTGATGGTGAGTCGTCCACGGGCGAGACCAACTCAATGTATCAACTACAAGACGGACAGTTTGGGGGCTGTTCCGATGGCAATAGTATTCCAGACCCCCATGAGCCGCCGAACAGGGTGGCGATCTTCATGGCTGGCACCCAACCGGTTCTCGGTTCGACAGCCGCCGTGACCATGACTTCCAGTGCAGCGGCGGTAACGACAGTGGGTGCTGGCGGCTCAGCACGCCCATGGGCTCAAGTTTTAACAGATCTGTTGGGAGCTCTGGCAACTCTGATGGAGGTGGATGTAACCCCAGACAACCAGGAGCAGCATAAGGCGGAAGTGGCTAAACTGCGTGATGAGATAGCGCAAGCCAAGGTATAGCTGGCAGCAGAAAACGCTAGGATGACCGCGGAGCGGGCCGTTTTAAACGCCCAAGCACAGTGGATTCAAGCAGATTCATACCGGCTCAAGGTGGATCAGAACGCTTCAAATGAAGTCTTAAGGAGAAAATACCGGAGTCATCTGCCCTTGGTTTATGAGTCGAGGAACCTCTTCAACACACCTGGAGCAGGGGCCAGTAACCCGCCGATGATAAACCAGGGAGTGGAGCACCGGTTCAGTCGGGCGTAATAGGTTCTCCGCATGTGAATAACACCCCGCCTCAGCATGTGGTAATGCCACCGGGTCATTATTCCAACCCTTTGGACAATATGATTGCTGCAGCTACGCGGTTGGCGGCTCTGCCAGTTGACGGCGAGACTCCGAAGGCAGTTGAAATCCGGAGGGCGAGGGAACTTCTTCAAATCGCGCTAGTATAGTAGCAAGCTCTTATTCTTATAGTCGTGACCAGATTCATCCGACCCCTCGTCCAAGCCGGAACTACAGCAGGCATATCGACTCGCCAGCAGTTTCGAGTACTGAGCAGCGCCGTAACCAACCCCGTGGGCATGACCCGGCACGCAATGGTACCAATGCACAGAATTTGGTGGACCAGGGCAGAGCGCGTCGGGAGGCCGAGCTGGCGGCTTAGCTGGTGGCTCATCAGCACGCGCCGGTTTACCCAACGGCTTCAGTAGAGGCAGGTGTGACTTCTAGAGCTTGGGGTGTGCCGTGCTTAACGACGGCTCTGCGAAACGAGCATCTGCCCAAGGATTTCAAGGGCCCTCGTAAGGTGCCTAATTACACAGCAGATCAGCCCCCTGAGGCTTGGGTGGAGAGTTATGAGATGGCTATGGAGATGTTGTATGTTAGTGAGGCTGCATACGCTAAGTATTTCACCATGATGCTAGAAGGGACGGCTCTTACCTGGTTGAAGGGGCTGCCGGCCAACTCCATCGGGTCATGGGCAGAGCTAAAGGCCAGGTTTATCCAGAATTTCAAAGATACGTGCAAGCAGCCTATGTCGATCGTGGATTTGGTTTCTTGTGTTCAAGCTGAGGGCGAGTCGACGACCAGCTGGGTGCGTCGGGTCTCGACTATCATACATTCTTCAGATAGCATCAACGTCGGCTCAGCGGTTTTAATGTTGGAGAAAAAATTTCGTTTCCTTCCACTCAAATAGAAGCTTGGGTGGCTTAAGCGTCATTGCAGCGATATGGGGGAGCTCATGGCGGTTCTTGTCAAGTATGCCGACTCTGATAGTGCCAAACACCCCGACTCTGAGGATGAAAGATCGGGAAAGGGAAAGAAGAGTAGCGGTATGAGGGGACAGCAGCAGCACAACCCGGCCAATCAGGGCGGCAACGGTAAGCGCAAAGCTGATGATTTTGTGGCTAACACCGGTGCACAGAATTATAACCAGCATCGTAAGGGGAGGCCGGCTCAAGGGACAAAATTTGACCTTGAAGCAATACTGAATCAGCCATGTCCGAAACATGGAACGGAGGAGAAGCCGTCTACCCATCTGTGGAAGGATTGCAGTATCATGAGACTTCAGGGAGTCTTTCCGGCACAACCATGGCCCGAACGACGGTTCAGGGTTCGGCCCTCATGGTCCGGGTCATGGAGGCGGCGGTTCAAGTTCCGGGTTTCAAGGCCAAGGCAATCAGGGTGGCTACAACCAGCAGAATAATACGGGAAATCAGCAGCAGCAACAGTCTGGTTATCAGAGCAACTCGAAGCAACTGAATAGTGGACAGTACCATGTCTTCACAACCATTTTGTGTAAGCGGGATCAGAAGCTTCATAAGAGGGCAGTGAATGCTGTTGAGCCGGTGGTGCCACGTTACTTACGGTGGTCAGAGCAGCCTATTGTGTGGAGTCGTGAGGATCATCCGCCCCGGGTTGACAATCCGGGTCACCTGGCTCTAGTGGTGGCGCCTCAGGTTGGGGGCTATAAATTTACTAAGGTACTCATAGATGGAGGTAGCAGCATTAATATACTTTACTATGAAACCTTCCGTCGCATGGGACTGACCGACAAAAATCTTAAACCGTCAAACACCATTTTTCATGGGGTGGTGTCGGGTAAGTCAGCATATCCAGTGGGTAAGATATCTTTGGAAGTTGCCTTTGGAGATGAGCATGATTCCAGATCTGAGACTCTAACCTTCGAAGTGGTCAAGATCAAGAGCCCTTATCATGCTCTGTTTGGGCGGCCGGCTTATGCTAAATTCATGGTGAGGCCTTGTTATGTTTACTTGCAGCTTAAGATGCTGGGTTACAAGGGCACCATTACAGTGCATGGTAGTCGCAAGGTGGCCTTGGAGTGTGAAGAAGGTGATGCTGCTTATGCTGAATCAGTTTGTGCAACAGAGGAGCTGAAATTTTACAAAGATAATGTTGACCCGGCGGACATGACGTCCTTGAAAAAGCCTACCACGGAGCATGATGCTTTGCTAAAGTTTAAGTTGGTAGATGACACTAAGTTGGTTGATTTTGTTCCTGGCGACTCATCTAAGCAGTTCAGCATCAGTGCCAATCTGGATCTGAAATAGGAAAGCACGCTCATCGAGCTCATCCGTGAGAACCGGGACATCTTTGCATGGAAGCCTTCAGACATGCCGGGTGTACCAAGGGAACTCACTGAGCACACTCATAATATTGATCCGAAATTTAAGCCGGTCAAGCAATTCCTCCGTCATTTTAATGAGGAGAGGCGAAAGGCCATTGGTGAAGAAGTGGCCTAGCTCTTAGCGGCTGGGTTTATCGTTGAATTTTTTCATCCTGAGTGGTTGGCTAACCCGGTGTTGGTGCTTAAGAAGAACGGCACTTGGCGAATGTGTGTGGACTACACGGACTTAAACAAGGCTTGTCCGGCTGATCCGTTTGCTGTCCCTCGTATAGATCAAATCATTGATGCTACGGCGGGTTGTGAGCGTTTGAGTTTTTTGGATGCTTATTCTGGTTATCATCAGATCAAGATGGCGGTTAAGGACCAGGAGAAGACATCTTTCATTACTCCATTTGGAGCCTTCTGCTATGTGTCTATGCCTTTTGGGCTCAAGAGTGCCCATGCGACTTACCAACAGTGTGTACAGAATTGCCTTCACAATCAGATCAGGCTTAATGTTCATTCTTACGTAGATGACATTGTGGTGATGTAACGCCCCGAGACCGACAGTTCAGAAGACTTCCATATTCTCGTGATCACCGTGTGTTTCTTTTGTGCTTGCTCTTTTAATTTTGCATTGCATCATGTCATCATGCCATCATGTCGTTAATCTTTGCATAAAAACTCAACTAAATAAATTGCATGGATCTTCGATCCATTTAAACGAGGGAATTCACATGGTGATTTCTCTTTATAACATATCCTCCTAATACTTATGGAGCTATTATAAATATTCCATTAGTTTGGTATTAACCGGAACACACTTGCAAAATAATTCCCATGCCTATTTCCACTTCAAGTTTCACCTCCAAGCTTTGCCAACAATTCTTTTCCCTCCTATCGAGGCCCTTCCTAATGTTCAACATTTTGGACACTTTGTAATTCTACTCCTTGTTCAAACCATTTGAATTTAAACCGTGCAATCTTACCCACTCCGTTTTTCTTGGAACGAGCATATTTTTGTGAGTCCGGGAAAATTATCTGCCTGCCCAAATCCTATCTCTACCTTCCGTTCTTCTTCTTTTTCTTCTTTGACATTTTTCTGTTTTTTTGGAAAAAAAGAAGAAGAAGGAGAGCAGCCACAGCACGGCCTTCTCCCAGCAGTCGGCCCAGGCCACCGCGGCCTCCCGCAGCCCACCACCCAGGCCTAGGCCCAATCGGCGCCCCTCCTGTTAACCCTAGCTTCCCTGCGCTCGATCCCCATCTCTCCTGATCTCCTCCCTCGCGCCGCCATCTTCCTCACTCGATCCCCTCCCCTTGCTCCCTCGAGCGCGAGCCCCGCAGTGCTCTGTCTCGCGCCGCTCGACCTCCCTTCCTCGTCCGACCCCGCCGTCCAGCCGCGTCGCCATGCCTGGCTTGCTCCGGCCATGGCCACGTCGCCCCGCGCCTCTGCCTCCGTGCCACTCGTCGAAGCCCCGCAAGTCGTCCCCGTCGCCCAAGATCCTCCCTGCATAGCGCGCGCCCGCGCCACCCCGTCACTGGCAACCCGTCTCCGGCCACCACGAGCACCACCAGCAGCAACTTCAGGACGTCCCCGCCGCCAAGTCCCTCGCCGCCTCTCTTTGCTACACCTCGTGCGACCTCCTGCCTCGTTCCCACGCCGCTCATCGCCAAAAGCCAGCAGGAGGAGCCCCGCCTCCACTTGAGGGCCCCGCGACATCCTCTGCTGCACCTCCACCGGCCGGCGACCTCACCTGAACCTCGCCGGCGAGCAGCCCGCTAGGACAGGCCATTCCCGCTCGGAACCAGCCTCCTCCACACGCCAAGTCCTGCGGCCGTCGCCCCTGCATCGCGCCAAGTCCCTGCATCGCGCCCCTGTTGCTGTTGACGCCAAGTCCAACGACCACCGAGCATGGAATTCACCAAGTACACCACCGGCAAGACTAAAACACCGAAACGACAAGGTCGACTATGTTTTGCTGCCTCTCTGGATCGCCAAGTTCCACAAGACACAAGTACCACGACGACCGTTGTTCGCCAAGTACCCTCTCCGGATCGCCAAGCTCGAATACTGATGACATGTACCACAACCGTCGCCTTGGGTTTCGTCAAGTTCCTATACGACCCGTGTACAACTACCCTCTCCCCGAAGACTTGGATTAATCAAGTACCTCTCCGAAACGAACGTGTACCACTACTTCCACTACGACCGTCCCGAGAACGTCTACTTCCCTCAACGGACTTGATCCGTTCCAAAAATGCACGTTTCGAAGGTATAACCGCCGAGATGACGCCCGTGAACGTATGATTGTGATGTATGAGTTGCTCATGTTTGAACCGTGTCCCAGTTGTCGCTTGCGCGTTCCTCGTTTCCTTGCCACCGTCTTGTGGGACACCCGGTAACCGGGATCACCCCACCATCTTGCATGACACGCTCACGCCACACTTCCTTTTGCACCGGAATCTCCGTGAGCTACCGGAACCGATATGTTGTCGTGGCATCATTTTCGTTATCGTTGCCGTGGCACCCTTTTTCGTTCCACCACGGTAACAAATGCTTCATAACATGCTCATGTCCACATTTTCACAAACTTGCTTAAAAACTTGCATATGTCATCCGCATCATGATAACAACATTTAAAATGTCTACAATTGTTGTTTGCATTAAAATTGCTAAATGACATGAGGATTTTCCGGAATTATTGTTTGTTGTTCCGGCCTCATTTAAATTGCCTAGATAGTTAGTTTACTTATGCTTCACCTCTTGCCATGTTAATCAACATTTAATATTGTTGGGTACATAAATGAGAGAGAACTAAATAATTGATGTGGTGTTTCGTCAATATGCAACTCCTTGCATATTGAGCTCCACTTAATTTGTAGTGTTGTTTGTTGCACTTTGCCATGCCATGCCTCATTAAACCGGACATGCATCATACTTGATTGTGCATCATGCCATGTTTATGTGGTGGTTGTTTACTATGTTGTTTGTTTCTTTCCGGTTTGCTTCTCTCGTTAGCTTCGGTTTCGTTCCGGAGTTGTGAGGATTCGTTCGTCTACGTCCGTTTGTCTTCTTCATGGACTCGCTCTTCTTCCTAGCGGGATCTCAGGCAAGATGACCATACCCTCGAAATCACTTCTATCTTTGCTTGCTAGTTGTCCGTTCTATTGCCATGCCGCGCTACCTACCACTTGCTATATCATGCCTCCCTTATTGCCATGTCAGCCTCTAACCTTTTCACCCTTCCTAGCAAACCGTTGCTTGGCTATGTTACCGTTTTGCTCAGCCCCTCTTATAGCGTAGCTAGTTGCAGGTGAAGATGAAGATTGCTCCATGTTGGATTATGTTTATGTAGGGATATCACAATATCTCTTATCTTAATTAATGCATCTATATACTTGGTAAAGGGTGGAAGGCTCGGCCTTATGCCTGGTGTTTTGTTCCACTCTTGCCACCCTAGTTTCCGTCATACCGGTGTTATGTTCCTTGATTTTGCGTTCCTTACGCGGTTGGGTGATTTATGGGACCCCCTTGACAGTTCGCTTTGAATAAAAATCCTCCAGCAAGGCCCAACCTTGGTTTTACCATATGCCTACCTAAGCCTTTTTCCCTTGGGTTCTGCAGACCCAAGGGTCATCTTTATTTTAAACCCCCGGGCCAGTGTTCCTCTGAGTGCTGGTCCAAACTAGAGCCCTTTGCAGCGCCACCTTGGGGAAACTTGAGATCTGGTTTTAGTTGTACGGACTGCTCATCCGGTGTGCCCTGAGAACGAGATATGTGCAGCTCCTATCGGGATTTGTCGGCACATTCGGGAGGCTTTGCTGGTCTTGTTTTACCTTTGTCGAAATGTCTTGTAACCGGGATTCCGAGACTGATCGGGTCTTGCTGGGAGAAGGAATATCCTTCGTTGACCGTGAGAGCTTATAATGGGCTAAGTTGGGACACCCCTGCAGGGTATTTATCTTTCGAAAGCCGTGCCCGCGGTTATGTGGCAGATGGGAATTTGTTAATATCCGGTTGTAGAGAACTTGACACTTGACCTTAATTAAAACGCATCAACCGCGTGTGTAGCCGTGATGGTCTCTTCTCGGCGGAGTCCGGGAAGTGAACATGGTTTCTGGGTTATGTTTGACGTAAGTAGGAGTTCAGGATCACTTCTTGATCATTGCTAGTTCACGACCGTTCCATTGCTTCTCTTCTCGCTCTCAATTGCGTATGTTAGCCACCATATATGCTTAGTGCTTGCTGTAGCTTCACCACCTTATCCCTTTTCCTACCCTTAAGCTTAAATAGTCTTCATCTCGCGGGTGTGAGATTGCTGAGTCCTCGTGACTCACAGATACTTCCAAACAGTTGCAGGTGTCGAGGATACCAGCGCAGGTGACGCAACCGAGCTCAAGTGGGAGCTCGATGAAGATCTTGTTTGTTGTGTTGTTTCTTTTCTTGATGATCAGCAGTGGTGCCCAGTTGGGGCGATCGGGGATCTAGCAGTTGGGTTGTCTTCTTTTCTTTTGGTTCCGCGGTCGGACCTATGTGTGTACTCTGAATGATGTATGATTTTATTTATGTATTGTGTGAAGTGGCGATTGTAAGCCAACTCTTTATCCCTTTCATGTTCATTACATGGGATTGTGCGAAGACGACCCTTCTTGCGACTAAACCACAATGCGGTTATGCCTCTAAGTCGTGCCTCGACACGTGGGAGATATAGCCGCATTGTGGGCGTTACAAGTTGGTATCAGAGCCATCCCCGACTTAGGAGCCCCCTGCTTGATCGAATCGCTGGCGTTGTTGAGTCTAGAACAAAAATGTTTTGAGTCTTAGGATTATATATATCGGAGAGTAGGATTCTTTTTACTCCTCAGTCCCTTCGTCGCTCTGGTGAGACCTCCTGACGTAGAAGTTTTGACTCTTCTCTCCTCAAATTTCACTAAAAAAATTTAGGATCACGCGGGTATCTTGGAATCGTTCCGATGGTTTTGTGACGAGAACATTGTTCTTGGTGCCTCCTGACATTTAGGGGTTGTGGCAGTGTCCCGGGGAGTTGAGCTCCGAGGTGTTGTCGTCACAATTTTATCATTGCAGTTCTGGAATACCTGAGTTTCGCCGACATCGAAATCTCTTTTATGCAGTTGTTGGTGAGATCACCTCGACGCCACCCAGTACTGGGGCGGGAGTTTGGGAGTATTGCCATAACTCGTATAACGGATGTTTTTCGAAGGTTGAGGTACACGATTTCCGAAGGTTTCTTGGTTATGTGTTGACGGATGGATACAGCTGGATCTAGGTATTGTTAGTTTGGGTGATATATTTTGTGTCCCCTGTATCCCCAACACCAGATTGCATAACCAGAAAGTTTTGGGAGTTTATAAGTGGGAATTCAAGTAGCTCCTAAGATATCTTTCCGACAGATGCATGATATGAGATTGGGGTTCGACGTCTAGTGGTCTGCCTTTCCACGGTTGGTTTTACAGTGGTCTCGTAGTGTCTTAAAGAGTCCTTGGCTATGGCGACTCGGGGACGCTTCGTATGTCATGTGCACTGCCTTGTACATGATGGTGCTGTACGATCGAGCCCGTGTGGGCCCCACCATGAAAACTTCGGACGAAATCTCTATCATATGTTTTTCCGGCTTATTTTGCAAGCCAATCCTTTGTTTTGTTTTATTTGTGGTATTCGAGTTGCTTCAATGACAAGTGTAGATTCCATACCTTTCCTAAACGGTGTTCTCATATTTCTATGTGGATGATAATCCTTCTTGATTATCGATATTGTCATGTCAATTCTTTTCCAACCGGTGTGCTTCTCTTCAAGTGGATCCGATCATTTCAACATTCGCGAGATCAATTCTTAGTTCTTTGCAACAGTGTTTGCTTCATCCGTCCCAAGTTGCCTTTGTTTTTCCCGCCCTCCCACCCTTTTTCTTCAAGGACTCAGATTTCTTAATCAAGTATCCTTTTTATTGATGCAAATTCTCTTCATTCTTTTCTTTCAATGTTCGTATCCAGTGTTTTCCCATGAAGATACTAACGGAGCTTCAAGTTTATTATTCTTCGTTCTTTTTCTTCTCCGGTGGACTCAAGTCAAGCTTTCAGTGTTGATCGTATTCTTTTCCTCGTTTCAAATACTTTCTCATGTCGGTGCATCTCTTAATCATCCACCTCTTGCTATTCATGTTATATGGAGTGCTGAAGATATCTCTGAAGATTCGCATTTCCATTTCAAATTCGTTCAAGCTATTTTGAGGTTGTTATCTCATTCAAGCCATTTAATTCAACCGGTGTAATCTCTCTTTCAAGCAATCTTTCCAACGGTGTATCTTTTCAGTGGGCCCTAACCCACAGGTCTTTTCCCAGGATCTTACCTGACTCTTCTAATTTTTTTCTGGAGTTATTCTCAAATTCATTGCAAGGTTTGACATAAGAATAAATTATCATCAGTCATATGTCTTTCTCCAAGATCTTTCAAACTCTTTTCATTGTTGGTTCAATCTTTCTAATTTTCATCCAGAGTGCCTCAACAATTCATGGTGGTGTTTCTCATCATGATTCTCAACATTTGAAGACCGAAGAAGAATTTCTCCTAAATCTTGGTCCGCTCTCTTAAAAATTCATAGTTCTAGCTTATGCCATCCTCTCATAATTGTTTTCGATTGTGAGAATTCTTTTCTTACCCATCCGGAGTATTTCAGAGTTGTTTTCATTTCTTGATCATCCAAAGGCCATCATTTCAGAAGATCTCTTCGTTCTAAGTTTTCAGCTTCGTTCTCCAATTATTTCTAAATTGATGTCTCTTCGTTCATCTCCATATTCTCCCGGTGCATCGTTCAAGTATCCTCTAGTCAGCTCGTGATCTATTCGTTCTCATGTATCTAAATTCCCTCGAGTATTTTTCGCTAATTCTTTAATTCTTACGGTGTTTCGTCCTCTTTTCTTCATTTGTTTTCAATTCTATGGCGGTTTGTTCAAGATTCCTCTTCCTATGTTCTCATATTAATTTATTTGTTGTTTCAATCCTACCGGTGGTTCGTTGAAGACCTTCTCCAGTTTGCGCAATATCTATCTTAATCCTTTCTATGAGAATAAGTAGTATGCAAAAATCCGTTGCTTGTCATCAATTTATATTGGTGAAGGATACGCATAACATAATTCTTATCCTTGTTTCCTCCAAGTGATTTATTCCTTCTTTCGGAGTTCGTTCATGATATCAAATTCTCGGTTCCAAGTTGTTCATCTTTTCTTTCCGGAGCTTCAAGTTATTTCAATTATATCATTTCAAAGCTCCATCTAAATCATTGCAAGGCTTCTCCCGGAGTTCTTTTCAACTTTCCATTTCGTTTGATCATTCTTTTATTACCGGAGTTCTTCATGGAGGCTCTACATGGTGGTTCGTCAAGGATTCCTTTCATTTTTCAATTGTTCTTCAAGATTTCTCTTGAAGTTATGATCCGCCAAGCTATACTCTAAAATAAACATGGTGCTCAACACATGTTTGTTTTGAGGAGTTCAAGCATTCTTCATCTTGCATTCCGAAGTGCAATTCTTTCTCTCTTATCTTTTGAGGTGGTGTTATGTCATTCTTGATTATTTCCTTCATGTTGCATGATTCACAAGTTGTCAGTAATGAGATAATTAAATCCATCATTTTCTCTTCGTTCAAGAGATCTTTTCAACCAATCAATCTTTTTGTTGGAGTTATCTTGGGTTATATTTCACCTACAGCCTTCCCTAAGGAATGTTTCTAATTGTGGTGTCTATCAATGATCCAAATTTTCTCCTATCCTCTCGGCGAGAGAAGATTTCATTTCTTCGTTGATCTCAAGCAATCATTTGTTTCCGTTGGTGGCAGAAGCTCACCTCATAATTTTGAGATGTTTGCCATAAGCCCACAACAAGCTTGTTCTTTTCGTTGTTGATTTTTTCCAACAACTCTTTCAATCCTACTTCGTAAGGATGCTCTTAAAAAATCCATTTATGGTAGGAGATGTTGGTTTCACTCTTCGTTCTATTCACTCCAACTATCTAATATCATGCATTGTTCCCGGAGGCTTTGTGATGTTGCTCTCTTCGACCAATCATCTTGTTTTCTCAAGATCATGTAATTTTTCCTTTCTTATCCATTTAGCCGGAGTGTCGTGTTTTCATTCGAGTTCTCTCATCTTATCAAGTTTTATCTCCTTCCTCAACCGGAGTGCGGTCTGAAATCTTTTTTCCCCTTGTGCCATTCTTGCATTAGTTCTGGAGGCAATGTGTTGTTAATTTCATTGAGTATCCTCTCATCTTGTCAAGATCATGTTCAATTCCTTCCATTTACAGTCGGAGTGCTACCCAAATTATATCATTCTATTTCCTTCCTATCTTGTTTTAACCGGAGTGGTGTAAATATCTATCGTGGCACTTAACCTCAAGGTTCTCATGGTGTTCCTTGTTTCCATTTACTACGGAGTGCTCTCAATTCGCTTATCTCCGTTGTGTCATTTCCTCAAGCTTTGCGACCTCTCAAGGTTCTTTGGTTTCACTCGTTTGTCAGAGAAGCAACTTTGTTTTACCTCTTCCCCTTCCGTTTCTCTCCGGTGCCATCCTAGATCTCGGGACGAGATCCTCTTGTAGTGGTGGAGTGTTGTAACGCCCCGAGACCGATGGTTCAGAAGACCTCCATATTCTCGTGATCACCGTGTGTTTCTTTTGTGCTTGCTATTTTAATTTTGCATTGCATCATGTCATCATGCCATCATGTCGTTAATCTTTGCATAAAAACTCAACTAAATAAATTGCATGGATCTTCGATCCATTTAAATCGAGGGAATTCACATTATAACATATCCTCCTAATACTTATGGAGCTATTATAAATATTCCATTAGTTTGGTATTAACCGGAACACACTTGCAAAATAATTCCCATGCCTATTTCCACTTCAAGTTTCACCTCCAAGCTTTGCCAACAATTCTTTTCCCTCTTATCGAGGCCCTTCCTAAATGTTCAACATTTTGGACACTTTGTAATCCTACTCCTTGTTCAAACCATTTGAATTTAAACCGTGCAATCTTACCCACTCCGTTTTTCTTGGAACGAGCATATTTTTGTGAGTCCGGGAAAATTATCTGCCTGCCCAAATCCTATCTCTACCTTCCATTCTTCTTCTTCTTCTCTGACATTTTTCTGTTTTTTTGGAAAAAAAAGAAGAAGGAGAGCAGCCACAGCACGGACTTCTCCCAGCAGTCGGCCCAGGCCACCGCGGCCTCCCGCAGCCCACCACCCAGGCCTAGGCCCAGTCGGCGCCCCTCCTGTTAACCCTAGCTTCCCTGCGCTCGATCCCCATCTCTCCTGATCTCCTCCCTCGCGCCGCCATCTTCCTCACTCGATCCCCTCCCCTTGCTCCCTCGAGCGCGAGCCCCGCAGTGCTCTGTCTCGCGCCGCTCGACCTCCCTTCCTCGTCCGACCCCGCCGTCCAGCCGCGTCGCCATGCCTGGCTTGCTCCGGCCATGGCCACGTCGCCCCGCGCCTCTGCCTCCGCGCCACTCGTCGGAGCCCCGCAAGTCGTCCCCGTCGCCCAAGATCCTCCCTGCATAGCGCGCGCCCGCGCCACCCCGTCACTGGCAACCCGTCTCCGGCCACCACGAGCACCACCAGCAGCAACTTCAGGACGTCCCCGCCGCCAAGTCCCTCGCCACCTCTCTCTGCTACACCTCGTGCGACCGCCTACCTCGTTCCCACGCCGCTCGTCGCCAAAAGCCAGCAGGAGGAGCCCCGCCTCCACTTGAGGGCCCCGCGACATCCTCTGCTGCACCTCCACCGGCCGGCGACCTCACCTGAACCTCGCCGGCGAGCAGCCCGCTAGGACAGGCCAGTCCCGCTCGGAACTAGCCTCCTCCACGCGCCAAGTCCTGGGGCCGTCGCCCCTGCATCGCGCCAAGTCCCTGCATCGCGCCCCTGTTGCTGTTGACGCCAAGTCCAACGACCACCGAGCGTGGAATTCGCCAAGTACACCACCGGCAAGACTAAAACACTGAAACGACAAGGTCGACTATGTTTTGCTGCCTCTCTGGATCGCCAAGTTCCACAAGACACAAGTACCACGACGACCGTTGTTCGCCAAGTACCCTCTCCGGATCGCCAAGCTCGAATACCGATGACATGTACCACAACCGTCGCCTTGGGTTTCGTCAAGTTCCTATACGACCCGTGTACAACTACCCTCTCCCCGAAGACTTGGATTCGTCAAGTACCTCTCCGAAACGAACGTGTACCACTACTTCCACTACGACCGTCCCGAGAACGTCTACTTCCCTCAACGGACTTGATCCGTTCCAAAAATGCACGTTTTGAAGGTATAACCGCCGAGACGACGCCCGTGAACGTATGATTGTGATGTATGAGTTGCTCATGTTCAAACCGTGTCCCAGTTGTTGCTTGCGCGTTCCTCGTTTCCTTGCCACCGTCTTGTGGGACACCCGGTAACCGGGATCACCCCACCATCTTGCATGACACGCTCACGCCACGCTTCCTTTTGCACCGGAATCTCCGTGAGCTACCGGAACCGATATGTTGCCGTGGCATCATTTTCGTTATCGTTGTCGTGGCACCCTTTTTCGTTCCACCACGGTAACAAATGCTTCATAACATGCTCATGTCCACATTTTCACAAACTTGCTTAAAAACTTGCATATGTCATCCGCATCATGATAACAACATTTAAAATGTCTACAATTGTTGTTTGCATTAAAATTGCTAAATGACATGAGGATTTTCCGGAATTATTGTTTGTTGTTGCGGCCTCATTTAAATTGCCTAGATAGTTAGTTTACTTATGCTTCACCTCTTGCCATGTTAATCAACATTTAATATTGTTGGGTACATAAATGAGAGAGAACTAAATAATTGATGTGGTGTTTCATCAATATGCAACTCGTTGCATATTGAGCTCCACTTAATTTGTAGTGTTGTTTGTTGCACTTTGCCATGCCATGCCTCATTAAACCGGACATGCATCATACTTGATTGTGCATCATGCCATGTTTATGTGGTGGTTGTTTACTATGTTGTTTGTTTCTTTCCGGTTTGCTTCTCTCGTTAGCTTCGGTTTCGTTCCGGAGTTGTGAGGATTCGTTCGTCTACGTCCGTTTGTCTTCTTCATGGACTCGCTCTTCTTACTAGAGGGATCTCAGGCAAGATGACCATACCCTCAAAATCACTTCTATCTTTGCTTCCCAGTTGTCTGTTCTATTGCCATGCCGCGCTACCTACCACTTGCTATATCATGCCTCCCTTATTGCCATGTCAGCCTCTAACCTTTTCACCCTTCCTAGCAAACTGTTGCTTGGCTATGTTACCGTTTTGCTCAGCCCCTCTTATAGCGTTGCTAGTTGCAGGTGAAGATGAAGATTTCTCCATGTTGGATTATGTTTATGTTGGGATATCACAATATCTCTTATCTTAATTAATGCATCTATATACTTGGTAAAGGGTGGAAGGCTCGGCCTTATGCCTGGTGTTTTGTTCCACTCTTGCCGCCCTAGTTTCCGTCATACCGGTGTTATGTTCCTTGATTTTGCGTTCCTTACGCGGTTGGGTGATTTATGGGACCCCCTTGACAGTTCGCTTTGAATAAAACTCCTCCAGCAAGGCCCAACCTTGGTTTTACCATTTGCCTACCTAAGCCTTTTTCCCTTGGGTTCTGCAGACTCAAGGGTCATCTTTATTTTAAACCCCCGGGCCAGTGTTCCTCTGAGTGCTGGTCCAAACTAGAGCCCTTTGCAGCGCCACCTTGTGGAAACTTGAGGTCTGGTTTTAGTTGTACGGACTGCTCATCCGGTGTGCCCTGAGAACGAGATATGTGCAGCTCCTATCGGGATTTGTCGGCACATTCGGGCGGCTTTGCTGGTCTTGTTTTACCTTTGTCGAAATGTCTTGTAACCGGGATTCCGAGACTGATCGGGTCTTCCTGGGATAAGGAATATCCTTCGTTGACCGTGAGAGCTTATAATGGGCTAAGTTGGGACACCCCTGCAGGGTATTTATCTTTCGAAAGCCGTGCCCGCGGTTATGTGGCAGATGGGAATTTGTTAATATCCGGTTGTAGAGAACTTGACACTTGACCTTAATTAAAACGCATCAACCGCGTGTGTAGCCGTGATGGTCTCTTCTCGGCGGAGTCCGGGAAGTGAACACGGTTTCTGGGTTATGTTTGACGTAAGTAGGAGTTCAGGATCACTTCTTGATCATTGCTAGTTCACGACCGTTCCATTGCTTCTCTTCTCGCTCTGAATTGCGTATGTTAGCCACCATATATGCTTAGTGCTTGCTGTAGCTTCACCACCTTACCCCTTTTCCTACCCTTAAGCTTAAATAGTCTTCATCTCGCGGGTGTGAGATTGCTGAGTCCTCGTGACTCACAGATACTTCCAAACAGTTGCAGGTGTCGAGGATACCAGCGCAGGTGATGCAACCGAGCTCAAGTGGGAGCTCGATGAAGATCTTGTTCGTTGTGTTGTTTCTTTTCTTGATGATCAACAGTGGTGCCCAGTTGGGGCGATCGGGGATCTAGCAGTTGGGTTGTCTTCTTTTCTTTTGGTTCCGCAGTCGGACCTATGTGTGTACTCTGAATGATGTATGATTTTATATATGTATTGTGTGAAGTGGCGATTGTAAGCCAACTCTTTATCCCTTTCATGTTCATTACATGGGATTGTGCGAAGATGACCCTTCTTTTGACTAAACCACAATGCGGTTATGCCTCTAAGTCGTGCCTCGACACATGGGAGATATAGCCGCATCGTGGGTGTTACAGGTGAAATCCAGGAAGAAGGAGACCCTGGTTGATGATTTGAAGGAGACGTTTGACAATCTCTGGGTGTATAAGATGATGCTTAACCCAGCCAAGTGTGTTTTCGGTGTACCGGCGGGCAAGCTTTTGGGTTTTTTGGTTTCAAACCGAGGTATCGAAGCTAACCTGGAAAAAAATCAAGGCTATTACTTCTGGCTAAGCCAAAGTGTGTTAATGACGTCCAACACTTGGCGGGTCGGATAGCGGCTTTGAGCCGGTTCATAAGCCGCCTAGGAGAAAAAGCTATCCCTCTGTATCAGATGATGAAGAAGACAGATAATTTCGTCTGGAGTGATGCGGCTAATGAGGCATTTGAGGCGCTTAAGAAGCAACTGGCTGAGCCGCCGGTTCTTGCTGCTCCTATTGATAAGGAGCCTCTGTTGTTATATGTGGCTGCCAATGGTCGGGCCGTCAGTGTAGCTATTGTGGTGGAAAGGAAAGAGGCAGGCAAGGAGTATCCGGTTCAACGGCCAGTTTACAACATCAGCGAGGTACTTATTGAGTCCAAACAGAGGTATCCACATTGGCAGAAGCTTGTGTATGGGGTCTTCATGGCAAGTCGAAATCTCAAGCAATATTTTCTGGGTCATCCTATTGTTGTGGTTAGCTCTGCTCCTTTAGGGGACATCATCCAAAATAGAGAAGCCACAGGCCAGGTTGCCAAGTGGGCCATTGAGCTTGGACCCCATGGTTTGAAGTATGTGCCTCATACGGCCATCAAGTCCCAAGCACTCCTGGATTTTATCAATGATTGGACAGAGTTGCAGACACCTGAGGAAAAGCCGGATAACACATATTGGACTATTCACTTTGATGGGTCTAGGCAGTTGGAGGGCTCGGGGGCTGGAGTTGTTTTGACTTCCCCACGAGGTGATAAATTTTCTTATGTTCTCCGGTTAAAGTTGTCACAGCCTGATTTTTGGCCCTTTCTTTTTCTTTTGATTTTCTGAGGTTTTTGCTTGAGTTTTCTTTTTCCGTGGATTTGTGATCTGGAAACTAAGAAGATGACCTCTTCTTTCTTTCCAGAGTGTCTTGTCATCCTCATATCCATCCCAAGACCTTGCGATTTCCATCCTGGACCAAACCCAATATTCTTTTTCTAGGGAATATTCCTTTTTCTGTTAAAGGAATAATCCTTTTGTCCTAGGTTGTGAAGCAACCTATATTTCCATCACTCCTAAATTTCCCAAATATTTCTCATAAATTGTTTGGGTCATATCTTCATCAAATGTGGCAAAACTTTTCATTGCCCTGTTCAAAAATAATCCTCATATAATTCATTTCCTATTCTGCCCTA
Source organism: Aegilops tauschii subsp. strangulata (assembly GCF_002575655.3). NCBI lineage: Eukaryota > Viridiplantae > Streptophyta > Magnoliopsida > Poales > Poaceae > Aegilops > Aegilops tauschii. The sequence goes on along the minus strand of NC_053036.3, from coordinate 132,834,207 downwards.
AATGGCACATTGTGAAGCAAGTGCTATTTTACTTTTCCCAATTGACCTCAAACTTCTTGGACATCATTTCCTGTCCATATCATTGCCACATGCCAAAATGCAACCTCATCTGCCTAGTAATTATTTATTTATGATTTTCCAAAGTTTCTGACCAGAAAGAAACTTTGTGAAGGAGGTACAAGCTAGGCATATCCAAATGAGTTGCAATTTATGCATGACCTCAATATCATCATATCATAGCCCTCCACCAAAGTTGAGCTCATGTCATGCCTCCATGTGAGCTCATCTTCAATTCTTTTATTCTGTCCAAATTTTCAGTTTGTGAAGCAAGTATATTTTATCTTGCTCCATATGTCTGAAAATTTTCCCAGGCCTTCTCGTACCTATATAACCTATCTCCACCCAATTTGGGCATATTTCATCTAGCCATTATTACTCTAGAATTTTTGCAAGTTTCTGGTCAGTGGAAATGCTTGTGAAGCAAGTACCATTTTGGTTTATCCAATTGGTATGAAACCTTCTGCAGCATCTTCATATGACCAAATAACTCAGCCTTGCCCAATTTGAGCTCAAGTGGATACCCCATGTGTGAGCATCATTATGATCTTGATTCTGGACCCTTTTGGTCAGTTGCAAAGCAACTATATTAAGCTTTGATCTATTTGCCTCCAAAACCCCCAGGACTCTTGTCTTTCCTTATTCTGTCGTCCCAAATAACACCATTTGACCCAATCAGTTCTCTGTTGAGCACAGTGGCTTGATAAAGTTTGATACAACAAACTTTAATCGAAGACTAACTCAGCTGCAGAGCTTCTTCTGTCGATCCATCACCTCCCTCAGCTTATATGATGCAGGGACTCATCACTAGACAACTCGCGGCAGTCTCTTGCGTCCCCTCCTTGCCGGGCACAGTGGTGACCGCGTCGTTTGCACGCTCTCTGGCAGCATTGGTCGCGTTCAGGGCATCATTTTGCTCGGGCATGGCTCGTGGTCACCGCGTTCGCTCACCCGTGCATGTCTAGCGTGTTTCCCGCGTTGACGCCGTCCCTCTGGAGCCATTGCCCCCTCTGTTTGCTTCCCCGGCGACCCGTACCCGTCGAGAAACAGTGCGTGCCCGTGACGGCGTCGTCTTCCACCTCCGTGTCTTCTTCCTCCCCTTGTCCCCGAGCTCTGCCTTGTCTCTGTGACCTCTGTGCCTCTTCCGCGTCCTCCCTCGTTGCATTCCCGCACCCTCCCGTGATCGCTGCCATTGCCAGAGCGTTGGCCGGACCTCCCGCGGCGGCACCCGAGCTCAACCGCCTTGCCCCGCTTATATAAGCCCAGCCCCGCCTCTTCTGAGCTCACCACTCGTCTTTAACATCTCCCAAAACCCCGCCTAGCTACTTCCTCGAGCTCGAGGAGCCCCCGTTGCCCTCTATTGCCGCCATGGCCGCCGCAGTGCTCCGGCTAAATTCGGTCGAGCCGAGCCCTCTCCCTCCACTCTGCCACCACCATCCTCTTCCCCACTCCTCGGTGCACCCCTTCCACCCCTCGCCCACTCGCCGTAGTAGCCGAAGCCACCGCCCCCACGATCCAGCCGCCGCCGCGGTTCTCTGCCTCCACGGTGCACCGCCGTTCCGATCCGCCCCGGTGTCCGTGCACCCCACCGACGGATGCGCCTCGTCGCCCCGAGATCTCCGGTGGCCGAAGCATCGCTGGAGGTGACCGGTGGCGCCGGGCCGAGCGCCGGCGTCACGCCCCTCCCTCTGCTCCGTCAGGCGCTCGCAAGGAACAAGAAGGGAGACAGGAGAGAGAGAGGGTCAATGCGGGCCCCACCTGTCAGCGAGACAGGAGCCCGGCCCCGCCACTGCCCACGTGGATTAGTGGAAGCGTACTTCTAGAAGTACGTTTTCCCGTGGAGTAAGCGTATTCTCCTTATGCTTCAAACAAAAACGCATTTTCCCTAGTCTGGAGGCGTAATCTGAGGAATGCGCTTTCTGTTTTTCAGCTCAGCCAACTGAAATCGTTGAATAGTGAACGTTCACTCGTTAGCCGCAGAAATAAATACTTTTTATTTCTTTTTCTGCCTAACAAACGAATGGTCGTAACTTTTCAACCACAACTCCGAATGAGGTGAATGCAACGCCCACGTCTTTGTCTTGTCGAGCCTGTTCTGTTCCCATCATTTTCACTATGGTTTGACATATTGAAAATGACCTTTTTGCCCTTGCCCCTAATCAGCCCCTCCGAGAGAGAACCCTTTCCGGCGATTCTTTCCGCGATCGTTCCGCACTTCTCCCCGGAGCCTTCTTCATCCCCAGGCAAGCCACAACCACCATTTGCATGATAGCCATGCAGAAGCATTGGTTTTCAACTTGAATCTTTAACAACTGTCTGTTTGTTTTGCTACCGCTGTCGTTATTTCGGTTATGCTTATGGGTCGGTGGTTACCGTCATGCCATGTTCTCTTGCACTATGTTATTATGTTCTTCATGCTAGTATTACTTTAATATTGGCCATGTTGGGTAATAGTACATGTTGGTGATGGTCTTCGGTGCACGACTATCGTCTGTTCCGAGTAATGTGGTTGTGCATGTTCTTTTGCACCCAGTTGGTTAAATGCTTGCATGGTAGTTCTATCGTTATGTTATTGCATGGTATTTATTGTTGATGCTAGTGGTCATGTTATGCTATGAGTAGTGTTCTAGTTGTGATTTTCATGCTCGTCAGTATGCCATGCTCATCTGGATAAATGGTTAAATGTTGTTGTTATGCTCGTTGATTGTGATGCACCCCCATGCTTATGTTGATATCATGTTCATGCATTATAGTTGCATCATGTTATTTTTTTATCATGGCTCAGCATATTGCATTCAAGTTTAACCGGATAATAATGAACTTAAACAACTATTGGCTAAGTCATGGTGCCACCAAATCGAGCTGACCAGTGCAACCACACTTGCCTTATGGGGGTGTCCTAACTGGGTCTATTGTCATGCCTTTCGTCGGTGCCTCCAACGAGGGAAGGTTATGCGCGGGCGCTACCTTGGCCGGGTAGGACGGCATAAGCCTTGTGTGCCCGAGTTGTTTTGCGCGCTTTTGTCCCCGTTTGGGACCGTTTATGTTTTGCCACGACGGTGGTCGTTGATGCCTTTGGTAGGCACGGGGCCACCCATGACTTAGCCCAAAGGGGAGTTAGCCGGAGTGGCCGGGGCAGTGTCATGGCAGTAAATCGGTTTTGTCGGAATGTCGTTGGTCCACCCGAATGGGAGTGCGAGGCCATGGGTTCCGTGGTGTGGGTACAGTGTGCTAACCTCTGCAGAGTGTTTATTAAATCTATTGATAGCCGCGCCCGCGGATATGGGCCCAGTTCGTAGTCGTTCACACTATGGGTCAACAGTAATCCTAATAACTTGATTAATAACAACCCCGGTTCGGTGATGAAAGAAGTTGTTGATATTTATGTGACCGTGAAAGCATCACTGTGGTATCGTGGATACCGAGTTGATGGATATTTGTGGTGTTATGCGAGAGTCAAGGGTAAAGGTCAAGCTCCTTGGGGTCATAAATGATTACTACGGTATTGTTAATACCAAGCTTGATTGGATCCTGAGATGATCGTTTGATGTCTGTGATGGTAAGTGATGCATGTGATGGTTACGATGTAACCCGAGCAGAGTAAGTTGGTGCATGATATTTTCATCTTGTTGCATGCTAGTCTCATCATGTTCATATGTTTATGCCATGCTCGTATTGCTCTAGTTGTATCGTGTTGTACATGCCATGTTGTTCTGACAGTATCGTGTTCATCATTGCTTAATAATCTATAATTGCCATGCTATTAATTGTCTTGATTGCTTTGGTTGCTGTGAGCTTGCAAGTACATTCAATGTACTGACCTGGCGTGTCATGCCAGTTTGCAGGTCATGCCGGATTTGATTGCTTGTTTGCCGTGGATCCCTTGTTTGCGAGCTAGGATAAGCGTTCCAGCCAGAGTCCCTGCGGAGTGGAGTTCATCACCGTCGTCACTGTTCCGCTGCTAGAGTTATTCCGCTGCTTCGTGTTGTTCTGCTGCTTGCATGGAGCAACCGTGGCACGCGTAGTTTCGCCGTGCCGATGTAACCCCCTTGTACCCATATAGATTGTAATAAAGTGCTGATTTGTTCTATCCTAAGCAGTGTCGTATTCCAGAAGACTTCTCCTCGATCTCTGGGCTGGAATACGGGGCGTTCCGGTTTCTCTGAGCCGGGGTGCCACAAGGCTTGGTATCAGAGCAGGTCTGGCTGTAGGATGCCCTAGCCCGCGCGAGCGTTAGAAACGGTAGTATAGACCCCAATTGATTTGTTGCACTTGATTGTTGCATTTGTTTGTTGCATAGCATGCATATAGATTATTATTTTGTCGCTAACGGTTAATCTTGTTAGTGTAGATGGCATCGGTTTCGATCCACTACCTGTACCCTCCTTCTTTGCATACACGCTCTTCGGTGTTTGGCGTCATCTCTGTCCCAGCAGAGTGATGCCCTGGTGCCAAGTGTTTCAGACACCATTTGCATGAGTTATGCTCAGATATCGTGTCGATATCTTTCCGTCACCCACCCATATTATTTCGGTGATAGACCTGCCTCTATCCCGAATCGTGCCATCCATCTCGTCCCTTTGGCAACCCTTACTGATAATTGTTATCAGAAAAGGGCAATGCCATCAAGCCTTGCTTTTCCTCCCCTATATTGCCCTGCCATCCCATTCTTTGGACGTGTATGGTTCCCCTTCGTACGCTTGATGATGATGTGGTCGTGACCTTGTGTCTCGCTACATGATCGCCAAGTCCGCCCTCACCTGTTTATCCATCCAGTTGCAACCGGAGTTCAGCCAGCACTTGGTGTAGCCTTGGTTACACCAACTCCTTCCACACACAGATTCACTTTCTTGCACACCGTCATAGCATAATAGACCGCAATACCGGAGTTTCCGTGAGATTTGTGTGCTTAGGTGTGCATGCATATTATTGTGTGAGTAGCAGTAATATGTGATGTTGCTTGATTATTTATATTATTTGTATGCTTGTGTGCTTTTGTTTTAGTCGTTTATTTTGCTTCTTTCTTTGGGCCTTCGGTGTGGCATTATTTTCCCCTTATTAAAGTTACTCGTCAACCAACACCGGACCTGAAGAATTAGTAAGGAATTCAAATAGGCGTTGAGTTTCTTTTTGTGACAGTGGCCCTATGCTCTGAGCTGCTTTTCAGCCGTCTTAGGGAACTATCACTTTCTTCTTATCAACATGGTCTCATGCTCTGAGCTGCTTTTCGGCCATCTTGAGCCGTGGTTGAGTTACTTCAGTAATGTCCCAGATCTGAGTTGTAAAGACCGTTCTGGTGGCTACTGATTTATTTGCTAATTTTTTTTGCAAGGGTTCAGATGATCATTTCCCTACGGTTAAAACTTGAGAGACAATGACCCTGCAATTTAAATGATGCTACCATGTCAGGAGATGAGGATAAAAGTACGCCCGTCAGAATATTGCACCCGACAGAACCTATGTTCACACGAAGAAGCAATATGACCCCGCTCTTTCAACCAAGGATCCAGATCAAGAAAACAATAATGAAGGAACGAGACCAGTGGTGCAGATATGAAAATGGTTGCATGAACCATATGGTGCCGGGACCCTGAACAGTCTAAGACCCCATGAATATTCACCCAAAGGGTCTACTCAATTTTGGAAATGAACCCATATCCAGACAACCCGCTCAGTTAACCGCATATACTCAAGTTTGTCAGTATCGAATATCTCAGTTGTGAAGTCAGACCAAAGGTCAATTCAACAGTTCGATTCCAGCGACTGTGGTAAAGCATCACACAGCCTACTATCCCCATGGATATACCAACAGAATGAATGATCAGTATGAGGAATAACCGTCTCGAAGCATGTGCCCTCACTTATGTGAATCACCGAAGGATAGCCTGTCTGGAAGAATTTTTTTCCGCCAGAGCCTCCGTCAGTCAAGGATGAGGACATTATCATATAAGGTCATACCCCTTATGCTGGCCATGATAGGCGACAATCAAATATTCGGTATGAATCTGAGGCTCAACACAGTGGAGCCAGTCAGGATGATTCAAGAAATTCCTGCGATAAGTCAGAATCTGTCAGGAAAACGGTTATGCCTCGACTCACTGTTTGGAACCCAAAGGACCTGCATTTAGTGGAGGAACCCAATGCAAGGAGTCAGAGCTTGTGTGTTCATTAGTAAAATCTTATCACCAATTCATGAAAGGTTGTCAGTACACCCACAACAATCGGAAATCACCCTCGGATTTGTGAGACGGGCATATATTTCAGTCATGGTAATCTCAGCTAAGTCAGAAGATATGAACAGAAATGGAGCCAGTATAAGCGTGAACATGAGAGGCAAGATCTGTCAGAATTTTGATACAGTGAAGCAAACCACCCCCAGAGTCAGTCTGGTAAGTCAGATGAAGAATTTAATGGGAACAATCAGTAAAGGAAAAAGGATACCCGAGTTGGAAACGGTCTCCTTAAGTCAGTATATGCATAATTGTTCCCTGAGCAACCAAATTTCAAGGACAAGATTTCTTTAAGGGGGGAAGAGTTATCACAGCCTGATTTTTGGCCCTTTCTTTTTCTTTTGATTTTCTGAGGTTTGTGCTTGAGTTTTCTTTTTCCGTGGATTTGTGGTCTGGAAACTGAAGAAGATGACCTCTTCTTTCTTTCCAGAGTGGCTTGTCATCCTCATATCCATCCCAAGACCTTGCCATTTCCATCCTGGACCAAACCCAATATTCTTTTTCTAGGGAATATTCCTTTTTCTGATAAAGGAATAATCCTTTTGTCCTAGGTTGTGAAGCAACCTATATTTCCATCACTCCTAAATTTCCCAAATAATTCTCATAAATTGTTTGGGTCATATCTTCATCAAATGTGGCAAAACTTTTCATTGCCCTGTTAAAAAATAATCCTCAAATAATTCATTTCCTATTCTGCCCTAAATGGCACATTGTGAAGCAAGTGCTATTTTCCTTTACCCAATTGACCTCAAACTTCTTGGACATCATTTCATGTCCATTCATTGCCACATGCCAAAATGCAACCTCATCTGCAAAGTAACTATTTATCTATGATTTTCCAAAGTTTCTGACCAAAAAGAAACTTTGTGAAGGAGGTACAAGCTAGGCATATCCAAATGAGTTGCAATTTATGAATGACCTCAATATCATCATATCATAGCCCTCCACCAAAGTTGAGCTCATGTAATGCCTCCATGTGAGCTCATCTTCAACTCTTTTATTCTGTCAAATTTTTAGTTTGTGAAGCAAGTATATTTTATCTTTCTCCATGATGTCTGAAAATTTTCCTAGGCCTTCTCCTACCTATATAACCTATCTCCACCCAATTTGGGAATATTTCATCTAGCCATTATTCCTCTAGAATTTTTGCAAGTTTCTGGTCAGTGGAAATGCTTGTGAAGCAAGTACCATTTTCGTTTATCCAATTGGTATGAAACCTTTTGCAGCATCTTCATATGACCAAATAACTCAGCCTTGCCCAATTTGAGCTCAAGTGGATACCCCATGTGAGAGGATCATCATGATCTTGATTCTGGACCCTTTTGGTCAGTTGCAAAGCAACTATATTAAGCTTTGATCTATTTGCCTCCAAAACCCCCAGGACTCTTGTCTTTCCTTATTCTGTCGTCCCAGACAACACCATTTGACCCAATCAGTTCCCTGTTGAGCACAGTGGCTTGATAAAGTTTGATACAGCAAACTTTAATCGAAGACTAACTCAGCTACAGAGCTTCTTCTGTCGATCCATCACCTCCCTCAGCTTATATGATGCATGGACTCATCACTAGACAACTCGCGGTAGTCTCTTGCATCCCCTCCTTGCCGGGCACAGTGGTGACCGCGTCGTTTGCACGCGCTCTGGCAGCATTGGTCGCGTCCAGAGCGTCGTTTTGCTCGGGCACGGCTCGTGGTCATCACGTTCGCTCACCCGTGCATGTCTAGTGTGTTTCCCGTGTTGTCACCGTCCCTCTGGAGCCATTGCCCCCTCCGTTTGCTTCCCCGGCGACCCGTCCCCATCGAGAAACAGTGCGTGCCCGTGACCGCGTCGTCTTCCACCTCCGTGTCTTCTTCCTTCTCTTGTCCCCGAGCTCTGCCTCATCTCCGTGACCTATGTGCCTCGTCCGCGTCCCCCCTCGTCGCCTTCCCGCGCCCTCCCGTGATCGCTGTCGTTGCCAGAGCGTTGGCCAGACCTCCCGCGGTGGCACCCGAGCTCAACCGCCTTGCCCCGCTTATATAAGCCCACCCCAGCCTTTTCCGAGCTCACCACTCGTCTTCACCACCTCCCAAAACCCCGCCTAGCTACTTCCCCGAGCTCGAGGAGCCCCCGTTGCCCTCCATTGCCGCCATGGCCGCCGCAGTGCTCCGGCTAAATTCGGTCTAGCCGAGCCCTCTCCCTCCACTCTGCCACCACCATCCTATTCCCCACTCCTCGGTGCACGCCTTCCACCCCTCGCCCACTCGCCGTAGTAGCCGAAGCCACCGCCCCCATGATCCAGCCGCCGTCGCGGTTCTTTGCCTCCATAGTGCACCACCGTTCCGATCCTCCCCGGCGTCCGTGCACCCCACCAACGGATGCGCCTCGTCGCCCCGAGTTCTCCGGTGGCCGGAGCATCGCCGGAGGTGACCGGTGGCGCTGGGCCGAGCACCGGCGCCACGCCCCTCCCTCTGCTCCGTCGGGTGCTCGCGAGGAAGAAGCAGGGAGCCAGGAGAGAGAGAGGATTGCTACCTCTTGAGCATGCGTTGGTTTTCCCTTGAAGAGGAAAGGGTGATGCAGCAAAGTAGCGTAAGCATGTCCCTCAGTTTTTGAGAACCGAGGTATCAATCCAGTAGGAGGATACACGCAAATCTCCTCGTACCTACACAAACAAATAAGAACCTTGCAACCAACGCGATAAAGGGGTTGTCAATCCCTTCACGACCACTTGCAAAAGTGAGATCTGATAGAGATAATAAGATAAATATTTTTGGTATTTTTATGATATAGATTGGAAAGTAAAGATTGCAAAATAAATAACGGAAGAAATAGTAAATTGATAGGAAAATAATATGATGGAAGATAGACCCGGGCCATAGGTTTCACTAGTGGCTTCTCTCAAGATAGCATAATCTACGGTGGGTGAACAAATTACTGTCGAGCAATTGATAGAAAAGTGCATAGTTATGAGAATATCTAGGCATGATCATGTATATAGGCATCACGTCCGCAACAAGTAGACCGAAACAATTCTGCATCTACTACTATTACTCCACACATCGACCGCTATCCAGCATGCATCTAGAGTATTAAGTTCATAAGAACAGAGTAACGCATTAGGCAAGATGACATGATGTAGAGGGATAAACTCAAGCAATATGATATAAACCCCATCTTTTTATCCTCGATGGCAACAATACAATCCGTGGCTTGCTGCCCCTGCTGTCACTGGGAAAGGACACCGCAAGATTGAACCCAAAGCTAAGCACTTCTCCCATTGCAAGAAAGATCAATCTAGTAGGCCAAACCAAACTGATAATTCGAAGAAACTTGCAAAGATATCAAATCATACATATAAGAATTCAGAGAAGAACCAAATATTGTTCATAGATAATCTTGATCATAAACCCACAATTCATCGGATCTCGACAAACACACCGCAAAAAGAATTACATCGAATAGATCTCCAAGAGAATAGAGGAGAACTTTGTATTGAGATCCAAAGAGAGAGAAGAAGCCATCTAGCTAATAACTATGGACCCAAAGGTCCGTGGTAAACTACTCACACATCATCAGAGAGGCTATGGTGTTGATGTAAAAGCCCTCCATGATCGATTCCCCCTCCGGTGGAGCGCCGGAAAAGGCCCCAAGATGGGATCTCACGGGTACAGAAGTTTGCGGCGGTGGAAATAGGGTTTCGTGGTGCTCTCGGATGTTTTCGGGGTACATGAGTATATATAGGCGAAAGAAGTAGGTCGGTGGAGCCACGAGGGGCCCACGAGGGTGGGGGCGCGCCTACCCCCCCCCCCCGGGCGCGCCTCCCTGCCTCGTGGCTTCCTCGTTGCTTCCTTGACGTCCACTCCAAGTCTGCTGGATTGCGTTTGTTCCAAAAATAACTCTCCCGAAGGTTTCATTCCATTTGGATTCCGTTTGATATTCCTTTTCTGTGGAACACTGAAATAGGCAAAAAATAGCAATTTGTACTGGGCCTTTGGTTAGTAGGTTAGTCCCAAAAATAATATAAAAGTTTATAATAAAGCCCATTAAACATGCAAAACAGATAATATAGCATGGAACAATCAAAAATTATAGATACGTTGGAGACGTATCAAGCATCCCCAAGCTTAATTCCTGCTCGTCCTCGAGTAGGTAAATGATAAAAACAGAATTTTTGATGTGGAATGCTTCCTAACATAATTTTCTATGTAATTTTCTTTATTGTGGCATGAATGTTCAGATCTGAAAGATTCAAGACAAAAGTTTAATATCGACATAATAATAATAATAATTCAAGCATACTAACTAAGCAATTACGTCTTCTCAAAATAACATGGCCAAAGAAAGTTCATCCCTACAAAATCATATAGTTTGGTCATGCTCCATTTTCATCACACAAGAATGCTCTCATCATGACCAACCCCGATGACAAGCCAAGCAATTGTTTCATACTTTAGTAATCTCGAACTTTTTCAACCTTCACACAATATATGAGCGTGAGCCATAGATATAGCACTATGGGTGGAATAGAATATAATGATGGGGGTTATGTGGAGAAGACAAAAAAGGAGAAAGTCTCACATTGACATGGCTAATCAACGGGCTAGGGAGATGCCCATCAATTGATGTCAATGCAAGGAGTAGGGATTGCCATGCAACGGATGCACTAGAGCTATAAATGTATGAAACCTCAACAAAAGAAACTAAGTGGGTGTGCATCCAACTTGCTTGCTCACGAAGACCTAGGGCATTTGAGGAAGCCCATCGTTGGAATATACAAGCCAAGTTCTTATAATGAAAAATTTCCACTAGTATATGAAAGTGACAAAATAAGAGACTCTCTATCATGAAGATCATGGTGCTAATTTGAAGCACAAGTGTGGAAAAGGATAGTAACATTGTCGCTTTTTTTGGGCCTTTCTTTTTTTGGCCTTTCTCTCTCTATTTTTTGGGACAATGATCTAATAATGATGATCATCACACTTCCATTTATTTACAACTCAAAGATTATAACTCGATACTTAGAACAAAATATGACTCTACATGGATGCCTCCGGTGGTGTACCGGGATGGGCAATTAATCAAGAGTGACATGTATGATGAATTATGCATGGTGGCTTTGCCACAAATACGATGTCAACTACATGATCATGCAAGGCAATATGACAATGATGAAGCGTGTAAAAATAAATGATACGGTGGAAAGTTGCATGGCAATATATCTCGGAATGGCTATGGAAATGCCATAATAGGTAGGTATGGTGGCTGTTTTGAGGAAGATATAAGGAGGTTTATGTGTGATAGAGCGTATCATATCACGGGGGTTGGATGCACCGGCGAAGTTTGCACCAACTCTCAAGGTGAGAAAGGGCAATGCACGGTACCCAAGAGGCTAGCAATGATGGAAGGGTGAGAGGGCGTATGATCCATGGACTCAACATTAGTCATAAAGAACTCACATACTTATTGCAAAAATCTACAAGTCATCAAAAACCAAGCACTACGTGCATGCTCCTAGGGGGATAGATTGGTAGGAAAAGACCACCGCTCGTCCCCGACCGCCACTCATAAGGATGACAATCAAAGAACACCTCATGTTTCAAATTTGTTACACAATGGTTACCATACGTGCATGCTACGGGACATACAAACTTCAACACAAGTATTTCTCAAATTCACAATTACTCAACTAGCACAACTTTAATATCACCACCTTCATATATCAAAACAATCATCGAGTATCAAACTTCTCGTAGTATTCAATGCACTCTATATGAAAGTTTTTATTATATCCATCTTGGATGCCTATCATATTAGGACTAATTTTATAGCCAAAGCAAATTACCATGCTGTTCTAAAGGACACTCAAAATAATATAAGTGAAGCATGAGAGATCAATACTTTATATAAAATAAAACCACCACCGTGCTCTAAAAAGATATAAGCGAAGTACTAGAGCAAAATTATCTAGCTCAAAAGATATAAGTGAAGCACATAGAGTATTCTAATAAATTCCGATTCATGTGTGTCTCTCCCAAAAGGTGTGTACAGCAAGGATTATTGTGGTAAACTAAAAAGCAAAGACTCAAATCATACAAGACGCTCCAAGCAAAACACATATCATGTGGTGAATAAAAATATAGCATCAAGTAAAGTTACCGATGGACGAAGACGAAAGAGGGGATGCCTTCCGGGGCATCCCCAAGCTTAGGCTTTTGGTTGTCCTTGAATTTTACCTTGGGGTGCCTTGGGCATCCCCAAGCTTAGGCTCTTGCCACTCCTTATTCCATAATCCATCAAATCTTTACCCAAAACTTGAAAACTTCACAACACAAAACTTAACAGAAAATCTCATGAGCTCCGTTAGCAAAATAAAACAAACCACCACTTTAAGTTACAGTCATGAACTCATTCTTTATTTATATTGGTGTTAAACCTATTGTATTCCAACTTCTCTATGGTTCATACCCCCCGATACTAGCCATAGATTCATCAAAATAAGCAAACAACACACGGAAAACAGAATCTGTCAAAAACAGAACAGTGTGTAGTAATCTGTATAAAACGCAAACTTTATGTAACTCAAAAATTCTAAAAAAAATAGGAAGACCTAAATAATTTGTTTATTGGTCTACTGCAATTGGAATCAGTATTTTATCACGTTCTGGTGATTTTTAACAATTGTTTTTGTGAGCAGAAAGTTTCTGACTTTTTCAGCAAGATCAAATAACTATCATCCAAGAAGATCCTATAGGTTTTACTTGGCACAAACACTAATTAAAACATAAAACCACATCTAACCAGAGGCTAGATCAATTATTTATTACTAAACAGAAATAAAAATCAAGAAACAAAAATAAAATTGGGTTGCCTCCCAACAAGCGCTATCGTTTAACGCCCCTAGCTAGGCATAAAGGCAGGAATAGATCTAGGTTTTATCATCTTTGGTGTGCAATTCATAAGTGGATCTCATAATAGATTCATAGGGTAATTTAATTTTCTTCCTAGAAAGTGTTCCATGCCTTTCCTTAATGGAAATTGGAATCTAATATTCCCTTCCTTCATATCAATAATTGCGCCAATCGTTCTAAGGAAAGGTCTACCAAGAATAATAGGACATGTAGGATGCAATCTATATCAAGAACAATAAAATCTACGGGCACATAATTCCTATTTGCAACAATAAGAACATCATTAATCCTTCCCATAGGTTTCTTAATGGTGGAATCCGCAAGGTGCAAGTTTAAAGAACAATCATCAAATTCACGGAAACCTAACACATCACACAAAGTTTTTGGAATCGTGGAAACACTAGCTCCCAAATCACACAAAGCATAGCATTCGTGATCTTTAATTTTAATTTTAGTAGTTGGTTCCCGCTCAACATGAAGTTTTCTAGGGATAGAAACTTCTAATTCAAGCTTTTCTTCATAGGATTGCATTAAGGCATCAACGATATGTTTGGTAAAAGCTTTATTTTGACTATAAGCATGAGGAGAATTTAACACGGATTGCAACAAGGAAATACAATCTATTAAAGAACAATTATCACAATTAAATTCCTTGAAATCCAAAATAGTGGGTTCATTGCTATGTAAAGTTTTGACCTCTTCAATCCCACTTTTACCAATTTTTGCATCTAGATCTAAAAACTCCAAATCATTGGGACGCCTTTTAACTAAAGTTGACTCATATCCAGTCCCATCATTATCAAGATTCATGTTGCAAAACAAAGATTTAATAGGGGACACATCCTTATTATCATGAAAACTAGAAGAACACGCTTTCACAAAGCAATCTTTTTTTGCACGCATCCTAGCGGTTCTTTCTTTGCACTCATCAATGGAAATTCTCATAGCTTTGAGAGACTCATTGATATCATGCTTAGGTGGAATAGATCTATTTTCAAAGAATCAACATCAAGAGAAAATCTATCCACGTTCCTAGCCAATTCATCAATCTTAGGCAATTTTTCTTCAAGCAAAGCATTGAAATTCTTTTGCGAAATCATAAATTCTTTAACACTAGTCTCAAAATCAGAGGGCATCTTATTAAAATTTCCATAAGAGTTGTTGTAGGAATTACCATAATTATTAGAGGAATTACTAGGAAACGGTCTAGGATTAAAGTTTCCTCTATACGCGTTGTTACCAAAATTGTTCCTACCAACAAAATTCACATCCATAGATTCATTATTATTCTCAATCAAAGTGGACAAAGGCATATCATTAGGATCAGAAGAAACACTCTTAGGGCCAGTTCTTTTGGGCGGCTTAAAAAATAAGCTGCCTCTCCCCAGCTTAAAAAATAAGCCGCCCTCAAAATTTGTTGAGACTTCTAAATTAGTTATTCCATAACTAGTTTAGAAGCCCCAATGAATAAGAGAGACGGCTTATGGCAAAAGCTGGGGAGGAGGCGGCTTATTTTTTAAGCTGCCAAAAGAACTGGCCCTTATTAGCAAACAGTTTCATAAGTTCATCCATCTTTCCTCTCAAAACATTAATCTCTTCACTCGCATGAACCTTTTTACTAGTAGATCTTTCGGTGTGCCATTGAGAATAATTAACCATAATATTATCTAGGAGTTTAGTAGCTTCTCCTAAAGTGATTTCCATAAAAGTGCCTCCCGCGGCCGAATCTAAAAGATTTCTAGAAGCAAAATTCAATCCAGCATAAAATTTTTGTATGATCATCCATAAGTTCAAACCATGAGTAGGGCAATTACGTATCATTAATTTCATCCTCTCCCAAGCTTGTGCAACATGCTCATGATCAAGTTGCTTAAAATTCATAATATTGTTTCTAAGAGAGATGATCTTAGTGGGAGAAAAATACTTAGAGATAAAAGCATCTTTGCACTTATTCCATGAATCAATACTATTTTTAGGCAAAGACGAAAACCAAGTTTTAGCACGATCTCTAAGCGAAAATGGAAATAGCTTCAATTTAACAATATCATTATCCACGTCTTTCTTCTTTTGCATATCACACAAATCAACAAAGTTGTTTAGATGGGTAGCGGCATCTTCACTAGGAAGGCCAGAAAATTGATCTTTCATGACAAGATTCAACAAAGCAGCATTAATTTCACAAGATTCAGCATCATTAATAGGAGAAATTGGAGTGCTAAGAAAATCATTGTTGTTGGTATTGGAAAAGTCACACAATTTAGTATTGTCTTGAGCCATCGTGACAAACAATCCAACACACAAGCACACAAGAGGCAAGCGAAAAGAGGCGAACAGAAAAAAAAGGGCGAATAAAACGGCAAAGGTGAAGTGGGGGAGAGGAAAACGAGAGGCAAATGGCAAATAATGTAATGCGAGGGATAAGAGTTTGTGATGGGTACTTGGTATGTCTTGACTTGACTTGACTTGGCGTAAACCTCCCCGGGAATGGTGCCAGAAATCCTTCTTGCTACCTCTTGAGCATGTGTTCGTTTTCCCTTGAAGAGGAAAGAGTGATGTAGCAAAGTAGCGTAAGTATTTCCCTCAGTTTTTGAGAACCAAGGTATCAATCCAGTAGGAGGATACACGCAAATCTCCTCGTACCTACACAAACAAATAAGAACCTTGCAACCAACGCAATAAAGGGGTTGTCAATCCCTTCACGGCCACTTGCAAAAGTGAGATTTGATAGAGATAATAAGATAAAATATTTTTGGTATTTTTATGATATAGATTGGAAAGTAAAGATTGCAAAATAAATAACGAAAGAAATAGTAAATTGATAGGAAAATAATATGATGGAAGATAGACCCGGACCATAGGTTTCACTAGTGGCTTCTCTCAAGATAGCATAATCTACGGTGGGTGAACAAATTACTGTCGAGCAATTGATAGAAAAGTGCATAGTTATGAGAATATCTAGGCATGATCATGTATATAGGCATCACGTCCGCAACAAGTAGACCGAAACAATTCTGCATCTACTACTATTACTCCACACATCGACCGCTATCCAGCATGCATCTAGAGTATTAAGTTCATAAGAACAGAGTAACGCATTAGGCAAGATGACATGATGTAGAGGGATAAACTCAAGCAATATGATATAAACCCCATCTTTTTATCCTCGATGGCAACAATACAATACGTGCCTTGCTGCCCCTGCTGTCACTGGGAAAGGACACCGCAAGATTGAACCCAAAGCTAAGCACTTATCCCATTGCAAGAAAGATCAATCTAGTAGGCCAAACCAAACTGATAATTCGAAGAGACTTGCAAAGATATCAAATCATACATATAAGAATTCAGAGAAGAACTAAATATTGTTCATAGATAATCTTGATCATAAACCCACAATTAATCTGATCTCGACAAACACACCGCAAAAAGAATTACATCGAATAGATCTCCAAGAGAATCGAGGAGAATTTTGTATTGAGATCCAAAGAGAGAGAAGAAGCCATCTAGCTAATAACTACGGACCTGAAGGTCTATGGTAAACTACTCACACATCATCGGAGAGGCTATGGTGTTGATGTAGAAGCCCTTCGTGATCGATTCCCCCTCCGGCGGAGCGCCGGAAAAGGCCCCAAGAAGAGATCTCACGGGTACAGAAGGTTGCGGCAGTGGAAATAGGGTTTCGTGGTGCTCTCGGATGTTTTCAGAGTGCATGAGTATATATAGGCGAAAGAAGTAGGTCGATGGAGCCATGAGGGTGGGGGCGTGCCTACCCCCTGGGCGCGCCTCCCTACCTCGTGGCTTCCTCGTTGCTTCCTTGACGTCCACTCCAAGTCTCCTGGATTGCGTTTGTTCCAAAAATAACTCTCCCGAAGGTTTCATTCCATTTGGATTCCGTTTGATATTGCTTTTCTGTGAAACACTGAAATAGGCAAAAAAACAGCAATTTGCACTGGGCCTTTGGTTAGTAGGTTAGTCCCAAAAATAATATAAAAGTGTGTAATAATGCCCATTAAACATCCAAAACAGATAATATAATAGCATAGAACAATCAAAAATTATAGATACGTTGGAGACGTATCAAGGGTCAATGTGGGCCCCACCCGTCAGTGAGACAGGAGCCCCGGCCCCGCCACTGCCCACGTGGATTAGTGGAAGCGTACTTCTAGAAGTACGTTTTCCCGTGGAGTAAGCGTATTCTCCTTATGCTTAAGCCAAAACGTGTTTTCCCTACTCTGGAGGCGTAAACTGAGGAATGCGCTTTCTGTTTTTCAGCTCAGCCGGCCGAAATGGTTGGATAGTGAACGTTCACTCGTTAGCCGCAGAAATAAATACTTTTTATTTCTTTTTCTGCCTAACGAACGAACGGTCATAACTTTTCAACCACAACTCCGAATGAGGTGAATGCAACGCCCACGTCTTCGTCTCGTCGAGCCCGTTCTGTTCCCATCATTTTCACTATGGTTTGACATATTGAAAATGACCTTTTTGCCCTTGCCCCTAATCAGCCCCTTTGAGAGAGAACCCTTTCCGGCGATTCTTTCCGCGATCGTTCCGCACTTCTCCCCGGAGCCTTCTTCATCCCCAGGCAAGACACAACCACCATTTGCATGATAGCCATGCAGAAGCATTGGTTTTCAACTTGAATCTTTAACAACTGTCTGTTTGTTTTGCTACCGCTATCGTTATTTCGGTTATGCTTATGGGTCGGTGGTTACCGTCATGCCATGTTTTCTTGCACTATGTTATTATGTTCTTCATGCTAGTATTACTTTAATATGGGCCATGCTGGGTAATAGTACATGTTGGTGATGGTCTTCGGTGCACGACTATCGTCTATTCCGAGTACCGTGGTTGTGCATGTTCTTTTGCACCCAGTTGGTTAAATGCTTGCATGGTAGTTTTATTGTTATGTTATTGCATGGTATTTATTGTTGATGCTAGTGGTCATGTTATGCTATGAGTAGTGTTCTAGTTGTGATTTTCAAGCTCGTCAGTATGCCATGCTCATATGGATAAATGGTTAAATGTTGTTGTTATGCTCATTGATTGTGATGCACCCCCATGCTTATGTTGATATCATGTTCATGCATTATAGTTGCATCATGTTATTTTTTTATCATGGCTCAGCATATTGCATTCAAGTTTAACCGGATAATAATGAACTTGAACAACTGTTGGCTGAGTCATGGTGCCACTAAATCGAGCTGACCAGTGCAACCACACTTGCCTTATGGGGGGTTCTAACTGGGTCTATTGTCATGCCTTTCGTCGGTGCCACCAACGAGGGAAGGTTATGCGCGGGCGCTACCTTGGTCGGGTAGGACGGCATAAGCCTTGTGTGCCCGAGTTGTTTTGCGCGCTTTTGTCCCCGTTTGGGACCACTTATGTTTTGCCACAACGGTGGCCGTTGATGCCTTTGGTAGGCACGGGGCCACCCATGACTTAGCCCAAAGGGGAGTTGGTCGGAGTGGCCGGGAGAGTGTCATGGCAGTAGATCGGTTTTGTCGGAATGCCGTTGGTCCACCCGAATGGGAGTGCGAGGCCATGGGTTTCGTGGTGTGGGTACAGTGTGCTAACCTCTGCAGAGTGTTTATTAAATCTATCGATAGCCGCGCCTGCGGATATGGGCCCAGTTCGTAGTCGGTCACACTATGGGTCAACAGTAATCCTAATAACTTGATTAATAACAACCCCGGTTCGGTGACGAAAGAAGTTGGTTGATATTTATGTGATCGTGAAAGGATCACTGCAGTATCGTGGATACCGAGTTGATGGATATTTGTGGTGTTATGCGAGAGTCAAGGGTAAAGGTCAAGCTCCTTGGGGTCATAAATGATTACTACGGTATTGTTAATACCAAGCTTGATTGGATCCTGAGATGATCATGTGATGTATGTGATGGTAAGTGATGCATGTGATGGTTACGATGTAACCCGAGCAGAGTAAGTTGGTGCATGATAGTTTCATCATGTTGCATGCTAGTCTCATCATGTTCATATGTTTATGCCATGCTCGTATTGCTCTAGCTGTATCGTGTTGTACATGCCATGTTGTTCTAGTAGTATCGTGTTCATCATTGCTTAATAATCTATAATTGCCATGCTATTGTTTGTCTTGATTGCTTTGGTTGCTGTGAGCTTGCAAGTACATTCAATGTACTGACCTGGCGTGTCATGCCAGTTTGCAGGTCATGCCGGATTTGATTGCTTGTTTGCCGTGGATCCCTTGTTTGCGAGCTAGGATAAGTGTTCCAGCCAGAGTCCCTGCGGAGTGGAGTTCATCATCGTCGTCGCTATTCCGCTGCTAGAGTTATTCCTCTGCTTCGTGTTGTTCTGCTGCTTGCATGGAGCAACCGTGGCACTTGTAGTTTCGCCGTGCCGATGTAACCCACTTGTACCCATATAGATTCTAATAAAGAGCTGATTTGTTCTATGCAAAGCAGTGTTGTATTCCAGAAGACTTCTCCTTGATCTCTGGGCTGGAATACGGGGCGTTCTGGTTTCTCTGAGCCGGGGTGCCACAAATGTTCCCTTGTACTAACAATGTAGCTGAGTATGAGGCCTTGCTCCATGGTCTTCGGATGGCTAAGGAGATGAACTTAAGCCAGGTGAGGTGTTTTGGCGACT
The DNA here is from genome assembly GCF_002575655.3 of Aegilops tauschii subsp. strangulata. Taxonomy (NCBI): domain Eukaryota; kingdom Viridiplantae; phylum Streptophyta; class Magnoliopsida; order Poales; family Poaceae; genus Aegilops; species Aegilops tauschii. The sequence goes on along the minus strand of NC_053036.3, from coordinate 132,814,415 downwards.
CAGATCTAGTAGCCCAGCAAGTTTCTGGCACTTGGGATTCTAAGGATCCACTCATGGCGGCTTATCGTCGAGAAGTTGATGCTATCGCGGGTCACTTCAAGGGTTACCAAGTTGAACATATTGATTGCAGGAAGAATGAGGCGGCTGACACCTTAAGCCAGTTAGGGTCTCAGCGTAAGCCGGTGCCACCTAATACGTTCCTGGATATTCTGCTTAACTCTTCTGTCAAATTGCCTACAGAAGAAGATCTTGTCGTTCCTGACCCGGAAGCACGATTGGTGGCGGATCTTCATGCCATTCCTAATTGGACAGTTCCGTATTTGGCTTACATGACCCGGGGCGATTTTCCTGAGGATGAGATTTTGGCCAAGCAGATAACCTGGCGGTCTAAGTCAATGGCGATTGTCAATGGGGAGTTGCACCATTGCAGTGTTACAGGGGCGTTTCAACGTTGCGTCTCTCCTGAACAAGGTTGTGAGATTCTGCGAGAGATTCACGAGGGAGATTGTGATCATCATGCCGGCTCTAAATCTCTCGTAGCCAAGGCTTTTCGTCATGGGTTCTATTGGTTGACGGCTCATGCTGATGCGGAGGATTTGGTCCGCAAATGTGACGGTTGTCAGAAGTTTTCACGACGAGCTCATGTGCCAGCCCAAGAGTTGAGGATGATTCCAATTACTTGGCCTTTTGCGACCTGGGGGCTTGATATGGTTGGGCCTTTTAAGAGGTCCAAGGATAAGAAGACCCACCTTTTGGTGGCAGTTGACAAGTTTACTAAGTGGGTTGAAGCAGAGTCGGTTAGCAAGTGTGATGCAGCAACGGTGGTTCAATTCATCAAGAAGGTGATCTTCGGTTTTGGCTTTCCCCACAGCATTATAACGGATAATGGTACTAATCTGTCTAAAGGTGCTATGAAATTTTTTTGTCAACGGGAGCATATTCGACTTGACGTTTCCTCCGTGGCTCACCCTCAGTCCAATGGTCAAGCGGAACGAGCTAATGAAGAGATTCTGTGAGGCATCAAGCCCCGGCTTATGGTTCCTTTGCAAAGAACGCCGGGTTGTTGGGTGGAGGAGTTACCTTCGGTGTTATGGAGTATCAATACAACCCCCAACAGGTCTACGGGTTACACACTTTTCTTCATGGTTTATGGAGCAGAGGCGGTTCTCCCTAGTGACATCTGTCACGATTCACCCCGTGTGGCGGCTTATGTTGAAGCTGATAATGAAAGAGCATGCCAAGATGCACTTGATCTGTTGGATGAGGAGCGTGATCTCGCGGCGGCACGTTCAGCAATTTATCAGCAAGATCTACATCGTTACCATAGCCGCCGGGTCAAAACCAGAACCTTTCAAGAAGACGACTTAGTGCTCCGACTAATCTAGGATCAAACGGATATGCATAAACTATCACCGCCTTGGGAAGGACCTTTTGTGGTCAGCAAGAATCTGCATAATGGGTCATACTATCTTATCGACGTTCGAGACCACAAGGACTCACACAAATCGGAGGAGGAGACCCATCGGCCATGGAATATTGCTCATCTTCGGCCTTACTATACTTGAGCCACCGGCTCTCGTGATGTACATAGTTTGATGATGTATATATTATAAACAGTATAATAAAGCCAGCATCCCTAATAACTCAGGGCCTCTGTCGTTTCACTTCTTCGAAGCTGAGTCTTTATCATCGTCTTACATGTTCACTTTAGAGGCTTGACGCCCAAATTACAGGGACCAAAGAGAGTTGGATTCACAGCACAGCTCAAACATGGGTCCCCGACGAGCACAACTCATAAGTATGTCACTTGGGGGCTTCCTGTTCAAACATAGGTGTATTCACCAAAGAGAACATAGCGTTACTACCCTCTTGACCAGGTTATCTTGTTCAAACATAGGTGTATTCACCAAAGAGGACATAACCTTTTCGGGTCATCCTACCTGTATACCAGCTGCTCCTTCATCAGGTAATCCTGATTGACCCGCCGAACTCTTAACGATCAATCTTTTATGGTGTATTCACCAAAGATCCTGAGCTTGTTAAGGTTAAAACGCCGGTTTGTCATGTGAGAGCACGGCTTACAGATAGTCGGGAGAGATCCAGGCTTATAAGCCGCCTTCCTTGAAACTTGGATAAATCGGCCTATGATGCACGATGCTACTCTGACCCCGCGTACTCCTGATAAGTCTATCTTTCAATAAGACCTGAACTTATCTGGGTTCAAATGTCGATTGGGTACTGTGAGTGCTGGCTCACGGAAAGCGCGTACCTTCCAGTGGCCATCAGGCTAGTTTCATTGAAGAAGAAACTTTGGCTTGGCGGCCTGCAAAAGCCTCGATTTTTTTGCTTTGTATATAATCGCCTTTTACTTGCCATATGGTTTTTACAACTCAGGCCAAGCTTCCCTATTTATGTCTCATATTTGAAGCATCTTTGGGTTTCTGCAACCCGCCCGGATGGCAGACTCTAGGTCACCAGAGAATAATAATCTTATGTTTAGAGTTATAGCTCTAAAAACTCTAACTGCATGGAGCTGATAAGCCGGCAGTCTCACAACACACCACAGGTACGATTTTTATTTAACAATTGTGTCAGCATTGTGGTTATACCGGCCTTGGTTATGGACTATCCTTCCCCAATGGCTTCAATTGGTTCCATGACCCGCCCGGCAGTAAACCGCCAGGGCACTTGTGATCTGTTTGTGTGCAGGGTAATGATCAATCTGATCTGCATAAATCAACGCTGTCATAAGCATAAAGTGATGATTTCTTAAACTGGTGGATCAGCAGTATTGCGCAAAATAGAAACGTGCACGATCGCATGGCAGATTAAAGTTTTACTACTCTATTACATGACTTCGCGAGTCAAACAAGATCAAGTGTTTTTCAACGGATCAAATATGTGAACCGCCCGACGGTTCACTCTTCTTGGCCTTGCTGATTTGAGGCTTCTGGATCATCCTTTTCCGGTTCTTCGTCCTCTTCCGCCATCTGGAAATTTGGTGATGACCAATCAATGCCACATAAAGCTTGAAATTCAGCCTCATCATCTATAAGTTCAGACGGCTCAACTTCAAGGGCAAAAGTATGCTTACGGATTGGGGGGATTAGATCCATCACTTTATAAGCCGGCGTCGGCATCTTCTGATTCTCCATGCTGTAAGCCGGATGGTATTTCGACAGGTCCGTTTCATTGGCAATCAGACTGGCCAGAGGACGTATTTCTTTCACACAAGCAGCGAAGTCCTTTTGATCAAATGAAGTGTCGTATTCTTTCAAGCTCGGATATCCAGTAGCTACCTCAGACGGATCTAGCTCTGGTAACCATGCCTTGGCTCGGCTCAAAGCCGTCACGGCACCGGCTCTTGCAGACGACCGCTTCATCTCATCTATCCTAGCAGGCAGCACAGACAGTTTTTTCAAAACATCTATCAAGAGAGTAGGTGCTTGATTAGTCGGAGAAATTGTAGCCAGTGCACGCTGAGCTCCAGTGTATAGCTGTTCGACAAGGATGTAAACAACCTTGAGCTTCACAAGCATATCTTGGTTAAGGTTGCTGCTCCTGGGACCTGAGTAAATCACAGATTGGTTAGAGGCGGTTTATACTCTCAAGAAAAGGTTTCACCTTTGATGATTAGCAAGGCGACTCACCAAAGATAGCAGAAACCATCTGGGATACACGGTGTTTTAAACCGGTAAGCTCAGTGGTCACCTCTTGAAGAGCCGCCTCCGCTTTTTCAGCTCGCTGCGTCAACGCAGTCTTTTCTTCAGCCCAGGTGTTTCTCTCCACCTCAAAATTGGTCTTCAACTTTTCTGTTTCAGCTATGCTAAACTGGAATTTTGACTTAGCTTTCTGGGTCTCAGATTCCTGATTTCCAGCTGGGTCTTTGCATCAGCCAATTGTAATTCAAGTTCAGCAGTGGCGGCCTGTATGAAGCACAGAATTGTCACCACATTCATATCAGCATACAGGAGTATAAGTCCCAAGTATTTTGCAAGCAACAACACTTGGCACTTGGGGGCTAATGCCTACCAAAACATTCTTCATGTAAACGACTCATATCAGTAAAGTCCCAAGCACTTTGCAAGCAAGAGTACTTGGCACTTGGGGGCTAATGCATATCGCTTATGTCTCTTTTTACTATGATGACCCGGTTGTGCTGTAAGCAATCACAGCCGGCTCATGGGGGCTACACAGATAAGCTTTCCTTTATAAACAATGGTAAATAGGACCGGCTCATTCATGCTGATTAAACCGGCCCTTGGGGACTACGATGCAATACTAATTATTTAAATCTGGTTTAACTATAATAGTGAAAGCCGGCCTTGGAAGGATTCTACTACAGATGCTTATGGATTATTCTAAGTCTATAGCATATTCAATCTTATCATACCCAGTAGACTTGGGGGCTGGCAGTATGTACATAACTTATTTAAGCAGGAGTTCATACCTCATATTTTTGATGCATTTGCTTTACCATATCAATCTCAAGATCACGACTGGTGTGTATTTGGTTGAGGTAGCCAGAGAGTAATTCGCTGCCACTCAATTGAGAATAGTGGGCGACATCAAATCTCACTTTCCAATTTTCAATGAATTCTTGTTTAGCGGAATGTTTGGCCAAGACAGTTGGATTTGCCGGTTCTGTAAAGCCGGTGCCAGTGATCATAACGTCATCGGTGTGAGTATCTGACGGCTTGAGTGGACTTGATGATTCAGTACTCAAAGGATTGAGTTTTGTTTGATCGTCAGAGAGTTCAGGAATTTCTGGTGGGACGTCATGAACAGGTTCTTCTGGTTGTTTCTCAGAAACATCTGATGCTGGGACTTGCTATTCCGGTTCATGGACCTTAGGATCTTCAACTGGCTTTGTCACTTTCACCTTCTTACTAGGCTTTGCTTGGCCACTGCATGAGTTATGACAAGTCGGTACAAATTTAAGAACATAAGGAGGTAGAGGATAAAGAAATTGTTATTACCCAGGGGCAGTCTTGAAAGCCGGCAGTTGGGTCTGTGATGAATCGCCGGAGGAAGAGCGAGAAATTTCCTGGTAATTTGAATCGGAAGAATTAAGTGGCTGGCGAATGAGACCCGCCAGCGGATAAAAAGAGTTTAAAGTTTGGAAGAACCTCGTTTTGACGTTTCCGGCGAGCTGGAGTATTTGGTAAACCGGAGGATAATTCTTCACCTCCGCTGTTCCGAGTCTGTCGCCGGTTCTCATGCTGTTGTTGCTTCAAAAGAAAGTGAGGATCCAAATGAGCTAAGGGGTGTGAAAACCTTACTTTCCGGGTTACTCGTCGAATTTTCTGTCTTGGCAAAGGTGCTGAGCCGGAGGAAATAATAATTACCTCTTCTTCAACAGCTTGGTTGGCCCCCGTGTCATCCTGATAATAATCAGTGTCAATAAGATAGTTGAAAAAGGAGCCAAGGGAGTCAAGGGCTACCTCCGACTCAGAGTTGTCATTCAGTTCAAACATATCAGAAGCGCTTGATTTCTTCTTAGTTCTCTTGGTGGTTTTCTTGGCTGCTTTCTTGGCAGCCCTGGCCTTTTTGGCAGCTTCATGGTCATATTTTGCCTTCCAAAAATCAGATTCAGCCTGTGGAAGTCAGCAAAGTTGAGTTAATAGAATATTTGATTGATGAGATAAAAGTAAAGAAAGTTAGAGACTCACATCCGGCGGTGGGTTAAGCTTGCAGAAAGGATTCAGACCCACTTTGCTACAGTCTTCTAGATCTTCATTCAGAAGAGTCTTTGTCATTTCGGCGATCGCTTCATCAGTCAAACGCACGGAGCTGTGGCGCAGAGGATCCTTTAGGCCACCTGTGTAAGTACACATTAAGCCGGGTCAGCGGCTTAAAGGGATAATCCGCCAGGCAACCCAGCACCGAACCAAGTCAATGCCAGTTAAACCGTTTCCCAGCAGAGCCTTGACCTTCGCAATAGTGGGAGCAAGCTTTTTACGTTCAGTAGCGGTAAGCTTTTCAGGAAGATGATGTTTTGTGTCAAGGCGTTGGGCATGATAACCCGGCAATGGATTCTCATCAGCCGGAGAGGTATCTTTGCAATAAAACCATGTCTAGTTCCAATCTTTTGGGTGACTCGGCAGGTAAGCATAGGGGAAGATGGCATCTCTTCTTCGTTGAATTGAGATTCCGCCAAGTTCCAAGCTCGGTCCGTTGGTAAACTCATTTTGGCGGTTTAAATAAAAATACTCCCTAAAGAGTTCAACGCTAGGCTCCTCTTGAAGGTATACTTCGCAGAAGACTTGAAAGTTGCAGATGTTTGACACGGAATTGGGTCCAATGTCTTGAGGATGGAGTTGAAAAAAGTGCAGAACGTCTCAGAAAAATTTAGAACCGAGCGGTGAGAAGCCCCGATTCATGTGATCAGTAAAAACAATGACTTCGTCATCCTTGGGATGAGGTCTCTCTTCGCTTGGATCAGGGGCGCGATAATGCATGACATTCTTTGCTGGCAAGTACCCGATTTTGACAAAGTCTTTGAGTGTGTTCTCAGTAACAATAGAGGGAACCCAGTTACATGAAGTAATTGTCTTTGGTGGCATTGTGAAGAGAGAAGCCTAAAGTAAAGGAAAATTTTGCCGGTTCAAATTGATTCATTAAGCCGGAAATAAAAAGCTGCAGTATATATTCAGAATGGCGGCTTAAATGGGGCCTAATGATATATGGGTAATTATAAACCGGTGATGTAAGCCGGCATGATGAGCACTGGTATTCAAGATCTGATAAGAGCAAATTTTACTAAGTGTTGGGACAAACAAGTTTCACAGATTGAAGCTATAAGATTGGATCTGCAGCTGTTCAGAAAAATGGAATAAAATCTAAACCTAAGGTGGCAGGAGCAGAAAAGTGGGGATGCCCAAATGAGATCTGTTGCAATGAGGGTATGTTCTGATATTAAAAACCAAGTGCTAAAACTGCTACCGCACAAGATTGGTGTCGTTTTTCAGATCAAAACTATGTAATCTAAGAAAAAGAAGGAGGAACGGTGATGAACACCGACGAATAGGGAAACCCTAAGGCAGATCTGTTAAGAGGAAAAGTGAAGGCTTACCGACGCTGATGAACAGCGGAGGAGCGCCGCAATGTTCTGGTTCGTTTAGGGTGATGCAGCGGCCGGAGTCGAAGCAGTGGATGAAGGTCGATGGCGGCGGAGCTCGGGCACGCTGGAGCGTTGCAAGGAGGAAGATGAAGGCGAAAAGGCAAAAGGGGGGAGTGAAAAGAGGACCCGTGGCCCTATTTATAAGGCTGGAAGGATAAGTGGCAGGTGCGGGAATCGAGGAGACAAGAAAATGGATATGTAACGGCGTGAGCGCCTCGATTTTCGGAGGTTCATTAAAAGGAAAAGATTTATTAAGATTTGGGCCATAATATTAATAACAGGTAACGTCATGGCGGGTTGCGGCAATTTCAGGAGATGACGTCATGGCGGGTTACAATATAACACAGGGAGATGAAGAAGGATTTTTTCTAAGTGTTGAAGATTGACATGAACAAGTTCAAATCAACCTGGGGCCTAATGTTGGGGATATGACTATTGGATATGACCCGCACAGGAGGGGCCGGGCTATCCCAATGGCGGTTTATTTAAACAAAGCCCATGAGTATGTTGAAGATGGCGGTTCATGGAGTAGGCTTGTTAAAGTGCCCAAACCCGAAGGCGGCTTAAGGCCCGTAAGTGTAAACCGCCATGTATATGTAACTTGTATTGTAAGGCATGTAAGATAAGTCACCAGGCCGGACACGTTTGTATGAGCCGGCCGGGACTCTGTAAGCCGCGGGGCGTCAACCGATGTATATAAGGGGACGACTCGGCAGCGGCTTAGGGCAAGAGACAACAGATCGAAAGCCAGGCAAAGCGTGTCCGCTCCCTGGTAATCGAAACCCTAGCAATACCACCTCAAACTATATATGAAATACTTTCTTTCCATAGATGTATCTGGTCTGAGACGGTACATTACTCTACGAGAGGAATGCAATGGGATGGATGGTAGAGGGTTGCCTGCGCCCAAAAGCGATGATTCACTTGTCCCCTTGTCTATAGGGACCTTGTGGCATACAAATGCCACGACTCCTGCGTTATAGCCGCCCCTTTCTCTCTTTCTTTTGACTGCCTCGTGGACGGACGAAAGAAGGGAAGTTACAGAAGGGGGCAGTGAAGGCTCGCCAAGTAGACAGCAAGCCCCCACCCCGTCAGTCCTGTGTTGTCGTAGCGTGCCCTACTTCAATAAGGTATTACCTCACCGATTTTAAAGGGGATGGGATTGGATTCATTCACTTGCATTTCTGCTAGCACTACAAAAAGCTTCGGTCTTAACGCCCCTAAGGAAGCTGTGCAGCCTTTCCTCGGGTTCGTAGAGTCGGGTATCCCGTTTACCCACAACGGAGGAGCCGCCCCCACCAACCAAAGTAGGTAGGCGGCCACGGTTCATAATGCACTCTTCGCACAACAGATCCACTTTTACCTTCACCGCAAGGGGCCGAACCAGTATAAACTCCTCATGTCCTTTGTCCTGTTTTAACCCCTTTAAGCTAACCTCGTCGCCATGGCTCCACAACTAAGTCCTTTCACTAGGACATCTATCGTGACAATTCCACGACAGCAGGGTAATACCGGATATAGGTAGGTATGGTGGACTCATCTGGAATAACTTGGGTTTCAGGTTTTTGATGTACAAGCAGAATTCCCACTTAGTACAGGCGTAGGCTAGCAATTAGGTTGAGAAGCGTCCAGCTAGAGAGCAACAACGGTCATTAACATGCATTATGCATAAGTAACATTGGATACTATCATGAGTAGGATATGAACACCATGAACATAAATATCATAGAGGCTATGTTGGTTTTGATTCAACTACATGCATGAACTTGTGCCAAGTCAAGCCACTCGAACATTCAGAGGAGGATACCATATCATCATACTACATCGCAATCATTTTAACGCAATGTTGACATCCAAGATAAATCATTAAACACCCCTAGCTATTTATGCATGGCATAGGAAACTATAATCTCTAATTTTCATTGCAAACTGTTTGATCATAATAGGCTGAATCATGGATACTAGGTTAAACATATTTACAAAAACAGAACAAGTCGAGTTCATACCCATTTCTCTCTGCCACGGCCAGTCCATCAAATATCTGTTGGGAAGCGTAGCATGCAATTTCAAAAAAATTCCTATGATCATGCAAGATCTATCTAGGAGATGCATAACAACGAGATGGGGAGAGTGTGTCCACGTACCCTCGTAGACCGAAAGCGGAAGCGTTAGCTTAACGCGGTTGATGTAGTCGAACGTCTTCTCGATTCAACCGATCAAGCACCGAACGTACGTCACCTCCGAGTTCTGCACACGTTCAGCTCGATGACGTCCCTCGAACTCTTGATCCAGCAAAGTGTCGAGGGAGAGTTTCCTCAGCACGATGGCGTGGTGACGGTGATGGTGAAGTGATCCACGCAGGGCTTCGCCTAAGCACTGCGAGAATATGACCGGAGGAGTAAACGGTGAAGGGGGGCACCGCACACGGCTAAGAAACAATTGATGTGCTTAGAGGTGCCCCCCTGCCCCCGTATATAAAGGAGGTTGAGGGGAGAAGACCGACCTAGGGCGCGCCAAGTGGGAGGAGTCCCTCTTGGACCCCCTAGTCCAATTCGCCCCCCCCCTTTCCTTTTACCGGAAGGGGGAAGGAGAGGGAGGAGGAGAAGGAAAAGGGGGGTTGCGCCCCCTCCCCTTGTCCAAATCGGACTCCCCATGGGGGGGCACCACCCCCTTGTGGGCTGCCTCGCCTCCCTCCTATGGGCCATATGGCCCATATTTTTTCCATCCCCCCGGGTTCCGGTAACCCCCCCCCCCCCCCCGGTACTCCGATACGCACCCGATATATTCCGAAACACTTCCGGTGTCCGAATACTATCGCCCAATATATCAATCTTTACCTCTCGACCATTTCGAGACTCCTCGTCATGTCCGTGATCTCATATGGGACTCCAAACAATCTTCGGTCACCAAAACACATAACTCATAATACAAATCATCATCGAACGTTAAGCGTGCGGACCCTACGGGTTTGAGAACTATGTAGACATGACTGAGACACATCTCCGGTCAATAACCAACAGCGAAACCTGGATGCTCAAATTGGTTCCTACATATTCTACGAAGATATTTATCGGTCAAACCGCAATGACAACATACGTCATGCCCGAGATTCGATCGTCGGTATCTTCATACCTAGTTCAATCTTGTTACTGGCATGCCTCTTTACTCATTCTGTAATGCATCATCCCGTAACTAACTCATTAGTCACATTGCTTGCAAGGCTTATCATGATGTGCATTACCGAGAGGGCCCAGAGATACCTCTCCGATACTCGGAGTGACAAATCCTAATCTCGATCTATGCCAACCCAACAAACACCTTCGGAGACACCTGTAGAGCATCTTTATAATCACTCAGTTACGTTGTGACGTTTGATAGCACACAAGGTGTTCCTCCGGTATTCGGGAGTTGCATAATCTCATAGTCAAGGGAATATGTATAAGTCATGAAGAAAGCAATAGCAATAAAACTTAACGATCATTATGCTATGCTAACGGATGGGTCTTGTCCATCACATCATTCTCCTAATGATGTGATCCCGTTTATCAAATGACAACACATGTCTATGGTCAGGAAACTTAACCATCTTCGATTAACGAGCTAGTCTAGTAGAGGCATACTAGGGACACTATGTTCTGTCTATGTATTCACACATGTATCAAGTTTCTGGTTAATACAATTCTAGCATGAATAATAAACATTTATCATGATATAAGGAAATATAAACAACAACTTTATTATTGCCTCTAGGGCATATTTCCTTCAGTCTCGCACCTGCACTAGAGTAAATAATCTAGATTAGATTGTAATGATTCTAACACCCATGGAGTCTTGGTGCTGATCATGTTTTGCTCGTGGAAGAGGTTTAGTCAACGGGTCTGCAACATTCAGATACATATGTATTTTGCAAATCTCTATGTCTCCCTCCTTGACTTGATCACGGATGGAGTTGAAGCGTCTCTTGATGTGTTTGGTTCTCTTGTGAAATCTGGATTCCTTCGCTAAGGCAATTGCTCCAGTATTGTCACAAAAGATTTTCATTGGACCCGATGCACTAGGTATTACACCTAGATCGGATATGAACTCCTTCATCCAGACTCCTTCATTTGCTGCTTCTGAAGCAGGTATATACTCGGCTTCACACGTAGATCCCGCCACGATGCTTTGCTTGGAACTGCACCAACCGACAGCTCCACCATTCGATATAAATACGTATCCGGTTTGTGACTTAGAGTCATCCGGATCAGTGTCAAAGCTAGCATCAACGTAACCATTTACGACGAGCTCTTTGTCACCTCCTTAAACGAGAAACATATCCTTAGTCCTTTTTAGGTACTTCAGGATGTTCTTGACCGCTGTCTAGTGATCCACTCCTGGATTACTTTGGTACCTCCCTGCTAGACTTATAGCAAGTCACACATCAGGTCTGGTACACAGCATTGCATACATGATAGAACCTATGGTTGAGGCATAGGGAATGACTTTCATTTTCTCTCTATCTTCTGCAGTGGTCGGGCATTGAGTCTAACTCAACTTCACAAATTGTAACACAGGCAAGAACCCTTTCTTTGACTGATCCATTTTGAACTTCTTCAAAACTTTATCAAGGTATGTGCTTTGTGAAAGTCCAATTAAGCGTCTTGATCTATCTCTATAGATCTTGATGCCTAATATATAAGCAGCTTCACCGAGGTCTTTCATTGAAAAACTTTTATTCAAGTATCCTTTTATGCTATCCAGAAATTCTATATCATTTCAAATCAACAATATGTCATCCACATATAATATTAGAAATGCTACAGAGCTCCCACTCACTTTCTTGTAAATACAGGCTTCTCCAAAAGTCTGTATAAAACCATATGCTTTAATCACCTCATCAAAGCATATATTCCAACTCCGAGATGCTTGCACCAGTCCATAAATGGATCGCTGGAGCTTGCACACTTTGTTAGCACCTTTAGGATCGACAAAACCATCTGGTTGCATCATATACAACTCTTCTTTGAGAAATCCATTAAGGAATGCAATTTTGACGTCCATTTGCCAGATTTCATAATCATAAAATGCGGCAATTGCTAACATGATTCGGACAGACTTAAGCATCGCTACGGGTGAGAAGGTCTCATCGTAGTCAACTCCTTGAACTTGTCGAATACCTTTCGCAACAAGTCAAGCTTTGTAGACAGTAACATTACCATCAGCGTCAGTCTTCTTCTTAAAGATCCATTTATTCTTTATGGCTTGCCGATCATCGGGCAAGCCAACCAAAGTTCGTACTTTGTTCTCATACATGGATCCCATCTCAGATTTCGTGGCCTCAAGCCATTTCGTGGAATCTGGGCTCATCATCGCTTCCTCATAGTTCGTAGGTTCGTCATGGTCAAGTAACATGACTTCCAGAATAGGATTACCGTACCACTCTGGTGTGAAACGTACTCTAGTTGACCTACGAGGTTCGGTAGTAACTTGATCTGAAGTTTCATGATCATCATCATTAGCTTCCTCACTAATTGGTGTAGGTATCACTGGAACTGATTTCTGTGATGAACTACTTTCCAATTCAAGAGAAGGTACCATTACCTCATCAAGTTCTACTTTCCTCCCACTCACTTCTTTCGAGAGAAACTCCTTCTCTAGAAAGGATCCATTCTTAGCAACAACAATCTTGCCTTCAGATCTGTGATAGAAGGTGTACCCAACGGTCTCTTTTGGGTATCCTATGAAGACGCACTTCTCCGATTTAGGTTCGAGCTTATCAGGCTGAAGTTTTTTCACATAAGCATCGCAACCCCAAACTTTAAGAAACGACAGCTTAGGTTTCTTGCCAAACCATAGTTCATACGGTGTCGTCTCAACGGATTTAGATGGTGCCCTATTTAACGTGAATGCAGATGTCTCTAATGCATAACCCCAAAACGATAGTGGTAAATCGGTAAGAGACATCATAGATCACACCATATATAATAAAGTACAGTTATGATGTTCGGACACACCATTACGCTATGGTGTTCCAAGTGGCGTGAGTTGTGAAACTATTCCACATTGTTTTAAATGAAGGCCAAACTCATAACTCAAATATTCGCCTCCATGATCAAATCGTAGAAACTTTATTTTCTTGTTACGATGATTTTCCACTTCACTCTGAAATTCTTTGAACTTTTCAAATGTTTCAGACTTGTGTTTCATTAAGTAGATATACCCATATCTGCTCAAATCATCTGTGAAGGTCAGAAAATAACGATACCCGCCGCGAGCCTCAACACTCATTGGACCGCATACATCGGTATGTATTATTTCCAATAAGTCAGTGGCTCGCTCCATTGTTCCGGAGAATGGACTCTTAGTCATCTTGCCCATGAGGCATGGTTCGCAAGCATCAAATGATTCATAATCAAGTGATTCCAAAAGTCCATCGGCATGGGGTTTCTTCATGCGCTTTACACTATGACCTAAACGGCAGTGCCACAAATATGTTGCACTATCATTATCAACTTTGCATCTTTTGGCATCAATATTATGAATATGTGTATCACCATGATCAAGATTCAACAAAAATAGACCACTCTTCAAGGGTGCATGACCATAAAAGATATTACTCATATAAATAGAACAACCATTATTCTCTGATTTAAATGAATAACCGTCTCGCATCAAACAAGATCCAAATATAATGTTCATGCTCAACACTGGCACCAAATAACAATTATTCAGGTCTAAAACTAATCCCGGGGGTAGATGTAGAGGTAGCGTGCCGACGGCGATCACATCGACCTTGGAACCATTCCCGACACGCTTCATCACCTCGTCCTTAGCCAATCTTCGTTTAATCCGTAGCCCCTGTTTCGAGTTGCAAATATGATCAACAGAACCAGTATCAAATACCCAGGCGCTACTACGAGCATTGGTAAGGTACACATCAATAACATGTATATCAAATATACCTTTGTTCACTTTGCCATCCTTCTTATCCACCAAATACTTGGGGCAATTCCCCTTCCAGTGACCAATCCCTTTGCAGTAGAAGCACTCAATTTCAGGCTTGGGTGCAGACTTGGGCTTCTTCCCGGGAGTGACAACTTGCTTGCCATTCTTCTTGAAGTTCCCCTTCTTTCCCTTGCCCTTTTTCTCGAAACTAGTGGTCTTGTTAACCATCAACACTTGATGCTCTTTCTTGATTTCTACCTCCGCAGCTTTGAGCATAGCGAAGAGCTCGGGAATTGTCTTATCCATCCCTTGCATATTATAGTTCATCACGAATCCTTTGTATCTTGGTGGCAGTGATTGAAGAACTCTGTCAATAACACTATCATCTGGAAGATTAACTCCCAATTGAGTCAAGTGGTTATGGTACCCAGACATTCTGAGTATGTGTTCACTGACAAAACTGTTCTCCTCCATCTTGCAGCTATAGAACTTGTTGGAGACTTCATATCTCTCAACTCGGGCATTTGCTTGAAATATTAACTTCAACTCCTGGAACATCTCATATGGTCCATGACGTTCAAAATGTCTTTGAAGTCCCGATTCTAAGCCGTAGAGCATGGCACACTAAACTATAGAGTAGTCATCAGACCGCGTCTCCCAGACGTTCAAAGCGTCCACATTAGCGGGAGGGGGCTTTTCACCTAGCGGTGCACCAAGGACATAATTCTTCTGTGCAGCAATGAGGATAATCCTCAAGTTACGGACCCAGTCCGTGTAGTTGCTACCATCATCTTTCAACTTAGCTTTCTCTAGGAACGCATTAAAATTCAAGGGAACGGTAGCACGGGCCATTGGTCTACAACATAGATATGCAAAAACTATCAGGACTAAGTTCATGATATATTAAGTTCAATTAATCATATTACTTAAGAACTCCCACTTAAATAGACATCCCTTGATTCATCTAAATGATCACATGATCCATATCAACTAAACCATGTCCGATCATCACGTGAGATGGAGTAGTTTTCAATGGTGAACATCTCTATGTTGATCATATCTACTATATGTTTCACGTTCAACCTTTCGGTCTCCAGTGTTCCGAGGCCATGTCTGTACATGCTAGGCTCGTCAAGTTTAACCCGAGTATTCCACACGTACAAAACTGTCTTGCACCCGTTGTATGTGAACGTAGATCTTATCACACCCGATCATCACGTCGTGTCTCGGCACGATGAGCTGTCGCAACGGTGCATACTCAGGGAGAACACTTATACCTTGAAATTTAAGTTAGGGATCATCTTATAATGCTACTGCCGTACTAAGCAAAATAAGATGCATAAAAGATAAACATCACATGCAATCAAAATATGTGACATGATATGGCCATCATCATCTTGTGCCTTTGATCTCCATCTCCAAAGCACCGTCATGATCTCCATCGTCACCGGCTTGACACCTTGATCTCCATCGTAGCGTCATTGTCGTCTCGCCTACTATTGCTTCTACAACTATCACTAACGCATAGTGATAAAGTAAAGCAATTACATGGCAATTGCATTTCATACAATAAAGCGACAACCATAAGGCTCCTGCCAGTTGCCGATAACTTTTACAAAACATGACCATCTCATACAACAACGTATATCACATCATGTCTTGACCATATCACATCACAACATGCCCTGCAAAAACAAGTTAGACGTCCTCTACTTTATTGTTGCAAGTTTTACGTGGCTGCTATGGGCTTCTAGTAAGAACCGTTCTTACCTATGCATCAAAATCACAACGATGTTTCGTCAAGTTTGCTGTTTTAACCTTCAACAAAGGACTGGCCGTAGTCAAATTCGATTCAACTAAAGTTGGAGAAACAGACACCCGCCAGCCACCTTTATGCAAAACAAGTTGCATGTCTGTCGGTGGAACCTGTCTCATGAACGTGGTCATGTAAGGTTGGTCTGGGCCGCTTCATCCAACAATACCGCCGAATCAAAATAAGACATTGGTGGTAAGTAGTATGACTATCATCGCCCACAACTCTTTGTGTTCTACTCATGCATATCATCTACGCATAGACCTTGCTCGGAAGCCACTGTTGGGATACGTAGCATGCAATTTCAAAAAAATTCCTACAATCACGCAAGATCTATCTAGGAGATGCATAGCAACGAGGGGGGGAGAGTGTGTCCACGTACCCTCGTAGTTCGAAAGCGGAAGCGTTAGCTTAACACGGTTGATGTAGTCGAACGTCTTCTTGATTCAGCCGATCAAGCACCGAACGTACGACACCTTCGAGTTCTGCACACGTTCAGCTCGATGACGTCCCTCGAACTCTTGATCCAGCAAAGTGTCGAGGGAGAGTTTCATCACCACGACGGCATGGTGACGGTGATGGTGAAGTGATCAGCGCAGGGCTTCGCCTAAGCACTACGACAATATGACCGGAGGAGTAAACGGTGGAGGGGGGCACCGCACGCGGCTAAGAAACAATTGATGTGCTTAGAGGTGCCCCCTGCCCCCGTATATAAAGGAGGGAGAGGGGAGGAGGCCAACCTAGGGCACGCCAAGTGGGAGGAGTCCCACTTGGACCCCTAGTCCAATTCACCCCCCCCCCCTTTCCTTTTACCGGAAGGGGGAAGGAGAGGGAGGAGGAGAAGGAAAAGGGGGGCCGCGCCCCCTCCCCTTGTCCAATTCAGACTCCCCATGGGGGGGCACCCCCTTGTGGGCTGCCTTGCCTCCCTCCTATGGCCCATATGGCCCATATCTTTCCCCGGGGGGTTCCGATAACCCCCCCCCCCCACCCGGTAGTCCGATACGCACCTGATACATTCCGAAACACTTCCAGTGTCCGAATACTATCGTCCAATATATCAATATTTACCTCTCAACCATTTCGAGACTCCTCGTCATGTCCGTGATCTCATCCGGGACTCCGAACAATCTTCGGTCACCAAAACACATAACTCATAATACAAATCGTCATTGAACGTTAAGCGTGCGGACCCTACGGGTTCGAGAACTGTGTAGACATGACCGAGACACATCTCCGATCAATAACCAACAACGGAACCTGGATGCTCATATTGGTTCCTACATATTCTATGAAGATCTTTATCGGTCAAACCACAATGACAACATACGTCATTCCCTTTGTCATCGGTATGTTACTTGCCCGAGATTCGATCATCGGTGTCTTCATACCTAGTTCAATCTCGTTACTGACAAGTATCTTTACTCATTCCGTAATGCATCATCCCGTAACTAACTCATCAGTCACATTGCTTGCAAGGCTTATCATGATGTGCATTACCGAGAGGGCCCAGAGATACCTCTCCGATACTCGGAGTGACAAATCCTAATCTCGATCTATGCCAACCCAACAAATACCTTCGGAGACACCTGTAGAGCATCTTTATAATCACTCAGTTACGTTGTGACGTTTGATTGCACACAAGGTGTTCCTCTGGTATTCGGGAGTTGCATAATCTCATAGTCAAAGGAATATGTATAAGTCATGAAGAAAGCAATAGCAATAAAACTTAACGATCATTATGCTAAGCTAACGGATGGGTCTTGTCCATCAGATCATTCTACTAATGATGTGATCCCATTTATCAAATGACAACACATGTCTATGGTCAGGAAACTTAACCATCTTTGATTAACGAGCTAGTCTAATAGAGGCATACTAGGGACACTATGTTTTGTCTATGTATTCACACATGTATCAAGTTTCCGGTTAATACAATTCTAGCATGAATAATAAACCTTTATCATGATATAAGGAAATATAAATAATAACTTTATTATTGCCTCTAGGGCGTATTTCCTTCAATATCGTCATTATTGCCTTTCACTTGCACGACCGAATGATATGAAAATAATAATAGTGCAAGAGTACTGTGGACTAAGTTGGAATATGCAAACATTTTATTCAAGAAGGAGAAGACAAGGTAATATAGGCTCTCTATTAGATCAACAATAATGCATATGAGAGCCACTCAACATTTCATCGTGGTCTTCTCCTCGGTATGACTCAATAAAAAGAAAAGAAATTCAGATAAACACACTAAAATATTTTTGGAGTTTTTGTTTTCTGAAACAAGCAAATAAAAGGGAAAAGCAAAAGCGAGAAAAACTATTTACACGGGAAAGCTCCCAACAAGCAAAAGAAGAACAACGAAATCTTTTTGGGTTTTCTTTTTAGTGCTACAACAATTTAAACTAGGAAGAAAAACTGAAAAGAAGCAGGAAATATATTTTTGGATTTTCTCAAAAAAATTCAAACACACAAGAAGAAAGCGAGAAAATAAATTTAACATGGATAATACAATGAAAGAGTGTGGACACCGACAACTAAACTGAAATGTGTGAACAAGAATGTAATGTCGGTGGAAATACGTACTCCCCCAAGCTTAGGCTTTTGGCCTAACTTGGTAATCACCAGTCAAAGAAACCATGGGGTCCTATGTTGAAATGCTGAGGAGCAGGCACCTGAGGATCCCACTGCTGAGGCTCCGCCTGTGCTGCAGCTAGGTTGTTCCGGTAGGCGATGATGTCCTCAGGCATAGTCTTGTATCCACCCCTGGCAATAGGATCAAACAAAGTAGGTGCAGGCAATGGAATAATATCACGAGTGTTCACACTGAAAACCAGGTTATAAGGAATAGGAATGTCATTGTTCTCGCCAGCAGTAAACTGGTGGTCTGCCATACCCTGACGATCTAAATAAACCTTGGGCAAAGGAAAATCATGTTAGCGTATCTGGACGTTAAAGTGAGTCGCTAAGCGAGTAGCATAAATGGCACCATGTATTTTACCCTTGGATATGTTAATGTGGAAGCAACGTGCCACAATAGCTCCCAAGCTATAAGTGTTGTCGCCGTAAAGTGCACGACGTAAAACAGCAAAATCTGGAGCACTGAGTGCACCTACCTTCTCTCTAGCAAGCAAACACTTCACAATAAATAGAGCAAAATAATGTACAGCGGGAAAGTGCAAGCTAGTGGCGGTGACACTTGACACCCCTCTCTCATCCCCCACTGTCAAAGTACGGTAGAAACCATCATACTCTGCAGGCCTAGGCTCAACTAAATCCCCGTCAAAAGGGATCATGCAAATGTCACAAAATTCATTAAGTGGTATCTGACGGGTTTCAGCATATAAATTAAACTGCACCTCAGGGGGATTATTCCTAGGAAGGAAATGAAAACTTTGCACAAAGGAATTTGTGAGGAGGTGGTATTGTTCGCATTCAGCTGCGATGAAGTCGGTGAGGCCGGCATTAGCATCATATTGTGCAAACTCTTGAAGGATTCCGGCCCCTTCCATGAACGGGTTATGCGGCCATTCGCACGGTCGTACCTCCGCCATTCTCCGAGTATGGAGATCACTGTCAGATGACTCCCCAATAACTCCCTTGGAGTTCTTCTTGGAAGCAAACTTCCTAAAGATACTCATCTTTTTCCTATGAACAAAATTCTAAAAAATTTAGTCCACAATTTTTTTTCTCAATAAAACTTCACAAGATTGAAAGCAACTACTCATGGGGATGCATAGAGGCCATAGCAAGCATTCAAACTACTTAGAACTCTAAGAATTGAACATGCAAGCTCATCTACAGCAGCACCGAGAGTAACTAATTATTCAAAATATAAACCACTAAAGCAAAAACCAATTGGACCAATGGAGGAGTCACATACCAAGCAACAATCCCCCGAAACAGTTTCGGAAACGGAGCTTCGAGCAAAGAGATCGAAATCCGCGGGTTCGGGAGCAAGAACAGGAGAGAGAGAGAGAGAGAGAGAGAGAGAGAGAGAGAGCAATGGTGATTTTTTCTGGAGGTAGGTGGTGATGTGGGATGAAGAGATAAGTGAGGGGGGGCACGTGGGGACCACAACTCACCAGGGCGCGCCTGGGGGTCCTGGCACGCCCAGGTGGGTTGTGCCCACCTGGTGCACCTTCCTCTGATGTTATTTGCACCAAAAATTCTTAAATATTCAGAAAAAATCATATTAAATTTTCAGAGCATTCTGTGAACTTTTATTTTTGGGTCATTTTTATTGCACAGGAATTCAGAAAACAGACAAAACATGGCATTTTATTTTATTTAACTAATATAAACAGAAAACAAAAGGTAGGGACAGAAGGTAGTGCTCACTAAATTCATCAACTTCATACCTCTAAAAAATGATCCATTAATAAGGTTGATCAAGTCTTATTAACAACCACTTTCGATTAGCATGAAACCGCAGAACTTTCGTAAATCACTAAGTTGCCTCAATGGGGATATGAAATTCCCCAACAATAAGCATTTCATATTTCTTTTGAACAGTAGGTAGAGGTAGTTGAAAACTTCCAATAGTGATTGTCGGAGATTTTTCAATAACATTAATACCATTCACTTGGAATTGTTTCTTCAGAAAGTGCACCGTATGCTCATTACCATTGATATGAAAAGTGACCTTGCTTTTATTGCAATCAATAACAGTCCCTGCAGAATTCAAGAAGGGTCTACCAAGGATAATCGACATGTTGTCGTCCTCGGGCATCTCAAGTATAACAAACTCAGTCAAAATAGTAACATTAGCAGCAACAACGGGCACATCCTCACAAATACCGATAGGTATGTCAGTTGATTTGTCAGCCATTTGCATAGATATTTCAATAGGTGTGAGTTTATTCAAATCAAGTCTTTTATATAAAGAGAAAGGCATAACACTAACACCAGCTCCCAAATCTCTTTTGATGGAGCAAGGTATAGTTGGCATTCCTGGATCTCCAAGTTTTTTAGGTACTCCATCTTTGAAAGTATAATTATCAAGCATGGTGGAGATTCCAGCTTCCGGTATTTTTCTCTTATTGGTGATGATGTCTTTCATGTACTTTGCACAAGGAGGCATTTTTAAGATATCAGTCAAGCGAGTACGCAAAAAGACTAGCCTCAGCATTTCAGCAAAGCGTTCAAATTATTCATCATCTTTCTTTTTAGTTGACTTAGGTGAAAAGGGCATAGGTTTTGAACCCATGGTTCTCTTTCCTTACTATGTTCTCTAGCAACAAAGTCTCTTTTATCATATCTTTTATTCTTGGGTTGTGGGTTATCAAGATCAACTACTGGTTCCATCTCAACATCATTGTGTGGTTCTTTATTATTTGTTTGAGTATCATCACGAACCTCATCATTATCTTTTTCGTTATCAGAAGGTGAGTGTTCACTACCAGATTGAGTTTCAGCATCAGAGGTAGAAACTTCATTATCATTATCAGGAGGTTTTTCTACTTCAGGTTCACTAGAGGCATGCAAAGTCCTATCACTTTTCTTCTTATTTTTCTTTTTAGAAGGACTATGTGTATTAGTGTTAACCCTTTGAGAGTCTTGTTCAATTCTTTTTGGGTATCCCTCAGGATAAAGTGGTTCCTGAGTCATCCTACCTCCTCTAGTCATTACTCTAACAGCATGATCATTGATATTATTATTCATTTCATCTAACAACTCTCTTTGAGATTTAGCAACTTGTTCTAACTAAGTTTGAACCATAGAAGCATGCTTCCCTACACCTCTAACATCATTTGAGATTCTAAATAACAAGTCACTCAAGCGAGCAATCATATCAGAATTGTATTTCAATTGCTTCATAACATTTGCATTGAAGTGATCTTTCTTTCTAATGTAATTTTCAAACTCATAAAGGCATTGGCTAGGGTGCATATTGTGAGGATTAGCATTATCATTAAATTTCATTAGAGAATTTACCTCTACCACCTTAGGTGGTGGTGGTATATCAAGCCCATGTATTTCTTCAATAGGAGGTAATTTTTTTACATCCTCAGCTTTAATACCTTTTTCTCTCATAGATTTCTTTGCCTCTTGCATATCTTCAGGACTGAGATATAAGATACCCCTCTTCTTCAGAGTGGGTTTAAGCGGTGGTTTAGGAAGAGTCCAATCATCATAATTTTTCAATATGTTATTCAATAATTCTTCAGCTTGCCCAATAGTTCGTTCCCTGAAAACACAACCAGCACAACTATCTAGGAAGTCCCTAGAAGCATCGGTTAGTCTATTATAGAAGATATCGAATGTTTCATTTTTCTTAAGAGGATGATCAGGCAACGCATTAAGCAATTGGAGAAGCCTCCCCCAAGCTTGTGGGAGACTCTCTTCTTCAATTTGCACAAAGTTGAATATTTCCTATAAGGCAGCTTGTTTCTTATGAGCAGGAAAATATTTTTCAGAGAAGTAATAAATCATATCCTGGGGACTACGCACACAACCAGGAGCAAGAGTGTTGTACCAAGCTTTAGCATCACCCTTTGATAAGAATGGAAATAATTTGAGAATATAATAATAGCGAATTTTCTCATCATGAGCAAAAAGGGTGGCTATGTCATTCAACTTAGTAAGATGTGTCACAACAGTTTCAGTTTCATAACCAAGGAAAGGATCAGACAACCAAAGTAATCAACTCTAGGTCAACAGAGAATTCATAATCCTTATCATCAACAAAGATAAGTGAAGTAGCAAACTTAGGATCACCTTTCATTCTAGCATTCAAAGATTTTTCTTTATACTTGCATAATAATTTTTCCAAATCATCTCTATCCTTACAAGCAAGAATGTCTCTAGTTGTCTCCTCATTCATAACATAGCCTTCTGGTACTTTTGGCAATTCATATCTAGGAGGGCTAGTTCTAAGAGGTGTCTCAAGATTTCCAGTTCCAAGCTCTTCATCAGTTTCAACAATATCATGTTGTCTTACTCTAGCAATTTGTTCATCAAGAAATTCACCTAGTGGCACATTATCATCAAGTAAGGTACTAGCATCATCAAGAGTAGCATTCGTAGCAGAAGTAGCATCATCAATAACTTGCGACATATCAGATTTGATATCATGTGGTGGTGTTGCAAGTTTACTTATAACAGGAGGTGAATCAAGTGTGGAGCTAGATGGCAGTTCCTTACCTCCCTTCGTCTTAGAGGGGAAAAAAATCTTAGTCTTAGCATCCTTCAGATTCTTCATAGTGACAATTTGATAATAATCCCAAGTGACTCAACAAATATAGCTATGCTCCCCGGCAACGGCGCCAGAAAAAGGTCTTGATAACCCACAAGTATAGGGATCGCAACAGTTTTCGAGGGTAGAGTATTCAACCCAAATTTATTGATTCGACACAAGGGGAGCCAAAGAATATTTGTAAGTATTAACAGCTGAGTTGTCAATTCAACCACACCTGGAGATTAATTATCCGCACCAAAGTGATCAGTAGTAAAGTAGTATGATAATTTTGATAGTAGTAGCAACGGCAATAGTAATGGTAACAGTAGCAGTAGTAACTTAGCAAGAACAATATGTAGTAAAATCATAGGCATTGGATCGACGATTTGTTGGATGATATTCATCATGTGACAGTCATAACCTAGGGCGATACAACACTAGCTCCAATTCATAAATATAATGTAGGCATGTATTCCGTAGTCATACGTAATTATGGAAAGAACTTGCATGGCATATTTTGTCCTACCCTCTGGTAGCAGCGGGGTCCTATTGGAAACTAAGGGATATGAAGGCCTCCTTTTAATAGAGAACCGGAACAAAGCATTAACACACGGTGAATACATGAACTCCTCAAACTACGGTCATCACCAGGAAGGGTCCCGACTATTGTCACTCCGGGGTTGCCGGATCATAACACGTAGTAGGTGACTATAACTTGCAAGATGGGATCTAGAATATAGATATAATGGTGATAACATAAACGGTTCAGATTTTAAATCATGGCACCCGGGCCCAAAGTGACAAGCATTAAGCATGGCAAAGTCATAGCAACATCAATCTCAGAACATAATGGATACTAGGGATCAAGCCCTAACAAACCTAACTCGATTACATAATGAATCTCATCCAACTCCTCACCGACCAGCGAGCCTACGAAGGAATAACTCACTCCCGGTGGGGAGCATCATGGAGTTGGTGATGGAGAAGGGTTGGTGATGACAAAGATCGAAGATCCCCCTCTCCGGAGCCCCAAACGGACTCCAGATCTGGCCTCCCGATGAAGAACAGGAGGCGGCGGCGGCTCCGTCTCGTTAAACGCGATAATTCTTTCTCCTTGATTTTTTTCTGGAAATAGCGTCGGTTTCAGGGTTTGCGGGGCCACCAGGTGGGGAAAAGGTGGGTTGTTCCCACCCAGGTGCCCCCTCCGATGGTTCTTGGCTCCAGAAATTATCTTTATTCATATAAAAATTCCTCGCAAAGTTTCATTCCAATCCGAGAACTTTTATTTCTGCACAAAAACAACACCATGGTAGTTCTGCTGAAAAAAGCATCAGTCCGGGTTAGTTTCATTCAAATCTTGCAAATTAGAGTCCAAAACAAGATGAAAAGTGTTAGGAAAAGTAGATACGACGGAGACGTATCATGTATCCACACATGTATTTAAGTTTCCGACCAATACAATTCTAGCATGAATAATAAACCTTTATCATGAATAAGGAAATATTATAATAACAACTTTATTATTGCCTTTAGGGCATATTTCCACCAGAAACCATTGGGGAGTCCATCTTCATCAACCTTGCTGTCTCCATGATGATGTGTGAGTAGTTCCTACGGGACCTAAGGGTCCATAGTAGAAGCTAGATTGCGCTCTCTCTCTCTCTCTCACTCTCTCTCTCTCTCCAATACAATGATCTCCTCTGAGATCAATCCGATGTAATCTTTTGCGATGTGTTTGTTGGGATCTGATGAACTGTGGGTTTATGATCAGATTATTCATTGATGTTTTTGAGTTCTTGAGCCTTCATTATTGTGTAATTTGATAGCTCTCTATTTCTCTCCGATCTATCGGTCTAGTTTGGCCAAGTTTGATTGATTTATCTTCAGTTGGAGAGGTGCTTTATAGTAGGTTCAATCTTGCGGCGATTCCGTCCAGTGACCAAAAGGACAAGGGCATGTATTTGTATTGTTGCTACAAAAGATAAAACGACGGGCTTTGGTCATATTGATTAATCTTATTTTGTCTACATTATGTCATCTTGCTTAATGCATTACTCTGTTTGTTTGAACTTAATACTTTAAGATGCATGCTGGATAGCGGTCTTGAGGTGGAGTAAGCATAGTAGACGCCAGTATGTTTAACACTCTACTTGTCACGGACATAATACCTATATAATGATTATGCCTCGGATGATCTTCATAATTATGCGCAATTCTGTCTATTGTCCAACGGTAATTTGTTTACCCTTCGCTATTATGCTTTCGACAGAGATGCCTCTAGTGAACCTATGCCCCCCGCGTCCGTTCTCCATATATTTACAAGTCCCTACAATTGCTATCAATTTACTATTATTGTTCTAGTTACTATCATCCTTGCTACCTTTACTACTCTTTGCTTTTAACCTCGTGGCTAGCAAGAACAAGGGGAGTGATGACCCCCTTGCCTATGGGGTGCAAGCAATTTTTTTGTGTAGGTGCTGCTAATGTTGTATGTGTGTTGCCTCCTACTGGTTCGATAACCTTGGTTCTTAACCGCGGGAAATACTTTCTGTTGTTGTGCTACATCACCCTTTCTCTTCCGGGAAATCCAACAACATCGCGGGAGTAGCAGTGTTCACGTCAGGATAATAGATTTTTTTCAGTCGGACCTACTGATGCATCTAAAAGTTTCCACTTTTATTCACTTCGGAACTACCAAGCGAATCCAATAGGAGTCTCCGAGCTATGTAATAAAGTCAGTAATGGTCAGATTTCTGGTCCAGCCTATTTATACCCCCATGTTTCCCACCAATTCACTCGAAGCAAATTTATGCGTGAGGTGACATGTGTTGTGAGTCTGGACGTGTGCATGTTGAGAGAGAATATAAATTGCATTTCACATGCATGTCAAGATAAATAATTAGTAGGGTGATGAGGTGGCATGTGTAGTGGGGTGACGTGTGTCCATTTTAAAAGAATCGAGATAGTGGGGATTGGCTATTTAGGTATATAGGATTGGGACGACCCATCTCATGCTCCCTCAGCTCGTTTCCCTTTATGATTGCACCAGTTTGTCGGAAAAGTTGTGTCTCACTTATTGCGAGCCCACTAGCGGCACAAGTGCACCTAGCGCTAATCTTTTTCTTAACATGGTACAGACGAAAACACTCATACATAGCGCATATATCTAGTGCTAACTTTTTTGTTAACACGGTACAGATGCAGACGTTCATACATATGCATATACCTAGCGCTAATTTGTTTTAACACGGTACAGACGCAGACGCTCATACACACACAAACCTAGAGCGAAACTTTTAGGTAAGCTTTCCTGTTGTTTCCGAAAGGTCCATCTGTTTTCTTCCTTCTCTTTTTTTTCCGCGTATTTCTCTACTGGTTAATTGGTTTTCTTTTTGTTATTTTTTCCTTTTCTCCTTTTTGGTTCTTTCTTTTTCTAAATACACATCGATATTCTAAAAAATAAAGAATATTTTTCTAATGCATGTTAAACACTTTTCAGGTGCATGTAAATATTTTCCAAGTACAATTTGAATATGTTTTGAACAAATTTTGAACATTTTTTGTGTTATGAACATTTTTAGTCCCCCTGGTTTCAATGTACCTTTTTTTTTTAAATGGTGATTTTTTTTTGCATTTTAATGAGCATTTTAACCTGACTTACTTTACTTCATACAGTTGCATCAAAATGTTGGAGTTTCGGACAAGGGCGTCGCCGAGTCGGCCGGCCCATCAAAGACATTGTAGCCAGTCACTCTACTATAGCGAGCAGTTGTATTGTAGCGGTCGCCTTTTTTCTATTTTTCAGTTGGTTATTATATTAAAACGTGAATATTTTGAAAATTGTGAGCAATTTTTTAAATTCAAACATTTTATTGAAAACTATGAACACTTTTCTTGAAATTGAGAACATTTTTTTGAAAGTTGTGAACAATTCTAAAAATCCAATCATATTTTTAAACATCTTTGTTTTTAAAATCATGAACCATTTTTAGGATGTGACATTTAAAAAAAATTGCGAACAATCTTTAAATAACAAACATTGTTTTTAAAAAACCTGAACATTTTTAGAAAATTTGGCCATTTTTTGGAAAATACTAACCTTTATTGAAAATTTTGATTTTGTTAGAAACCTGAACAATGTTTATGTCTGGAACAATTTTGATCGTATTTTTACAAATTTAGAGTCATTTTTGAAATTCTAAACATTTTTAAAAATTATGAGAAAAACTTTAATTGGCATCGTGTTTTGAAACTGTTTGAACATTTTATAAAATTGGGTATATTCCACAGTAAAATCTGAGCATTCTAAAAAAATTGAACCTTTTTTTATAAGTAGAAAATTATAAAAGATATAGCAGAAAAAATCCAACCAGATCTTTCTAGAAGGTTCTAAAACCACAAAAGAAAACCCGGATTGGAGCAAGATTCCAAAACCAGGATCGGTAGAACACCTAGATAGCTAAACGGGCCGGGCAAGTTAGGTCTCTCGCTCGGTAGCTTGTGACAGGGCGGCAATTTGCCGCACGAGGGCGGCAAATATGATTTTTTTTTTTCTGAAAGCAAGAGAGGAGAGCAACTAGTTGAGGAACGCAGCTTCAGTAGCCTCCCCAACAATCACATGGGACGGGCTGAGAGCGCGTCAAGTGGCGCGCTCTCCGCGGCCGCCACATGTCGCGCTTCCTCCGGATTTTGATTTTTTTATTTTTTCACACGCGTTTTTGGCATTTTAGATGGTTTTGTTTCCGGGTTTTTTACTTTTCAGCTTTTCACCGTTTTTGTTACCTTTTGAAAAAAATCTGTTTCTTCGCGAAAACGCGTATTTTCTTTTTTTCCTTCTGTGAGAGGCATAGTTTTGCTTCCACGAAAGGCACGGATTTGCTTACGCCAAAGGCACGGTTGTGCCTCCCGAAAACGGAAAGAATAACGTGTTTTCTTTTTTTCTTTTTCTGTGAGAGGCATAGTTTTGCTTCCGCGAGAGGCACGGATTTGTTTCCGCAAGTGGCATTGTTTGTGTCTCTCGGAAACGAAAAAAACATGCTTTTTTCTTCCGTGAGAGGCACGGTTTTGCTTCCGCGAAAGGTACGGCCGTGCCTCTTGAAAACGAAAAATACACGTTTTCTCTTTGTTTTTCTTTCGTGAGAGCCACGATTTTGCTTTCGCGAGAGGCACGGCCGTTCCTCTCGAAAACGGCTTCCGGATAGAAAAAAAGTGCTTCCGGTTGGGTTTTTGTTCGGTTTTTTGTGATTTTTTTTGTTAAAACCTATCAACATGTGATCTAGTTTTGAATATCGCGACGCGAGGAATTCGATGATGAAAATGATTCAAGATTTGAACGGACAGTTTAAGAAATAAAACATTTCGAATAAACGGGTCTATGAAAAAAAAGGAAAACTCCCAGATTGCGACAAATGACGCACACGCAGCGCGTCACTTGTCATAACTTAGGAAGATGGTAGTGATCTTTGAGTAGAGGAGTATTCCTCGATCAGTGATTTTGGCGAGAGAGCTGCGAATAGGATTTGGCCTCCCGTGGCAAAATTTTATGTTTTGACCCTTTTCTCAAAGTTAATCAAGATCTGACCCTAGTTTGTAAAAATTTCGGAATCTGACCCTTTTGCTACCGCCAGGATCCATGGCGATAGGATGTAATAGCCTACTTGCACAACCCTACCACCAAGGTGTCCGGCGGTAGGTGCGAGCATACATTGTGTTTCATACTTACGAAAAATTGCCGGTAGGATGTGCAACCCTACCATTAGGGACCTTGACAGTAGCCTGTTATACTCTATCGCCATGGACCTTGGCGGTAAGAAAAAGATTAAATCCCAAAAAATTTGGGAGGCAGGGTCAAATCTCGATAAGTTTCGCTTCAAAACACGAAATTTAGCCGCCTCCCGTCGGCCGACGCCTTTTCGCGGTCGTGTCCAGGCTTTGGTCTGATCTCATCAGATTAACCTGATCTCTCGCCCGCCGCGCCTTTCTGCGCCGCACATGCGGATCGGCTATGCACGCACGCACGCGAGTATGCTCGCGTGCAGCTCATACACACAGGCGTCGCACCTACGCATGCCCATGGGCTATGGACCACCCGCCCGCTCCAGGTAGCTGTGGTACGGCGTGCCAAGCCGCTACACTTCCACCACCGATATTCCGATTTGCGGCGACAGAGTAGCCTAGTGTTCAGCTTCAGTTTCAGTTGCGGGCCAAGTGATGAAGTGATCGCCTCGGTCTGAACACGCCATGCTCATGGCAACGACGGGCGATGAATTCCTCAAAACGGCTCACCCACCAAGTTCCAAGTTCTAGTCCTAGCTGCATCCTACTGTTCAGTATTGATCATCTCCCAAGGACGTACCGCTACATCCTTGCACGACAGAATCTCTGAACCTTCACTGCTCCACAGTCCGCACTCGAGGAACTCATGACAGGGTGATCCTGTGCCCCCTTTGCTGCGTTCAGACTTCAGATGCTGACATGTTGCTTCATGATTAGCCATCACTGCCGCATTATCAATATGATAAGAGAGGAAGGGAGGAGGGCTAAAGGAGATGAGGAGGGTACGTGAGGTCTCATGGGAGAAATGATGCTCTTCATCCCCCCTCCCCCCTGACCCTTTTTCAGATAACTAATTACAATTAATTAAAGGATCGATCTGGAGAAACTTCCCAGATCAGCGCTTTCTGGTGGGGAACATGCGAGCTGCCTGTTGGGGTGGGGCTGAGTTTGATCTGTGTGAAGATCAAACCAGATCCTCCTTTGATACTTCTGTACTGTTGCTTGTCAATAAAGTTCAGAGAAGAAGGAGAGGAGGAAAAGTTGCAATTTGGATACCGTGCGTACAAGAATTTGTGGAGGTGGCTTTTGTCATTCTGACTGAAGCAAAGTGAGCTATCATCACAACTGTTAGTCTGGCAGAATTTGTGAGCCTTGAGCGAGCTGCAAATCTTAATTAACACCTTGTTGAGCCTTTGCTCGTAGGTGCTAATCACATGTATATGACTGGCTAATCTTAGGACCACCCGAGTTCGTTCGTTGGTGTCGTCAACATGCGGATCAATCACCCATGTTCTGTAGGAGTATTTCTAATTAGCAGGCTAACAACCATGATTTGGTGAGCCCAGGCCCCACGCACACATCCCTCTTCGGAAGAAAAAATGTTTAAACACACGGCCATCAGGTCGTATCATCAGCTCCTCACAAAGGCATATCCGCGCCTTTGCGTTCATCCTCCTCTAAAATGATCATCCCGACCTCGGAAAACTAGCGCCACATCCGTAAATATCCACGGTGGTTCATCCAAAATGCGCATTTGTAGAACAACTTTGCGACGGGACTTCTGATCCCAGATTTCACCGAGACAATTAGTGGTGTGTATTAAGTATAAAGGATGGGACGAACTTTCGACGGCGTACGAATCTCATATAATACTACCAGACGTGAAAAGATCGTCCAAATGGCATGGCTGGAACCCCCACTCCAGGCCGGCGCATGCACGCGAGTTTGTGGAGCCCCAGTCAGCAAGCTGACCTGTCTTGCCAGCTTGCCCGATCCTTCCACCAGGAACAGGAGGATCTCAGCAGCCAAATTACTCAAGTGCAAGTGCCCTCTCAGGCAGGCAACATGGACAAAACTGACCTTGAGATGCACCTATTTCACAAACTAAACTGTGGGCAAAACAAATTCACTGAGCTAACCCTTTCGTGTAGCACTCGATAGGTCGACGCTGC
Source organism: Aegilops tauschii subsp. strangulata (assembly GCF_002575655.3). Lineage (NCBI taxonomy): Eukaryota > Viridiplantae > Streptophyta > Magnoliopsida > Poales > Poaceae > Aegilops > Aegilops tauschii. The sequence continues at coordinate 132,783,642 of NC_053036.3, read as the reverse complement.
ACTACACTGAGTAGCGTCTAACTGACAGACGCTACACTCCTGACCAGCGTGGCATCACGGGGCCAGACCGGACCCCATCTCTGGTTGTGCAGCGCCTAACAGACAGGCGCTCCACTATATTGTGCGGCGCCTAGGTGAAAGGAACTGCACAATCAATTATACCGCCACGGGACAACCCTCTCTCGCCCATCCCCACACACACCCCAAGAGCATTTGAAACAGAGGGGTTCCAGCCGCGAGGGAGAAGATTCCTACTAGGAGGGGACGAAGGCAACAGTACGCGAGGAAGGAAGAACAAGTGATGTTGGACTTGTCGCCGTTTTCGTATGAAGTTGAACTAATCGTCGGTTTCGTATGATGTTGAACTTGTAGCCATCTTGAACTTGTACAGATGTTTAGCTTGTTGTCGGTGTTGAACTCGTACTGATGTTGAGCTCACCGTCTTTGTTGAATTTGAAGTAATGTTGAACCCGTTGTAATGTTCATCCTACGTGAAACGCATTTGTTTTAAGTCTTATTGAAAAAATTGATTTACATACAGTATTTACAGTTTGTGTAGATTAAAAGAGTGTAGCACCTAACGCTCAGGTGCTACACCAAACAGTGTAGCGCCTAGTGATGAGGACATAGACCTGGGGTAGGGTAATAGGCCTGACCTATACCTCCTACCTAAGGTCCTTGTCCTAGAAGCAAAGAGGTTCAAGAGTAAATAAAGGGGACCTAACAAAGGTGTCGAGTGCAATCCACTCGACCTACCATTCACTCGGAGACCCCTCCTTATTTAGGTCACTCGACCACTAAACCACTCGACGTGCAGAAGACCTAAAGCCACTCCGCGCAGCAACGGTCGGGCATTTACTCTTAGACTTAATAGTCATTTATAGCACTTTACTACGGACGTTACCTGTAACGCTCCTTTATGAACATTGAGCCCTGTGTAACGGAGGGGAGCTGGGGTCCTGGCGCACTCTATATAACCACCCCCTCTTCTGGGACAAGGGTTCGCACCCCCTGTAACACACACGCATATAATCCAGTCGACCGCCTCCGGGCTCCGAGACGTAGGGCTGTTACTTCCTTCGAGAAGGGCCTGAACTCGTAAAACTCGTGCGTACAACTTCTCCATAGCTAGGATCTTGCCTCTACATCCCTACCCTCCATTCTACTGTCAGACTTAGAACCACGACAGTTGGCGCCCACCTTGGGGCAGGTGTCTTAGCGACTTGTTGGAGAAGTTGCAATTTTTCCGATCCCCATCAGCATGGTTTCAGGCGGAGGATTGGCCGAAGGCCGCGAGATCCGTCTCGGCGCGCTCGTGTTCATCGCCGACGACTCCGCTTGGCTCCAAGAGGCTCCACTCGACGTCGAGGCGCTCCCCGTCCACGGGGCAACGCACTTTCGCGCGTGCGTCCGCGGCGTCCTCCTGCGGCAGCCGTCGACTCAGTATCGGTCGGCTCATGTGGCGTCTTCACTCCCTGCTGCCCGCCGGCGCAAGCGTTCCGGTCAGTCGAGACTCCAGCGGTGGGTGAGGCACGCGGTGGCTCGCTAGTCGGCCACCCCCCAAGTCGCGGCAATCGAGCCCGACGAAACTCTCTATGGCCTGTTCGACTGGCTCCGTTGAGACTGCATCCGAGTGCGACAGCAGTGACCCCGCGGCGGAAGTCCTGATGGTCAACGGACCGCGCAGTCCTCCTGGCTTCCCCCGCGACGACGGTGGTGATGGCGGAGGCGATCCGTCGCGTGTCCACGAGGAGTACCGCCCCGAGCCCCTCTCTTCGCAGTAGAGGGAAGAGCTTCGCCGCCGTAACATGGATGCACTTCACACTCCTATCGTTGGAGAAACCCCCGAGGCCCGGGCCTTGGAGGAGGCGCGCCTGGCCAACTTGGCTGAGCGCACTCGACTGGAGAACCTCCAGCACGCACTCGACGAGCGTGCTCGGCAGCGAGTTCCTGAATCCAGTCGACGACAACTTTTTCCGCCTCCAACCCAGGTATATCGAACTCCGATCCAGAATCTCACAGCTGCTGCCCGAATAGCAGAGTCGATTCAGCCTTCCCAGTCGGAGGCTGGTAGAGGCTTGATGCGGATCCGGGCTTTGCTCCGGGCGGCGGGGGAGCAGAACACAGCAGTGTCACAGTCTTGGAATAGGATTCATAGTAGATCTGTAATGGCAGACACAGTTCAGTCGGCTCACAGCCCAAGATCGCCTCCAAGGCGTGAGGGACGTGGAGATCGACAGGATCAGTACAGAAACCGTGAGCAGTATGATCGTCGTCGAGTACCCACGCCTCCCCCAAGGAGTGGGTCATACACCCCTCGGCAACACGATGACAGACGCCCTCACAGTGGTGGGCGAAGGATTCTAGTCGACCCTTGGGAGCCGGGCTTTGACGCGAGATCCATTCTCGTTCAAGGTTTGGTTGACAGGAATAGGGCACACAGAGATGGCCACGATAGAGATTACCTGACCGGCAGCAGAGTGCATGTTTCAAGTCCCGAGTGTTTCAGCAGAGCCATCAGAGCAGCAGTGATTCCTCCCAACTTCAGGTTGGCGACTGGAGTCAGCAAGTTCACTGGTGAGTCCAAGCCTGACACTTGGCTTGAGGACTACCGAGTGGCTGTGCAGATTGGTGGTGGCAATGATGAAGTGGCCATGAAGCACCTTCCTCTGATGTTAGAGGGCTCGGCCAGAGCGTGGTTGAATCAGTTAGCACCTGGCAGTATTTATAGCTGGGAAGAGCTTGCCCGAGTGTTTGTCAGAACATTTGAAGGTACATGCAAACGGCCAACAGGGCTAACAGAGCTACAATCTTGTGTGCAGAAGTCGAATGAAACTTTGAGGGATTATATCCAAAGATAGATCACGTTGCACCACACGATGGAGAATGCGTCTGATCACCAAGGAGTCTGTGCCTTCAAGGAAGGCGTCAAGTATCAAGAATTGAATCTGAAGTTCGGTCGGACCGGAGATATGTCTCTGAGTCGAATGATGGAAATTGCCACCAAGTATGCTAATGGTGAAGAGGAGGATCGGCTTCGGAGTGGCAAGCACAAAACAGCCGCCCACGAAACCGGGGGAGGGAACTCCAGTTGGAAGCAGAAGCGCAAAGCCGAGCCAGCTGCTCCCGGAGAGGCCTTAGCCGTGACTCAAGGAAAGTTCAAGGGGAAGCCCAAAGGGCCATGGAACCCCAAGAAAGTAAAAGATCAAGATGGAAATGATGTGTTGGATTTACCATGTCACATTCACACCAAAAAAGATGAGGAGGGTAATCTCATTTACCCGAAACATACCACTCGACAGTGTCGGCTCCTAATCCAGAAGTTCCGAGAAAAACAGCCCAAAGAAAAGGAGAAAGAATCGGACAAAGTTGAGGATAAGGAAGAGGACGATGATGGTTACCCCCACGTCAATTCCACTCTGATGATTTTTGCTGATGTTGAGAGCAAGAGTCGACTGAAAGTCATCAACAGAGAAGTGAACATGGTCGCTCCGGCGACGCCCAGTTATTTGAAGTGGTCTCAGACTGCCATTACATTCGACCAGTCTGATCACCCGACACACATAGCCACCCCTGGGAGGCAAGCGTTGGTGGTCAACCCAGTTGTCGAAGGCACTCGGTTGACTAAGGTTCTGATGGATGGTGGCAGTGGCCTGAATATACTGTATGCAGAGACCTTGAAAGGAGTGGGCATTCCGATGTCCAGACTCAGTGAAAGCAATATGAGTTTCCATGGGGTTATTCCTAGCAAGAAGGCTGAGTCACTCGGCCAGATCGCCCTCGATGTGATTTTTGGTGATTCCAAGAATTACCGCAAAGAAAAGTTGACGTTTGAAGTCGTCGATTTCCAGAGTGCTTATCATGCTATTCTGGGCAGGCCGGCTTATGCACGTTTTATGGCTCGACCATGCTACGTGTACCTCAAATTGAAGATGCCTGGTCCTAAAGGAGTGATCACTATCACCGGCAATCGGAAGAAGGCAGAAGAGTGCTTCCAGAAGGGCTCAAAGATCGCCGATGCGCAAATGGCAGTAGTGGAATTGCAGGAATATCAAAAGAATGCATATCCGAGTGATTTGTTGCGAGCTAAGAAGCCTGCCACGGATTCAGCATTTCAGTTGTCTGGTGAAACGAAGCCGATTCATATTCACCCGACCGATCCCAATGCTGCTCCGACTCACATTTCGACAACACTCGACTCCAAATAGGAAGAAGCGCTCATCCAGTTCCTCCGTGAGAACTGGGACATCTTTGCATGGAAACCTTCTAACATGCCGGGTGTTCCCAGGGGGCTGGCTAAGCACCGTTTGCGAGTCGACCCAAAAGTGAAACCAGTCAAAGAACATCTTCGACGGTCCGCCGTACAGAAGAGAAAAGCAATCGGGGAAGAAGTGGCTCGGCTCCTAGCAGCTGAGTTCATCCGAGAGATTTACCACTCCGAGTGGCTAGCCAATGTTGTCATGGTCCCCAAGAAGGACGACTCACTTCGCATGTGCACTGACTTCAAGCATATCAATCGGGCCTGCCCGAAAGATCACTTTCCTCTCCCCGCATCGACCAAATAGTCGACTCGACAGCGGGGTGTGAGCGCTTGTCCTTTTTGGACGCTTATTCCGGGTATCATCAGATCCTACTGTACGGAACCGATGAGATAAAAACAGCTTTCATCACCCCATTTGGGTGCTTCTGTTATGTCACCATGCCATTCGGCTTGAAGAATGCTGGAGCCACATTCATGAGGATGATTCAGAAGTGTTTACTCACTCAAATCAGTCGGAATGTGGAAGCATACATGGATGACATTGTGGTCAAGTCACGTAAAGGTTCCGACCTGCTGGCTGACCTTGCTGAAACTTTTGCCAACCTCAGAAGGTATGATATCAAGCTTAATCCATCAAAGTGCACATTCGGAGTTCCGGGCGGAAAATTACTCGGTTTTCTCATTTCCGAACGAGGGATCGATGCTAACCCAGAGAAAGTGGGTGCCATACTCCGGATGAAACGCCCTGTGCGTGTGCACGATGTCCAAAAGCTTACTGGTTGTTTGGCCGCCTTAAGTTGATTCATTTCTCGCCTCGGTGAAAAGGCATTGCCTCTTTACCGACTGATGAAAAAGTTTGATAAGTTCGAGTGGACTCCTGAAGCTGATGCAGCGTTTGTAGAGCTCAAAGCCCTGCTTTCCACCCAGCCGGTGCTTGCTGCCCCAATCAGCAAAGAGCCTTTACTGCTTTACATTGCAGCCACTGGACAAGTTGTCAGTACAGTACTTACGGTCGAGCGGGAAGAAGAAGGAAAAGCCTATAAGGTTCAGCGCCCAGTATACTATGTTTCTGAAGTTCTAACTCCGTCAAAGCAGAGATATCCACACTATCAGAAGCTTGTTTATGGGATTTATATGACCACGAAGAAGGTTGCACACTATTTCTCTGACCACTCTATTACAGTCGTCAACGACGCTCCATTATCAGAGATTCTAAACAACAGAGATGCAACTGGTCGAGTGGCAAAGTGGGCGATTGAACTCCTTCCCTTGGATATCAAGTTTGAGGCAAAGAAAGCTATCAAGTCCCAAGCAATAGCAGATTTCCTCGCCGAGTGGATCGAACAGCAACTGTCGACTCAATTCCACTCAGAGCACTGGACCATGTTCTTTGATGGCTCCAAGATGCTGAATGGTTCCGGTGCTGGGGTGGTACTGGTATCTCCCCGAGGAGACAAGCTCAGATATGTTCTCCAGATTCACTTTGATTCCTCCAATAACGAAGCGGAATATGAAGCACTCTTATATGGATTACGTATGGCCATCTCACTCGGCGTCCGTCGCCTCATGGTCTACGGCGACTCAGATTTGGTAGTCAATCAAGTGATGAAGGAGTGGGACATCAGAAGCCCAGCTATGACTGGTTACTGCAATGCGGTGAGGAAGTTGGAAATGAAGTTTGAGGGGTTAGAGCTCCATCATATACCCCGACTGAAAAAACAAGCAGCCGATGATTTGGCAAAGATAGGTTCCAAGAGGGAAGCCATTCCCAGCAACGTGTTTTTGGAACACATTCATACACCTTCAGTTCAAGAAGATCCTTTCACTGAAGAGCCCCCGCAGCCTAAGAGTGCCACAAATCCGACTGAAGTCGAAGTCCCAGCCGTGGTCGACCTTATCATGGAGGTTTTGGTCATCACTCCCGACTGGAGAGTGCCATACATTGCGTATATCCTTAGGAAGGAACTCCCAGAGGATGAAGAAGAGGCTCGACAGATCGTCCGTCGATCCAAAGCCTTTACTGTGATAGGAGGACAGCTGTTCAGAGAAAGTGTGACTGGAGTCAGCCAGAAATGCATAACGCCAGAAGAAGGTCGAGTAATCCTCAACGATATCCACTCGGGGACCTGTGGCCACCATGCGTCCTCTCGGACCATTGTGGCCAAAGCATACCGAGCTGGATTTTATTGGCCACGAGCGAATGAAATGGCAAAAGATATAGTTGACAAATGTGAAGGCTGTCAGTTTTACTCCAATATGTCCCACAAGCCTGCGTCAGCCCTGAAGACCATTCCACTCGTCTGGCCCTTTGCTGTTTGGGGATTGGATATGGTTGGACCGCTGAGGACTGGTAGGAGCGGCTTCACTCATGTGCTTGTAGCAGTCGACAAGTTTACCAAATGGATTGAAGCCAAGCCTATCAAGAATCTGGAAGCCAGTATTGCCGTCAGCTTCATCAGAGAGTTGACATTCAGATACGGGGTTCCGCACAGCATCATCACTGACAACGGGTCGAATTTCAATTCTGATGAGTTCAGAGCCTTCTGCGCTTCCCAAGGCACACGAGTCGACTATGCTTCAGTCGCCCACCCCCAGTCGAATGGATAAGCAGAAAGAGCAAATGGCTTGATTCTCAAAGGACTGAAACCCCAACTGATGCGTGATCTCAAGCACGCAGCAGGCGCCTGGGTCGATGAACTTCCATCAGTTCTTTGGGGATTGAGGACAACTCCCAATCGGTCGACTGGCCGAACTCCATTCTTCTTGGTCTATGGAGCTGAAGCTGTTCTACCGAGTGACTTGCTTCACAATGCACCCCGAGTCGAGATCTTCTCTGAAGATGAAGCAGAATAGGCCCGGCAGGACGCAGTCGATCTCCTAGAGGAGGAACGAGAGATGGCCTTAATCTGGTCGACCATTTATCAGCAAGACTTGCGTCGATTCCACGCCAGAAACGTGAGGGGCCGAGCCTTTCAAGAGGGAGACTTGGTTCTTCGAGTGGATCAGCAGAAACCACACAAGCTCGCCCCTGCTTGGGAAGGTCCCTTCATTGTCACCAGAGTTCTCCACAATGGAGCATACCATCTTTACAATGTCGAGCATCAGAAAGACGAGCCACGGGCTTGGAATGCGGAGCTGCTCCGCCCCTTTTATACTTAAGTACTCATTCGGATGAGATGTAATAAGAAATACCTTTGTAGTTTGTTTATCAAAGACAAGAGCTTTACAGTCTTCTTAAACGATTGTTGTAGCTTTTGTTTGCGTCTGAAATCCCCCAGTGAGTGACTTTGCCACGAATCTGTTTCGCCTAAGTTTGAAAAATCCTACCGAGTGGTGAGCAAGCCTCTCACTCGGGGGCTTAGCCACGAATCCGTTTCTCCTAAGTTTGAAAAATCCTACCGAGTGATGAGCAAGCCTCTCACTCGGGGGCTTAGCTGCAGTCCAGTACTCGCCTAAGTTTGAGAAATCCTACCGAGTGATGAGCAAGCCTCTCACTCGGGGGCTTAGCTGCAGTCCAGTACTCGCCTAAGTTTGAGAAATCCTACCGAGTGATGAGCAAGCCTCTCACTCGGGGGCTTAGCTGCAGTCCAGTACTCGCCTAAGTTTGAAAAATCCTACCGAGTGGTGAGCAACCCTCCCACTCAGGGGCTTAGCTGCAGTCCAGTGCTCGCCTAAGTTTGAAAAATCCTACCGAGTGGTGAGCAACCCTCTCACTCGGGGGCTTAGCTGCAGTCCAGTACTCGCCTAAGTTTGAAAAATCCTACCGAGTGGTGAGCAACCCTCTCACTCTGGGACTTAGCTACAGTCCAGTACTCGCCTAAGTTTGAAAAATCCTACCGAGTGGTGAGCAACCCTCTCACTCGGGGGCTTAGCTGCAGTCCAGTGCTCGCCTAAGTTTGAAAAATCCTACCGAGTGGTGAGCAACCCTCTCACTCGGGGGCTTAGCTGCAGTCCAGTACTCGCCTAAGTTTGAAAAATCCTACCGAGTGGTGAGCAACCCTCTCACTCGGGGACTTAGCTGTAGTCCAGTACTCGCCTAAGTTTGAAAAATCCTACCGAGTGGTGAGCAACCCTCCCACTCGGGGGCTTAGCTGCAGCCCAGTGCTCGCCTAAGTTTGAAAAATCCTACCGAGTGGTGAGCAACCCTCTCACTCGGGGGCTTAGCTGCAGTCCAGTACTCGCCTAAGTTTGAAAAATCCTACCGAGTGGTGAGCAACCCTCCCACTCGGGGGCTTAGCTGCAGTCCAGTGCTCGCCTAAGTTTGAAAAATCCTACCGAGTGGTGAGCAACCCTCTCACTCGGGGGCTTAGCTGCAGTCCAGTACTCGCCTAAGTTTGAAAAATCTTACCGAGTAATGAGCAACCCTCCCACTCAGGGGCTTAGCTGTAGTCCAGTACTCGCCTAAGTTCAAAACACGCTGATATCCGCAAGGACGATGAGGTGCAGGTCGACTGCAACCTTCTCCTTCGGAGCTGCGCCACAAGTACAATGTGCGCTCCATCCCTATCCGCAAGGACGGCGAGGTGCAGGTCGACTGCAACCTTCTCCTTCGGAGCTGCGCCACAAGTACAACGTGCACTCCATCCCTATCCGCAAGGACGACGAGGTACAGGTCGACTGTAACCTTCTCCTTCGGAGCTGCGCCACAAGTACAACGTGCGCTCCCTCCCTATCCGCAAGGACGACGAGGTGCAGGTCGACTGCGACCTTCTCCTTCGGAACTGCGCCACAAGTACAACGTGCGCTCCATCCTCATCTGCAAGGACGGTGAGGTGCAAGTTGACTGCAACCTTCTCCTCGGAGCTGCGCCATAAGTACAATAGCTGCATCTCAAGTACAAAGATTATTCCAATTGAAGAGAAAATTCCACTCGAAGGCAAACACAAGCATATTCAGAGATAAACCAAGTTTAGATAAATCCTAAAGTTCCAGACGACGGATCAAAAGTATTCGAGCATCAAGCCCGAAGAAGTTTAACGATTACACAATCACTCGGCATTCCGAGGCAAATAAAGGTGGAGCATAATGTTTCTCGGTCACGCGTCAGCAGAAGGACTGGCTGGGTCGCAGAAACTGTCAAGGTCTATGCTATCTGCAATGCGAGTGGCGGCGTCAAGGAAAGTGTCCATGAAGGATTGGAAGGTGTGCCTCTTTGTGTTAGCAACCTTGAGCTCCGCCAGCTTGTCTTCTTTGACGTCTTTGCAGTGCACTCGGACCAAGGACAACGCGACATCAGCGCCACAGCGAGCAGATGCCTTCTTCCATTCTTGCACTCAGTCAGGTATTTGATTCAGTCGAGCCATCAGAGACTCGAGGTCTTGAGACAGTTTCGCCTGAGGCCAGAGTTTAGTATCAACCCGAGTCATCGCTGCCTTCAGGCGGGCAAGATAAGCAACCGCGCTGTCCATGCGAGATTCCAGCCGCAGCACATTCATCGCAACATCATCCTTGACTGGACAATTTATGGGATCGAGACCCATCTCGGCCCGCCCAGTTTCCGCTTCAAAGTCTTGGCAAAGCTCTGCACAGTTGAGTAAATGGTGAGTCGACGATATAATCAGGCTTGACAGTCGACCGTAATAAGTCAGTCAATCATCAGTACCTTCAAGTTTTAGGACCAGCTTTGCAGCAAGCTGGCCCAGATAAGACTCCAACTCGCCCTTCTTGGCCTTGAGGCTCCCAAGCTCGTCAGTCAGCTTGTCCTTGTCTTTCTTCAGTCGCTCGACCTCCCGATTGGCGTCAGAAACAGCAGTCTTCAGTTTGGAGTTCTCTTCTTCTAACTTGCCGACTGAAGCAAGCTTCTTGTCAGCAAGCGCTGTTTTCTCTCGCGCTTCCTTCTGTGCAGCAGCAAGATCTAGATCCTTCTTCTCCAAAGCCTGCTTCATTTTCTCTAAAGAAATAACATTCTTCAGACGGGCTTGGAGTTGACGGTTTTCACTACATACATCTGCTCGAGTGGAGTCACTCGGTTCAAAAAATGGAAAGGAAAAGTGCCAGCAGTGAGATAGACAGTTGACGATTGGTTACCTCCCATGGCAGCTACTTCATCACGAGCAGTCTTGAGATTCTTCTTGGCCAATTCCAGATCAAGGTTGAGGCTGATTTGCTGCTTGTTCATTGTAGAAAGCTGAGCCCCCAGATCACAAGATTTTTGCAGTATAAGCCATATCAGTTGACTGAGATAAAAAGACATCACAGTGATAGCTACTCTAAGACTACCACCGAATCAAACATTCAACGGCAGTCTCGAGGACTACACCCAGTGAGTGCACTTAGCGTGCCCCCACTGGTTTGAATAAACACTCGACATGGTCTGCCCAGCGCGAGAGTTAAAAAAAGCAGTTCTCAGACCATAGTCGACTGCCCGCAGTCAACCACGGTCTCGGGGACTACACCCAGTGGGTGCACTTAGCGTGCCCCCACTGGTTCTGGTTTCATTCGACCTGGTCCGTCCAGACCGAGTGACAAAATTCAGATTCTCGGACCATAGTCAACTGCCCACAGTCAACTATGGTCTCAGGGACTACACCCACTGGGTGCACTAAGAGTGCCCCCACTAGTTCAAAGATTCAATTCAAGATGACTCAAATTGACTTGTGCAACTTCAAAACAGTCACACCCCAGTGGGTGATCGGATGAGAAATATGATCAATCGGAAATCAACTAACCTGGACATTGGTCTGCAGAGCAGCCCCGGCGTTGAAGGCCACCTGACTGGCCTCATGCACCACTTTCATTTGCCCCATCACAAGGTTCAACTGAAGAAGAGCTTCCTTGGCAGCAGTCGGTGGGTCGTCCGGGGTTTGATACGCAGTGAAAAGCGATGATGGCAAAACAGTCGGAGCAGCCGCTGGGTCTGATGCGTGGAGTTGTATTGGTGCAGCAGAAGTCTGAGCAGCTGATGCTGATGGGCAATCAGTTGACAGCGGGATAGCGAAAGAGACGTTGGTACGAGCCGGATCTGTCAATCGCTCGACTGCCGTCCTAGGCATCGCAGTCGACTGAGGAACCTGGGCCTCAGGCGCTTTCCCGCTCAGTTCCTTGTCCCCTCCTCCTTCCCCTTAGCGGTACTTCTTCTTCATCGTCCGGGAGCACAACAATGTCCCGTGGTGCTGCAACAAACAGAGAAAGTCAAAGAGATAGCTGACAAACAATCCAGTCGTCTAAATGAATTCGAGTCGGGCAGACTTACTGGCTTTGGAGGTAGCTGCGTCGTCGGTTTCCTCGTCGTCTGGAGTCTTGTCGATATCCATATCAGTCGCAGCCGAGGCCGGGCTGTAAAGGTTCATCATCCACTCGGTCAGTACAAGAGAATCGGTCAGAACAAGAAAATACAGGAAGAACATTTACCCAGAAGCAACAGGAACGTCCATCTTGATTCTAGGCAAGGTCTTCCGAGCCTTCGAAGGATTGATCTTGGGCTGCTTGGTGACCTTCTCAGCCAATTCTGGAGTCAAAGACCGAGCGCGCTTTTGAGATGGAGCGCTCGAGGCCACAGCCTTGCTGCGCCTGCCAGCGGGATCATGGTGCTGCTTGGATCGACATTCGGAACGAGGTGGTGAGTCGGCTACCTCCTCGTCGTCCGACTCATCGCTCTTATCTTCATCATCGTCGGCTGGTGACTCCCACTCGCCGCTCTCCTCTGCGCTGTCCTCGCCCTCATGGTCCTGCTCCAGAGCTTGTTCGCCATTGGGCATTGAGTACATCTCTGTGTAAATCTACAAAACAAGGAGCCGAGTGGAAATCAGTCGGATCAACAAACAATCAGAAAACACATCCAAATTCAATCAGTTGTAGTGGCCAAACCTTGTCTGGCTGGTTGCTGTCGCTGAAAGGGTTGACTCTCCTAGCGCCCCTGGGGTTGTCCTTGTTCCCGGTGATGCCCCTCAGCCACTGGGCCACTGTTTTGGCCGCCACCTCCTCCGGATGAACCCGAGCGGTATCACCAGCCCCGGAGTACATCCACATGGAGTGGTCACGAGCTTGGAGTGGTTGAATGCGCCGACTGAGGAACACCTCCAGCAGATCCATGCCGGTGACACCTTGGTTGATCAGTTGAACTACTCTCTCGACCAGCATGCCCGTCTCTGCCTTCTCCGCGGCGGTCACTTTCAACGAAGATGGAGTCTGAACACGATCAAAAGAGAAAGGGGGAAGTCCAGTCGACTGGCTTGGGGTCACGATATCCTGGCAATAGAACCAGGTCGACTGCAAGCCCCTGACCGACTCAGGAAGAGTCATCGAAGGGAAGGAACTCCTCTTCCTCTTCTGAATACCCAGACCCCCACACATCTGGATAACATGGGTTTTCTCGTCGTTCGAGTTCGCTTTCTTCACTGTTTGGGAGCGGATGGTGAAAATGTGCTTGAAAAGACCCCGGTGCGGTTGACACCCCAGGAAATTCTCGCACATGGACACGAATGCGGCAAGGTATGTGATGGTGTTGGGAGTGAAATGATGGAGTTGAGCCCCGAAGAAATTCAAGAAACCTTGAAAGAAGGGGTGTGGAGGAAGTGAGAAGCCACGGTCGACATGAGTGGCGAGCAGAACACACTCACCCGGTCACGGCTGTGGCTCCGTTTCCCCCTCCGGCAGCCGCGCAGACTCATGGACGATCAGCCCTAACTCGGCCATATCGTCCAAGTCTTCCTGCCGAAGTGAGGATCGAATCCAATCTCCCTGGATCCAACCCGACGGCAGCCCCGAGCGCGATGAAGATCCCCGATTCGTCTTCTTGCTTTTCGCCGCCCCCGTCGCCTTCTTCGCGCGTTCCAGCGCCGCCGTTTCTCCTTCCCCATGGCGGCGGAGCGGCGGCGTCGAGAATGGAGAAGCTGAACGAGGTAAAGGAGCAAGAGGAAGAAGAAGGAGAATGGGCACGCACAGTGCGGACGCCTCGGCCTCGCCGCTTTTAAAGGCCTACTTCCGAGTGGCTGACGCGTGGGCCCGGACGATCCTTTCAAATCCCTTAACAGTCACACACGGGATACGTGGCGAAAAAGGTGGCGCGGAAATCGAAACGTCCTATTTATCTACTCCCCTTACCACGGCGCGCTTCCACCAACATTTCGAATCCCGCGAAATCCGGGATCCTCTACAACCGATCACGCCAAAGATTCCATGTCAAGGATAACACTCGACGGATGACGTTATAAAAACCAGTCGGCCATTTCTGAATCGATCAAGGCGACTGAAACGAAGCCGAAGTTCCAACAACTGGCATCCATTTGGAGATGAAAGCAAGAGTCAAAGCAAGGTCAATTTCAACCTTCTTTTCACTCGGACCTCAATCCATTCGGGGGCTAATGATGAGGACATAGACCTGAGGTAGGGTAATAGGCCTGACCTATACCTCCTACCTAAGGTCCTTGTCCTAGAAGCAAAGAGGTTCAAGAGTAAATAGAGGGGACCCAACAAAGGTGTCGAGTGCAATCCACTCGACCTACCATTCACTCGGAGACCCCTCCTTATTTAGGTCACTCGACCACTAAACCACTCGACGTGCAGAAGACCTAAAGCCACTCCGCGCAGCAACGGTCGGGCATTTACTCTTAGACTTAATAGTCATTTATAGCACTTTACTACGGACGTTACCTGTAACGCTCCTTCTTTATGAACATTGAACCCTGTGTAACGGAGGGGAGCTGGGGTCCTGGCACACTCTATATAAGCCACCCCCCTCTTCTGGGACAAGGGTTCGCACCCCCTGTAAACACACGCATATAATCCAGTCGACCGCCTCCGGGCTCCGAGACGTAGGGCTGTTACTTCCTCCGAGAAGGGCCTGAACTCGTAAAACTCGTGCGTACAACTTCTCCATAGCTAGGATCTTGCATCTACATCCCTACCCCCCATTCTACTGTCAGACTTAGAACCACGACACCTAGCACCCGGGTGCTACACTGCCACTTAGCATTTTTCAACCAGTTCCAGCCAGCTGAAACCCTTTTGTAACCTTTTTGTCGCTCTCTAGACCGAATGTTTTAATTGTGCAGCGTCTAGCCCTCACGCGCTGTGCTGCATAGTATGGCGCTTTTGCTTTAGGTGCTGCACAAGCATTTAGTATTATCTGGGACTGCAAACGTCTCGGTTTGTTTTCTGAACTCTTTGTACGCATTGTCTTCTAACAGATGTGCATTTCAAATCCCACGTTATGCCTTTCCTCCAGCTCAACAATATCATTTGGGTCCATCCAGTTTAAATTTTTTCTCGCTCGTTCCAAGACCTCGATATAGCTAGGACTACTCTTGAAAACCATGTCAAGCTCATCCGAGTCCGGCTCGATATTGCCTTTCAAAAAGGTGTCCTTGTCCACATGTTGAACATAAACACATATTCTTCCCATCCCTAAAATAATTAAAAACAACATAACGGAAAATATATTTCATAAGTACTCATGTGAATATTAATCCAAAAATCATAGCCTTAACATAGATATCGAACAATAACTCTTATCCCAACTTAACAAGAACCATAACTCTAACCCCAACATAACAAGAACCATAACCCTAACCTCGGGTGTGTTTCATTTTCTTCGATCTTATCTTTAATTGCTTTTTACGAACTCGCACTGGGAGCTAGTGCTTACTATCTCAGAATAGGTCCATGGATCTCATCGCCGACCCGCAACGGTATAAGTGATTGTGCAGCTCCTTTCACCTAGACGCTGCACAATGTAGTGTAGCGCCTGTCTGCTACGGCGCTGCACAACCAGGGATAGGGCCCGGTCTGGTCCGGGGTGTCACGCTGACCAAGAATGTAGCGCCTGTCAGTCAAGCGGTACTCATTGTAGTGTAGCGCCGACCTTTCGGACGCTACACAAAAATGTTAGCTGGGTGATTTTGTTTCGCCTTGCCCCTTGAGGTCAGTTTCGTCTATTTTGCCTCTCGGGCGCTCACGCAAGTCCGCAACCAAGATTGCTTTGACAGTTTGCACGGCCCTTTCCCCCAACCAGTCACCAGTGGGAGTCTTCGCCACGGAAGAAATACAGTGACAAAAAGCTGTACTGGGTTGCGCCGTGTCAATCGTCAATTCCGTCATGAAACACAACGGCACCATGGGTCTTTCTTTTGTTCCTCCAACAGTTTGGCACCATGTTCTCGTGCAGCAACGCTTGATTTGACTAGGGGTACCCGATTCCAGGCGACGTATGCTAAAGAGATCGTACTAGCAGAGGAGTAGTATTCGCATCGTTGGTCCACACGGCTCCATCCGTTTCTGAATTTCTAAAGTACTACTACAACGGAGTGGCGTCCGACGGTCCGAGCATGATTTTCTTGTGGATCAGGGGGCCTGGTCAACGGCGCACGTTGCTTCCT
This sequence comes from Aegilops tauschii subsp. strangulata, assembly GCF_002575655.3. Classification (NCBI taxonomy): domain Eukaryota; kingdom Viridiplantae; phylum Streptophyta; class Magnoliopsida; order Poales; family Poaceae; genus Aegilops; species Aegilops tauschii. The sequence goes on along the minus strand of NC_053036.3, from coordinate 132,768,066 downwards.
CTCTCTGCAGAATCTTACTACTAATACTAATACTAGTAATCGATCATGACGTAGGCGGGGTGGAGATGATTTGTGTTTGACAGAGGGCGCACGCAGGGCTTGAATTGAACTCAACAACCAGCCGCTGGCTCAACTTACGCCAACTCCACCGCGCGACCCCGAACGGACGTCCGTTTTATCCGGATTCTGTCCGTTTGGGTAGGGTATTGGGGTCGTGTCCGGGCGTGTTCTGGGATGCGGTGGCCGTGCGCCCAGCGCGCGGCCGCATCCGTTTGCCCCATCTTGCCCGCCTCCATTTTAAAAAGAGAACAACGTTTCAAATGCCAAGCCCTAGTTCATCAAGCCAGCGGCCCTAGTTCACGCCGGCAACACAGCCAGCGGCCAACACGTCCATCGCCGGCAACAGAGCCAGCGGCCTACACGTCCATCGCCGGCATCAGCCAGCGGCCGGCAACACAGCCAGCCTCCAAAATGAATAGTTGTCCTCGCCGGCAACACAGCCAGCGGCCGGCAACACAGCCGGCCTCCAAAATGAAATGTTTTTCTCGCCGGCACACTGCCAGCGGCCCAGCGGGCGGGCGGCACCCATGCTAGCCTCCAAAAAGAACGGCCACGGCCGATCGGACAACCTAGTTCAGGCCTTCGGCGTCGAGCATCTCCTTCTGCCTGGCCTCGAACCAGGCCCTCGTCTTCTCGCTCATCTTCGACAAGTCCACGCTCATGATCGCAAGGGCCACCTCCTTCGCTTTGGTGGCAGCATTGGTGGCCTCGATGTCGAGCTGCCTCTGCCTGGCCTTGACGTTGTCGGCCTCGATGTCGAGCTGCCTTTGCCAGGCCGCCTCCTCCATGTCGAGCTGCCTTTGCCGGGCCGCCTCCTCCATGTCGATCTTCCTCCTCTTGGCCGCCTCCTCCATCTCAAGCTTCTTTCTTTGAAGGTCTAGGTATTGCTTCATTTGCTCGTCCTTGCTTTGCCGCTTCTTCTCGTCCCTCACATCCTTTTGAGACATCATGCCATGCAAAGTGTCATGCAATGCCATGGATGAGGCATCATGTATGTCGTCAATCTTGGAGTTGGTCTTGCCCCTCGGCCTCTTCAACGCCTCACCATCTCCACTCTGGCGAACTTGGCCGTCTTCAGTCCTCTCTTCCTTTGAAGTTCACGGTATTGGTCCTTGAACTTAGGGCAATTGTTGATGATCGTCTAACAATGCGTAAGGGTGAATGGCTTGTCATTGTGTCGGGCCTTGAATGCCTCTAAAGATTGAAATGCCTACACGACATGATCAACAACAAGTGAACATGCAAACATATACAAGGCCGAAGTCTCATGGCCGTAGCAAGGAAAGGGCTAGGAAGAGGAGAGCATACCATGTCCCCAACGCCGAGACCACTCACGGGCCGTGCTTCAACGCTCTCAAATGCGGCGCAATACTTGTTGCACTCTTGTTGGATGAACAACCACCTCTTTTGAATCGAGCTGATGCTACGGTTGCTTGTTATTTGGTAGGGCTCAAACATCTTCCTTTCATGGAATGTTTTGTGGACTCTCGTCCAAAAAACAATGCCCTTTTGTTGCACGCCGGTCCTCGGATCTTGGCTAATCTCCATCCAAGCTTGGCAAATCAACTTGTCCTCATCTTGTGTATATGAACCCGTGTGAATGCTCTTCCTCTTCTTTTGTGCTTCCGCTCTTTGGGTGAGCTCGTCGATGAACAATGGCTCGCCACTAATATCAACGTCATTGCCTTATTCTTCATCACCATCACCTTTCGACATAGATGTCATCGTCTTCATGCCACGAGTCACCATGGTCGTAGTCAGCATGGTCGTCGGCCTCTTCATCGGGGACATACTGGGCGCGGCCATCCTGACTTTGGGTATCGTCGGGGTCGTAGGCACGGCCCTGCCCACCCTCGAAGATCACGTCCTCCATGTACTGGTTGTACAAGGGGTCGTTGACCGTTGGCGTTGGTGTTGGCATTCCGTCAAACAAGACGCGGGGGGCCGGCATGGTGCCCGTGAACGGTGCCCGTCCTTGCTTTCTTTGCATCTCGACGGACGGCCGGCCGGCCGCCGCTGCTGGACCCAGGCGTGACGTTGAGGTCGATGACGGCCACGGGGCGCGGTGTGCACGGCGCGAACAAGCCCATGTCCGGCGACCCCGAGAAACGGGTCTGGCCGTCGTGCCTTGGCGGAGGAAAGCCGGGCGACATGGGTGTGGTCTGCGACGTCGACGACTGGTAGTGCGGAGGCCGGGCGACCGACGAGCCTGTGCTTGCCAGGCAGACGGCCGCTGCAGGGAAACCGGCCGGACGACCCATGTTGGGGAACGTAGTAATTTCAAAAAAAATCCTACGCACACGCAGGATCATGTTGATGCATAGCAACGAGAGGGGAGAGTGTTGTCCACGTACCCTCGTAGACCGAAAGCGGAAGCGTTAGCACAACGCGGTTGATGTAGTCGTACGTCTTCACGATCCGACCGATCCAAGTACCGAACGTACGGCACCTCCGAGTTCAGCACACGTTCAGCTTGATGACGTCCCGCGAACTCCGATCCAGCAGAGCTTCACGGGAGAGTTCCGTCAGCACGACGGCGTGATGATGGTGATGATGTTGCTACCGACGCAGGGCTTCGCCTAAGCACCGCTACGATATGACCGAGGTGGAATATGGTGGAGGGGGGCACCGCACACGGCTGGAATAGATCAACAGATCAACTTGTGTCTAGAGGTGCCCCCTGCCCCCGTATATAAAGGAGCAAGGGGGGAGGCGGCCGGCCAGGAGGAGGGCACACCAAGGGGGGAGTCCTACTCCCACCGGGAGTAGGACTCCTCCTTTTCCTTGTTGGAGAAGGAGGGGAAGGAAGGGAGAGAGGAGGAGAAGGAAAAAGGGGGGCGCCGCCCCCTCCTTGTCCAATTCGGACTAGAGGGGGAGGGGGCGCGCGGCTGCCCTGGCCACCCCTCCTCTTCTCCCACTAAGGCCCATGAGGCCCAATTAACTCCCCGGGGGGTTCCGGTAACCCCCCGGTACTCCAGTTTTTCTCCGAAACCACTTGGAACACTTCCGGTGTCCGAATATAGTCATCCAATATATCGATCTTTATGTCTCGACCATTTCGAGACTCCTCGTCATGTCCGTGATCATATCCGGGACTCCGAACTACCTTCGGTACATCAAAACACAAAAACTTATAATACCGATCGTCACCAAACTTTAAGCGTGCGGACCCCACGGGTTCGAGAACTATGTAGACAAGACCGAGACATGTCTCCGGTCAATAACCAATAGCGGAACCTGGATGCTCATATTGGCTCCCACATATTCTACGAAGATCTTTATCGGTCAAACCGCATAACAACATACGTTGTTCCCTTTGTCATCGGTATGTTACTTGCCCGAGATTCGATCGTCGGTATCTCAATACCTGGTTCAATCTCGTTACCGGCAAGTCTCTTTACTCGTTCTATAATACATCATCCAGCATTGCAATTAATGAGTTAGTTGCGGGATGATGTATTACGGAACGAGTAAAGAGACTTGTCGGTAACGAGATTGAACTAGGTATTGAGATACCGACGATCAAATCTCGGGCAAGTAACATACCGATGACAAAGTGAACAACGTATGTTGTTATGCGGTTTGATCGATAAAGATCTTCGTAGAATATGTGGGAGCCAATATGAGCATCCAGGTTCAACTATTGGTTATTGACCGGAGACATGTCTCGGTCATGTCTACATAGTTCTCGAACCTGTAGGGTCCGCACGCTTAAAGTTCGATGACGGTTATATTATGAGTTTATGTGTTTTGATGTACCGAAGGTTGTTCGGAGTCCCGGATGTGATCACGGACATGACGAGGAGTCTCGAAATGGTCGAGACGTAAAGATCGATATATTGGACGACTATGTTTGGACACCGGAAAGGTTCCGGAAGGTTTCGGACATTTATCGGAGTACCGGGGGTTACCGGAACCCCCCGGGAACTAATGGGCCTTGTTGGGCCCTAGTGGAGAGAGAGAGGGGCCGACCAGGGCAAGAGGCGCGCCCCCTCCCCTTGAGTCCAAATAGGACAAGGAAAGGGGGGCGGCGCCCCCTTGCCTTTCCCCTCTCCCACTCCTTCCTTCCCCCTCCTTCTTGGACTAGGAAAGGGTGGGGCAAACCTACTTGGAGTAGGTTTCCCCCTCCTAGGGCGCGCCACCCCCTTGGCCGGCCCTCTCCTCCTCCCCCCTTTATATACGGAGGAGGGGGGCACCCCATAGGCACAACAATTGATCTCTTGATCTCTTAGCCGTGTGTGGTGCCCCCTCCACCATAATCCACCTCGATAATATCGTAGCGGTGCTTAGGCGAAGCCCAGCGTCGGTAGAACATCACCATCATCACCACGTCGTCGTGCTGACGGAACTATCCCTCAAAGCTCGGCTGGATCGGAGTTCGAGGGACGTCATCGAGCTGAACGTGTGCTGAACTCGGAGGTGCCGTGCGTTTGGTACTTGATCGGTCGGATCATGAAGACGTACGACTACATCAACCGCGTTGTGCTAACGCTTCCGCTTTCGGTCTACGAGGGTACGTGGAAAACACTCTCCCCTCTCGTTGCTATGCATCACCATGATCTTGCGTGTGCGTAGGAATTTTTTTGAAATTACTACATTCCCCAACAGTGGCATCCGAGCCAGGTTTTATGCGTTGATGTAATATGCACGAGTAGAACACAAGTGAGTTGTGGGCGATATAAGTCATACTGCTTACCAGCATGTCACACTTTGGTTCGGCGGTATTGTTGTATGAAGCGGCCCGGACCGACATTACGCGTACGCTTACGCGAGACTGGTTTTACCGCCGTGCTATGCACACAGGTGACTAGCGGGTGTCAGTTTCTCCAACTTTAGTTGAACTGAGTTGGCTACGCCCGGTCCTTGCGAAGGTTTAAACAACACCAACTTGACAAACTATCGTTGTGGTTTTGATGTGTAGGTAAGAACGGTTCTTGCTCAGCCCGTAGCAGCCACGTAAAACTTGCAACAACAAAGTAGAGGACGTCTAATTTGTTTTTGCAGGGCATGTTGTGATGTGATATGGTCAAGGCATGATACTATATTTTATTGTATGAGATGATCATGTTTTGTAACCGAGTTATCGGCAACTGGCAGGAGCCATATGGTTGTCGCTTTATTGTATGCAATGCAATCGCCCTGTAATTGCTTTACTTTATCACTAAGCGGTAGCGATAGTCATAGAAGCAATAGTTGGCGAGACGACAACGATGCTACGATGGAGATCAAGGTGTCGCGCCGATGACGATGGTGATCATGACGGTGCTTCAGAGATGGAGATCACAAGCACAAGATGATGATGGCCATATCATATCACTTATATTGATTGCATGTGATGTTTATCTTTTATGCATCTTATTCTGCTTAGATCGACAGTAGCAATATAAGATGATCTCTCACTAAATTATCAAGGTATAGGTGTTCTCCCTGAGTATGCACCGTTGCGAAAGTTCTTCGTGCTGAGACACCATGTGATGATCGGGTGTGATAGGCTCTACGTTCAAATACAACGGGTGCAAAACAGTTGCACACGCGGAATACTCAGGTTAAACTTGATGAGCCTAGCATATAACAGATATGGCCTTGGAACACTGAGACCGAAAGGTCGAGCGTGAATCATATAGTAGATATGATCAACATAGTGATGTTCACCATTGAAACTACTCCATCTCACATGATGATCGGACATGGTTTAGTTGATATGGATCACGTGATCACTTAGAGGATTAGAGGAATGTCTATCTAAGTTGGAGTTCTTAAGTAATATGATTAATTGAACTTAAATTTATCATGAACTTAGTACCTGATAGTATCTTGCTTGTCTATGTTGTTGTAGATAGATGGCCCGTGCTGTTGTTCTGTTGAATTTTAATGCGTTCCTTGAGAAAGCAAAGTTGAAAGATGATGGTAGCAATTACACGGACTGGGTCCGTAACTTGAGGATTATCCTCATTGCTGCACAGAAGAATTACGTCCTGGAAGCACCGCTAGGTGCCAAACCTGCTGCAGGAGCAACACCAGATGTTATGAACGTCTGGCAGAGCAAAGCTGATGACTACTCGATAGTTCAGTGTGCCATGCTTTACGGCTTAGAACCGGGACTTCAACGACGTTTTGAACGTCATGGAGCATATGAGATGTTCCAAGAGTTGAAGTTAATATTTCAAGCAAATGCCCAGATTGAGAGATATGAAGTCTCCACTAAGTTCTACAGCTGCAAGATGGAGGAGAATAGTTCTGTCAGTGAGCATATACTCAGAATGTCTGGGTATAACAATCACTTGATTCAACTGGGAGTTAATCTTCCGGATGATAGCGTCATTGACAGAATTCTTCAATCACTGCCACCAAGCTACAAGAGCTTCGTGATGAACTATAACATGCAAGGGATGGATAAGACGATTCCCGAGCTCTTCGCAATGCTAAAGGCTGCGGAGGTAGAAATCAAGGAGCGTCAAGTGTTGATGGTCAATAAGACCACCAATTTCAAGAAAAAGGGCAAAGGGAAGAAGAAGGGGAACTTCAAGAAGAACATCAAACAAGTTGCTGCTCAGGAGAAGAAACCCAAGTCTGGACCTAAGCCTGAGACTGAGTGCTTCTACTGCAAGCAGACTGGTCACTGGAAGCGGAACTGCCCCAAGTATTTGGCGGATAAGAAGGATGGCAAGGTGAACAAAGGTATATGTGATATACATGTTATTGATGTGTACCTTACTAATGCTCGCAGTAGCACCTGGGTATTTGATACTGGTTCTGTTGCTAATATTTGCAACTCGAAACAAGGACTACGGATTAAGCGAAGATTGGCTAAGGACGAGGTGACGATGCGCCTGTGAAATGGTTCCAAAGCCGATGTGATCGCAGTCGGCACACACCTCTACATCTACCTTCGGGATTAGTTTTAGACCTGAATAATTGTTATTTGGTGCCAGCGTTGAGCGTGAACATTATATCTGGATCTTGTTTGATGCGAGACGGTTATTCATTTAAACCAAAGAATAATGGTTGTTCTATTTATATGAGTAATATCTTTTTTGGTCATGCACCCTTGAAGAGTGGTCTATTTTTGTTGAATCTCGATAGTAGTGATACACATATTCATAATATTGAAACCAAAAGATGCAGAGTTGATAATGATAGTGCAACTTATTTGTGGCACTGCCGTTTAGGTCATATTGGTGTAAAGCGCATGAAGAAACTCCGTACTGATGGACTTTTGGAACCACTTGATTATGAATCACTTGGTACTTGCGAACCATGCCTCATGGGCAAGATGACTAAAACACCGTTCTCCGGAACTATGGAGCGAGCAATAGATTTATTGGAAATCATACATACAGATGTATGTGGTCCGATGAATATTGAGGCTCGCGGCGGGTATCGTTATTTTCTCACCTTCACAGATGATTTAAGCAGATATGGGTATATCTACTTAATGAAACATAAGTCTGAAATATTTGAAAAGTTCAAAGAATTTCAGAGTGAAGTGGAAAATCATCATAACAAGAAAATAAAGTTTCTATGATCTGATCGTGGAGGAGAATATTTGAGTTACGAGTTTGGTCTTCATTTGAAACAATGCAGAATAGTTTCCCAACTCACGCCACCCGGAACACCACAACGAAATGGTGTGTCCGAATGTCGTAATCGTACTTTACTAGATATGGTGCGATCTATGATGTCTCTTACTAGATATGTACTCCGCTTCACACGTAGATCCCGCCACAACGCTTTGTTTAGAACTACACCAACTGACAGCTCGACCGTTCAATATAAACACGTATCCGGTTTGCGATTTAGAATCGTCCGGATCAGTGTCAAAGCTTGCATCGACGTAACCATTTACGACTAGCTCTTTGTCACCTCCATAAACGAGAAACATATCCTTAGTCCTTTTCAGGTATTTCAGGATGTTCTTGACCGCTGTCCAGTGATCCACTCCTGGATTACTTTGGTACCTCCCTGCTAAACTTATAGCAAGGCACACATCAGGTCTGCACAACATTGCATACATGATAGAGCCTATGGCTGAAGCATAGGGAACTTCTGTCATTTTCTCTCTATCTTCTGCAGTGGTCGGGCATTGAGTCTTACTCAACTTCACACCTTGTAACACAGGCAAGAACCCTTTCTTTGCCTAATCCATTTTGAACTTCTTCAAAACTTTGTCAAGGCATGTGCTTTGTGAAAGTCCAATCAAGCGTCTTGATCTATCTCTATAGATCTTGATGCCCAATATGTAAGCAGCTTCACCGAGGTCCTTCATTGAAAAACTCTTATTCAAGTATCCTTTTATGCTATCCAGAAATTCTATATCATTTCCAATCAGTAATATGTCATCCACATATAATATTAGAAATGCTACAGAGCTCCCACTCACTTTCTTGTAAATACAATCTTCTCCAAAAGTCTGTATAAAACCATATGCTTTCATCACACTATCAAAACATTTATTCCAACTCCGAGAGGCTTGCACCAGTCCATAAATGGATCGCTGGAGCTTGCACACTTTGTTAGCTCCCTTTGGATCGACAAAACCTTCTGGTTGCATCATATACAATTCTTCTTCCAGAAATCCATTCAGGAATGCAGTTATGACATCCATTTGCCAAATTTCATAATCATAAAATGCGGCAATTGCTAACATGATTCGGACAGACTTAAGCATCGCTACGGGTGAGAAAGTCTCATCATAGTCAATCCCTTGAACTTGTCGAAAACCTTTCGCAACAAGTCGAGCTTTATAGACAGTAACATTACCGTCAACGTCAGTCTTCTTCTTGAAGATCCATTTATTCTCAATGGCTTGCCGATCATCGGGAAAGTCAACCAAAGTCCACACTTTGTTCTCATACATGGATCCCATCTCAGATTTCATGGCCTCAAGCCATTTTGCGGAATCTAGGCTCACCATCGCTTCTTCATAGTTCGTAGGTTCGCCTTGGTCAAGTAACATGACCTCCAGAATAGGATTACCGTACCACTCTGGTGCGGATCTTACTCTGGTTGACCTACGAGGTTCAGTAGTAACTTGATCTGAAGTTTCATGATCAGCTTCCTCACTAATTGGTGTTGGTGTCACAGGAACCGGTTTCTGTGATGAACTACTTTCCAATAAGGGAGCAGGTATAGTTACCTCATCAATTTCTACTTTCCTCCCACTCACTTCTTTCGAGAGAAACTCCTTCTCTAGAAAGGATCCATTCTTAGCAACGAATGTCTTGCCAATGTCTTGCCTTCGGATCTGTGATAGAAGGTGTACCCAACAGTTTCCTCTGGGTATCCTATGAAGACACGTTTCTCCGATTTGGGTTCGAGCTTATTAGGTTGAAGCTTTTTCACATAAGCATCGCAGCCCCAAACTTTAAGAAATGACAACTTTGGTTTCTTGCCAAACCACAGTTCATAAGGCATCGTCTCAACGGATTTCGATGGTGCCCTATTTAACATGAATGCAGCCGTCTCTAAAGCATAACCCCAAAACAATAGCGGTAAATCAGTAAGAGACATCATAGATCGCACGATATCTAGTAAAGTACGATTACGACGTTCGGACACACCATTACGTTGTAGTGTTCCGGGTGGCGTGAGTTGCGAAACTATTCCGCATTGTTTCAAATGTAGATCAAACTCGTAACTCAAATATTCTCCTCCACGATCAGATCGTAGAAACTTTATTTTCTTGTTACGATGATTTTCCACTTCACTCTGAAATTCTTTGAACTTTTCAAATGTTTCAGACTTATGTTTCATTAAGTAGATATACCCATATCTGCTCAAATCATCTGTGAAGGTGAGAAAATAACGGTACCCGCCGCGAGCCTCAATATTCATCGGTCCACATACATCAGTATGTATGATTTCCAACAAATCTGTCTCTCGCTCCATTGTTCCGGAGAACGGCATTTTAGTCATCTTGCCCATAAGGCATGGTTCGCAAGTACCAAGTGATTCATAATCAAGTGATTCCAAAAGTCCATCGGTATGGAGTTTCTTCATGCGCTTTACACCAATATGACCTAAATGGCAGTGCCACAAATAAGTTGCACTATCATTATCAACTATGCATCTTTTGGTTCCAACATTATGAATATGTGTATCACTACTATCGAGATTTAACAAAAATAGACCACTCTTCAAGGGTGCATGACCATAAAAGATATTACTCATATAAATAGAACAACCATTATTCTCAGATTTAAATGAATAACCGTCTCGCATCAAACAAGATCCAGATATAATATTCATGCTCAACGCTGGCACCAAATAACAATTATTTAGGTCTAAAACTAATCCCGAAGGTAGATGTAGAGGTAGCGTGCCGACGGTGATCACATCGACTTTGGAACCATTTCCTACGCGCATCGTCACCTCGTCCTTAGCCAGTCTTCGCTTAATCCGTAGTCCCTGTTTCGAGTTGCAAATATTAGCAACATAACCAGTATCAAATACCCAGGTGCTACTGCGAGCTCTAGTAAGGTACACATCAATAACATGTATTGTTGGAAATATGCCCTAGAGGCAATAATAAAATGGTTATTATTGTATTTCCTTGTTCATGATAATTGTCTATTGTTCATGCTATAATTGTATTAACTGGAAACCGTAATACATGTGTGAATACATAGACCACAACATGTCCCTAGTAAGCCTCTAGTTACTAGCTCGTTGATCAATAGATGGTTATGGTTTCCTGACCATGGACATTGGATGTCATTGATAACGGGATCACATCATTAGGAGAATGATGTGATGGACAAGACCCAATCCTAAGCATAGCACAAGATCGTGTAGTTCGTTTGCTAAGAGCTTTTCTAATGTCAAGTATCGTTTCCTTAGACCATGAGATTGTGCAACTCCCGGATACCGTAGGAATGCTTTGGGTGTATCAAACGTCACAACGTAACTGGGTGGCTATAAAGGTGCACTACAGGTATCTCCGAAAGTGTCTGTTGGGTTGGCACGAATCGAGACTAGGATTTGTCACTCCGTATGACGGAGAGGTATCTCTAGGCCCACTCGGTAATGCATCATCATAATGAGCTCAATGTGACTAATGAGTTAGCCACGGGATCATGCGTTACGGAACGAGTAAAGAGACTTGCCGGTAACGAGACTGAACGAGGTATTGGGATACCGACGATCGAATCTTGGGCAAGTAACATACCGATAGACAAAGGGAATTGTATACGGGATTGATTGAATCCCCGACATCGTGGTTCATCCGATGAGATCATCATGGAACATGTGGGAGCCAATATGGGTATCCAGATCCCGCTATTGGTTATTGGCCGAAGAGGTGTCTCGGTCATGTCTGCATGGTTCCCGAACCCGTAGGGTCTACACACTTAAGGTTCGGTGACGCTAGAATTGTTATGGGAAATAGTATGTGGTTACCGAAGGTTGTTCGGAGTCCCGGGTGAGATCCCGGACATGACGAGGAGCTCCGGAATGGTCCGGAGGTGAAGATCGGTATATTGGACGAAGGGTATTGGAGTCCGGAATTGTTCTGGGGGTACCAGGCTATGGCCAGCATGTCCGAAAGGGGTTTCGGAGGCCCCGGCAAGCGTTGGGGGGCCTTATGGGCCAAGGGGAAGGGGCAAACCAGCCCACTAAGGGGTTGTGCGCCCCTCCCAACCCCTCTCACGTAACCAGGAGAGGTGGGGGCGCCACCCCTAGGTCAGCCGCCCCTCCCGGCTTGGGAGGCAAGTTTCCTAGGGGGTGGGGGCGCCCAAACCCATCTAGAGTTTCCCCTGGCCACCGCCTCCTCCTCTAGACCCACTAAGGGGCTGCGCGCCCCTCCCAACCCCTCTCACGTAACCAGGAGAGGTGGGGCGCCACCCCTAGGGCAGCCGCCCCTCCCGGCTTGGGGGGCAAGTTTCCTAGGGGGTGCGGGCGCCCAAACCCATCTAGGGTTTCCCTTGGCCGCCGCCTCCTCCTCTAGATCCATCTAGAGGGCCGGCCCCCTCTCCCCTTCCCCCTATATATAGTGAGGGGGTGGGAGGGCAGCCGCACCCCTTGCCTGGCGCAGCCCTGTCCTCCTCCAACTCCTCCTGCTCCTCCGTAGTGCTTAGCGAAGCTCTGCTGGAGAACCACGAGCTCCATTGCCACCACGCCGTCGTGCTGCTGGAGTTCTCCCTCAACTTCTCCTCTCCCCTTGCTGGATCAAGAAGGAGGAAACATCCCCGGGCTGTACGTGTGTTGCACGCGGAGGCGCCGTCCGTTCGGCGCTAGATCGGATCTTCTGCTATTTGAATCGCCGCGAGTACGACTCCAGCAACCGCGTTCTTGGAACGCTTCTGCTTAGCGGTCTTCAAGGGTATGAAGATGCACTCCCTCTCTCTCATTGCTAGCATCTCCTAGATTGATCTTGGTGACACGTAGGGAAATTTTTAATTATTGCTACGTTCCCCAACAGTGGCATCATGAGCTAGGTCTATGCGTAGATTCTATGCACGAGTAGAACACAAAGTAGTTGTGGGCGATGATTTGTTCAATTTTCTTGCCGTTACTAGTCTTATCTTGATTCGGCGGCATTGTGGGATGAAGCGGCCCGGACCGACCTTACACGTACACTTACGTGAGACAGGTTCCACCGACTGACATGCACTTGATGCATAAGGTGGCTAGCGGGTGTCTGTCTCTCCCACTTTAGTCGCATCGGATTCGATGAAGAGGGTCCTTATGAAGGGTAAATAGCAATTGGCATATCACCGTTGTGGCTTTTGCGTAGGTAAGAAACGTTCTTGCTAGAAACCCATAGCAGCCACGTAAAACATGCAACAACAATTAGAGGACGTCTAACTTGTTTTTGCAGGGTATGCTATGTGATGTGATATGGCCAAAAAGATGTGATGAATTATATATATGTGATGTATGAGATTGATCATGTTCTTGTAATAGGAATCACGACTTGCATGTCGATGAGTATGACAACCGGCAGGAGCCATAGGAGTTGTCTTAATTTATTGTATGACCTGCGTGTCAATGAAAAACGCCATGTAATTACTTTACTTTATTGCTAACCGTTAGCCATAGTAGTAGAAGTAATAGTTGACGAGACAACTTCATGAAGACACGATGATGGAGATCATGATGATAGAGATCATGGTGTCATGCCGGTGACGAAGGTGATCATGCCACGCCTCGAAGATGGAGATCAAAAGGCGCAAGATGATATTGGCCATATCATGTCACTTTATGATTTGCATGTGATGTTTGTCATGTTTACATCTTATTTGCTTAGAACGACGGTAGCATAAATAAGATGATCCCTCGCTAAAATTTCAAGACAGTGTTCCCCCTAACTGTGCACCGGTGCGAAGGTTCGTTGTTTCGAAGCACCACATGATGATCGGGTGTGATAGATTCTAACGTTCGCATACAACGGGTGTAAGCCAGATTTACACATGCGAAACACTTAGGTTGACTTGACGAGCCTAGCATGTACAGACATGGCCTCGGAACACAAGAGACCGAAAGGTCGAACACGAGTCGTATAGTAGATACGATCAACATAGAGATGTTCACCATTGATGACTAGTCCGTCTCACATGATGATCGGACACGGTCTAGTCGATTCAGATCATGTATTACTTAGATGACTAGAGGGATGTCTATCTAAGTGGGAGTTCATTAAATAATCAGATGAACTTAATTATCATGAACATAGTCAAAAGGTCTTTGCAAATTATGTCGTAGCTTACGCTTTGGTTCTATTGTTTAAGATATGTTCCTAGAGAAAATTTAGTTGAAAGTTGATAGTAGAAATTATGCGGACTGGGTCCGTAAACTGAGGATTATCCTCATTGCTGTGCAGAAGGCTTATGTCCTTAATGCACCGCTCGGTGTGCTGAACCTCGAGCGTCGTCTGTGGATGTTGCGAACATCTGACATACACATTTTGATGACTACATGATAGTTCAGTGCGTAATGCTAAATGGTTTAGAATTGAGGCGCCAAAGACGGTTTTGAAACGTCGCAGAACATATGAGATGTTCCAAAGACTGAAATTGGGATTTCAGACTAGTGCCCACGTCAAGAGGTATGAGACCTCTGACAAGTTTCTTAAGCCTGCAAACTAAGGAGAAAACCTCAATCGTTGAGCATGTGCTCAGATTGTATGAGTACTACAATCGCTTGAATCGAGTGGGAGTTAATCTTCCAGATGAGATAGTGATGGTTCTCCAAAGTCATTGCCACCAAGCTACTAGAGCTTCGTGATGAACTATAACATATCAGGGATAGATATGATGATCCTTGAGCTATTCGCGACACCGCGAAAGTAGAAATCAAATAGGAGCATCAATTGTTGATGGTTAGTAAAACCACTAGTTTCAAGAAGGGCAAGGGCAAGAAAGGGATACTTCATGAAACGGCAAATCAGTTGCTGCTCTAGTGAAGAAACCCAAGGTTGAACCCAAACCCGAGACTAAGTGCTTCTGAAATAAGGGGAACGGTCACTGAAGCAGAACTACCCTAGATACTTGGTAGATGAGAAGGCTGGCAAGGCTGACAGAAGTATATTGGATATACATTATAATGTGTACTTTACTAGTACTCGTAGTAGCACCAGGGTATTAAAATACCAGTTCGGTTGCTAAGTGTTAGTAACTCGAAATAAAAAGCTACGGAATAAACGGAGACTAGATGAAGGTGAGATGACGATATGTGTTGGAAGTGTTTCCAAGGTTGATGTGATCAAGCATCGCATGCTCCCTCTACCATCGGGATTGGTGTTAAACCTAAATAATTGTTATTTGGTGTTTGCGTTGAGCATAGACATGATTGGATTATGTTTATCGCAATATGGTTATTCATTTAAGGAGAATAATGGTTACTCTGCTTATTTGAATAATACCTTCAATGGTCTTGCACCTAAAATGAATGGTTTATTGAATCTCGATCGTAGTGATACACATGTTCATGCCAAAAGATATAAGATAGTAATGATAGTACCACATACTTGTGGAACTGCCATTTGAGTTATATTGGTATAAAACGCATGAAGAAGCTCCATGTTGATGGATCTTTGGACTCACTCGTTTTTTTGAAAAGTTTGAGACATGCGAACCATGTCTATTGGTTTATACGCATGAAGAAACTCCATACAGATGGATCGTTTGGACTCACTTGATTTTGAATCACTTGAGACATGCAAATCATACCACATGGGAAAGATGATTGAAAGGCCTCGTTTTCAGTAAGATGGAACAAGAGAGCAACTTGTTGGAAGTAATACATTTGATGTGTGCAGTCCAATGAGTGCTGAGGCACGCAGTGGATATCGTTATGTTCTTACTTCACAGATGATTTGAGTAGATGCTAAGAATATTTACTTGATGAAACACAAGTCTAAATTATTGAAAGGTTCTAGTAATTTCAGAGTGAAGTTGAAGATCGTCGTGACAAGAGGATAAGATGTCTATGATATGATCATAGAGATATCTGAGTTACGAGTTTGGCACACAATTAAGACATTGTGGAAATAGTTTCACAACTAATACCGCCTGGAACACCATAGTGTGATGGTGTGTCCGAACATCATAACTGCACCCTATTGGATATGGTGCATACCATGATGTCTCTTATCGAATTACCACTATCGTTTATGGGTTAGGCATTAGAGACAACCGCATTCACTTTAAATAGGGCACCACGCAATTCCGTTGAGACGACACCGTATGAACTATGGTTTAGAGAAACCTAAGCTGTCGTTTCTTAAAAGTTTGGGGCTGCGACGCTTATGTGGAAAAGTTTCAGGCTGATAAGCTCGAACCCAAAGCGGGTAAATGCATCTTCATAGAATACCCAAAACAGTTGGGTATACCTCCTATTTCAGATCTGGAAGCAAAAGTGATTGTTTCTAGAAACGGGTCCTTTCTCGAGGAAAAGTTTCTCTCGAAAGAATTGAGTGGGAGGATGGTGGAGACTTGATGAGGTTATTGAACCGTCACTTCAACTAGTGTGTAGCAGGGCACAGGAAGTTGTTCCTGTGGCACCTACACCAATTGAAGTGGAAGCTTATGATAGTGATCATGAAACTTCGGATCAAGTCACTACCAAACCTCGTAGGTCGACAAGGATACATTCTACTTCAGAGTGGTACGTAATCTTGTCTTGGAAGTCATGTTGCTAGACAACAATGAACCTACGAGCTATGGAGAAGCGATGGTGGGCCCGGATTTCGATGAATGGCTCGAGGCCATAAAATCCGAGAGAGGATCCATGTATAAAAGCAAAGTATAGACTTTGGAAGAACTACTTGATGGTCGTAAGGCTGTTGGGTGCAGATGGATTTTAAAAGGAAGACGGACAATGATGGTAAGTGTCACCATTAAGAAAGCTTGACTTGTCGTTAAGATGTTTTCCGACAAGTTCAAGGAGTTTACTGCTATGAGACTTTCTCACTCGTAGCGATGCTAAGAGTCTGTTGGAATTATATTAGCAGTTACTGCATTATTTATGAAATCTTGCAGATAGGATGTCAAAACATTGTTTCCTCGACGATTTTCTTGAGGAAAGGTTGTATGTGATACAACCAGAAGGTTTTTTCAATCCTGAAATATGCTAACAAGTATGCAAAGCTCCAGCAATCCTTCTAAGGACTGGAGTAAGCATCTCGGAGATGGAATGTACGCTTTGATGAGATGATCAAAGATTTTGGGTTTTTACAAAGTTTATGAGAAACTTGTATTTCCAAAGAAGTGAGTGGGAGCACTATAGATTTTTGATGAGTATATGTTGTTAACATATTGTTGATCAGAAATGATGTAGAATTTCTGGAAAGCATACAGGGTTATTTGAAAAGTGTTTTTCAATGGAAAACCTGGATTAAGCTACTTGAACATTGAGCATCAAGATCTATAAGGATAGATCAAAAATGCTTAATAGTACTTTCAAATGAATACATACCGTGACAAGATTTTGAAGGAGTTCAAAATAGATCAGCAAAGAAGGAGTTCTTGGCTGTGTTACAAGGTGTGAGTATTGAGTAAGACTCAAGACCTGACCACGGCAGAAGAGAGAGAAAGGACGAAGGTCGTCCCCTATGCATTAGATATAGGCTCTACAGTATGCTATGCTGTGTACCGCACATGAAGTGTGCCTTGCCATGAGTTAGTCAAGGGGTACAATAGTGATCCAGGAATGGATCACATGACAGCGGTCGAACTTATCCTTAGTAACTAATGGACTAAGGAATTTTCTTGATTATGGAGGTGGTAAAAGAGTTCGTCGTAAGGGGTTACGTCGATGCAAACTTTGACACTAATCCGGATGACTCTGAGTAGTGAACTGGATTCGTATAGTAGAGCAGTTATTTGGAATAGCTCCAAGTAGCGCGTGGTAGCTGCATCTACAAGATGACATAGAGATTTGTAGAGCACACACGGATCTGAAAGGTTCAGACCCGTTGACTAATAACCTCTCTCACAAGAGAGATATGAACAAACCCCATGGGTGTTGGATTCATTACAATCACATAGTGATGTGAACTAGATTATTGACTCTAGTGCAAGTGGGAGACTGTTGGTAATATGCCCTAGAGGCAATAATAAAATGGTTATTATTGTATTTCCTTGTTCATGATAATTGTCTATTGTTCATGCTATAATTGTATTAACTGGAAACCGTAATACATGTGTGAATACATAGACCACAACATGTCCCTAGTAAGCCTCTAGTTTACTAGCTCGTTGATCAATAGATGGTTATGGTTTCCTGACCATGGACATTGGATGTCATTGATAACAGGATCACATCATTAGGAGAATGATGTGATGGACAAGACCCAATCCTAAGCATAGCACACGATCGTGTAGTTCGTTTGCTAAGAGCTTTTCTAATGTCAAGTATTGTTTCCTTAGACCATGAGATTGTGCAACTCCCAGATACCGTAGGAATGCTTTGGGTGTATCAAACGTCACAACGTAACTGGGTGGCTATAAAGGTGCACTACAGGTATCTCCGAAAGTGTCTTTTGGGTTGGCACGAATCGAGACTGGGATTTGTCACTCCGTATGACGGAGAGGTATCTCTAGGCCCACTCGGTAATGCATCATCATAATGAGCTCAATGTGACTAATGAGTTAGCCACGGGATCATGCGTTACGGAACGAGTAAAGAGACTTGCCGGTAACGAGATTGAACGAGGTATTGGGATACCGACGATCGAATCTCGGGCAAGTAACATACCGATAGACAAAGGGAATTGTATACGGGATTGATTGAATCCCCGACATCGTGGTTCATCCGATGAGATCATCGTGGAACATATGGGAGCCAATATGGGTATCCAGATCCCGCTATTGGTTATCGGCCGGAGAGGTGTCTCGGTCATGTCTGCATGGTTCCCGAACCCGTAGGGTCTACACACTTAAGGTTCGGTGACGCTAGAGTTGTTATGGGAAATAGTATGTGGTTACCGAAGGTTGTTCGGAGTCCCGGATGAGATCCGGACATGACGAGGAGCTCCGGAATGGTCCGGAGGTGAAGATCGGTATATTGGACGAAGGGTATTGGAGTCCGGAATTGTTCCGAGGGTACCAGGCTATGGCCAGCATGTCCGAAAGGGGTTTCGGAAGCCCCGACAAGCGTTGGGGGGCCTTATGGGCCAAGGGGAAGGGGCAAACCAGCCCACTAAGGGGTTGTGCGCCCCTACCAACCCCTCTCACGTAACCAGGAGAGGTGGGGGCGCCACCCCTAGGGCAGCCGCCCCTCCCGGCTTGGGGGGCAAGTTTCCTAGGGGGTGGGGGCGCCCAAACCCATCTAGGGTTTCCCCTGGCCGCCGCCTCCTCCTCTAGATCCATCTAGAGGGGCCGGCCCCCTCTCCCCTTCCCCCTATATATAGTGAGGGGGTGGGAGGGCAGCCGAACCCCTTGCCTGGTGCAGCCCTGTCCTCCTCCAACTCCTCCTGCTCCTCCGTAGTGCTTAGCGAAGCTCTGCCGGAGAACCACGAGCTCCATTGCCACCACGCCGTCGTGCTGCTGGAGTTCTCCCTCAAATTCTCCTCTCCCCTTGCTGGATCAAGAAGGAGGAGACGTCCCCGGGCTGTACGTGTGTTGAACGCGGAGGCGCCGTCCGTTCGGCGTTAGATCGGATCTTCTGCGATTTGAATCGCCGCGAGTACGACTCCATCAACCGCGTTCTTGTAACGCTTCCGCTTAGCGATCTTCAAGGGTATGAAGATGCACTCCCTCTATCTCGTTGCTAGCATCTCCTAGATTGATCTTGGTGACACGTAGGAAAATTTTGAATTATTGCTACGTTCACCAACATGTATATCACATATACCTTTGTTCACCTTGCCATCCTTCTTATCCGCCAAATACTTGGGGCAGTTCTGCTTCCAGTGACCATTATGCTTGCAGTAGAAGCACTCAGTCTCAGGCTTAGGTCCAGATTTGGGTTTCTGTTCTTGAGCAGCAACTTGTTTGCCGTTCTTCTTGAAGTTCCCCTTCTTCTTCCCTTTGCCCTTTTTCTTGAAACTGGTGGTCTTATTGACCATCAAAACTTGATGCTCCTTCTTGATTTCTACCTCCGCAGCCTTTAGCATTGCGAAGAGCTCGGGAATTGTCTTATCCATCCCTTGCATATTATAGTTCATCACGAAGCTCTTGTAGCTTGGTGGCAGTGATTGAAGAATTTTGTCAATGACACTATCATCCGGAAGATTAACTCCCAGTCGAATCAAGTGATTGTTATACCCAGACATTTTGAGTATATGTTCACTGACAGAACTATTCTCCTCCATCTTGCAGCTGTAGAACTTATTGGAGACTTCATATCTCTCAATCCGGGAATTTGCTTGAAATATTAACTTCAACTCCTGGAACATCTCTTATGCTCCATGACGTTCAAAACGTCCTTGAAGTCCCGGTTCTAAGCCGTAAAGCATGGCACACTGAACTATCGAGTAGTCATCAGCTTTGCTCTGTCAGACGTTCTTAACGTCGTCAATTGCATCTGCAGCAGGCACACTGAACTATCGAGTAGTCATCAGCTTTGCTCTGTCAGACGTTCTTAACGTCGTCAATTGCATCTGCAGCAGGCCTGGCACCCAGCGGTGCTTCCAGGACGTAATTCTTCTGTGCAGCAATGAGGATAATCCTCAAGTTACGGACCCAGTCCGTGTAATCGCTACCATCATCTTTCAACTTTGCTTTCTCAAGGAACGCATTAAAATTCAACGGAACAACAGCACGGGCAATCTATCTACAATCAACATAGACAAGCAAAATACTATCAGGTACTAAGTTCAGGATAAATTTAAGTTCAATTAATCATATTACTTAAGAACTCCCACTTAGATAGACATCCCTCTAATCATCTTAAGTGACGACGTGATCCAAATCAACTAAACCATGTCCGATCATCACGTGAGATAGAGTAGTTTTCAATGGTGAACATCACTATGTTGATCATATCTACTATATGATTCACGCTTGACCTTTCGGTCTCAGTGTTCCGAGGCCATATCTGCATATGCTAGGCTCGTCAAGTTTAACCCGAGTATTCTGCGTGTGCAAAACTGGCTTGCACCCGTTGTAGATGAACGTAGAGCTTATGACACCCGATCATCACGTGGTGTCTCGGCACGACGAACTTTGGCAACGGTGCATACTCAGGGAGAACACTTTTATCTTGAAATTTAGTGAGAGATCATCTTATAATGCTACCGTCAATCAAAGCAAAATAAGATGCATAAAGGATAAACATCACATGCAATCAATATAAGTGATATGATATGGCCATCATCATCTTGTGCTTGTGATCTCCATCTCCAAAGCACCTTCATGATCACCATCGTACCGGCGCGACACCTTGATCTCCATCGTAGCATCGTTGCCGTCTCGCCAACTATTGCTTCTACGACTATTGCTACCACTTAGTGATAAAGTAAAGCAATTATAGGACGATTGCATTGCATACAATAAAGCGACAACCATATGGCTCCTGCCAGTTGCCGATAACTTGGTTACAAAACATGATCATCTCATACAATAAAATATAGCATCATGCCTTGACCACATCACATCACAACATGCCCTGCAAAAACAAGTTAGGCGTCCTCTACTTTGTTGTTGAAAGTTTTACGTGGCTGCTACGGGCTGAGCAAGAACTGTTCTTGCCTACGCATCAAAACCACAACGATAGTTCGTCAAGTTAGTGCTGTTTTAACCTTCTCAAGGACCGGGCGTAGCCACACTCGGTTCAACTAAAGTTGGAGAAACTGACACCCGTCAGCCACATGTGTGCAAAGCACGTCGGTAGAACCAGTCTCGCGTAAGCGTACGCGTAATGTCGGTCCGGGCCGCTTCATCCAACAATACTGCCGAACCAAAGTATGACATGCTGGTAAGCAGTATGACTTGTATCGCCCACAACTCACTTGTGTTCTACTCGTGCATATAACATCTACGCATAAAACCTGGCTCCGATGCCACTATTGCGGAACGTAGTAATTTCGAAAAAAGTCCTACGCACACGCAGGATCATGGTGATGCATATCAACGAGAGGCGAGAGTGTTGTCCACGTACCCTCGTAGACCGAAAGCGGAAGCGTTAGCACAACGCGGTTGATGTAGTCGTACGTCTTCACGACCCGACCGATCCAAGTACCGAACGTACGGCACCTCCGAGTTCAGCACACGTTCAGCTCGATGACGTCCCGCGAACTCCGATCCAGTAGAGCTTCACGGGAGAGTTCCGTCAGTACGACAGCGTGATGACGGTGATGATGTTGCTACCGACGCAGGGCTTCGCCTAAGCACCGCTACGATATGACCGAGGTGGAATATGGTGGAGGGGGGCACCGCACACGGCTGGAATAGATCAACAGATCAACTTGTGTCTAGAGGTGCCCCCTGCCCCCGTATATAAAGGAGCAAGGGGGGAGGCGGCCGGCCAGGAGGAGGGCGCGCCAAGGGGGGAGTCCTACTCCCACCGGGAGTAGGACTCCTCCTTTTCCTTGTGGAGTAGGAGGGGAAGGAAGGGAGAGAGGAGGAGAAGGAAAAAGGGGGGCGCCGCCCCCCTCCTTGTCCAATTCGGACTAGAGGGGGAGGGGCGCGCGGCTGCCCTGGCCGCCCCTCCTCTTCTCCCACCAAGGCCCATGAGGCCCAATTAACTCCCCGGGGGGTTCCGGTAACCCCCCGGTACTCCGGTTTTTCTCCGAAACCACTTGGAACACTTTCGGTGTCCGAATATAGTCGTCCAATATATCGATCTTTATGTCTCGACCATTTCGAGACTCCTCGTCATGTCCGTGATCATATCTGGGACTCCGAACTACCTTCGGCACATCAAAACACAAAAACTCATAATACCGATCGCCACCAAACTTTAAGCGTGCGGACCCTACGGGTTCGAGAACTATGTAGACATGACCGAGACATGTCTCCGCTCAATAACCAATAGCGGAACCTGGATGCTCATATTGACTCCCACATATTCTACAAAGATCTTTATCGGTCAAACCGCATAACAACACATTGTTCCCCTTGTCATCGGTATGTTACTTGCCCGAGATTCGATCGTCGGTATCTCAATACCTGGTTCAATCTCGTTACCGGCAAGTCTCTTTACTCGTTCTGTAATACATCATCCCACAACTAACTCATTAGTTACAATGCTTGTAAGGCTTATAGTGATGTGCATTACTGAGAGGGCCCAGAGATACCTCTCCGACAATCGGAGTGACAAATCCTAATCTCGAAATACGCCAACTCAACAAGTACTTTCGGAGACACATGTAGAGCACCTTTATAATCACCCAGTTACGTTGTGACGTTTGATAGCACACAAAGTGTTCCTCTGGTAAACGGGAGTTGCATAATCTCATAGTCATAGGAACATGTATAAGTCATGAAGAAAGCAATAGCAACATACTAAACTGTTGGAAATATGCCCTAGAGGCAATAATAAATGGTTATTATTATATTTCTTTGTTCATGATAATAGTCTATTATTCATGCTATAATTGTATTGTCCGGAAATCGTAATACATGTGTGAATACATAGACCACAACGTGTCCCTAGTAAGCCTCTAATTGACTAGCTCGTTGATCAACAGATAGTCATGGTTTCCTGACTATGGACATTGGATGTTGTTGATAACGGGATCACATCATTAGGAGAATGATGTGATGGACAAGACCCAATCCTAAGCATAGCATAAAAGATCGTGTAGTTTCGTTTGCTAGAGCTTTTCCAATGTCAAGTATCTTTTCCTTAGACCATGAGATCGTGCAACTCCCGGATACCGCAGGAGTGCTTTGGGTGTGCCAAACGTCACAACGTAACTGGGTGACTATAAAGGTGCACTACGGGTATCTCCGAAAGTGTCTGTTGGGTTGGCACGGATCGAGACTGAGATTTGTCACTCCGTGTGACGGAGAGGTATCTCTGGGCCCACTCGGTAATGCATCATCATAATGAGCTCAATGTGACTAAGGCGTTAGTCACGGGATCATGCATTGCGGTACGAGTAAAGAGACTTGCCGGTAACGAGATTGAACAAGGTATTGGGATACCGATGATCGAATCTCGGGCAAGTAACATACCGTTTGACAAAGGGAATTGCATACGGGATTGACTGAATCCTCGACATCGTGGTTCATCCGATGAGGTCATCGTGGAACATGTGGGAGCCAACATGGGTATCCAGATCCCGCTGTTGGTTATTGACCGGAGAGGCGTCTCGGTCATGTCTGCATGTCTCCCGAACCCGTAGGGTCTACACACTTAAGGTTCGGTGACGCTAGGGTTGTAGAGATATATGTATGCGGAAACCCAAAAGTTGTTCGGAGTCCCGGATGAGATCCCGGACGTCACGAGAGGTTCCGGAATGGTCCGGAGGTGAAGAATTATATATAGGAAGTCCAGTTTCGGCCACCGGGAAAGTTTCGGGGGTTACCGGTATTGTACCGGGACCACCGGAAGGGTCCAGGGGGTCCACCGGGTGGGGCCACCTATCCCGGAGGGCCCCATGGGCTGAAAGTGGAAGGGAACCAGCCCCTAGTGGGCTGGGCGCCCCCCCATGGGCCTCCCCCCATGCGCCTAGGGTTGGGAACCCTAGGGTGGGGGGACTTCCCCCTTGCCTTGGGGTGCAAGGCACCCCTTCCACCCCTTGGCCGCCGCCCCCCCAACCCTAGATGGGTTTTGGCCGCCCCCCCTCCCAAGGGGGCCTATATAAAGGGGGGAGGGAGGGAAGCAACCTACAGCCTTGGGCGCCTCCCTCCTCCCCTGCAACACCTCTCTCTCTCTCTCTCGCAGAAACTCGGCGAAGCCCTGCCGGAGAACCGCTACATCCACCACCACGCCGTCGTGCTGCTGGATCTCCATCAACCTCTCCTTCCCCCTTGCTGGATCAAGAAGGAGGAGACGTCGCTGCACCGTACGTGTGTTGAACGCGGAGGTGCCGTCCGTTCGGCACTCGGTCATCGGTGATTTGGATCACGTCGAGTACGACTCCGTCATCCACGTTCATTGGAACGCTTCCGCTCGCGATCTACAAGGGTATGTAGATGCACTCCTTTCCCCTCGTTGCTAGTAGACTCCATAGATGCATCTTGGTGAGCGTAGGAAAATTTTAAAATTATGCTACGAATACCAACATAAACGATCAAGTGCTAAGCTAACGGAATGGGTCAAGTCAATCACATCATTCTCCTAATGATGTGATCCTGTTAATCAAATGACAACTCATGTCCATGGCTAGGAAACTCAACCATCTTTAATTAACGAGCTAGTCAAGTAGAGGCATACTAGTGACACTATGTTTGTCTATGTATTCACACATGTATCATGTTTCCGGATAATACAATTCTAGCATGAATAATAAACATTTATCATGATATAAGGAAATAAATAATAACTTTATTATTGCCTCTAGGCCACATTTCCTTCAGCCCATGCCAAGCATGAGGAGGGCGTGCGCTTTGTTGACGAGGTCCTCCTTCTTGTCGACCGCGGCCTTGCGCCACGCGGCCTCCATCGCATCGCGCTGGGCGGCGAACTTGGCCACAGCGGCATTGACCTTGACGACCGCTCTCCGTTCCCTCCTCTTCGCTGATTCCGCGTCCAACTTGGCGATCTCCTCCGGCGTGCACTCTGCTCGTGGCTTCCTTGGCGCCTTCGCCGCCTTCTTCTTCACCTTTGGGGGCGGGTCGACGGCCGGGCCGTCGGATTTTGGCTGGGCGTCGGCCATGGACGGGGGAGGGAGGGGGCGGCGGGAGGGACGTGGGTGGGTTTGGGGAAAATGGCGCCAAATGGGCCGGGCGGGGTTTTTTGCTTTGTGCCACCGACAGGCGGGCCAGGGGAGGACAAGCGCGCGCGTCCCGTCCGTCCGCGCGCTGTCCGTTTCAACCCAAAACCGGCGCAAACTTGGGCCGGGGATGGGTCGAAAACGGACACAAAGCGGACAAAAGTCCGTTTGCGCCCGCGCGCTGGGCGGTCTGATTTGTCCGTTTTACCTTAAACAGACGGGGGCGGATATGATAGGATCGCGCGGTGGAGTTGGCCTTATTCCTTGCTCTTGCAGAGAGCTAGGGAGTCGTTGTCTCGTCGCCATGATGGCTCGAGCGTGTGTACGTGCCGAGGCCATCTGGCATATATTCGTGAGAAACGAGCGAGCGGGATATTGATCTTCTTTCTTTTCCTATAGAGGAATTTATAAGCCAAGATACGTTCAGCTGCCACTACTTATATTTGGACATGCGAACAGGGTAGACGTGCGCGTGGCATGTGGTGGACACGTACGCGTTCACCACATACTTTTGGAGCTACGTCGCCCCGAACGTTACTTGCAAAGTCAAACCACCTGGCCCGGGTCAATTCCTTCCTTCATCGTCACACCGCGCTGTTTTCCTTCGACCCGTTCAGCCGTCTGCATGCGCCGCCGCCCGATCTGTTCCGTTCCGTGGGCACGCCACGCCACGCCGCCGTCGCGGTCAAACCACGGAACGGTCGTCCCAGCAAGAAACGTGAAACAGAGAGTTCGTTCCAAAAGAGGGGGCAGTATCACGGCGTAAAAAAAAAGACAAAAAATTTCCTCTCGCACCTCGCACCTCGCACGTCGCTGATCCGAATGAGCCGCCACTTAGGCTGGCCGCCCGCCGGCCGTCGTTTCCTTCACCGAACGGGCCCCGACCCATCACCGGCCGGCCGGTGCCGATCCTCTCCATCGCTGCTAGTAGTATCTGCTAGGTCACGTCGCTTTCAGCATTTCACGTTCGCTACGAGGTCGCGCAAGCGCACCCGCGCAGAGGCACGCTTGTACTGTACCCGATAAAATAAATGTAAGTGCATAACGCATCTGTTTACCAGTGGTAGTACAGTCATTTGCAGCCACAGCGGCTGTAAAATAGTATACGGAGAGTATGTTTCAACGGCAGCAGTGATCCCTCCGGTGCTTCCTGCTGACACCGACTGCCCGGCATCGTGCCGTAGTGGAAGCGGGCATTCAACTTCAAGGCTCCGAGTTTGCTCCATCAAAAGAAGACGTGACGGCGTATGGAAAAGGAACGAGCCGTGCCAGGAAATGCAGACCTCTGCCATACATATCGTAGTTTTTTTCCATTGTGACAGAGACGGTAGATGACATACGGTCCTTTGGAGATCGCATCGCCTTGGCAACAGTGATGCTCCGCACTCGTAGTAATCTTTCTTCTTCTGTCGTGGTGTTTTGTCAGCCCTGTTTTGCTGACCAAACGCGCAGCATTTCCCGTGCCGTCGTGTCAAACGAAGGCAGCAGCACCACCTCTGATGATCCCTCAACAATCAACCACCGGGGCACGAATTTCGCCGGAACGGGGGTCCCTGTCCGCAAAAACGGCGGTACCACCGCAAGTATAAATTTTCGTATTCCTTTCCAGCCGTTTCTTTCTGCCGCGCCCCCTCCCCTCTGCTCTGCTCCGCTGCTTCGTCTTCCTCTTTCCCCTTCCTCGCCCCACGACCACTGCTGGTGTCTTGCATCGGAGCGGACGGGAGGAGGATCCGATGGGCGCTCTGCTCTCCTGCATGTCCGGCACGTCCCCCTCCGACTCCCCGCCGCAGGCCAAGCGGCGCTCCTCCGCGTCCTCCCGCCGCGGCGGCGGCGCCAAGGCCGCGGAGATCGACGAGCAGGCGCTGGCCGCCGCGGCGGCGCTCGTGCTGGGGCAGCGCGGGGGAGGAGGCGCGTTTGACCGGTCGGCGTCGGTGCGGTACGCCGCGAAGCGGCAGCAGCAGGGCCCGCCGCTGCCCAGGAGCTCCAGCACGCGCCCGCGCTCCCTCGCCGACCCCGAGCTCCAGCCGCAGCAGCTCCTCGCCAAGGTATCGACTATCGAGCCCGTCGTCTTCCTCCTCCTTCCTTCGTTCCTCGCTTGCTTTGCTTCTCCCGGTCGCATTGCTTGGTTAGTTGGTCCGCGTGGCGCTGCGTGGAATTTTGACGCTGCTCCAATGTTGACTTTTCCTTCACTCGTCGGGATTTCTGGTGGGGATTGCTTGGGTTTCGCGTCGGCCGTTGAGAAAGGTCTGCGGCTGCCTAGTTTCTACTTAGACAGTGCCGTCTCCACCTAATTTTTGGGGTGGAATTTTGATTCCTTTCCATGCTTTGTCCGGCTTGCTGAAACTATACCATGCCCGGTATTTGAATTGTTCATCGCTTTTGGTTTATCTGTTGCATTGAGATGGACAAGTAATTCGTAGTTCAATTCTACGTTGCCCCCCTCCACGAATTCATGTGGTATTGTTGAAGAATTCAACATGTCCTTCGATTTTTTCCGGTGCCTACTGCGATTAGCTGATGTGAGATCATCTCTCCGTGATTGCACAGTGTAAACCATATGCCAAGCTACTGAGCATTGATTTAGTAAAAGTCCAGGACGTATTTGGAAACCACGGTCGTCTGGGTGATGGGTGGTGGTTGTTGTTGGTACATATTGGCATGATTCAGAATTCAGACGCCATTACATTGATTGTTTCTTGTACTAGCCTCCTAGGACAATGATATTGTCGCATGTGTTCATTCATTCTGGAGAAGGGACGAGGAGGGTACCTTCCAACTTGTCCCATGGATCCTAGTTCCTGGTATTCTTTACTTCGAAAAATTGTTTCAGTCACGGTGAATCTGTGTTGCCTAATTTTTTCGAAATCAAATGTTTGTTGCTGTCACCTAGTCTGTCTTGACCGTTACTGGAAATGGCTGCCGGCAGCAACTTGGCTTATATGCCTGCCAACATGGCTATCAACTAGTGGCGTGTTGACTGTTGACCAAGAAGAAGCTGCCGGCCGCCAGCACGGAGGTTTTGGTTGATTATGTAGTTCGTGTCTGACATTTTCAATGCCACTGCTCAGTTGATGGATGTATATATGGTAGTAACTGAATTAGCACGCCATTTGGCAGTTAAATGGTGTTTTGTTTTTGAATCACTGGCAAACAAACATTTCTACAGTTACTTACAACTATGAAAAACACAAATACCTTTGACACTTTGTCTAGTGCCTAACTGCCTATGCTCCTGAATTCCTAGTGAACTTCAAGGGATTTATTGCATGTTCTTGCTTAGTGATGCGGATCTTTCAGAGTTGTTCTAAGATTCTCAGTGATGTATTCTCTAACTCTAATATATGTTATCTGTATGTATGTAAGATGTGGATCTACCATGCAGAGGCAGGAAGCAATAGAGCTGTTCCATTATCTAAACCAAAAAGATGTTTCAGCGTTGTTTGTATATGTAACTGCTGTCATTGCATTCATATAACCATCTTAACCAATGTGCTGTTTTTTAAACAGGAGTTGAATACTAAAGATTTGGAAACCAACATAATTGTTCTTGTTCACGGAGGTGGGTTTGGTGCTTGGTGTTGGTACAAGACCATGTCACTTCTTGAAGATAGTGGGTTCAAAGTCAATGCTATTGACTTAACAGGCTCCGGGATTAATTCTTCTGATACAAACAAGATTAGCAGTCTTTCAGAGTATGCTGAGCCACTTACATCTTACCTTAAGGGCCTATGTGATGCTGAAAAGGTTTGTTCTCTTCTGATATTCTAACCATAATATGTTTGACATATTTAGCAAAATTTACTTCAGTTTGGAATATTATTAGGCTAATCATTTGACTATCATGGATGATAATATTAGAAGATATTAAGTATTAAGATATACGCTGTTAGCCTAAGGTAACCCCTAACCGTTCGAGGCAGCAACATGTATGTGAAAGAAAAAACATAAGCACAGAACACTCTCAGTGTTTTGGAATCAATTTATGAAGGATGGAGTCTGAGCGTTACGGTTTGAAGTCTGGGCGTCAGTATTACTTAAACAAAAATCTTACACAATGAATGTTCTCCAGATAGTGTCCTAGAGTGTCTGTGTCTGTGTCGTGCGATCGGCTTGCCGGCCCAGCGGGATCTCATGAACATGGCCATGCTTGCTGCCGTACTGCTCTTACTTGAATAGTTTTGAGTAGCTAGGTCACATGCCATTAGAGCAACTCCAATGGGGCGACCCAAACAGACGGCGATTTCGTCCGCTTTTTGTCCGTTTCGGTGGGCCGCCCGCCCGGCGTCCGCCCTGTTTTAGATATGGGTCGGCAGCACGCCCAACGCACCGACCCATATGTGCCGGCGTGGCCGGCTGGCCGGCCTATTTTGCATTGATGAAATTGCATATAGTGAACATAGTTTGAACCGAATAAAATAGCATAGTTTTACAAGCTGAATAAAAATAAAAATGTCTCACATAGTTTTGCAAACGACTAAAAGAAGATACATCTATTGGTTGCCAACATGAGCCCACATATGCTCAACCAAATCATTTTGCAGTTGCACATGAGTTTCCCAATCACGCATGTTATGATGAAATTGGGTGAACTGTTCAAACGTTGCCGCTCCTCCATGCTCAGGCACAACATTCTCACCCTGAAACTGAAACCCTTGATCGTACAGACGTTCCGGGCGCTCGTCTTCTACGATCATATTGTGCATGATCACACAAGCAGCCATCACCTCCCACAGTTTCTGCGTGCTCCAGGTATTAGCAGGATACCGAACGATGCCCCATCGAGATTGCAAAACACCAAAGGCACGCTCGACATCCTTCCTAGCACTCTCTTGCTCTTGGGCAAATCTTTTCCTCTTCTCTCCGACAGGGTTGGGTATTGTCTTGACAATAGTGGTCCACTGAGGATAGATACCGTCACCTAGGTAGCATCCTTTGACGTAGTTGTGGCCATTGACAGTAAAGTTCACCGGTGGGCTGTTGCCTTCGGCAAGCCTAGCAAACACCGGCGAGCGCTGAAGCACGTTGATATCATTGTGTGATCCAGCCATGCCAAAGAAAGAGTGCCAGATCCAGAGATCTTGAGTTGCCACGGCCTCTAGTATGACAGTGCAAGCCCTGACATGGCCCTTATACTTCCCTTGCCAAGCAGAAGGGTAGTTTTTCCACTCCCAGTGCATGCAGTCTATGCTGCCAAGCATCCCTGGGAAGCCCCTGCTGGCATTCATCGCCAACAAACGGGCTGTATCTTCAGCAGTCGGCTCTCTCAAGTACTCAGGGCCAAACACAGCAATAACAGCCTTGCAGAACTTATATAGGGACTCTAGGCATGTAGACTCGCTCATACGGACGTACTCGTCAATGAGATCACCGGGCACTCCATATGCAAGCATTCGGATGGCGGCAGTGCATTTCTGATAAGAGGAGAAACCAATCTTGCCAACGGCATCCTCTTTGCACTCGAAATAGTCATCATAGCCGACCACCCCCTCTAATACGGTTGAAAAGATGCCTACTCGTACGGAAATGACGGCGGAATTTTTGCTGTTTGAACAACGGGTTTGTTGTATCAAAATAGTCCTTCCAAAGAAGGAAATGCCCGCTCTCTCGGTTGCGATTCAACGCCGGAAGGTGGCCGGGAATGGAGCCACGGAACAACGGCCGTTGGCTGTTGAGGTGGTGATGGACCAACACGGCAGCCAATATCTCCTCCTCGTCATCGGACGACGAATCGTCGGAGTCACAAAGGAAATTGTGAAAAAAGAACTCGTCGGCGGAGTCCATTTTGTACCTTGGCAAACTGTCGAACAGCTTGCAGGCGTCGACGAAGGAGACGGCCGGTGAAGGGAGTCGCGGTGCGCACGGATCAGCTAGCTGCCCTGCCGGCGTCCGACGAGTGGGCCGACGTCCGACGAGCCTGCCGGGGCGGCGAGGCGGCTTCTTGGTCGCAGGCGGCTGTGTGGTGGGGGGGGGGGGGGCGCGGGGGTGGGAAGCAGTCGGCTCCCCGGAGGCAAGACGGCGGTGGCGGGCGACGTGGGAGTGGGCGGCGTCGCTGGGCGGATGTGAAGGCGCCGGCAGCTGGCAGAGTCGCCGGCAAAAATGGGCGGCGACATCGGCGACGAAGGAGGCGGGCGAGGGTTGCTGTTGGATGGGGGGAGCGGGCCCGGGGGAGGAGAAGGCGAGCGTGCGCGCGTCCGTCGCGTGTCCGCGCCGACGCAAATCCGGCTTAAAAATGGGCCGGGAATGGGTCGCCCGCGGATGAAAAGCGGACGCGCGTCCGTTTGGGTCGGCGCGTTGGGCCGCCTTTTGTGTCCGCGCCGACCCAAACGGACGCCAGCGGACGAAATGGGTCGCCCCATTGGAGTTGCTCTTAATGTATGTGCAATTTATTTATCAAAGGCATGCCACTTTACTCGCTGATGCATCAGATTCAATTTCACATTTTCTCAGTATTGTTGGAATTTTTGTGGCGCTGGTTCTGATATTTCAGCATCACATAATTTATTCCATGAGATTTTTTCCTTTGATACTGATCCCCGTTTGTGATATTTCTTGCTGTGCACAGCTTGTTCACCTAAGCAAACATACATCATTGATAGTTCTTGTTATTACACAGGTTATCTTGGTTGGACATGATTTTGGGGGTGCTTGCATATCCCATGCGATGGAGATGTTTCCATCGAAAGTTGCCAAGGCTGTTTTCCTGTGTGCAACTATGGTGACAAATGGACATAGTGCTCTTGATATCTTCCAACAACAGGTTTGACCCCAATGACAGCATAATTACAATTAAAAAATTGAAAAAATAATCTTCAATGTTGTCTAGCGTTCAAGTTAGCATATCTTCAAAGATTCTGCCTGATGCCAGACAATTCTGCTCTCATTGCTTCAGATGGATACAAATGGTATGCTCCAAAAGGCACAGGAATTAGTATACTCCAATGGCAAGGACCGGCCTCCCACCGCTATCAACATCGACAGGGCTTCAGTAAGGGATCTGTTATTCAACCAAAGTCCTGCCAAGGTATTACTGTCCACACTCATTTCCAATCATATCACTGAATCCTACTTTCGAAATTAACACTTCACACCCACCCCATTTGTCTTTGTAGGATGTATCCTTGGCTTCGGTGTCCATGAGACCTATCCCCTTTGCCCCGGTAATGGAGAAACTCACGTTAACAGAAGGGAACTACGGATCCGTGCGGCGATTCTTTGTCGAGACAACGGAGGACAACGCGATACCTCTTTCCCTGCAGCAGAGCATGTGTGTGACTAACCCGCCGGAGAAGGTCCTGCGGCTGAAAGGTTCAGACCACGCCCCTTTCTTCTCGAGGCCGCAAGCGTTGCACAAAACGCTGGTAGAGATAGCAACCCTGCCACGAGCACAGGCATCATGAGAGCTTGTTCTCTGTCAGATTATTTTTTCAGCCGGCGACTTCGCCATGATTGTTCCCATAACTGCTGCTACTGCTGCTGCTGTATATTTTGGGATGAGAGTAAGCTGGAGGTAAAATGCTAAGGTTTGGAAGCCGTTGTACAGGGCTCTAAGCAGCAGAGTAGGAGCTCTGGATTTTCATCATCGTGGTTAACTTAATGCGCGTGTAAGTGTAAGTGTACTGCAGCCAATATGAGGAAAAATAGAGGAAAATAATACTAACTGGTTTTATTTTGTCTGTCGATGCGAATTATGGTTGGAATTTGCCCTTTGATCCGGCCCTCGATGACGATGTAGCAGACGAGGTCTTGGAGCATTACCTTCTTCCCTGGTATGAATTGGCGCTCATACTCAAATGGTGATCTTCATCCATCCTACATCTTCATGCTCCAGGAGTCCAGGGCAAACTGCAAGCGCGGGCTGATCGCCTTGTAAGCAGGTTGCAAACTAGGGCTGCAAACTGCATGACTCTTGTCCCCTGCTGCTCCTGCTCGATCACTTCTCTGCTCATCCTGTGCTTGGGGCTCGTTTGCTCGACATCGCTAACTAAGGTGACGGAGGTTGAGGCACTAGCTTACTAGCGCGCCATGAGGCCAACTCCAACACGCGACCGCATTTGGTCCGTCTTTGTTTGTTTCGATCAAAATCCAACGCGCCTACGCAAACGGATGGGCGTTCGTTTTCTGTTCGCCCACGACGCATTTATGGCCCAAATTTGGGCCGCGTTTCCGCCAAAAAGCGCGAACGTGTGGGACACGCGCCCTTGTCCTCCCCCTGCCCGATCGTCGGGGGCACAACGTTGTCATTTCCCCTTCTCACTCAAAAAACTCTCTCGCCCTCCTGCTCCCGCCATGGCCACCGCCTCAAAGGACGTTGCCACCGCCATCCCGGCCGCCACCACCGCCCGTCCCGCGGCCTTAAAGAAGAAGAAACCCAAGAAGGTGCTCACGCCGGTGCAGCTCACCTGAGAAAGGCGAAGAGGGCTGGCCGAAGGGCCACAGTTGAGGAGAGGAAAGTCGCCGCCCAAGCCGCCGCCGCGCAACACAAGGTCGCCGTTGAATATAATGAGGCTCTCACCGCCAAGGCCACGCAGGCAGCGACGTAGCAAGCCCTCCTCATGCTAGGGTTCAGCCGACCCACGCCGGCCAAACTTTGGAAGCCTTCAAGGCCCAACATGCGAACAAGCCATTCACCCTAACCCATTGTTGGACACTCATCAAATATTACCCCAAATTTAAAGATCAATATGCCACACTAAAGAAGAATGGAGGGCCGGCGGCCGTCCATGATCATGAAGGAGTGAAGCGGCCAAGGGGTAAGGCCAACCCGAAGGTGGACGAGAATCGTGATGCGGCATCGTGCGCCTTGCACGAAGCCTTCAAGGCCCAACATGCGAACAAGCCATTCACCCTAACCCATTGTTGGACACTCATCAAAAATTACCCCAAGTTTAAAGATCAATATGCCACCCTAAAGAAGAATGGAGGGCCGGCGGCCGTCCATGATCATGAAGGAGTGAAGCGGCCAAGGAGTAAGGCCAACCCGAAGGTGGACGAGAATCGTGATGCGGCATTGTGCACCTTGCACGAAAATTTACAAGGCATGATGACCTAAAAGGAAGCAAGGGACGAGAGGAAGCGCCAAGAGAAAGAGGAGCAAATGAAGGCCTACATGGAGCACCAAACGAAGAAACTTGAGATGGAGGAGGCCGCCAAAAGGAGGAAGCTCGAGATCGAGGAGGCCGTCCAAACGAAGAAGTTCGAGATTGAGGCCACCAATGTGAACACCAAAGCAAAAGAGGTGGCACTAGTTTTCATT
Source organism: Aegilops tauschii subsp. strangulata (assembly GCF_002575655.3). Lineage (NCBI taxonomy): Eukaryota > Viridiplantae > Streptophyta > Magnoliopsida > Poales > Poaceae > Aegilops > Aegilops tauschii. Next base: position 132,733,489 of record NC_053036.3, on the reverse strand, counting down.
GCGAAGGAGGTGGAGATCATGACGGTAGACTTGAGCAAGATGTCCCCGAAGAGAAGCGGTTGGTTCGAGAAGAAGCAAAAGGCGATGCTCGAGCTAGATGGTTGAGCTACGACCAAGAGCAACATCATTTTATATGTCGGTTTGTGTGCCGGCATGAACTGGGGCCGCGAACTACGCCCGTTTTTTGTGCGCCGGCAAGTGTGCCGGCCGCTGGCTATTGTGTCGGCGTGAACCGTGGGTGATAATTTTGTAGGCTGGCATGGCTGCCGGCCGCCGACGCTATGGCTGGCATGAATATGGCAGCGCACCTAATCTCAGTTTTCATTTTTCTTGCCAAAATTTCAGACGGCCGGACAAAATGCGTCCGCCTGTTGGGCGCACTGCCAGCACAAACAAAGAAATGGCCGGACGCCGCCTTTTTTGTCCGACCTATGGGACAAAACGGGCGTCCATTTGGGATCGCGTGTTGGAATTGGCCTGAGTACCCAGGGATGGTTGTTCGTAGGCATGCAGGACGAGAAGGCAATTTTTTTACACGTTGGGTGGAGCACGTTGTCGGGATGCCTGGAAAGGAACTGCACGAATATGTCCTTCAGGAGGATGCGGAAGTGGAGATACTCGACCACGTAGTAGAGGAGCAGCGGCGTGATGTCGTCGATGATGTGCTCGGGACGAGCGGCACCACCTATTGCCGCGGGCGCCCCTATGTCTTGTATAAAGAGATACGGTGGGAACCCTGGCTGAACGGTGGCGCTAGTTGGGACAACGCAGGTGCACGGGAACAACAGACTCATTTTTTGTTTGTTTTTTGTTTCATTTTTTAGCTTTCTTTATTTTTGTTTATACTTCCAAATATTTCAAATAAAAATATACAAAAATCACTCGACAAAAACATTTGTAAAATGTTGACCAAGCATTTGAAAAATGTTAAACGCGTATAAAGAAAATGTTTATCATGTATACAAAAAATGTGCATGAAACAATTTGATCAAGCATTTGAAAAATGTTGAAGAAGTGATTGAAAAATTTTAATTAAGCATTTGGAAAAGGTTAAATGTGTCTAGAAAAAATCTTGACCATGTATTAAAAATGATGAAAATATTTGATCATGTATATAAATTTTTTAATCAAGCATTTGAAAAATGTTTAACAAGTACTTGAAAAATGCAAATCAAGCATTTAAAAAAATATTAAATGTGTTTAGAAAAATATTGACCATGTTTTCAAAAAAAGTTAATATTGCATTTTTCAAATGTTAATCAAACATTTGAAAAAATGTTAAATGTTCATAAAAAATGTTGACCATGTATTAGAAAATTTAAATCTTGTATCTGAAAAATGTTAATCAAACATTTGAAAAAGTTTAAAAGTGTGTATAGGAAAAATGTTGACTATGTATTTAGAAAATGTTAATCTTATATTTGAAAATTGTTAATCCAAATTTGAAAATGTTAAAAATGTGTATAGAAAATATGTTGACCTTGTATTAAAAAAGTGTTAAAATTGTATTGGAAAAATATTAGACGTGTATTAGAAAAATGTTTTTTGACATATAAAAAAGTATAGAATAAAAACCAAAAAAACAAAGAAAACCGAAAAAGGAAGAAAATAAACCAAATGAAAAAAAACAAAAATATAACCGAAGAAACAAAATGCCAAAAAAGAATGAAAAAAGGAGAAGAAAAAAGAAAGAAAGAAAGAAAAAACCGGAGAAAACCGGCTCGAATCGCCTCAAGTAGGATGCGCCCCTACTACTTACCACGAATGGGACTTGGGCGAAGTGGCTAGCAGTGCCCGCGGTCTCCGTAGAGACCAGGGATCGGTCCTTGCTTCTCCCCTTTCTTGTGCTCTTTTTATTACTTTAACTATGCACGCGCGAATGCGAATTGGCCGGACCAATTACTTTAGAACCTTCAGTGAGACTTTCTACCTACTAGCTTAATGCGAGATATAGTCGCAGCGTGTTGTGGCACCATGATAGAGAGCAAAAAAGTTGTCCTTTGGTTGGGCCTCTAGAGCAATCAAGTAAAAGTCCAAATGGACTAAAGAAAATGGGCTTAATAACTCGTTCTACTCGACCCGTTTGTTTAAGGCTTTTACTGGATAGGCAGGGCAAGTCAGTGTTTCCTATGTTACACACATGAGCAACTAATAAAGTGGTATCTTTAAGGGCTTCTGCATAAGTCATTTTCTTCAGCCTAAGACCGTGTCAAGTGGTGCATCCAGCCGCCACCATGTGTCACACGTTGGTTGCATCCTTAGCGTTTTTTTACATGTTGCGGAGTTTTTTCTGACATTTTCGGCTTTTCAGCTTTTGTTTGGTTTTTCTTAGGTTTTGGTGGAAAAAATTTGTTATGTTTTTTGTAGAAATAGTTTTTTTTCCGTGAGAAGAACAACTATGTTTTCTGAAAAATGATAAACACAGCATGTGTTTCTCAAAAAAGGAAAATCACGATGCTCCCACGAGAAGATTAACATGTGCTTTTTGAAAAGGAATATAGTTGAGCTTCCAGAAAAAGGAAAAAGCACATCATATGCTTCCATGAGCTTCCCAAAAAACAAAAAAGCACTTCATGTGCTTCCACGAGCTTTCCGAAAAAAAAGGAAAAGCACATTATGTACTTCCATGAGAAGCAGAAATGTCCTTCCCAAAAAGGGAAAAGTGCACTTGCGCTTCCCAAAAAGGGAAAAGCCCACCTGTGCTTCTAGGAAAAAGTGAATAAGCACAATTGTGGTTGTGGTGTCCCTTTTTTCGGTTTGGTTTTCCTCTTGTTTCAACTTTTTAGTGTTTTGTTTTCATTTTCTTTGTTTTTGTTCCTTTATTACTCTTTTTTGAAGAAAAAAACGTCAAACCTATTAACATGGATCTAGTTTTGAAAAAATTCGACACGAGGAATCCAATGGTGAAAATAGTTTGCAATTTGCATGAGTGTTTCAACAAATGTAACATTTAAAAAAGTCTATGAAAAGGGACAAAACTCTCAAGTTACGACGCATGTGCGCCACTTGTCGGGCACTAGATAATATGAGAGTGGCCTTTATAGGGGTACCCCTTAATTAGTTATTTTGGACGCACATTGCATCAAACGGGACCTCCTATTCCAAGCGTACATCCACTGGATGGCAACAAATGTGCACCCCCACGAGAGCCTTGGGGCGGCTCGCATTTTCAAAAATGTTCACAAATTTGAAAAAGGTGCGTACTTTTTAAAAAACAATTGGAGAACTAGAAAAGTTTCACATTTTCAAAAAACATTCAAAAATTTCAAAGAATGTTTGTGTTCTTAAAAAATATGTTTGGAAAATTCAAAAGGTGTTCAAACTTTTCTATAAATGTTTTGAAAATTCAAAATTTGTTCGTGCTTCTCAAAAAAATGATTGCATTATTCAAAAATATATTGAAAAATTCATAAAATGTTTATCCTTTCCAAAATTTGTTCTCAAACTTTCTATAAAAATGTTTGCTGCAATGCCTCGATCCGGCTCGCTGTTGTAGCCGATTTGATTCGCTATTGTAGTCGATTTCATTGCTACAGTACTTGCCAGTGTTACGGCCCAGGGGTGCCTCACCATGTCGGTTGCCGGCCTGGTGGTCCAGCTTGAGGACCCCTAGATCAGTTCCGGCTCTGAGCCTTGGTGGGCTGCCCATGGTGTTCTATAAGAAGACTCTTGAAGCCCTGTCGTCCAAGTAAGGGAAGACGGAGCCGTGGAGGACTTTCCCTCCACTGATGTAGCCAACTAGAATGTGTAACCCTAGAATGTTATATAAGCCGGGGCCAAGCTAGTCGATAGATCATAGATACAATCCCTTCGGTTTATACATGTATTTTGTACACACACACCCCTATGCAATATACACAAAGCAGGAGTAAGGCTTTACCTCCATCAAGAGGGCCTGAACCTGTGTAAAACTCGCCTCCTTGTTCCCGCTTACCTATTCACCTCTCTGAGATACCCTATCGAGGGATCTGCTGAAATCATCCATGACAGTACTCGTTCGATTTTGCTATAGTGCCCGGTTTCCCGCTCGTTGCATTCGCCACTAGGCCGGCCCAATCGGGTGACTGCCTGTGCGTTTCCTGTTGGAAATATGCCCTAGAGGCAATAATAAAATGGTTATTATTATATTTCCTTGTTCATGATAATTGTCTATTGTTCATGCTATAATTGTATTAACCGGAAACCGTAATACATGTGTGAATACATAGACCACAACATGTCCCTAGTGAGCTTCTAGTTGACTAGCTTGTTGATCAATAGATGGTTATGGTTTCATGACCATGGACATTGGATGTCATTGATAACGGGATCACATCATTGGGAGAATGATGTGATGGACAAGACCCAATCCTAAGCATAACACAAGATCGTGTAGTTCGTTTGCTAGAGGTTTTCTAATGTCAAGTATCTTTCCTTAGACCATGAGATTGTGCAACTCCCGGATGCCGTAGGAATGCTTTGGGTGTATCAAACGTCACAACATAACTGGGTGACCATAAAGGTGCACTACAGGTATCTCCGAAAGTGTCTGTTGGGTTGGCACGAATCGAGATTGGAATTTGTCACTCCGTATGACGGAGAGGTATCTCTGGGCCCACTCGGTAATGCATCATCATAATGAGCTCAATGTGACTAAGGAGTTAGCCATGGGATCATGCGTTACGGAACGAGTAAAGAGACTTGCCGGTAACGAGATTGAACGAGGTACGGGGATACCGACGATCGAATCTCGGGAAATTAACATACCGATGGACAAAGGGAATTGTATACGGGATTGATTGAATCCCCGACATCGTGGTTCATCCGATGAGATCATCCTGGAACATGTGGGAGCCAATATGGGTATCCAGATCCCGCTATTGGTTATTGGCCTGAGAGATGTCTCGGTCATGTCTGCATGGTTCCCGAACCCGTAGGGTCTACACACTTAAGGTTCGGTGATGCTAGAGTTGTAATGGGAAATTGTATGTGGTTACCAAAAGTTGCTCGGAGTCCCGGATGAGATCCCGGACGTCACGAGGAGTTCCAGAGGTGAAGATTTATATATGGGAAGTCCAGTTTCAGTCGCCGGAAGGTTTCGGGTTATCGGTATTGTACCGAGACCACCGAAAGGTGTCCGGGGGTCCATCGGGTGGGGCCACCTACCCCGGGGGGCCAAGTGGGCTGAATATGGGTGGGAACCAGCCCCCTAGTGGGCTGGTGCACCCCCAAGGGCCCAAGGCGCCTAGGGTTGGAAACCCTAGGGGGTGGGGGCGCCTCCCACCTGCTTGGGGGGCAAGTCTTCCCCCCTTGGCCGCCCCCCTCTAGATGCATCTAGGGGGGCCGGCCCCCTCTTCCCTTCCCCCTATAAATAGTGAGGGGTTGGGAGGGAAGCCGCACCCTTCCCCTGGCGCAGCCCTCCCCCTTCCAATTCCTCCTCCTCCTCCGTAGTGCTTAGCGAAGCTCTGCCGGAGAACCACGAGCTCCACCACCACGCGGCCGTGCTGCCGGAGTTCTCCCTCAACTTCTCCTCTCCCCTTGCTGGATCAAGAAGGAGGAGATGTCCCCGGGCTGTACGTGTGTGTAGCGATCCGACCTCAAACGGTCAAATCTCTGTGCATAAGTGTCATCCCTGGATCGGTAATGCTGACACACATAGTACTTGAAGGATTTATAGCAGAGTGCAATCACACACTTATTACATTGAATGTCTCAAAAGAGAACTTATTACAATAATATGGCTTAAGGCCATCTAAATAAGATAACTGCGGAAACATTGAAGGTAAATGAATCCATCAACTCTAACGACATAGCTGAGTGCACGACAACGACCTAGCGCACCTTACTCTTCGTCTAAAAAGTCTGCAACATAATACGTTGCAGCCCGAAAACGGGTCAACACATGGAATATGCTGGCAAAATAACACAGTAGAGCAATGAACAGATAATAGCTATAACTATATGCATATATGGCTCATGGAGGCTCTACGGTTATCATGTTTTTGCGAAAAGCCATTTTTTTCCTACAACAAAGGAATATATTTTGTTTAACTATCATGGTAGTTGATAAACATTGAGAAGGTTCCCCAACTCAATCCCAATTAAACAGTATTTAGAACCCAACAAATTAATTTTAGAGTGATGAGATCAAATCAATAATTCAAGAACCAGATACTCAAGATGTCCATAACCGGGGACACGGCTAACCATGATTAGTTTGTACACTCTGCAGAGGTTTGCGCACTTTTCCCCACAGGAATCGATCTCCTCCGTTGAATTTCTCGCACTACAGGATGTTTGAGAAACGGATGACCGAGACACAGTCTTTCAGAAGCATTAACTCTTTACTGTGGGTAGACAGTACCACCTACATCCCCTACATCTGCTAGCCTATCACTGAAAGAGGTCACACAACATACTCAACTGTGCCAGAGCCCATAATGGCTTGTGGCTGCACACGGAAGTTTCTAGCATGAATAATCTTATGATCCCTTTGAGCCTGGGTGGCGAACCTGTAAGTGCATCTAGTGCCCCTTAGTGATTTTGGTGTATTGAAGCCTTATAGGTTAAGGGACTGATGCGTTTGTGAGCGTACTCAGGTCTATAAGTCTATGAGGAGTTTGATAGTTACAGAGAAAGTCGACCCCTAAAAATGAGGTTCTTCGACTGAAGACTTTGGATTTCTGAAGACTTTCTGAAGACTTTGAAAGTGAAGAAATTGGTGTGACCTTGAAGACTTGGTATTCACTCGAGGAACATGAAGCGTGAAGACTTTTGTTTTCGTAGTTTCATTTTCTCTTTCTTGAGTCATAGGAAACACCGTACTGTTAAAGGGGGTCGAGGAAATACTAAGGAAAAATTTCCATGTGATGCTCAACTCAAAATCCTACACCTACCAATCCCTTCGAGTGAACCCATTGGAAATCTGATACAGTTCAGTCAATTTCTTCCGTGACAGAGACAAAGTTCTTCTGGTCTCTGAGGAATTTGTTCTGACTGAGGAGTTAGGAATTCGCCAGTGTGGATTGCCTACAAGTGAGGAACATGATAGCCCTGAGGAATTTGATAGTCAAATTTCCGACCGTTGCTGTGCTATGCGCCAGCTGTCCCAAAATATCTACCCACCTAACGGTCATACCATTGAAGGGCATTTATGTCTTATCATGTCGGGTGCTACCTCTTGAGCACTGCGTTGGTTTTCCCTTGAAGAGGAAAGGGTGATGCAGCAAAGTAGCGTAAGTATTTCCCTCAGTTTTTGAGAACCAAGGTATCAATCCAGTAGGAGGCCACGCACGAGTCCCTCGCACCTACACAAACAAATAAATCCTCGCAACCAACGCGATAAGGGGTTGTCAATCCCTACACGGTCACTTACGAGAGTGAGATCTGATAGATATGATAAGATAATATTTTTGGTATTTTTATGATAAAGATGCAAAGTAAAGAAAGTAAAATAAAAGGCAACGGAAATAGCTTGTTGATGGGAGATTAATATGATGGAAAATAGACCCGGGGGCCATAGGTTTCACTAGTGGCTTCTCTCAAGAGCATAAGTATTACGGTGGGTAAACAAATTATTGTTGAGCAATTGACAGAATTGAGCATAGTTATGAGAATATCTAGGTATGATCATGTATATAGGCATCACGTCCGAGACAAGTAGACCGACTCCTGCCTGCATCTACTACTATTACTCCACACATCGACCGCTATCCAGCATGCATCTAGAGTATTAAGTTCATAAGAACAGAGTAACGCTTTAAGCAAGATGACATGATGTAGAGGGATAAACTCATGGAATATGATATAAACCCCATCTTGTTATCCTCGATGGCAACAATACAATACAATACGTGCCTTGCTGCCCCTACTGTCACTAGGAAAGGACACCGCAAGATTGAACCCAAAGCTAAGCACTTCTCCCATTGCAAGAAAGATCAATCTAGTAGGCCAAACCAAACTGATAATTCGAAGAGACTTGAAAAGATAACCAATCATACATAAAAGAATTCAGAGAAGATTCAAATATTGTTCATAGATAAACTTGATCATAAACCCACAATTCATTGGTCTCAACAAACACACCGCGAAAGAAGATTACATCGAATAGATCTCCATGAGAGAGGGGGAGAACATTGTATTGAGATCCAAAAAGAGAGAAGAAACCATCTAGCTAATAACTATGGACCCGAAGGTCTGAGGTAAACTACTCACACATCATCGGAGAGGCTATGGTGTTGATGTAGAAGCCCTCCATGATCGATGCCCCCTCCGGCGGAGCTCCGGAACAGGCCCCAAGATGGAATCTCATGGGTACAGAAGGTTGCAGCGGTGGAATTAGGTTTTTGGCTACGTATCTGGTAGTTTGGGGTACTTAGGTATATATAGGAGGAAGGAGTACGTCGGTGGAGCAACAGGGGGGCCACGAGGGTGGAGGGCGCGCCCAAGGGGGGTAGGCGCGCCCCCTACCTCGTGCCCTCCTGGTTGATGTCTTGACGTAGGGTCCAAGTCCTCTGGATCACGTTCGTTCCGAAAATCACGTTCCCAAAGGTTTCATTCCGTTTGGACTCCGTTTGATATTCTTTTTCTGCGAAACTCTGAAATAGGCAAAAAAACAACAATTCTGGGCTGGGCCTCCGGTTAACAGGTTAGTCCCAAAAATAATATAAAAGTGTATAATAAAGCCCAATAATGTCCAAAACAGAATATAATATAGCATGGAACAATAAAAAATTATAGATACGTTGGAGACGTATCATCGGGCTGCTCCCTAGGCTATAAATAGCTGCCCCCCTACAACCACTAGCTGGTTGGCTACTCCGAGAGAAACTGACACTTGTCATTTGAGAGCATCCCATCCTCCGAGGACTTTGAGCGAAAATCATCAAGTGAGGAAACCCAAACCCAAACACCTACAAACCCAAAGTGATTGAGCATCACTGAAGAGATTGATCCTGCGTGGATCCGACGCTTGTTACCTTTGAAGACTGTGCATCTTCCAGACGGTTAGGCGTCATGGTCTAGAGCATCCAAGAGGAAATTGTGGATCGCCGAGTGACCGAGTTTGTGAAGGTTTGGAAGTCACCTGAAGACTTACCATGAGTGATTGGGCGAGGTCTGTGTGACCTTAGCTCAAGGATAATACGGTGAGAATTGTGTGTCCTCAGGTTTAAACACCTAGCCGCTCCAACCAGACGTACAACTATCACAGCAGTTGGAATTGGTCTACCAAATCATTGTCTTCACCAAGCCTACTGGTTCTATTTCCTCAACTCTTCCATTTCCTCATTACTGTGTTGTGTGCTTGTTCATATCTGTTTGAAGACTTTGACTGAAGACTATCAATTTCCTCAGCTCAATTTCTTCAGTCTGTTTGTCTTCATCATGTTTTATCCTGTGTTTACGCTTCCTGTACTCTGTGCTTGCTTTCATTTCATCATGATGATCATGTGTCTGTTCTGTTATGTTAGCAGCTGAGTACTTATTCCGCTGCAAGTAGTTCTACGCTTAGGAATTTCCTCACCCTGAAATTCCTCAGTGAAGAATTCATAAAAATGGCCTATTCGCCCCCTCTAGTCGATATAACGCACTTTCAATTGGTATCAGAGCAAGGTACTCCCTTGTCTGTGTGATTTTGGTTTAACCGCCTGGAGTTTTAGTTATGTCGACCGCAGGAATCAAGACTATTTCATGCCCCATCTTTGACGGTCATGACTACCCCAAGTGGAAGGCCATGATGAAGAAGCGCCTCATGGCGATGAACAGTGAGCTGTGGACCGTCACTGAGATTGGTCTTACCGATCTGGGCAAATGGTGGAAGCTGATGACATTCGCAAGTTCACTCTTCTCAACCTCACGGCGAAGGACATCATTTGCTCCTATCTGTCTCAAAATCAGTTCAGGAATATCATGCATCTCGATCATGCGAAGCTTATCTGGGACCGTCTCTCTGAGGTCTATGAAGGTCATCGAACCCGTCATGATCCTTGGTTTGAGGATTTCAAGGAATCTCTCAAAGTGATGACATTCGAACCAGAATCATCATCTTCTATATCATGCCTTATGGCAAAAGGTGCTAAGGTAACTGAATGCTACCTATCCGAGTCCAGTGATGATGAATCTGGTGATGAATTTGGACCCAGTTATGTCAAACTTGCTTCCCTTGCCACTAAACAACAAAGAGCTCTGGAAAAAGTTCAATACATGCTAAATAAGAGCGATGATATGTTGGGTGAAGAAATGGATCAGTCGAAAGCTTTGGCTAAAAGTCATCAGAGACTTCAGTCTAAGTTTGACACCCTTCAAAGTCATCATAACACTCTCTTATCTGATCATGAGAAGCTTTCTTATGAATTTCTTCAAAGAAAGCAAGATCTTGAAAAGCTAAGAGTGAGTTATGAAGATCTTCAGAGGGAGCGTGATTCATTACTTGCTCAACAAATCAGCGCTGCTCAGGGAGAATTTGTTCCTCCATGTTTGAAGTGCATTGAACGTGAATCTGCTAATTCTTCACCTAAATGTTCAAATGCTTCTACTGTTGCGATTTCTTCAACTGTCTCTGCTATCACTAATTCCTCATCTGAGGATATTGCTAGTATCACTGATAATGCAGGGCTGAAGGAATTGTATATGACAGGCATGTACAAAAGCCTAAAAGGGCATCAGGCTCTTTGTGATGTGCTCAAAAAGCAGATCCTCAACAGCAACCCTAGGAAAGAGGGTATTGCCTTTGAGAGGAAACTCAATGCTGATGGGACATACTGGATGCCTGAGCAGTATCCCAAAACCTCATGGGTTGCTGCAAAGGGACCTCCAGTAGATCCGTCTACTCTATCTAGCTTTACATGTGAATCTCCTCATTCTTCTGATGAGTCATTTGACTCCAACTATAAACTGTTCAAAAATCAGAATGGTGAAGTATTTGCTAGATATGTTGGCACTAATTGTAGGAACGGTTCCCCTATGAAGAAAATCTGGGTTCCCAAAAGGTGCCTTGAAAGTCTTCAGGTGAATGTCATTATGACACCACCTGTGAAGAACAGGAACCCCAGATCAAATTCTTCATATGGACCAAATTCTCCTTATGGATCCAAGTCCTCAAATGGACCGAATTCCTCACGTGGATCAAATTCCTCAAATGGATCAAAGTCCTCATATGAACATCATCATGCTAACACTTCTGTTTCGTGGGGAAGCTCTAAGAGCTATGAATATGTGCATTATTCTTCAAACCATTATGTTCATAAGTCCTCGAAGAATTTCTCTGCTTATTCATATGCTTACCCTAACCCCTCTCATGTGAAACAAAGTGGACTGGCTTCTATGCCACCTTTCTCTCATGGAGCTCGCCGAATGATGATCTCTTTGCCACCCCTTCAGATGTGGGTGGTGAAGAAAAAGAACTAATCTCTTATGCAGGGTCAGGTCTCCAGACGTGCTAAATCGTCTGAGGAATTTGATGGAGACCTGAAAAATTGCCTGAATGGACATAGGCTAATCATGAAGAAATGAATCCTCATTTCTCACGTCCTCATACTGCTTTATCTGTTTTACTGCTTGATGAAATTTATCTGATGAATTTGATGTCATATTCTTCACTGATGAAGTATATGAGTTCGTAAGCTGCACTAATTCATCTACAGGATGATCAAACCAAAGCCAATGAGTGGGTCCTCGATAGTGGATGTACAAATCACATGACTGGTGACAAGAATCTATTGATGGATATCCCTCTATCTCCATTGCATCTGAAGCATATCATCTTTGCTGACAAAGGCAAAAGCAAGGTTTGGGTCTAGGTAAGGTTGCGATCTCAAAGGATCGACACATGGACAAAGTCATGCTTGTCGAGTCCTTAGGATACAACCCCATGTCTGTCTCAATGCTTTGTGATCTTGATATGGTTGTCATCTTTGGCAAGTATCATTGTGTTGTGATCATGGAAGCTGACAATTCCAAAGTCTTCGAAGGCTTTAGGAGAGGAGACCTGTACATTGTTGATTTCTCTACAGGACCACAACCAGCTATATGTCTACTTGCAAAAGCTTCAGAAGGCTGGCTATGGCATCGACGACTTGGTCATGCTGGCATGAGGAACCTGCACACGCTCTCAAAGAAGAAGCATGTCATTGGCATTGAGAATGTCAAATTCCTCAAGGATCACTTGTGTGGAGCCTGTGAAGCTGGAAAGATGACCAAGGCCAAGCATCCAGCGAAGACTATCATGACCACTACTCGACCATTTGAATTGCTTCACATGGATCTCTTTGGTCCTAACCATTACTCTGCTTTCACTAATGAAGCATCTCTATATGGCTTTGTTATTGTTGATGATTACTCTCGTTACACATGGGTGCATATTGTTACTTACAAACATGAAGTGCAGGAAGTCTTCAAACGATTTTCCTCGAGGGCTTCAACCAACTTTGGTGTGAAGATCAAGCACATTAGAAGTGACAATGGAACTGAGTTCAAGAACACTGGTCTTGATGACTATCTTGATGAACTTGGTATTACTCATGAGTTATCTGCTCCTTATACTCCTCAGCAAAATGGTGTCGTGGAGCGCAAGAACAGGACTCTTGTTGAGATGGCTCGCACTATGCTTGATGAATACAAGACACCTCGTCGTTTCTGGACTGAGGCGATTGATACTGCGTGCCACATCATCAACAGGGTATATCTTCACAAATTCTTCAAGAAGACTGCGTATGAACTCCTCACTGACAAGAAACCCAATGTGAGTTATTTCAAAGTCTTCGGTGCTAAATGTTTGATTAGAGATCCTCATCACAGTTCTAAATTTGCACCGAAAGCACATGAAGGTTTTATGCTTGGTTACGGAAAGGACTCGCACACCTACAGAGTCTTGAACAACGTTCACCACAAAGTTGTTGAAACTGTAGATGTGCGGTTCGATGAAAATAATGGCTCGCAAAGAGAGCACCTACCTCCTGTGCTAGATGAACAGGCTCCTGAGGAAACCATCAAGTTCAAGGCTACTGAGGATGTTATTCCTACCGAAGAATCTGCTGAAGAAGTTATTCCAGATCATGAAGAACGTCATGCTGATGCACCTGAGGAAAATGATGCTGAAGAAAATGCTGATCAAATTCCTCAACGGCAACCAGCTCATCCTCGTGTCGCAAATGAAGTGCAGATTGAGAAAATCATCAGCGACATCAACATTCCAGGTCCTCTCACACGCTCAAGAGCTTCTCATTTGTCTAACTTTTGTGGGCACTTTGCTTTTGTCTCTATCACAGAGCCCACTAAGGTAGATGAAGCATTTCTGGAGCTTGAGTGGATTCATGCTATGCAAGACGAATTGCATCAATTCGAGCTCAACAACGTCTGGGAACTAGTCAAACGTCCAGATCCTCGCAAACACAATATTATTTGCAGAAAGTGGATCTACCGCAACAAGCAAGATGAAAATGGCCTTGTGGTGAGGAATAAGGCACGACTTGTAGCTCAAGGCTACACACAGGTTGAAGGAATTGATTTCTATGAAACTTTTGCACCTGTTGCTAGACTTGAGGCTATTCGCATATTACTTGCTTATGCTAACCATCATGACATCATCTTATATCAAATGGATGTGAAAAGTGCATTCCTCAATGGTAAGCTTGAGGAAGAAGTATATGTTGCTCAACCCCCAGGTTTTGAAGATCCAAAGCATCCTGACAAAGTCTTCAGACTCAACAAGGCCCTCTGTGGCCTCAAGCAGGCCCCTTAGGCGTGGTATGATACTTTGAAGGAATTCCTCATGAAGAAAGGCTTCAAACCCGGTTCACTTGACCCAACTCTCTTCACTAAATCTTATGATGGTGAATTTTTTGTGTGCCAAATATATGTTGATGATATTATCTTTGGCTGTACTGACCAACGTTATAGTGATGAATTTGCCTATATGATGAGTGAAGAATATCAAATGTCTATGATGGGACAGTTGAAATTCTTCTTAGGTCTTCAAATTCGTCAACAGCGCAATGACATATTCATATCTCAGGAGAAATACCTCAAGGATGTATTGAGGAAATTCGGCATGCAAGATTGCAAAGGCGTCAAAATCCCTATGCCCACAAATGGCCATCTATGCACTGATGAAAATGGTATTGACTTCGATCAAAAGGTATGCCGCTCCATGATTGGTTCTTTATTGTATTTATGTGCATCTAGGCCAGATATTATGCTCAGTGTTTGCATGTGTGCCCGATTTCAAGCTACACCGAAGGAATCACACCATAAGGCTGTGAAGCATTTTCTTCGATATCTAGCTCTCACACCAACACTTGGATTATGGTACCCCAAGGGCTCGGCTTTTGATCTCATTGGATATTCAGACTCTGACTATGCTGGTGACCATGTGGACCGCAAGTCAACATCAGGCACATGCCATTTCCTCGGACGATCCTTGGTCTGTTGGTCCTCGAAGAAATAGAACAACGTATCACTGTCTACTGCTGAAGCTGAGTACATTGCTGCCGGTTCGTATCGTGCACAATTGCTATGGATGAAGCAAACCCTCAAGGATTACGGCATCAACCTGAAGAATGTGCCTCTCTACTGTGACAATGAGAGTGCCATCAATATTGCTCATAACCCAGTTCAGCACTCGAAGACAAAGCACATTCAGATTCGTCATCATTTTCTTCGTGATCATGTGTTCAAGGGCGACATTTCTATTGAGCATGTGAAGACTGAAGACCAGCTAGCCGATATCTTTACAAAGCCCTTGGATGAGAAGAGATTTAGCAAGTTGCGATGTGAGCTAAATATTCTAGAATCTTCGAATGTCCTTTGAAAATGACACACATCATAACACTTACGCAAAATTGATGACTTAGATGTGAAACACACGAAGTAACGTTTTTCTTCAATCAATGAAGACTAACCCTCTAAGTGTGAAGAAATTAATGAAGAATATGATTCTCAGAGCCCTATGACAATTGTACGTGGTGTCTGAAATCATCATTCTTATACGGAGGGTCACGCCAGCAACAAAAGTTGAAAATCTTCTATTTGAGTTTTTCCTCATTGTTGAAATTCCTCAGTTATTCTTTTTCTTCAACTTTGCAATGTTTTCACCGTTTCTGTCATTTGTCTTCATTGGCTATATATATATGAGTTTATGTCCTCTACATCATTCACTTATTGCTATTTCTTCAAGTTGCCTTTTTCTGCTAAGTGAATGTGATCGGACCCTTCCCCCTCTATGCTAAACTCAATCCAATCTATTCACAAATTCTTCATGTGCGTTCTATTTGAAACACGTTCAAAATCTTCACTGTGTCCTTGTCAGCTGAAGAATTTGCGAATGAAACTTTAAAAACTGATCTTATCTGAATTTTCGGCGTTTGCCGCTCAAACCGTCCGCATTCCATGATATATTATCCTATTCACCCACGATCGCAGACGATCGCCACCTCTCAGTATGTGGGTGACACATGTCACGCGAATGAGAAGGGTCAGGGGCACGTTCGTCCAATTTCTTCGGGTGAACAGTTTTTCACCACAGCTATAAATACCCCCTCCCTTCCTCACTTTGATTTTACTCTGCTCGACCTCACTCCCTCGCTCGAGCTCTCAAAATCCTAGCGCCGCCGCTACTTCCATCGTCGTCAGTGAGGAAGAGCTTCACTGCCTCGACCTCGTCACCGTCGTACTCGCGCCGGTCGTGGATTTCTCCACTCCGCCGCCATCGTAGCTGTCTTCCTCTGCCAAGTTAGGGCGTGGAAGATCTGAACCGACGAGCTTCAAATCTACACTTCCCAGTTCGTCGTGTTCTTCGTCAAGGGTAATTAAAAGTTACTTTTACTGCCCCTGTTGATTCTGATGTCTCTACAAAATCTTCAAAAGGTATTTATTTTTTAAATCTTCACACACTAAACACCTCACATGTCATCTGTTCTTGACCCGTTTCTCTAAGCAACATTTTTCTTCAAGATTCCTCAATTGTGTTGATTTTCGATCTGTACAACTCTGGAACCTAAGACAAAGAACGCTTAGTGAAATTCTTCAAGACTCATCTGGTTAAATTCCTCAAACTTGTTCTTTTTGCAAAAACTTCTGAGAACGCATATGACCTCTCCAAATTCTTCGCAACTATATTCTGTTCACAGGTACACATGTCCGCTGCTGAATCTCTAGGTTCTCATCAACTTAACTCATTTGCAGCATTCCTCGAAAAAAAGTTGCACACCTCTTCAGAATATTCAATTGTTCAAATTCCTCAGCTGAAGAAAATGGCTGATGGGAAGAAACCTCAGAAGGGAGGAAAGAGACCTGAGGTCAACACTGCTTTCGAAATCCCAGATGACATTTACAAGGATTATTGCACTCCTGATGAGGCTAAACATGGAAAGGAGGACAAAAATCAGCGCAAGGTGCGCATACAAAGGATAGAGATGAGATGGGCATGGGAATGGAGGGAATACATATATGTGACTCCTAAGTACATGAAGAAATTCGCTCTTGATCCTCCATGCCCAAGACCTCCATTGGCACCTGGCCAAGAAGCTGATCCTACCAGCCTCAAGCGTGGTGAGGACTATCCTAATGAATGGGCCAAGCGCCAGGCCAAACTAGCCAAAATGGCTAAGGATGCAGTGAGGAAATTCAATGAAGACTCTGCTGATGCTGCTGCTACTGCCGCTCCTAAGGCCTCTACAAGCAAGCCTAAGAAGGCCATGGCAAAGAAGCCTGCTCACAAGCCCAGTGCTTCAACCTCTATGCCCTCACAGCCAAGCTCCTCAGCAATGCCCTCAGAGCCAAGTTCTTCAAAGCCCTCACAGCCAATTCCTCAAGATGCTCCAGCTCCTCCAAAGTCCTCAGCTCCTCCGTCCAAATCCTCAGCACCTGTGCATATTGCCTCGTGCCAAAGGACAACTGGCATCTCTATTGCCTCAGGAGCATCTGCTAGTTCTTCAGCTCCACCAAATTCCTCAACAGGCCCTACTCTGCTGAAGACAAAGGCCACTGCTGGACGAGGTTCTCGACCAAGTCCTCACAAGAAGCATGTCGCATTTCAAGTGCCGTTTGATGAAGACGAAGCTGATGATGAAGAACTTGCTGAAATCATCAGGGATAGGAAGCTCAGGGCCGCTAGAGCCAAAGGCACAAATGTGCCTCTGCTTTTGGATCCAAAATTGATCCTTGATTACATTGATCTCTGGCACAAGGACCCCAACACTCCTATGCCTGACTTCAAGCTGACTCCTAGCCAAAGTCATATGTTGACTGCCTTCATTCAGGATGAAAAATGGAAATTTGAAAAGGCCAGGCAGTTGAAGAAAGCGCAGTACAAGAAGGAGCGCTTCCTGAAGAAGAATGTTGTCACTATGACAACTAATGAACTGGTCACTATTCAATCTGAGACCAAGAAACTCAATGATGAATTTGATGCATACCGTGCTGATTGGCTGGGAGCCAAGGTCCGTTTTGTGAAACTAGCTGAAGAATTCACCTCCAATGTTGCAGCCCCAACGCAACAAGATATTCCTTAGGCTGAAGCATCTGCTCAGCCTACTGAAGAACATGCCAGCACCGCTAATGAACATCAGGCTGCTGAAGAAAATGAGAGTACGAGGGCTGATGACTGCATTTCAGCCGCTGATGAATCTGCCAGGGCAACCACTAGTGTTGCGCCTGAAGAAACTGTCAGGACAGCTGAAACTTCAACGGCTGTGCCTGAAGAAACAGAAAATGTCAGGGCAACTGCATTAGTTGTGCTTGAAGTAAATGAGCCAATTTCCTCTGCTCCTCCTGCACCTACATCAAGTCCAGTTCTTCCTTCTGCATCAGATGCGAAGCAGACCAAGGCTGCGGAGCGGGCAGCTATGAAGAAAAGGAAAGCATCAACTTCATCAGATTCTTCAGCTCCGAAAAAGATGAAGAAATTAACAAGCTCATTTGATAATCCAGTTGATGTTGTTCCGGTCTCATCCATGCCATCAAAGGAACTCATTCCCTTTGGTGAGGACTATGCGATCCCAAGCGGATCAGATGAAGATATTCCTTCTGCTGCTTCCTCAGAGCAGTTGGATGAAGAAATTGAAGTGGATACAATCCCTTCAACCCCAGTCGTCTCATCGCCCATGCCTCAGTTCACAGCTGAAGAGGCAGGCGTTGAAGAAATGAGTGAAGAAGATGAGGATGTGGACATTGGGTGCACAACACCAGTGATGAATGATGACTTTTGGGACTGTCAGCACCCCAATTCTCCTTTGTTCACACCTCTGCAACAAATTCCTCAGTCCCCAGTGCATACTGAAGTTCAAGTGGGCTCTGAAGAAACTCGCACCACTCCATCTGTCCATGAAGAGATTCCATCCACTAGTGCTGATGAAATTGCTGCTGAAGCATTGAAGACCCGGGCTGCAACTGAAGAAGAAAATGAAATTCCTCACCCTGCAGAACCTGAGATTGGGATTCCTAAGGTGGTGCTGCAATTGACTGATACTCCTCAGCCCAAGCCAAAAGATCCCTTCTCGAAGAAGCAAAAATCCAAGGCTGATGACTTCTTCGGCGAGCATGTGTTCTTCACCGACTATAAGCCATATGACTCTGCTCGTCTTAGAAGGAAGTGTTTCTGGACTGCCAGCCAAGCCAACTTCTATTCTTCACTGCTTTTCAACAAAGACAAAGTCTTCGACCATGAGCATATTTCTCACGTGGACATGGAATCACTGCCTTGCTTCACGCCAGTCCTCAGTGTTCTTCATGACGCAGGACTGCTCAACTTTTGCACTGATATAGTTGATTGGAATGAAGAGCTAATTCTTCAGTTCTATGCAACGCTGCACATCACGGGAAATGCTGAAGATGTGAACTCTTGGGTATTGGACTAGATGACAGAGAAAACTCACTTCAAAGCACCGACCTTTGAATTGCTTCATGCCCTACCTGTCAGTCCTCCCCTTGAAGGTGCTCGTTGTATCTACCATGAACCTGAACTTACAGATCACTATATGCAAGTGCTAATGAAGCCACTGAAGCCCGGTCAAGCCCCACAGACCAAATTCCTCGTGAAGGAATTGATGTATGTGCCTCGAACTATCTATCGTATTCTGACAAAGACAATGAGTCCAATCAAAGGCCATGACTCAAATGATGAAGAAGTCGTTGGCATCATGAAGAATCTGCTTTTCAACATCATTCATGGCGTTCCTGTCAACTACCATGATTTCTTCATGAGGACTCTGGCAAATGTTGCACTCTCTCTGTTTGAGCTGAAGCCTTATGCCCCGTGGATTATGAGATTCCTCAGAACAAGGTCTTATCAACTTCAAGGCTGATTTTCAAAATCATCTCAGCTACTTGCCCCCCATTGAAGTCTTCAAACGGACTTTTTCCTCATCTGATGAAAAGGGCAAGGCCACTGCTATTATTGATGAAGGCATTCGTCCATTGGATGGTCAGTTCCGCAAAGCTGCATCTTACTCCAATGATGACTCTGCTACTCATGACTTTGCCACCATGCTTCAAAGCACAATCCTCAAGCCACCGCTCCCAGGGTGATGACTGACCGTGAGCTTCTCCTCAGTCTTCACCAGAAGGTCGATCGCAAACACAAATGGGTTAAGCGTCAGTTTGGTTCTATTCTTCACAACATGACTGCTACACACAATGCAGTGAAGAAAAACCATTACTACCTCCATGAAAACTTCGGTCGCACCTGGGCTGTCCTGTCTCACCATTATGGCGAAGAAGATCTTAAGCAAATGGGCCTCCAACAGGACTTTGCCTGGTCTCAACCACCAATGGTAGCCAGCTCATATTCTTCATCTCGCGAGACGGATGAGCATGAAGATTTGGACGACACTGCGGCAGGCCCTACTACAACAACCGACCCCAACAATGATGGCGCTCCTCCATCAACATGATATTCTTCAACGGCGTTAGTCCTCATTTTTCGATCCTTTTGGCCATTCGATGACAAAGGGGGAGAAATTTGAGTTAGTCTTCAAGTGGGTCTACATATATGGGCATTTTTTTGCTAAGCTACAACTCTCGTTCTTTTGAAGACTTTGCTAGATCGAGTTGTAAACTTAATCCTGATGGTGGTCCTATACTTTTGCTGTGTTCTTCTGCATGCTTATTCCTCATTTATGTTAATGCACGCATGCTGAATTACATCAATCACCATATTTCATCATGCATTTCAAATTCTTCATATTATATGTTAAATGCGTGTATGAATTGCAAGATATAGGGGGAGATCTCCATGATTCTACTCTTCAAGTGTGCATTGCTTCAAAAGCAAATTCCTCACTATGCACATCTTCAGGGGGAGGTTCTTCTATATCTTGCAATAAAATTCCTCAGTATCAGTATTTACACTTCATATGTTTATCCCCGTTGAAAACTTAACCTATATTGTCATCAATCACCAAAAGGGGGAGATTGTAAGTGCATCTAGTGCCCCTTAGTGATTTTGGTGTATTGAAGCCTTATAGGTTAAGGGACTGATGCGTTTGTGAGTGTACTCAGGTCTATAAGTCTATGAGGAGTTTGATAGTTACAGAGAAAGTCGACTCCTAAAAATGAAGTTCTTCGACTGAAGACTTTGGATTTCTGAAGACTTTCTGAAGGCTTTGAAAGTGAAGAAATTGGTGTGACCTTGAAGACTTGGTATTCATTCAAGGAACATGAAGCGTGAAGACTTTTGTTTTTGTAGTTTCATTTTCTCTTTCTTGAGTCATAGGAAACACCGTACTGTTAAAGGGGGTCGAGGAAATACTAAGGAAAAATTTCCATGTGATGCTCAACTCAAAATCCTACACCTACCAATCCCTTCGAGTGAAGCCATTGAAAATCTCATACAGTTCAGTCAATTTCTTCTGGTCTCTGAGGAATTTGTTTTGACTGAGGAGTTAGGAATTCGCCAGTGCGGATTGCCTACAAGTGAGGAACATGATAGCCCTGAGGAATTTGATAGTCAAATTTCCGACCGTTGTTGTGCTATGCGCCAGCTGTCCCAAAATATCTACCCACCTAACGGTCATATCATTGAAGGGCATTTATGTCTTATCATGTCGGGCTGCTCCCTAGGCTATAAATAGCCGCCCCCTACAACCACTAGCTGGTTGGCTGCTTCGAGAGAAACTGACACTTGTCATTTGAGAGCATCCCATCCTCCGAGGACTTTGAGCGAAAATCATCAAGTGAGGAAACCCAAACCCAAACACCTACAAACCCAAAGTGATTGAGCATCACTGAAGAGATTGATCATGCGTGGATCCAACGCTTGTTACCTTTGAAGACTGTGTATCTTCCAGACGGTTAGGCGTCATGGTCTAGAGCATCCAAGAGGAAATTGTGGATCGCCGAGTGACCGAGTTTGTGAAGGTTTGGAAGTCACCTGAAGACTTACCACGAGTGATTGGGCGAGGTCTGTGTGACCTTAGCTCAAGGATAATACTGTGAGGACTGTGTGTCCGGGACTGTGTGTCCTCAGGTTTAAATACCTAGCCGCTCCAACCATACGTACAACTGTCACAGCAGTTGGAACTGGTCTACCAAATCATTGTCTTCACCAAGCCTACTGGTTCTATTTCCTCAACTCTTCCATTTCCTCATTACTGTGTTGTGTGCTTGTTCATATCTGTTTGAAGACTTTGCCTGAAGACTTTCTCAATTTCCTCAGCTCAATTTCTCCAGTCTATTTGTCTTCATCCTGTTTTATCCTGTGTTTACGCTTCCTATACTCTGTGCTTGCTCTCATTTCATCATGATGATCATGCATCTGTTCTGTTATGTTAGCATCCGAGTACTTATTCCGCTGCAAGTAGTTCTACGCTTAGGAATTTCCTCACCCTGAAATTCCTCAGTGAAAAATTCATAAAAATCGCCTATTCACCCCCCTCTACTCGATATAACGCACTTTCAGAACCATAGGATGATCACACGGGTGCTCCGGGATTATCCTAGGACAACACTGGATTCTCCAGGTGCCCGCAACCAATCCACCCAAATGTGTATTTAAGTAGCCACCTTAAGTTAACCATTAATTAACAACTCTCACATCTGTCGTGGACACACTCAACCAATCCACGTCTACGAGCATAGCATAGCAGTATAAGCACAACGTAGAAGTAGCTCCCAGGGTTTGATATAAAGGACAATAGGTTCTATCTCATCATCTACTTCCCATTACCCACATGTTATCAATCCTACTCATGCAATGTTTGAGGGTTGAATCTAATGCATAAAAACTGGGTAATAAAGGGGTATGATCAAAGTGTTACTTGCCTTGCTGACGATCTGCAAACCCTAGAGACTCGTAGTAGCACGCTTCGCACTCCGGAAATTCTATCGCAAACAAACAGTAGCATACATAAGCACTCAATCATAGATGCAAGGGTAAAACTCAGATGAAAAAAAATCCCAACTGAAAGTTCAACTAAAGAGCTTCGATTTGCAAAAAGAATCACTATAATTGGAGCTACGAAACTCAAACTACGATCAAAAGAAGTTTGAATTCAAATCTGCTTGAAACCAAATTTTAATTTGTCAAAACCATGTTCAAGTTGATTAACTAGAAAGAGGGGTTCGAGACGAAGATTTTGGCGTTGGTTTCACTGGATTTGGACAAACGGTTAAAGAGTTGCGAGGGTTTGAAGATCAGGGGCTAATCTGCGATAAAAATAATCGCGGATAGGTCCCTGGCCAAAAATAAAAAGAAAAAAAGAAAAATCTATCGGACGGACGTCCGCTAACAGAGACAAACGAACGAATTCGTTCGTTATAAGAACTAAACGTACGAACGTTCGCAGAATAGATCTAACCAAAGAAAAACCGATCTTTAAAAAAACCTAATTAGATCTTGGATTTGCCGAAATAAACCGACGAAAACCGGACAAAAACCGGTCGGCGGCGGCGAATCCGAACGGCGGTGGGGCGGCATGGTCAACGGCGAGGCGGCGGGGCTCCGGCGGCGGCATGCGACGCAGCAGCAGCAGCGGCGGGCGGCGGTGGCGGTGGGCGGCTGCGGCGGCTCGGGACGGGGTGGAGAGGGGCGGCGGCTACTTTTAGGAGGGGGGTCGCCTCGGCTTGCGGGAGGGGGCGCGGGCGGCGGTGTCCGGGCGGGACACGGCGGCGTGGCTCGGGACTCTGTCCCGAGTCGAAGAGGGAGGCGGCGGCGCGCTGGGCCGGCCTGCTCGGCTGGGCCGTTGGCCGAGTCGGGCGAAACTTTTTTTTTAAAATAAATTCCGCCGAAGAAAAAATGCTAAATAAATATAAAAAAATTCTAAAAATGCCAAAAACAATTTTCACCGTCTAAATAGAATATTTAGAACAAAGTGAACATTTTTCTGGCCTAAAAATTGAATTTTGAAAAAATGTATATTTTTCTAATTCAAATAAAATATTTATTTGATCTTAATGTTTTTCTCCATTATTCCTCTTATTTTGGAGAAGTCATTTTATCTCCACTCATTTATTTTAATATCGGAAATATTTTGAAGAGAAATATTATTAAAACCAAAATTATCCTCTTTTCAAATTTGAGAAAAATTCAAATATGAAAATAAATGAAATCCCCAACTCTCTCCGTGGGTCCTTGAGTTGCTTAGGATTTCTAGCATCACAAACGAAGAGCAAATAAAATATGATATGCATATGATGACCTATGTATAACATCCAAATTGAAAATTTGGGATGTTACAAACCTACCCCCCTTAAGATGAATCTCGCCCTCGAGATTCGGGTTGGCTAGAAAACATGTGTGGGTGGTCTTTCCATAGGTCTTCCTCTCGTTCCCAGGTGGCTTCATCCTCGGTATGGTGGCTCCACTGAACTTTGCAAAACTTGATAACCTTGCTGCGCGTAACTCGGCTGGCAAATCGAGAATCTTGACGGGTTTCTCCTCGTAGGTCAAATCACTATCCAACTAAATTGCTTCTAGGGGCACTGTATCTCTCAGAGGAATATCGGCCATCTCTGCATGGCACTTCTTCAACTGGGAAACGTGAAACACATCATGAACTCTTGACAGTCCTTCGGGTAACTCCAACTTGTAGGCCACTTCTCCCATTTGCTCCAAAACTCAGTATGGTCCTACAAATCTCGGGGCTAACTTTCCCTTCACTCCAAATCGTTTAACTCCTCGCAGAGGTGACACACGAAGATACGCCCTGTCTCTGATTTCATAGACTAGCTCCTTGCGCTTTGTATCGGCATAACTCTTCTGCCTGGACTGAGCTACCTTTAGTCTGTCGCGAATCAACTTAACCTTCTCTTCAGACTCTTTGATCAAATCTGGTCCAAACAACTGACGGTCTCCAACTTCATCCCACATTAACGGTGTCCTGCACCTTCTTCCATACAAGGCTTCGAAAGGGGCCATCTTCAGACTAGCTTGATAACTGTTGTTGTATGAGAACTCCGCGTACGGCAAATTATCATCCCAACTGGATCCATAATCTAATGCACAGGCTCTCAACATGTCCTCTAGAATCTGATTGACTCTCTCGGTCTGTCCATCTGTCTGCGGATGAAAGGCTGTACTGAACTCTAGCCTGGTACCCAAAGTCTGGTGCAGCTGATTCCAAAACTTCGAGGTGAATTGTGTTCCTCTATCTGATACGATGGTCCTCGGAACTCCGTGCATACATACGATCCTGGTCATATATATCTTGGCCAACTTCGCACTCATATAGGTGGTTTTCACAGGGATAAAGTGAGCTACCTTGGTCAAACGATCCACTACTACCCAGATAGAATCATATCCTGACCGGGTCCTGGGTAATCCGTGTTGGAAATATGCCCTAGAGGCAATAATAAAATGGTTATTATTGTATTTCCTTGTTCATGATAATTGTCTATTGTTCATGCTATAATTGTATTAACTGGAAACCGTAATACATGTGTGAATACATAGACCACAACATGTCCCTAGTAAGCCTCTAGTTGACTAGCTCGTTGATCAATAGATGGTTATGGTTTCCTGACCATGGACATTGGATGTCATTGATAACGGGATCACATCATTAGGAGAATGATGTGATGGACAAGACCCAATCCTAAGCATGGCACAAGATCGTGTAGTTCGTTTGCTAGAGCTTTTCTAATGTCAAGTATCATTTCCTTAGACCATGAGATTGTGCAACTCCCGGATACCGTAGGAATGCTTTGGGTGTACCAAACGTCACAACGTAACTGGGTGGCTATAAAGGTGCACTACAGGTATCTCCGAAAGTGTCTGTTGGGTTGGCACGAATCGAGACTGGGATTTGTCACTCCGTATGATGGAGAGGTATCTCTGGGCCCACTCGGTAATGCATCATCATAATGAGCTCAATGTGACTAAGGAGTTAGCCACGGGATCATGCGTCACGGTACGAGTAAAGTGACTTGCCGGTAACGAGATTGAACAAGGTATTGGGATACCGACGATCGAATCTCGGGCAAGTAACGTACCGATTGACAAAGGGAATTGTATACGGGATTGATTGAATCCTCGACATCGTGGTTCATCCGATGAGATCATCGTGGAACATGTGGGAGCCAACATGGGTATCCAGATCCCGCTGTTGGTTATTGACCGGAGAGTCGTCTCGGTCATGTCTGCATGTCTCCCGAACCCGTAGGGTCTACTCACTTAAGGTTCGGTGACGCTAGAGTTGTAGAGATATTAGTATGTGGTTAACCGAAAGTTGTTCGGAGTCCCGGATGAGATCCCGGACGTCACGAGGAGTTCCGGAATGGTCCGGAGGTAAAGATTTATATATGGGAAGTCCTATTTCGGCCACCGGAAAATGTTCGGGATTTTTCGGTATTGTACCGGGAAGGTTCTAGAAGGTTCCGAAGTGGGGCCCACCTGCATGGGGGGACCCACATGAACGTGGGTAGTGGGGGCAAGGCCCCACACCCCTGGTCAAGGCGCACCAAGATCCCACCTTAGAAGGAATAAGATCATATCCCGAAGGGATAAGATCAAGATCCCTAAAAAAGGGGGATAACAATCGGTGGGGAAGGGAAATGATGGGATTTCTTTCCCCCACCTTTGCCAATGCCCCAATGGACTTGGAGGGCAAGAAACCAGCCCCCTCCACCCCTATATATAGTGGGGAGGCGCATGGGAGCAGCACCCCAAGCCCTGGCGCCTCCCTCCCTCCCGTGACACCTCTTCCTCTCCGCTTGCGCTTGGCGAAGCCCTGCCGGGATCCCGCTACTTCCACCACCACGCCGTCGTGCTGCTCGATCTCCATCAACTTCTCCTCCCCCCTTGCTGGATCAAGAAGGAGGAGACTTCCCCGCTCCGTACGTGTGTTGAACGCGGAGGTGCCGTCCGTTCGGCGCTAGGATCATCGGTGATTTGGATCATGACAAGTACGACTCCATCAACCCCGTTCTCTTGAACGCTTCCGCGCATGATCTACAAGGGTATGTAGATGCACTCCCCTCTCTCTCGTTGCTAGATGAATCCATAGATTGATCTTGGTGATACGTAGAAAATTTTAAATTTCTGCTACGTTCCCCAACAATCCGGTGATAAAATCCATGCCAAGTTTGTCCCACTTCCATTCGGGTATCGGCATAGGTTGCAGTAATCCTGCTGGCTTCTGATGTTTTATCTTCACTCTCTGACATACATCACATACTGCTACATACTTTGCAATATCCTTCTTCATACCAGTCCACCAGAAACGCTCCTTCAAATCCAAATACATCTTGGTGTTTCCGGGGTGTATCGAGTATGGCGAGTCATGGGCCTCCTGAAGTATTAACTAGCTGATCTCCGCATTATTGGGTACATAAACACGGTCCTCAAACCATAAGGTTCCGTACTCATCCTCACGAAAACCGTTGGCTTTTCCTTTGCTCATCTTCTCCTTTATCTCAGCAATCTCCTTATCATCCTTCTTCTCAACCAAGAGCACTGGGGCTCCCCATGGTGACGAACTTCGTCGAATGTAATCTTTCTCCAATAACTCCTTAATCTGCTTCTTAATCTCCTCTAGATCATTTGCGGGCATCAGGTATGGTCTCTTTGAT
The DNA here is from genome assembly GCF_002575655.3 of Aegilops tauschii subsp. strangulata. Lineage (NCBI taxonomy): Eukaryota > Viridiplantae > Streptophyta > Magnoliopsida > Poales > Poaceae > Aegilops > Aegilops tauschii. The sequence goes on along the minus strand of NC_053036.3, from coordinate 132,706,510 downwards.
ATCGGTCTGGTGCTTGGCAACAACTCTACAGAAATTCTATATCCCGATCCGGCGGCATGCCTGGTAGTTCCTCTGGAAATACATCCGGGTAATCCTTCACTACAGGCACTTCCTCCTGAATGACTCCTGTGAGGGAGTTTACTTGGGTCCTTCTTGGCGCATGCCTGGATACATACTTGATCCTTTTTCCCTCCGGGGTGGTGAGCAGAATTGACTTACTAGCACAGTTAATGTTTCCTCCATACTTCGATAGCCAATCCATGCCTAGTATTATATCCAATCCTTGTGACTCCAAAATTACTAGGTCGGAGGGGAAAACATGGCTACCAAAGGTCAAGGGTAACCGATCACACCATCGGCTGGCCATATACTCTGCTCCTGGCGAGCTCACTAACATGGGTGACCTAAGGGCTAGTGTTGGCAATTTAAACTTTTCCACAAATCCCCTTGATATGTATGAATGTGATGCACAAGTATCAAAAAGAACGAGAGCGGTAAATGACTTAACCAAAAACTTACCAATCACTGCGTCAAGCTGATCTTCAACCTCCACGTTGATGTGGTTCACCTGACCTCTGGTGAAGGGACTGGGCTTCTTCCCTGAACTTCCATTGCCATTTCCATTCTTGGCTTCAGAACACTCAGTGGCGTAGTGTCCAGTCTTCCCGCACTTGAAACAAGTAATGTGACTTAGATCCTTCTTGGCGGGTGTTGCTGGGTTGGAGCGGTTCTGGCTGTTGCTTCCTCAATTCCCATTCCCATTCTTGGGGCCACTATGATTATGCGAACTTCCTCCATTGTGAGTGTGGCCTCCATGGTTATGGGTATATCCTCCCGAGTTCGGGGCAAAACGAGGCTTCTGCGATGCTACAGAATTATACTTCCCTTGTCCATACTTCATTTTGCGGCTCTCTATCTGTTGTTGCTTCCCTTCAATCATAAGAGCCCTCTCTACCAAGTCCTGGTAGTTAGCAAATGTTGCTACCATCAACTGCATGCTCAGCTCATCATTCAGCCCTTCCATAAACTTCTCCTGCTTCGCGGCATCTGTGGCCACATCATCAGGGGCATAGCGAGCTAACTTACTGAACTCATCCACGTACTGCCCCACAGTACGATTTCCCTGGCGTAAGTTGCGAAACTCACGCTTCTTCATGCTCATAGCTCCATTTGAGACATGGGCTATGCGGAATGCTTACTGAAATTGATCCCAAGTGACATTGGCTATGGGGAACGTGGTTGTGTAATTCTCCCACCATGAGGCTGCGGGTCCCTCCAATTGGTGTGCGGCAAAACGCACCTTCTCAGCATCTGTGCAACCTGCTGTGGTCAACTCCCTTCCAATCCTGCGTAGCCAGTCATCAGCAACAATCGGCTCGGTGCTACTGGAAAACACCGGCGGGTTCAACCTCAGAAGACGGGCTAAGTTGTCAACTGAAGGTGGTGGCGGTGGGTTGTTGTTGTTGTTGCCTTGGTTCTGAACTAGCAACTGCATCAAGGCATTCTGTAGTTGGATCAACTGCGTGAGCTCCGGTGGGATGACTAATCTGGGGTCACGTCTCGGAGGCATCTGATGGGTTTAGAGGGGAGAGATTAGAATAGAAAGAGGTCTAAAGATAAAACACTACCCATATGCACATGAGACAAACACATTCATATCACACCACTCAATTCAAACAAGGGCATACAAATGATCTAACTACCGTTACAAAGATACTCGGACTACTACTATTTACATGGGGAAATTACTACTGACAATATGGTGGTCGACTAGAAGTTTTGATCAGTGGAAGACTCCATAATATCTGCTCCAGCTTGGTCTTCGTAATCATCATCACCACTGTCGGGGTCGGAGCCGGTGTCATCGATGATGATGTAGTCCTCGGGATGGTCATCATCTCCTCCTGGCGCGGGGTCTCCCATGAATACTCCTAGCTTTTGTTGGGGAACGTAGTAATTTCAAAAAAAAATCCTACGCACACGCAAGATCATGGTGATGCATAGCAACGAGAGGGGAGAGTGTTGTCCATGTACCCTCGTAGACCGAAAGCGGAAGCGTTATGACAACGCGGTTGATGTAGTCGTACGTCTTCACGATCGACCGATCCTAGTACCGAACGTATGACACCTCCGCGATCTGCACACGTTCAGCTCGGTGACGTCCCACGAACTCACGATCCAGTACAGCTTCAAGGGAGAGCTTCGTCAGCACGACGGCGTGATGACGGTGATGATGAAGCTACCGGCGCAGGGCTTCGCCTAAGCACTACGACGATATGACCAAGGTGGATTATGGTGGAGGGGGCCACCGCACACGGCTAAGAGATCAATGATCAACTTGTGTGTCTATGGGGTGCCCCCCTCCCCCGTATATAAAGGAGTGGAGGAGGGGGAGGGTCGGCCCTCTACTATGGCGCGCCTTGGGGAGTCCTACTCCCATCGGGAGTAGGATTCCCCCCTTTCCAAGTAGTAGGAGTAGGAAAGAGAAGGAAGGGGAAGAGAGAAGAGAAGGAAGGAGGGGGCACCGCCCCTCCCCCTAGTCCAATTCGGACTAGGCCTTGGGGGGTGCGCGGCCTGCCCTAGGCAGCCCCTCTCTCTCTCCCCTAAAGCCCAATAAGGCCCATATACTCCCCGGCAAATTCCCGTAACTCTCCGGTACTCCGATAAATACCCGAACCACTCAGAACCTTTCCGATGTTCGAATATAGCCTTCCAATATATTGATCTTTACGTCTCGAACATTTCGAGACTCCTCGTCATGTCCCTGATCTCATCCGGGACTCCGAACAACCTTCGGTACATCGAAACACATAAACTCATAATATCGATCATCACTGAACATTAAGCGTGCGGACCCTACGGGTTCGAGAACTATGTAGACATGACCGAGACACGTCTCCTGTCAATAACCAATAGCGAAACCTGGATGCTCATATTGGCTCCCACATATTCTACGAAGATCTTTATCGGTCAAACCGCATAACAACATACGGTGTTCCCTTTGTCATCGGTATGTTACTTGCCCGAGATTCGATCGTCGGTATCTCAATACCTAGTTCAATCTCGTTACCGGTAAGTCTCTTTACTCGTTCCGTAATGCATCATCCCACAACTAAATCGTTAGTCACATTGCTTGCAAGGCTTATAGTGATGTGCATCACCGAGAGGGCCCAGAGATACCTCTCCGACAATCGGAGTGACAAATCCTAATCTCGATCTATGCCAACTCAACAAGTACCATCGGAGACACCTATAGAGCACCTTTATAATCACCCAGTTACGTTGTGACGTTTGGTAGCACACAAAGTGTTCCTCCGGTATTCGGGAGTTGAATAATCTCATAGTCATAGGAACATGTATAAGTCATGAAGAAAGAAATAGCAATATACTAAACGATCAAGTGCTAAAGCTAACGGAATGGGTCAAGTCAATCACATCATTCTCTAATGATGTGATCCCGTTAATCAACTCATGTCTATGGCTAGGAAACTTAACCATCTTTGATACAATGAGCTAGTCAAGTAGATGCATACTAGTGACACTCTGTTTGTCTATGTATCCACACATGTACTAAGTTTCCGGTTAATACAATTCTAGCATGAATAATAAACATTTATCATGAAATAAGGAAATAAATAATAACTTTATTATTGCCTCTAGGGCATATTTCCTTCAGTCTCCCACTTGCACTAGAGTCAATAATCTAGTTCACATCGCCATGTGATTTAACACCAATAGTTCACATCACCATGTGATTAATACCCATAGTTCACATCGCCATGTGACCAAAACTCAAAGGGTTTACTAGAGTCAGTAATATTAGTTCACATCGCCATGTGATTAACACCCAAAGAGTACTAAGGTGTGATCATGTTTTGCTTGTGAGAGAAGTTTAGTCAACGGGTCTGCCATATTCAAATCCATATGTATTTTGCAAATTTCTATGTCAACAATGCTCTGCATGGAGCTACTCTAGCTAATTGCTCCCACTTTCAATATGTATCCAGATTGAGACTCAGAGTCATCCGGATCGATGCAAAAGCTTGCATTGGCGTAACTCTTTACGACGAACTCTTTATCACCTCCATAACCGAGAAATATCTCCTTAGTCTTCTAAGGATAATTTTGACCGCTGTCAAGTGATCCACTCCTGGATCAATATCGTACCCCCTTGCCAAACTCATGGCAAGGTACACAATAGGTTTGGTACACTGCATAGCATACTTTATAGAACCTATGGCTGAGGCATAGGGAATGACTTTTCATTCTCTTTCTATTTTCTGCTGTGGTCGTCTTTTGAGTCTTACTCAACTTTACACCTTGCAACACAGGCAAGAACTCCTTCTTTGACTGTTCCATTTTGAACTACTTCAAAATCTTGTCAAGGTATGTACTCATTGAAAAATCTTATCAAGCGTCTTGATCTATCTCTATAGATCTTGATGCTCAATATGTAAGCAGCTTCACCGAGGTCTTTCTTTGAAAAACTCCTTTCAAACACTCCTTTATGCTTTCCAGAAAATTCTACATCATTTCCGATCAACAATATGTCATTCACATATACTTATCAGAAAGGCTGTAGTGCTCCCACTCACTTTATTGTAAATACATGCTTCTCCAAAAGTCTGTATAAAGCCATATGCTTTGATCACACTATCAAAGCGTATATTCCAACTCCGAGATGCTTGCACCAGTCCATAGATGGATCGCTGGAGCTTGCACATTTTGCTAGCACCTTTAGGATCGATAAAACCTTTTGGTTGCATCATATACAACTCTTCTTTAAGAAATCCATTAAGGAATGTAGTTTTGACATCCATTTGCCAGATTTCATAAAATGTGGCAATTTGCTAACATGATTCGGACAGACTTAAGCATCGCTACGAGTGAGTAAATCTCATCGTAGTCAACACCTTGAACTTTGTCAGAAACCTTTTTCGACAAGTGATGTCTACTACACAACCTTCTTCTTGTAGACGTTGTTGGGCCTGCAAGTGCAGAGGTTTGTAGGAAAGTAGAAAATTTCCCTCAAGTGGATGACCTAAGGTTTATCAATCCGTGGGAGGCGTAGGATGAAGATGGTCTCTCTCAAGCAACCCTGCAACCAAATAACAAAGAGTCTCTTGTGTCCCAGACACACCCAATACAATGGTAAATTGTATAGGTGCACTAGTTCGGCGAAGAGATGGTGATACAAGTGCAATATGGATGGTAGATATAGGTTTTTGTAATCTGAAAATATAAAAACAGCAAGGTAACTAATGATAAAAGTGAGCGTAAATGGTATTGCAATGCTAGGAAACAAGGCCTAGGGTTCATACTTTCACTAGTGCAAGTTCTCTCAACAATAATAACATAATTGGATCATATAACCATCCCTCAACATGCAACAAAGAGTCACTCCAAAGTCACTAATAGCGGAGAACAAACGAAGAGATTATGTAGGGCACGAAACCACCTCAAAGTTATTCTTTCCAATCAATCCGTTGGGCTATTCCTATAAGTGTCACAAACAGCCCTAGAGTTCGTACTAGAATAACACCTTAAGACACAAATCAACCAAAACCCTAATGTCACCTAGATACTCGACTGTCACCTTAAGTATCCGTGGGTATGATTATACGATATGCATCACACAATCTCAGATTCATCTATTCAACCAACACATAGAACCTCAAAGAGTGCCCCAAAGTTTCTACCGGAGAATCAAGACGAAAACGTGTGCCAACCCCTATGCATAGGTTCATGGGCGGAACCCGCAAGTTGATCACCAAAACATACATCAAGTGAATCACGTGATATCCCATTGTCACCACAGATATGCACGGCAAGACATACATCAAGTGTTCTCAAATCATTAAAGACTCAATCCGATAAGATTACTTCAAAGGGAAAACTCAATCCATTACAAGAGAGTAGAGGGGGAGAAACATCATAAGATCCAACTATAATAGCAAAGCTCATGATACATCAAGATCGTGCCAAATCAAGAACACGAGAGAGATCAAACACATAGCTACTGGTACATACCCTCAGCCCCGAGGGTGAACTACTCCCTCCTCGTCATGGAGAGCGCCGGGATGATGAAGATGGCCACCAGTGAGGGCTCCCCCCTCCGGCAGGGTGCCGGAACAGGGTCCCGATTGGTTTTTGGTGGCTACAGAGGCTTGCGGCGGCGGAACTCCCGATCTATTCTGTTCCCCGATCGTTTTAGGGTATATGGATATATATAGGTGAAAGAAGTACGCCAGGGGAGCCACGAGGGGCCCACGAGGGTGGAGGGTGCGCCCAGGGGGTGGGCGCACCCCCTGCCTCGTGCCTTCCTCGTTGCTTTCTTGACGTGGACTCCAAGTCTCCCGGATTCCTTTCCTTCCAAAAATAACTTCTCCAGAAGGTTTCATTTCGTTTCGACTCCGTTTGATATTCCTTTTCTTCGAAACACTGAAACAAGGGGAAAAACAGGAACTGGCACTGGGCTCTGGGTCAATAGGTTAGTCCCAAAAATAATATAAAAGTGCATAGTAAAGCCCATAAAACATCCAAGATGGATAAGATAATAGCATGAATACTACTTCATAAATTATATATGCGTTGGAGACGTATCAACAAGTCTAGCTTTGTAGATAGTAACACTACAATCAGCGTCCGTCTTCCTCTTGAAGATCCATTTATTTTCTATGGCTTGCTGATCATCGGGCAAGTCAACCAAAGTCCACACTTTGTTCTCATACATGGATCCCATCTGAGATTTCATGGCCTCAAGCCATTTTGCGGAATTTGGGCTCATCATCGCTTCCTCATAGTTCGTAGGTTCGTTATGGTCAAGTAACATGACCTCCAGAATAGGATTACCGTACCACTCTGGTGCGGATCTCACTCTGGTTGACCTACGAGGTTTGGTAGTAACTTGATCTGAAGTTACATGATCATCATCATTAGCTTCCTCACTAATTGGTGTAGGAGTCACAGGAACAGATTTCTGTGATGAACTACTTTCCAATAAGGGAGCAGGTACAGTTACCTCATCAAGTTCTACTTTCCTCCCACTCACTTCTTTCGAGAGAAACTCCTTCTCTAGAAAGGATCCATTCTTAGCAACGAAGTCTTGCCTTCGGATCTATGATAGAAGGTGTACCCAACTGTCTCCTTTGGGTATCCTATGAAGACACATTTCTCCGATTTGGGTTTGTGCTTATCAGGATGAAACTTTTTCACATAAGCATCGCAACCCCAAACTTTAAGAAACGACAACTTTGGTTTCTTGCCAAACCACAGTTCATATAGTGTCGTCTCAACAGATTTAGATGGTGCCCTATTTAACGTGAATGCATCTGTCTCTAATGCATAACCCCAACACGATAGTGGTAAGTCAGTAAGAGACATCATAGATTGCACCATATCTAATAAAGTATGGTTACGATGTTCGGACACACCATTACGCTGTGGTGTTCCAGGTGGCATGAGTGGCGAAACTATTCCGCATTGTTTCAAATGAAGACCAAACTCGTAACTCAAAATATTCTCCTCCACGATTAGATTGTAGAAAGTTTATTTTCTTGTTACGATGATTTTCCACTTCACTCTAAAATTATTTGAACTTTTCAAATGTTTCAGATTTATGTTTCATCAAGTAGATATACCCATATCTTCTCAAATCATCTGTGAAGGTCAGAAAATAACGATACCTACCGCGAGCCTCAACACTCATCGGACTGCATACATCAGTATGTATTATTTCCAACAAGTCTATTGCTCGCTCCATTGTTCCGGAGAACGGAGTCTTAGTCATCTTGCCCATGAGGCATGGTTCGCAAGCATCAACTGATTCATAATCAAGTGATTCCAAAAGCCCATCAGCATGGATTTTCTTCATGCGCTTTACACCAATATGACCTAAACGGCAGTGCCACAAATAAGTTGCACTATCATTATTAACTTTGCATCTTTTGGCTTCAATATTATGAATATGTGTATCACTACGATCGAGATTCAATAAACCATTCACCGTGGGTGTATCACCATTGAAGGTTTTATTCATGTAAACAGAACAACAATTTTATTCTCTGACTTTAAATGAATAACCATATTGCAATAAACATGATCAAATCATATTCATGCTTAACGCAAGCACCAAATAACATTTATTTAGGTTCAACACTAATCCCGAAAGTATAGGGAGTGTGCGATGATGATCATATCAATCTTGGAACCACTTCCAACACACATCGTCACTTCACCCTTAACTAGTCTATGTTCATTCTGCAACTCCCGTTTCGAGTTACTAATCTTAGCAACTGAACTAGTATCAAATACTGAGGGGTTGCTATAAACACTAGTAAAGTAGACATCAATAAGAAGTATATCAAATATACCTTTGTTCACTTTGCCATCCTTCTTATCCGCCAAATACTTGGGGCAGTTCCGCTTCCAGTGACCAGTCCCTTTGCAGTAGAAGCACTTAGTCTCAGGCTTAGGTCCAGACTTGGGCTTCTTCACTTGAGCAACAACTTGCTTGCCGTTCTTTTTGAAGTTCCCCTTCTTCCCTTTGCCCTTTTCTTGAAACTAGTGGTCTTGTCAACCATCAACACTTGATGCTTTTCTTGATTTCTACCTTCGTCGATTTCAGCATCACGAAGAGCTTGGGAATCGTTTCCATTATCCCTTGCATATTATAGTTCATCAGGAGGTTCTAGTAACTTGGTGATAGTGACTAGAGAACTCTGTCAATCACTATCTTATCTAGAAGATTAACTCCCACTTGATTCAAGTGATTGTAGTACTCAGACATTCTGAGCACATGCTCACTAGCTAAGCTATTCTCCTCCATTTTGTAGGCAAAGTACTTGTCGAAGGTCTCATACGTTTCGACATGGGCATGAGTCTGAAATACTAATTTCAACTCTTGGAACATCACATATGCTCCGTGGCGTTTCAAAAACGTCTTTGAAGCCCCGATTCTAAGCCATAAAGCATGGTGCACTAAACTATCAAGTAGTCATCATATCAAGCTTGCCAAACATTCATAACGTCTGCATCTGCTCCTGCAATCGGTCTGTCACCTAGCGGTGCATCAAGGACATAATTCTTCTATGCAGCAATGAGGATAATCCTCAGATCACGGATCCAATCCGCATCATTGCTACTAACATCTTTCAACTTAGTTTTCTCTAGGAACATATCAAAAATAAAACAGGGGAGCTAAACGCGAGCTATTGATCTACAACATAGATATGCTAATACTACCAGGACTAAGTTCATGATAAATTAAAGTTCAATTAATCATATTACTTAAGAACTCCCACTTAGATATACATCCCTCTAATCATCTAAGTGATCACGTGATCCATATCAACTAAACCATGTCCGATCATCACGTGAGATGGAGTAGTTTTCAATGGTGAACATCACTATGTTGATCATATCTACTATATGATTCACGCTCGACCTTTCGGTCTCAGTGTTCCGAGGCCATATCTGCATATGCTAGGCTCGTCAAGTTTAACCCGAGTATTCTGCATGTGCAAAACTGGCTTGCACCCGTTGTATGTGAACGTAGAGCTTATCACACCCGATCATCACGTGGTGTCTCGGCACGACGAACTTTCGCAACGGTGCATACTCAGGGAGAACACTTGTACGTTGAAATTTAGTGAGAGATCATATTATAATGCTACTGTCGAACTAAGAAAAATAACATGCATAAAGGATAAACATCACATGCAATCAATGTAAGTGATATGATATGGCCATCATCATCTTGTGCCTTTGATCTCCATCTCCAAAGCACCGTCATGATCACCATCGTCACCGGCGCGACACCTTGATCTCCATCGTAGCATCTTTGTTGTCTCGCCAACTATTGCTTCTACGACTATCGCTACCGCTTAGTGATAAAGTAAAGTAATTACATGGCGATTGCATTTCATACAATAAAGCGACAACCATATGGCTCCTGCCAGTTGCCGATAACTTTGTTACAAAACATGATCATCTCATACAATAAAATTTAGCATCATGTCTTGACCATATCACATCACAACATGCCCTGCAAAAACAAGTTAGACGTCCTCTACTTTGTTGTTCCAAGTTTTACGTGGCTGCTACGGGCTGAGCAAGAACCGTTCTTACCTACACATCAAAACCACAACGATATTTTGTCAAGTATGTGCTGTTTTAACCTTCAACAAGGACCGGGTGTAGCCATACTCGATTCAACTAAAGTTGGAGAAACTGACAGCCGCCAGCCACCTGTGTGCGAAGCACGTCGGTAGAACCAGTCTCGCGTAAGCGTACGCGTAATGTCGGTCCGGGCCGCTTCATCCAACAATACCGCCGAATCAAAGTGTGACATGCTGGTAAGGAGTATGACTAGTATCGCCCGCAACTCACTTGTGTTCTACTCGTGCATATAACATCTACGCATAAACCTGGCTCGGATGCCACTGTTGGGGAACGTAGTAATTTCAAAAAAAAATCCTACACACACGCAAGATCATGGTGATGCATAGTAACAAGAGGGGAGAGTGTTGTCCACGTACCCTCGTAGACCGAAAGCGGAAGCGTTATGACAACGCGGTTGATGTAGTCGTAGGTCTTCACGATCGACCGATCCTAGTACCGAACGTACGGCACCTCCGCGATCTGCACACGTTCAGCTCGGTGACGTCCCACGAACTCACTATCCAGTAGAGCTTCGAGGGAGAGCTTCGTCAGCACGACGATGTGATGACGGTGATGATGAAGCTACCGGCGCAGGGCTTCGCCTAAGCACTACGACGATATGACGGAGGTGGATTATGGTGGAGGGGGCCACCGCACACAGCTAAGAGATCAATGATCAACTTGTGTGTCTATGGGGTGCCCCCTCCCCCGTATATGAAGGAGTGGAGGAGGGGGAGGGCTGGCCCTCTACTATGGCGCGCCCTGGGGAGTCCTACTCCCATCGGGAGTAGGATTCCCCCCTTTCCAAGTAGTAGGAGTAGGAAAGAGAAGGAAGGGGAAGACAGAAGAGAAGGAAGGAGGGGGCGCCGCCCCTCCCCCTAGTCCAATTCGGACTAGGCCTTGGGGGGCGCGTGGCCTGCCCTAGGCAGCCCCTCTCTCTCTCCCCTAAAGCCCAATAAGGCCCATATACTCCCCGGCGAATTCCCATAACTCTCCGGTACTCCGATAAATACCCGAACCACTCAGAACCTTTCCGATGTCCGAATATAGCCTTCCAATATATCGATCTTTACGTCTCGAACATTTCGAGACTCCTCGTCATGTCCCTGATCTCATCCGGGACTCCGAACAACCTTCGGTACATCAAAACACATAAACTCATAATACCGATCGTCACCGAACGTTAAGCGTGCGGACCCTACGGGTTCGAGAACTATGTAGACATGACCGAGACACGTCTCCGGTCAATAACCAATAGTGGAACCTGGATGCTCATATTGGCTCCCACATATTCTACAAAGATCTTTATCGGTCAAACCGCATAACAACATACGTTGTTCCCTTTGTCATCGGTATGCACTACAAAAAAAATACACTTTCGTGATGATACGTGTTTGTCACAGTAGGTCACGTTTTCTGTCATGCATGTACATCCATGACAAATTTATGACAGAATCAAGATAGTCATACCTGTGCTATCGTAGAAGTGTTCCATGACGTTACCAAAATTATCATCACAGAAGTGTCCACTTCCATGACGATAAATCGCGCGTCACAGAAGTGCTTTCGTCAAGGGTGACCGACACATGGCATCCACCAAAACGGAACGCCGTTAAGCTATCGGGTCCGGTTTTGGATCCGATAACCCGTTAACAGCCCCGACCAATGGGGATTTTCCACGTGTAAAATCATCATTGGCTGGAGGAAACACGTGTCGGCTCACCGTTGGGACAGATTGGACCAAAAGCGCCTATGATACGTCGACACGTGGCACGGCCCAACAGAGGCCCATTCCTGTGAAAAGGCCGGCCCGTTTGACTTGGTCAAAAGGTGGCGGGCCGGCCCACGGAAAGCCTATTAACGGTCTGTTCGCATATAGCCCATTTACAGCCCACTAACCCAGGGCCCGTTTACGACCTATCCGAATTAGGCCCAGTAGCGTCATCTGGGCCGTCCAATATAATTCCAACCCATTTTAAGTTCCGGCCCATGTATGGCCCATGACGTCTTTCGGCCCATATGAGGCCCTTTGTAACTCTTGGCCCATTAACGGCCCGTGGTGAAACTGGCCCGTAATGAACAGTGTATCACCTTATACCCATTAACGGCCCATTATTCCTTTGGGCCGTTTCCAGCCCATGTTATCTTTCGGCCTTCTCAGGGCCCATTTATTCTTGGGCTCATTTCCAGCATTCGGTTACTTACGGCCCGTTACTGCCATTTTCTACTTGTGGGCCAAATTCAGCCCGTGGTTAGAGTCGGCCCATTTGTGGCCCGTTAATACGTTGGGCAGTTTTCACAGCGTCATCAAATACAGCCTATTAACGACGGCCCGTTATGGTCGGCCCATGAATGGACGACTCCAACTCTAGCCCGTTTACGGCCATAATGTGGTCTGTTTTTGGCCCATGTTTGGCCAATCGATCATACGGCCCATCTAAGGCCCATTGATGATACGGCCCGTAGAAGGCCCATTGTTTCTACGGACCGTAGAAGGCCCATTGTTTCTACGGCCCGTAGGAAGCCCAGTGTCACTACAGTAAATATGTAGCCCATGGCCTATGAAAGGCGGGAAACTACTATAGGTTTAGACCTGCTAATGGCCCAAGATGATTATAGGCCCACGTTTTGGCTCATATGAGTAACGGGCCGGCCTGAAGACCGACAACACCGAGATCCACTGAACCTTCCGGCCTAAATTACAGCATACCGACCAAAGAATAAACCTAGACTATACAACAAAGAAATTACGGCATATTACAACCACTGGGAATCAAAGCTCGCTACCGGTGATAATAAAGCGCAACATGACCGCGGATTACATATACTGGGCATCAAAGGTCGCCACCAGTGCATATAAATGTGCCGACAAAAGAATATACAAAACTGAGAGCACTTCAGAAGGCACTAGACCTGGCAAGCTCGGGCTCCGCAAGCAGCCGAACAAGCTGATGAGACCTCAGTTGTGTCAACGATGGATGCTTCAACCCTAGCTGTATGGCACCATAGTGCGCAAGGCAGTCCCCTGACATCTTCATTACATCTTTGACTTCAAGTCGGAGCTGAGCTGAAGCAAGCCTTTCCGCTTTAAGTTGAGACTGAAGAAGTCGAACTGATTGAGGCATCGACTGCACAGAGGTTGTCTCACACCTGCTGGTGAGTAGCTTCAACTGACTGTCTTCATCAAGACAGGACCTTGGGGTCATCTAGCTGTCCTCAAGATGGTTTGGCTCACTATCTTTCCTAAAGTTCTGCCTGGCATAAGAGATATGACTCTGAAAGAGAAACAAGGAGACACGTAACAGGTTTCACAATTATATAAGCAAATAAATGGATCTGTTTTGCATAAGGAACATGTTTTTACAACTACAATTTAAAACTGGTAGTTGTTGCAAACATCCAATCAGATGTAAACAGCAGTGGAGGAAATGATGCCTATCCAAATCTATACTAGAAACAAGTTCGAAGGCTTGAGAAGGATGAACTACATTACATGTTAACACGGGCTGGACAAAGCCCTTCTCCATGTTGATGGAAAGATAATTCAATAAATTCCCCAAAGAAAATTCTTTATAAGCGTTGCCATTATTCTACATTTTGCAAAGAGTAAATATAGATAAAATAATATTGGAAGAAATAGAGGATAACGAAGCTCAGGTGCAGACTGATGATACATAATCAAATAGCAATTAATTAAGTACAACGTTACAAGGCAAAAGGTACTGACAAGAGGAATGCAGACATCAACGTGTGCAGTGGCATTGGCTTTATTCAACATTTTGGTAAGAGTAAATGTAGATATGATAATTTGGAGAAAGTGGAGGGCAGGGCAGATAAGATGCAGAGTAATGCTAGACAATCAACTATCTCACGATGCATGTATAGTAATACCACCACCGTCCGTTATTAGTTGTCGCTCAAATGGATGTATCTAGCACTATTAAGTTCTAAATACATCCAATTGATCAACAATTAATTCGATACAGAGGGAGTACATGACAACAGGTACTTACATGAGCAATCCAAAACTTCATAACCATTGTGTTAATTCTACATTTATCTAAGAGTAAATATAGATCTTATAATTTCAAGCAAAGGGAGGATAAAGAAGCAAACATTTATAGTGATGCTACATAATCAAACAGCAATGAGTGTAAGTATGCTGACAAAGGGCAAGAGGTACTGACAAGAGCAATGCAGAGCCCAGTATTGTCGTGAGATCCTATGATCCTTTGAGCAAGGAGATTCATCTGAAATTAGTTTTCATACAAGAGAGAAGGTAAGGCACATGCAGAAATTTAGGAGTTCAAATTTTAAATTGATATCATAGACAGTACCTGACGCTGGGCTGTCAGCAGTTCTAATAGGGGTTTGGCCACTGGAGTAGGGGTAAAGTCTGTTACAGTTGGACATGTGTTTTCTGTGGCTGCTAATCTATCTGGTTTAACATGCATCACTACCTTCTCCAAATACCTAGTTTGCACTCCTTGAGGATCTGCAATCACCCTCTTCCTTTTGGACATCTATTACGAAAGAACAACATTTGACTGGAAAAACATAGTATGACGACACATGGAATAGGTACAGAAAATGGATAGGTATGGCATATACTCATATATGATGCTTAAACTAAGCAGATGGTGTAACAAAGTAGAAGTAATGCAAGAGGTCAGATGCAAAATATGTGCGACCAATACAACCTTGCCAAGTTAGAGCATGCACCTTGATGGGTGAATAAGATATACCATCCTCCACCATGCCAAGTTTGTTAGCCAGTGGATTGTTTCGCAATATTCCTCTTGTGCGCCCATTCTCATATTCATTTTGATAATGTTCAATACCTGACATTCATGAAAACGTAAAAACAAGTGAGATTATCTTTGTAATGCAGAAGTGATTCTAATCCAATACTTCCTCCCGGTAAGCCCCTTTGTGCTATCTCTGCAATTCTTCTAAGAGGTGCCATGCATGCTGTAATTTGGTGTGTGCATTAATATAATGTGGCCTACTACTCAAAATATGAGAGCTCCAGAAGTGATGATACTTCGCAGATGACAGCTTCAACATATAGTAAAGAAGAACAAGTCGACCTGACCTAATAGATTCAAAATATACTAAGGGAGAATAACTCGACCTAACCAGTCGACCGCAAGAGAAGAGGATCATCTTAAAGAAGAGCAGAAGAGCAAGCAGATTGAAGATATTACAAGTCTTTCTATACAATGTCGGTTGGCCACCCATGATGAACCAGAGCGCACAGAGAAATACTATTCCTTCCGGTCTCTCCATATGTGGCTCACATGCATTTCAAAACTAAAGTAGGAATATTTAGCTGACCAATTAAACATCTCTCAGTTTTACTAATATCAGCATAATATCAGATTTGAATTTGTACAACTAAGCTTGTTTAGCTCGATGGGTTGAGCAGTGCTATTACGACACGAACCACGTAGGCTGATCGTGGTCATCATAAAATGGGGAAACCGTAAGCATGACGAGTATAGTGTTGACCGTGGCAGTGGGATGGCAGATCTGAAGCTGCAAACCATGCAAAGGGTAGTTAGCAACCGATATTTGCTTTGCAATAACAACTAAGATTTGGTATGGACAAGAAAGTACAGTCAACAAGTGACAAAGAAATGCAATTTTGTTGTCTCTCTATATGTCGCGACATGCATTTGGAAACTCAAGTGGGACCTTTAGCTAACCAATTAAATGTGTCTGTTAACTAATATCAGTATCATATCACAATCATATTTGAACAACTAAGCTTTGGAATTTTGAGTGTTGTGTTGTTTAGCTTGAAGGGTGGAATAATGCTAGTATGACAGAAAGCACCTACGCAGATCATAGTAGAGTAGATAAAAGGGGAAAACCCTAAGCATCAAGAGTAAAATCAGGAAAGTGGAACTAGCTGGACCAGTGGGTGGCGCACATGCTTTTCAAAACGAATATAGGAACATTAGGTGACCAATTAAACGTTCTCTGTTTTAGTAATATGAGCATCATATCAGATTCGTATTTCAACACGTAAGCTTTGGAATTATGAGTGGCATGTTGTTTCGCTTGATGGGTTGAGGTCTTGAGGAGCAGTGCTAGCACGACACGAAGCAGTGAAGCACCTACGATGATGGTAGTGAATATAAAGGGGGGAAACCATAAGCTTTACGAGTATAGTGACCGTGACATGGCGGATCTGAAGGTGCAAACCGGACAAAGCTACTTCGCAACCAATGTTTGCGTTCAACTAGCCACTACGATTTGGTACGGACAAGAAAAGTACAGTAAACAATTTAAGATCTATTTTTCGGGTGAGATTAATAACTTAAGCACATATGGAAGAGTACCACCTCTCTTGCGACGCCGTGTAGGCCCCTGCTGATACGTTGAGGGTGCTGCGGGTGCGATGGCTGTCGGCGGCGGGGAAGAAGACTTTAGATGGCAGACGGCCGGGTTGGGGGATAAATCCAGTTGCCGTGGACGAGGCGGTCGTAGGAGCGGCAATGGCAAAGTGGACGACGGCGCCGATGAAGCGAGACGACGCGATGAAAGGATCCTGGTCTGGCGCCGTGGATGAGAGACGTCCATCTCTTGCAGTGGACGACGGGGTAGGGTTAGCGGCTCCGGCAAGGTGGAGGATGGGGTGGCGGACGGAGGAGGCTGGCCGCAGTGGGGAGGTTGTCGTGGCGCCGACGGTGTATGAATGGGGAAATGGAGGGGGAGGGGGGATCTCAAACTTTGGGACGTGCTTGTCTGAAATGTGGGAAAGTTACGAACTCATCCCCCGTTTAAAATTTTGGACATCACATCGGTTGGGGATAGGACAGTAATCTTGCATCTCCCAAAATTTGCCGGTAACGATTTCGGGGAAGGAGAGGGTGTTTTGCCGCCCACGGTTGGCGCCCACGGTGTATGAACGGGGCTGACAGGTAGGGCGGTTGTGTCACGTCTGAGGGAAGTTACACATCTGCCCCTATTTAAAATATTAGCCTACATCAATTTCAGACGAGGAGAGTTTGTTTTGCCGCCCACCGTGGATGAATGGGGAAATGGAGGGAGAGACACATGTCTTTCGGACGAGCTTGAATCAAATGTGTTTTGCCGCCCACGTTTGGCGCCCACTGTGTCTGAATGGGCTCAGAGGCCGTCGTGTCACGTCTGATTGAAGTTACTAGTCTACCCCTATCGACAGCAGTGTAAATTCGGTCGATAAGGATGTCAAGTGTGAGGGGTAGACAGTAATTTCCATCTTGCAAACACTTGCTTCGGGCAGCCCACAAATGATAGTGGGTGTTTAGCCGCTTCGTTCAAAACTTGGGAGAATTAGCATTCACGTTTGCCCTGGGCCCTGGCAACTAAATCCAAATCCAATTTTTATTCAATTACGAATATCCACAGATAATTCTACGTTTTGTTATTTATTTCTTCAAAACCACAACAAAGATTTATTCCACCTTTATATATGATTATGATTTAGAAATGCCGTGATCTTCGAATTCAGTAGGTTGGATACACTTTGAGTGAAACAGTTATTTTATCCAATACAATATGCTCACATGAAAAACAGTTCACCTTATGTCAATCATACAAGTACTGAGGATTACCTCGCCTAAAAAATTCGGATCATTACAACACATGGACAACATAGGGGGTCTTACAACATAATCCATTCATAGACATGACACAACATGCAAGTACAATAATCTAATGACAATTTCAACTACTATCTAAAGAAGAACTGGGATTACCCTTGGCTTCAGATAGCAGAAGCAGCAGGACCTCCTCCGTCTTTGTCACATCCTAGTTAGTTCATGCATTAGAGTGTTGCATCATGTCTACATTTCACAGAAACCTGAAATGGGGATGCCAGAAACCCCCAGCACCCCCCCTGGAACAACTAGGGTTTACTAAATTTTTTCCAATGAACCTGAAATGCCCTCCATAAATGTTCACCACCTTTGGTCTTGGTTAAAACCTCGGCCAAAAATGGTTTCATATTTTTGGAGGCCATCTTGGATTTTTGCACAAGCCATAAGTATTTGCATTTGGGCATTTTAACTGCTATAAATATTTTCAAATGCCCAAATAATCTTGAAGGTATTTTTAGGCTGTTGGGAATAATCTCAAAGGTGCCTCAGAATATTTCCAGGATTTTTCCAAATGAAATAGTATTTTTACTATTTCAAAACACAGTACAGAAATAAATAAAAAAGAGAAAAGAACAGAAGGCAGAAAACTTACCTGGCAGCCCACCTGGCGGCCCAGCACTGTGCTGGCCCGCGCCAGTCAGCTGCCTGCTCTCGCCAGAGCAGGCAGAGAGGTGACGCCGGCGAGCGTGAGCTCGCCACGGCGCCAGCAGCTTGCCGCCCTCGCCGCGGATGAGCTGGCCGCCCTCTCTCGACGCGCCCCGAGCCCCTGGACATTGCCATCCTCCCCCATCGCCTCTCCCTCGCCTTCTCCCCACCATGGCCGACGCCGCCGCAGCCACCTCACCGGAGTAGCCACGCCCACCGTCGACCTCGCGCCGTACTAACGTGTCCTAAATCACCGCCGTCGCCCACTCCTTCGAGCAAGCCGAGCCCCGAGCGCTCGTTTGCCCCGAAGCTCCGTCACCGACCTCGCCTTCGCCGCTCACCGTCGGAGATCCCCTCCGCCGTCGCCACTGCTACAGCTCGTCTCCGACCTCGCCGTCTGCTCCGTCGCAACCGCCGTGAGCATGGCCACCTTTCCATCCTCTCCTCTCTCTCTCTCGAGCTCTGCAGCCACCGCACGAAGTTCACCCGAACGCGCCGCCACACGAGCTCGTCGCCGACGAGGCTCCGGCCATCCAACGGCCACACCACCGTAGCCATTAGCCTCACCGCAACGCCAGGAACCCGTAGCACCCTCGCACGTTCCTCGCCGCGCTCTCTAGCTACGGTTCCGACTACGCCCGTACCCCGGCAGCCGCACGGCTCGTCGCCGGCGTCGATTCCGGCGACCCCGAGCTCCACTACCACCACCAGTCGACGCGGTTCGCCCCCAGCTACACATAGGTACTCTCCGCCGTCCTTTTGGTCGCCGGAGGGGGAATCCCGCACTCCACCGCCGCGTCTGGATGTCGCCGGCGGCTAAACGCCGGCGAGTCAACGTGGTTTGACCACGGTTTAACCCCCCAGGGTCACTGACGAGTGGGGCCCGCCTGCTAACTAATCTGAGTTAGAGTTAAAACTAATCCTAATTAACTAGTTACCTAACAGTGTCACTGACACAGGGACCCACACGTCAGGTTTGACCTGGACGACCCCGTTGACCTGCTGACGTCACACTGACGTCAGGCTGACGCAGTAAAGCTTTTACTGGAATTATTCTTATATTGGAAATTCCAGAAATTATCACAAACTTCAAAAAATCATAGAAAATAATCTATAGCTCAGAATGAAAAGATTTATATATGAAAAATGATCAGAAAAATCCATTCTATCCATCTGTACTGGTTTCATGCATGATTAAGCAAGTTAACCTACTGTTTTATACAGAACAAGATAAAGCATTAATATGGGCCATTTATGAACTTGGAATTTGAATCTTTGATTCAAATTAGTCCAAACCCATCTGGTCTTAGTTGCATTAGTCCAACACATCCATCTTGCCATGTCTCATGCATGCATCATATTGTTGCACTTGCTTGGTGTTGATTGTGCTTCGGTATGCTCATCGTGGTAGGTCCTGCCTCCGAGGATATTCACGAGTATCCAACTGAAGGGCAGTATCCCACCACCACTCCGTCAGGCAAGCAACCCATTGATCATTTCGATACAAACCCATCTTCTCGCTTCTGCTCTCGTTTACTGCATTAAGACAACGCTATTCAAACTGCTGTGTGTTGCGGTAGTTGAACCCACTTTCCTTTGCATGACCTGTCATTGCCACAGTAACTAGATGAAACCCACTAGCATGTGTAGGAGTTGATTGAGCCATGTTGTGTTCCTACAATGCTATGCTTGCTATGCTTAGAGTTGTGTCAGGTCTGGCTCATCAGGGTGATGAACTGGAGTGAAAGTGTGTGTGTCGGTAAGGAGAGTGAAGTGTTGAATACGATTTGGTAAAGGTATCGATGGGAGGCCATGTAGGAGTACATGGTGGGTTGTTTCATTGAGACCGTCCCTAAGAACTGAGATCTGTATGCGTGATTTAAGATTCAGCTACTACCACACATTGGGCCCGAAACCAATGGACCCCCTCGGCTTCTTATTCACCCTTGTCCTCTGTCCAGGAGTTGCACGTAGTTTCTGGTGTTTGTAGTAAGCTGGAGGCCGTGGACAGTGCTGACCAAGGGGTGGGCTGTGATGCGGTAGGCTCGTGGCCCGGTGTACCGAGTCGCCCGTTTGGTGACCGGGAACCCTGCACACATCGTTCGGGGCCGTAAGTGGAAACCCCGGCCGGACTCCCTGCGGATGGAACCTGAATAGGCGATAAACCTGGACTAGAGACTCGAGTGTTTAGGTAGGCTGTGGCCGACACCCACGTTGGGCTTCCGCTTGAAGGTTGCCGAGTACACGTCGTGTAGCGACGATAAGTGGTGAGAGCGTGTGTGACGAAGTACACCCCTGCAGGGTATGAAACTATTCGAATAGCCGCGTCCGCGGTAAAGGACTACTTGGTCGCTTATGCAGTTCATAGACAAGTAAATGGATACTACTAAAAGCCTCAAGATAAGTGTGAGTACCGCGGATGGCCCTCTCGTTGGATGACGAGGGAGGATCCACGGTGGAGTATTGAGATGGTGATTAGTGGACTCGTGTGCGAAAAACTATTTCACAAGTGGTGTATCGTAGGATAGCTTAGCCAAGAGTCAAAGCTGGCTTGCTGCAATAACCCCACTACCTTCTTGAGAATGAGCATGTATAGTAGGATCTGTTGTAAGACTTGCTGAGTACCTTTGTACTCATGTTGCTTTAATTACTGTTTTCAGACGACAACACCGCCCCTTCTGACGGGTTCTACGTAGAACTCGACGACGACGAGTGACGCGCCACCCAGGTGGTGATCTAGGCTTGTGAAGGGCCTATGTAGATAGACAGGCTTCGTCAAGCCTTCTTTCTTTCTAGTGTCTGTACCCAGACAGTTTGCTTCCGCATGTGCTTGTATGATTGTATGACTTGAGTGTCGGGTCATGTGACCCCTATCTGTATGAACAAGTTATGTAAGGCTCTCCGGAGCCCCTTTAAATAAAGTACTTGAGTTGTAGAGTTTTGTTGTGATGCCAGGTTGTATTTGCACATATCGAGCATATTGTGTGTATGTTTGAAATGCTTGGTATGTGTGGGATCCGACAATCTAGTTGTTTATCTTTAGCAGCCTCTCTTATGGGGAAATGTAGTCTAGTGCCTCCTTGAGCCATAGTAGTCCGCTACAGCCCGGTTCACCGGAGTCCTGCTAGCCCAGCACTACTGCTCTGGACACTTGACTGGCCGGCATGTGAGTCATATCGTTCCTGTGTCTGTCCCTTCGGGGAAATGTCACGCGGTGACATCCGGAGTCCTGCCTAGCCTGCTACAGCCCGGGTTCCCGGAGTCCTGTTAGCCCAGTGCTACAGCCCGGATTCACACGCTGCTGACCGACACGTTCGATGTTGATTCATGTATGCCTGTCCCCATACGTTAGTGCCGCTTTGGGTTCACGACTAGCCATGTCGGCCCGGGTTCTCTGTCATATGGATGCTAGCGACATTATCATATACGTGAGCCAAAAGGCGCAAACGGTCCCGGGCCATGGTAAGGCGACACCGTGGGAGTACCGTGCGTGAGGCCGCAATGTTATATGAGGTGTTACAGGCTAGATCGGTGTGACTTGGAATCGGGGTCCTGACAGCGTTGGCATCAGAGCCGGACTGCCTGTAGGTGCGATAAGCCAAACTGGTCGATGTCGAGTCTAGAAATGCTTTAGTTATATGTAGGGGAATTGATTGTGGGAGGGAACGTAAGGTGCTTTTACTCCTTTACCTCATGCCCTCTGATCTGAGTCATACTCTTCTCATTCTACGCGGGTTAAGGACTAGGCTCTCTCCTCTCTATCAGGTTCACGTGTTACTAATCCGTAGTAACTTATAGGATTGTTGGTTCCATGCTTCGGATCAGTTTCTACTACCCTAGTATGTTGTCGGTTGAACCAGAACCTTGACATGATGTTGTTGAGTGGTATTGCAAACTGTTGCGAATGTCTCAAATCCTTTTCGAGCATTTACAACCATTATGCTATCCAAATTCTCCTAGAAATACTAATGCCTTGCATTATTTCGTGCTTTCAGATGGCCACCCGTTCCCAGAACCAAGTGGTTCGTCTGACCCGGTGCATCGGCGTACCTGGTCACACGGCCATGTTGGTCCGAGTGATGGTTGAGACAGGCTATCGTTGGTATCCTGAGTATACCGTCGAGGAGCAGTTCCGAGACTTTAATCAAAGTCAGTATCTTTGCACAGTCAGGATCTATCCATCTTATCCTGGAGCCACTGAACCCCTCCATTGCTCTTATTGACTTGGGGTTACTATCGAGATGTCTGTGCAGGACGCAGCTTACTCAATGATGACTATCATGCGAGCCAGAACTGCCTTGCTTCAGAACACCGATTTCTGCTATATGCCAGCAGCACTCCCTGGGGCACAGGGGTACTATCAGGCCACTTACTGTGATTCTACGCATGAGGGCTCACTACTCCGTACCACCACCGAGATGCTTGAGGACAAGGACCGTGAGAATCGTGCCTTGCGGATGGAGCTCTTTAATGCTCGTGCTGATCACTGGGCCACACTGACACGGTTTGCACCTGCCGTGCAAGCTGGGTTCATGGACATGAGGGACATATACCCCGTGCGATCTGGTCTGCCGGAATGTATGGAATGGCGTGATGTAGGAGGCATCACCCCTCCTCCTGGACCTCGTCTGCCACCGTTTGTTGGACCAAGGCCACACCCGAGTCCCTATGGACCGCAAGCTCCACAGGACCGACTGTTTCCAGATGATCATGTTCAGCTTCCAGGACATGGTGGTGACTTCTATGAGGACTACTACGGAGACGTCTAAGTTGGTAGTAGCTCTACTAGTATTGTAACAGTTGTAATCCCCACAGTCCTGCGTGTCTTGTGGGATATGACTTGGTGTGTATCACGTTCCGGAGGTGTAGAAAAATAATGTATAGGAGCTTGGAATGCCTCTGATGAGATGTATCGTCCTTCATCGTAGTTGTACCTTGGCCTGGGCTTGTACTAAACTATGTATGGCGTGTATGACCGTTGGTATATGTATGTTGCCATGTTACCATGTCATACTGATGGTCATCTCTGCATTCCGTGTTATCCATTACATTCCGCATTTCCCTATCAAGATTTAGCCATCCTCGTCTAAACCATTGCTTTGTTTCTCCTAGGATGGTTAACACCCGCAACAACCCTGCTGTCCAGGCGCAGGATGAAGCCAATGCAGCCAGGGCGGAGGATCTGCCCCAACCGCCTTCACTGGCCGAAGTTATGCTGGAGGCAGAAAGAAACAAGCGTGAGACTAACCGCTTGCTAGAGTGAATTGAGCAGAATACTGCACGTCACCAGAGGAACGACCTGGTGTCCATCAATGACTTTATCAAGCTGTACCCACCAAAGTTCAACCACTCCGTCGAGCCCCTTGATGCGGATGATTGGCTTCGCAGCATCACCCATAAGCTACGTTCTGCCAACGTAGCCGAAGCTGATAAGGTTACCTATGCTGCCTATCACCTCGAAGGCCCTGCTAG
Organism: Aegilops tauschii subsp. strangulata; assembly: GCF_002575655.3. NCBI lineage: Eukaryota > Viridiplantae > Streptophyta > Magnoliopsida > Poales > Poaceae > Aegilops > Aegilops tauschii. The sequence goes on along the minus strand of NC_053036.3, from coordinate 132,682,583 downwards.
CCTTTGGTGGGAGAACTTTGAGGCTATGCGGCCAGCTGGCCAAATCACTACTTGGGCTGAATTCAGTGAGGCTTTCCGTGAGCATCACATTCCGGAGGGTCTCATAGATCGTAAGCGGGAAGAATTCTGTAACTTCACCCAAGGCAGACTGACCGTGGATGCTTACAGCCGTGAGTTTGGAAATCTAGCACGCTATGCTCCTGAAGAGGTATCCACCGACGCCAAGAAGCAGGCAAGGTTCCGCAAGGGACTTAGCCCCGAGCTTCGCCGTGATCTCCGTCTGCATGAGTGCACCTCTTTCCAGAAGTTGGTCAATAAGGCCATCAGTGCCGAGACAGGACAAACTGACTATGACGCTGCACGCAAGCACTCTCGTGACTTTGGTTCCTCATCTGGCTCCGGATCCCAGAAGCGCCGGGTCTGGATTCCAAATACTGCTCTGCCACCCAGGTTCACTCCGAGGCCATCCTTCGAGGCGCCTCGCCCCAACCAGCAGCATGCACCGCCCAAGGTTTATGGTGGCCCCGCTGTTAATGCTGCTCCACGCCCCAATATTGTGACATGCTTCAAGTGTGGAGAAACGGGTCACTATTTGCGCGAGTGCCCCCGAAACAACCTCAATCAACCTGGACAGTCCGTTGGCCGTGGTAAGCCAGCAGGAAAGACTTACTATGCCAAGCCAGCCACCACTGCACGTGGCCATGTCAACTATGTTTCAGCTGAAGAAACTCATGAGGATCCCAACGTCGTCCTTGGTACGCTCCTTGTTAATTGCCATCCGGCGACTGTTCTTTTCGATACTGGAGCATCTCATTCATTTATCTCTGAGAGCTATGCTCGATTGCACAACACCACATTTAGTGACATGCCTACTTCCATGGAAATTCAAACTCCTAGTTCTAGATGGCAAACCTCTAAGATAAGCCATGGAAATGAAATTCTTGTTGACAGACTGGTCTTCCTTGCATCACTAATAGCTCTCAAGTCCTCGGACATAAACATCATCTTGGGTATGGACTGGATGTCAGCTCATTATGCTAAGATTGATTGTTCTACTAGAACTGTTCAACTCACCCATCCGTCGGGCAAGACAGTCAATGTTTTGACCCGAGTGTCTAAGCGTCAGCTCTACTCACTAAATGCCAACCCTCTCCCAGACCTCGAAGATGTGCCGGTAGTCCGTGACTTTCCGGATGTCTTCCCTGAAGAACTGCCAGGTATTCCACCTGACAGGGATGTTGAGTTTGTGATAGACCTTGTTCCAGGAACCGTCCCAATCTCTAGAAGACCCTATAAGATGGCACCCCTAGAGCTAGCCGAGCTTAAGAAACAACTCGATGAGTCCTTGAAAAAGGGTTTCATCCGTCCTAGTTCTTCTCCGTGGGCTTGCCCCGTCCTCTTCGTCAAGAAGAAGGATGGTACGGATCGGATGGTTGTAGATTACCGACCCGTCAACCTAGTCACAATCAAGAACAAGTATCCGCTTCCCAGGATCAACGACCTGTATGATCAGCTCGCTGGATCCTCAGTCTTTTCTAAAATGGATTTGAGGTTGGGCTACCATCAAATCAAAATCAAGATCGGGGACATTCCTAAAACGGCCTTTGTTACTCGTTATGGCCAATACGAGTATACAGTCATGTCCTTCGGGTTAACCAATGCTCCAGCCACCTTCTCTCGGTTAATGAACTCAATCTTCATGGAGTATTTGGATAAATTCGTCGTAGTATACCTCGATGATATACTCATCTACTCCAAGAACGAGGCAGAACATGCCGAGCATCTAAGGCTAGTGCTAACGAAACTTCGAGAGCATCGCCTTTATGCCAAATTCTCCAAGTGTGAATTCTGGTTGCCAGAAGTGACCTATCTAGGCCACGTGATCTCTGGTAAGGGTATTGCTGTCAATCCCGAACGAGTTCAAGCCATCCTTGACTGGACTCCCCCTGAAACGGTTAAGCAAGTCCGGAGTTTCCTTGGCTTAGCGAGCTACTGCCGCCGCTTCGTCGAAAATTTCTCCAAGGTTGCTAAACCTCTAACCGAACTCCTCAAGAAAGATAAAAGGTTCGAGTGGACCCCACAGTGCGAGTTCAGCTTTCAGGAACTGAAAAGACGCCTGACATCTGCTCCCGTACTCGTACCACCAGATTTTTCTAAGGACTTTGTTATCTATTGCGACGCCTCGCGACAGGGACTAGGATGAAGAGATAAATTGCTCAATACATTGCTAATTGCGACGTCTGCCGACGTGTTAAAGCAGAGCATCAGCGACCTGCTGGCACCCTTCAGCCTCTAGCTATTCCTGAATGGAAATGGGATAAAATCGGTGTGGATTTCATTACTGGGTTCCCCAGGACCAAGAGGGGAAACAATGCTATCTTCGTTGTTGTCGATCGTCTTTCCAAAGTAGCCCACTTCCTACCTGTTCGTGAGAGTATAACCGCTAGCCAGCTAGCAGACTTGTACATCTCCCGAATAGTGTCTCTGCATGGTGTTCCATTGGAAATTAACTCAGACCGTGGAAGTCTCTTCACCTCTCGATTTTGGGAAAGTTTCCAAAATGCTATGGGAACTCGTCTCTCTTTTAGCACCGCCTTTCACCCTCAATCAAGTGGTCAGGTAGAGCGAGTTAATCAAATTCTGGAGGATATGCTCCGAGCTTCTGTCATCTCCTTCGGCATGGATTGGGAGAAATGCCTTCCATTCGCCGAGTTCGCTTATAACAATAGTTACCAAGCTAGTTTGGGCAAAGCCCCTTTCGAGGTTCTCTATGGACGAAAATGTCGAACGCCTCTTAACTGGTCAGAGACCGAGGAAAGACAACTCTTTGGCCCGGATATGATTCAGGAAGCAGAAGAGCAGGTTCGCATTATTCGTGAGAAATTGAAAGCAGCCCAATCTCGCCAAAAGAGCCATTATGATCGCAAACATAAGGCTATGACTTTTGAGGTTGATGAGAAGGCTTACCTTCGGGTGACTCCTTTAAAGGGAACCCATCGATTCGGTATCAAAGGCAAATTGGCTCCTCGCTACATTGGACCCTTTCGCATTCTTGCCAAGTGAGGAGAAGTTGCCTACCAATTGGAACTACCTCCGCATCTTTCCAAGGTTCATGACGTCTTCCACGTTTCCCAACTCAGGCGTTGCTTCTCGGATCCTATCCGTGGAGTGGACCACGAAACGCTTGATCTCCAAGATAATCTCACATATCGGGAGTATCCCGTTCGAATCCTTGATCAAGCCGAGCGTACCACTCGACGCCGAAACATCAAGTTTCTCAAAGTTCAATGGTCACACCATTCCGAGGAAGAAGCTACTTGGGAAAGGGAGGATCGTCTTCGACTTGAGTACCCCACCTTCTTCCCAACGGATCCTAAATCTCGGGACGAGATTCTTTTGAGTGGGGGTGAGTTGTCACATCCTAGTTAGTTCATGCATTAGAGTGTTGCATCATGTCTACATTTCACAGAAACCTGAAATGGGGATGCCAGAAACCCCCAGCACCCCCCCTGGAACAACTAGGGTTTACTAAAATTTTTCCAATGAACCTGAAATGCCCTCCATAAATGTTCACCACCTTTGGTCTTGGTTAAAACCTCTGCCAAAAATGGTTTCATATTTTTGGAGGCCATCTTGGATTTTTGCACAAACCATAAGTATTTGCATTTGGGCATTTTAACTGCTATAAATATTTTCAAATGCCCAAATAATCTTGAAGGTATTTTTAGGCTGTTGGGAATAATCTCAAAGGTGCCTCAGAATATTTCCAGGATTTTTCCAAATGAAATAGTATTTTTACTATTTCAAAACACAGTACAGAAATAAATAAAAAAGAGAAAAGAACAGAAGGCAGAAAACTTACCTGGCAGCCCACCTGGCGGCCCAGCACTGTGCTGGCCCGCGCCAGTCAGCTGCCTGCTCTCGCCAGAGCAGGCAGAGAGGTGACGCCGGCGAGCGTGAGCTCGCCACGGCGCCAGCAGCTTGCCGCCCTCGCCGCGGATGAGCTGGCTGCCCTCTCTCGACGCGCCCCGAGCCCCTGGACATTGCCATCCTCCCCCATCGCCTCTCCCTCGCCTTCTCCCCACCATGGCCGACGCCGCCGCAGCCACCTCACCGGAGTAGCCGCGCCCACCGTCGACCTCGCGCTGTACTAACGTGTCCTACAGCACCGCCGTCGCCCACTCCTTCGAGCAAGCCGAGCCCCGAGCGCTCGTTTGCCTCGAAGCTCCGTCACCGACCTCGCCTTCGCCGCTCACCGTCGGAGATCCCTTCCGCCGTCGCCACTGCTACAGCTCGTCTCCGACCTCGCCGTCTGCTCCATCGCAACCGCCGTGAGCATGGCCACCTTTCCATCCTCTCCTCTCTCTCTCTCGAGCTCTGCAGCCACCGCACGAAGTTCACCCGAACGCGCTGCCGCACGAGCTCGTCGCCGACGAGGCTCCGGCCATCCAGCGGCCACACCACCGTAGCCATTAGCCTCACCGCAACGCCAGGAACCCGTAGCACCCTCGCACGTTCCTCGCCGCGCTCTCTAGCTACGGTTCCGACTACGCCCGTACCCCGGCAGCCGCACGGCTCGTCGCCGGCGTCGATTCCGGCGACCCCGAGCTCCACTACCACCACCAGTCGACGCGGTTCGCCCCCAGCTACACATAGGTACTCTCCGCCGTCCTTTTGGTCGCCGGAGGGGGAATCCCGCACTCCACCGCCGCGTCTGGACGTCGCCGGCGGCTAAACGCCGGCGAGTCAACATGGTTTGACCACGGTTTAACCCCCCCAGGGTCACTGACGAGTGGGGCCCACCTGCTAACTAATCTGAGTTAGAGTTAAAACTAATCCTAATTAACTAGTTACCTAACAGTGTCACTGACACAAGGACCCACACGTCAGGATTGACCTGGACGACCCCGTTGACCTGCTGACATCACACTGACGTCAGGCTGACGCAGTAAAGCTTTTACTGGAATTATTCTTATATTGGAAATTCCAGAAATTATCACAAACTTCAAAAAATCATAGAAAATAATCTATAGCTCAGAATGAAAAGATTTATATATGAAAAATGATCAGAAAAATCCATTCTATCCATCTGTACTGGTTTCATGCATGATTAAGCAAGTTAACCTACTGTTTTATACAGAACAAGATAAAGCATTAATATGGGCCATTTATGAACTTGGAATTTGAATCTTTGATTCAAATTAGTCCAAACCCATCTGGTCTTAGTTGCATTAGTCCAACACATCCATCTTGTCATGTCTCATGCATGCATCATATTGTTGCACTTGCTTGGTGTTGATTGTGCTTCGGTATGCTCATCGTGGTAGGTCCTGCCTCCGAGGATATTCACGAGTATCCAACTGAAGGGCAGTATCCCACCACCACTCCGTCAGGCAAGCAACCCATTGATCATTTCGATACAAACCCATCTTCTCGCTTCTGCTCTCGTTTACTGCATTAAGACAACGCTATTCAAACTGCTGTGTGTTGCGGTAGTTGAACCCACTTTCCTTTGCATGACCTGTCATTGCCACAGTAACTAGATGAAACCCACTAGCATGTGTAGGAGTTGATTGAGCCATGTTGTGTTCCTACAATGCTATGCTTGCTATGCTTAGAGTTGTGTCAGGTCTGGCTCATCAGGGTGATGAACTGGAGTGAAAGTGTGTGTGTCGGTAAGGAGAGTGAAGTGTTGAATACGATTTGGTAAAGGTATCGATGGGAGGCCATGTAGGAGTACATGGTGGGTTGTTTCATTGAGACCGTCCCTAAGAACTGAGATCTGTATGCGTGATTTAAGATTCAGCTACTACCACACATTGGGCCCGAAACCAATGGACCCCCTCGGCTTCTTATTCACCCTTGTCCTCTGTCCAGGAGTTGCACGTAGTTTCTGGTGTTTGTAGTAAGCTGGAGGCCGTGGACAGTGCTGACCAAGGGGTGGGCTGTGATGCGGTAGGCTCGTGGCCCGGTGTACCGAGTCGCCCGTTTGGTGACCGGGAACCCTGCACACATCGTTCGGGGCCGTAAGTGGAAACCCCGGCCGGACTCCCTGCGGATGGAACCTGAATAGGCGATAAACCTGGACTAGAGACTCGAGTGTTTAGGTAGGCTGTGGCCGACACCCACGTTGGGCTTCCGCTTGAAGGTTGCCGAGTACACGTCGTGTAGCGACGATAAGTGGTGAGAGCGTGTGTGACGAAGTACACCCCTGCAGGGTATGAAACTATTCGAATAGCCGCGTCCGCGGTAAAGGACTACTTGGTCGCTTATGCAGTTCATAGACAAGTAAATGGATACTACTAAAAGCCTCAAGATAAGTGTGAGTACCGCGGATGGCCCTCTCGTTGGATGACGAGGGAGGATCCACGGTGGAGTATTGAGATGGTGATTAGTGGACTCGTGTGCGAAAAACTATTTCACAAGTGGTGTATCGTAGGATAGCTTAGCCAAGAGTCAAAGCTGGCTTGCTGCAATAACCCCACTACCTTCTTGAGAATGAGCATGTATAGTAGGATCTGTTGTAAGACTTGCTGAGTACCTTTGTACTCATGTTGCTTTAATTACTGTTTTCAGACGACAACACCGCCCCTTCTGACGGGTTCTACGTAGAACTCGACGACGACGAGTGACGCGCCACCCAGGTGGTGATCTAGGCTTGTGAAGGGCCTATGTAGATAGACAGGCTTCGTCAAGCCTTCTTTCTTTCTAGTGTCTGTACCCAGACAGTTTGCTTCCGCATGTGCTTGTATGATTGTATGACTTGAGTGTCGGGTCATGTGACCCCTATCTGTATGAACAAGTTATGTAAGGCTCTCCGGAGCCCCTTTAAATAAAGTACTTGAGTTGTAGAGTTTTGTTGTGATGCCAGGTTGTATTTGCACATATCGAGCATATTGTGTGTATGTTTGAAATGCTTGGTATGTGTGGGATCCGACAATCTAGTTGTTTATCTTTAGCAGCCTCTCTTATGGGGAAATGTAGTCTAGTGCCTCCTTGAGCCATAGTAGTCCGCTACAGCCCGGTTCACCGGAGTCCTGCTAGCCCAGCACTACTGCTCTGGACACTTGACTGGCCGGCATGTGAGTCATATCGTTCCTGTGTCTGTCCCTTCGGGGAAATGTCACGCGGTGACATCCGGAGTCCTGCCTAGCCTGCTACAGCCCGGGTTCCCGGAGTCCTGTTAGCCCAGTGCTACAGCCCGGATTCACACGCTGCTGACCGACACGTTCGATGTTGATTCATGTATGCCTGTCCCCATACGTTAGTGCCGCTTTGGGTTCACGACTAGCCATGTCGGCCCGGGTTCTCTGTCATATGGATGCTAGCGACATTATCATATACGTGAGCCAAAAGGCGCAAACGGTCCCGGGCCATGGTAAGGCGACACCGTGGGAGTACCGTGCGTGAGGCCGCAATGTTATATGAGGTGTTACAGGCTAGATCGGTGTGACTTGGAATCGGGGTCCTGACAGCGTTGGCATCAGAGCCGGACTGCCTGTAGGTGCGATAAGCCAAACTGGTCGATGTCGAGTCTAGAAATGCTTTAGTTATATGTAGGGGAATTGATTGTGGGAGGGAACGTAAGGTGCTTTTACTCCTTTACCTCATGCCCTCTGATCTGAGTCATACTCTTCTCATTCTACGCGGGTTATGGACTAGGCACTTAATAGTGTGGCCTCATATAAACTACCAAGACAGTCTTGTGATGAAGTTCAGAGGAAAAGTTAAGGACTCAAATAAACTAGGCATGCATTTCTTTACGATAGTACAGCAGGCACTGCTGACATATTGGCCAACTCAGGTATAGCGTAACAAGTAACAAACAAGCATTCGAATCAAGCAATACAGCAAAGCAGACAACTGAACTATTTGTTATTCTGTAGGATTACAGGTTGAGGGCACAAGCCAAGAAAGCAACAGACACGCATTACATTTCACATGTACTAAAACTTATCGGCTTACCATATGTTGCTGTGAAGCCTCGCTGCTGTTGCAATGTTCTTTGAAGATATCGTCAGCATCCCGTGGTTGCAAATCTACTTGTTGTAGTTTATTCTGCACCCTCTATTTAGGTAAAATTAATTTTAATCGCATGGACTGGTTCGAATTGATCATCAATGGTTCATCTAAACTAATGAAAGAAGGGTGTGTGTGTACACGACAATATATCTCCTTCCCTCTATTTTTATGCTTGTTCGAGGTGCCAGCCCCAAAAGAACAAATATTTTGCTTGATGGGGTTGGCAGCTCCATAATTAATAGAAGCATCAAATTAGTCATGCAACTTGGGAAGATCAAGAACACACAAAAAAGTAATGAACAGAGGCTCGTAGCAGTGACGTAATAGCTAGTATAAGAAAATGTGGGGTAAAACGAACAAAAACCAGCGGAACCAGATGCTAGTTTTCTCGGATATGGGGTTCCGGCAAACCCTTAAGGTTCAAACACTGGGGTGCACGCGAAGTCTCTCCCTCCTACCGATCTATGATCTAGCTCGCTAAGATCTTGCGGACAAACTTGATGAACTTGCAACACAAAAAGACACGAGGTTTATACTGGTTCGGGCCACCGTTGTGGTGTAATACCCTACTCCAGTGTGGTGGTGGTGGATTGCCTCTTGGGCTGATGATGAACTGTACAAGGGAAGAACAGCCTCCTGAGGTTGAGGTGTTCTTGTGCGTATGAACTTGTGGCCTCAGGATTCGATGCCTCTACTGTGGTGGCTAGCTCTACTTATATAGGCCCTGGTCCTCTTCCCAAATATCGAGCCGAAAGGGAGCCAACAACGGCGGGCAAATTTGAAGGGGGACAGCTAGTACAAGCTATCCTGACAAAAGCGGTCTTCGCCTGCGAAAAGCTCTGGGGTGACGCCGCCTTGGGCTCCATGATGACCTCCGCCTTGCCGTCCTCCTGGTCTTGGTCTTGTTGCACCAATATGGCAACCTTTGCCTGATGCCTCGGTACTCTTCGCCTGCGCTGGCCTCCTTAGCACCAAAGAGGAAATACGGACGCTGCGCGCACTGGCGCCCGCCTGGCACCCGCGTGGTACCGTTCGTCATGGCTCACGTCACGAGAGCCTCGTGAGGTTTGCCTCGCCTTGATATCTCCGCTCCTCGTGAGCCTGCTTGACTAGGCCACTCCAGACGCGGTCTTGCGTCGTCCGCCTCGCGAGGCTTGGATCCTCGCGAGGGTCTTGGGTGCCTTGTTGACGAAGATGGGTCGTACGGCCTGCTGCTTGGCCACGCTGTGGGCTGCAGGCAGGCAAGTCTGGGGACCCCCGTTCCCAGAACGCCGACAGTAGCCCCCGGGCCCAAGGTGCACTCGGGCTTGGCTTCGCGGCGAAGCCAAGGGTCAAGTTCGGAGCACCGCGGGCCCCCAAAGCCTGCGGCCTCGATCGACGCGTGGCGCTTGATTGGACGTGGGCGTCTCCGCTTCCCCACGCTGCCTCAGCAACTGCACGACTTGACAAGTCCCTGCGACATGCAAGGAAAACCATAATTACTTGCGATCGTGGGAGACACCGGTTGGCCTTCTCTTGCTATAAATGGGGAGGGGGGCGGAGCCCCCGTTGCCCATCTCTTCCTCGCTTGCTTGCTTCTCTTTCCATTGCTCGCAGTGCCATCGATGGCGCCACGAAAGAAGTTCTCTGCCGTCGAGAAAGGAAAGGCCCCTCGCGAGGGCCCCGGCTCCCCGGCGCCCAAGCGCGGCCGCGGCCGTCCACGCAAGCACGCCGTGGCCCACCGTCGAGGTGCGCCGCGGTACGCGGAGGGGATCATCCCATCCATGGTGGTTCAGCCGATGAGGGGAGGCGCGCGATGGTGGCGCGGCCTCCCCGCCCGCGCTTCCATTCGGCTGAGGTGTCACCGGAGTTCATTGTCTGGTCGGAGAGCCCGGGCGGCAACTGGCTTCAACTTCCGCGCTTCTTCGCCTGTGAACTGCCGGCCTCTGGTCCGGGCGGGCTCTGGGTGCAGGCGGCGGCTGCTGCAGTAGGGCCTCTTGGGTTGCGGTCGAGACTTCCGCCGTGGGCAACATAGCCCTGGCCCGCGGCTGGCAGACGTTCGCCCGCGCGCGCGTCCTGGGCAGGAGGTGCACCCTCCACTTCAGGTATGATGGTGAATCGACCCTCTATGTGAGGGTGTTCGGGGAAGATGGTCGCCGCGCCGGGTGCTGCCCTGAGACGAACGATGGTGAGGAGGTGCTCGGCCTTGGTGATGGTCGTGATGAGGACGAGGGCGAGCCTGCCCTTGGCGGCGACCGCGTCTCTTCCAGCTATGGCGGCTCTTCCTCCGGTGACAGCTCCAGCAGCGGTGGCTACGACCAGCCGCCGCGCCCGCTTCGAAGGAGGCAGTGGGTCATCTCGTCGTCGCGCCTCCGTGAAGTGCGAGGAGGGGTCTGGCTAGGCTCGAGGCGTCGCCAAGGGCCTGCCTCCGCGGATTGCTGCAACGCTGCTTTGCTTAGCTTTTTCTTTCTTTCCTGCATCGGAAAACAAAACCAGTATGGGTCCAGAGGGGCGTGTATCGAACTGTGGTTCTTTGTTTAATACGCTGTGCGAGTTGTTCCCATGCAGTGTTGTTATTTTGCGCAAAGATAACTTAACCTGGTGTGTTTGGGACGCCCTTTCCCTCATGTGGTGTCCGCGTTGCTCGGAAACTGCAAAAAAATTATTAGGGGGTGCACCAAAGGATTTGCCGTCCACCCAAGCCTTGACTTGGCGCCTCGTATCGCGGTACCCAAGGGGCACAGATTTAGGAGAGATGTGCCAGCTTCCAGGCTCGAACGAGGGTGGCTTGCGAGAAGGCAAAGAGAAGAGAAATGCTCGCAAGGGCACCTGCCTAGCCCCCTCACGAGGTATGCGAGAGAGAGAACATGAGCAAACCAGAGCCGAAAGAAGCGGTAAAAGGCTGGGGAACCAAATCAGCAACGAACACCAAGAGCAACTCTGAATAAGGAAAAGCGAGCCAACTACGGAAAGCAAATGAAAAGCCACGTCCGGCACCTAATCTAGTCTTCAAGTCTTCTCACCAGCGCGGAGCTAAGTGCTGTCCACTAGGCGTGGGAGGGAGCCCCAGGGCCTGAGGCTGGCGCTCCTGAGACTCCGGGGCGTGTACAGCCCCACTCATTATTACGTGAGAGTGTCACGGGTGGCAATTCTTCACAGGCACCGGGCCTTCTTCACAGGCTCTGGGCCTTTCTTCTCAGGCTCTGGGCCTTTCTTCATGGATAGAACTTCCGGAGGTGCTGGATGTTCCAACCGTTCTGGATGGGTATCCCGTCCCACGTCTCCAGGCGCGCTGCACTCGGCCTGGATACATGGATGACCCTGAACGGGCCCTCCCACATGGGCGAAAGCTTGTGCAGCCCTTCCCTAGAGAGGACCCGCCTCAGGACGAGGTCACCCACCTCGAGCGTCCTGGAGCGGATGTTGCGGCAGTGGTACCGCCACAGAGCTTGTTGGTACCTTGCCGCCCTCAATGCGGCTTCGCGTCGGCGCTCCTCCCCCAGTACGAGATCCGTCCCCCGCATGGTGTCCTGCTGCGTTTCATTGAACGCCGGGACCCGCGCGGAGCGATGCTTGACCTCATGAGGGAGGACCGCTTCGGCTTCATAGACGAGGAAGAACGGAGTCTCGCCCGTTGGCTTGGTAGCGGTGGTACGGATGGACCACAGCACAGACTGGAGTTCATCGTGCCAGCCCCTGCCGCAGGCCTCCAGCTTCTTCTTGAAGGTCCTGGTCTTGAGACCCCTTAGGACCTCAGCGTTGGCGCGTTCATCCTGACCATTGCTCCTGGGGTGGGCCACCGAAGCGTAGCAGATCTGCATTCCAAGGTTAGCAAAGTAGGTTTTGAAGAGGTTACTAGTAAACTGCGAGCCGTTATCTGTGATGATGCGGTTGGGGACCCCGAAGTGGCTCACGAGGCCCTTGATGAACTTGACAGCAAAGCCGGCTGGAATGGTATGGATGGCTTCCACTTCCGCCCACTTGGTGAACTTGTCGATGGCGACGTAGCAATAGCGGTAGCCCCCTGGCGCTCATGGGAACGGGCCTAAGAAATCCAGCCCCCAGACCGCGAACGGCCACGTGAGCGGAATGGTTTGGAGGCCCTGAGCGGGCTGATGGATTTGCTTGGCGTGCAATTGGCAAGCTTAGCAGGACTTCACCAGCTCGGCTGCATCGTTGAGTGTTGTAGGCCAATAGAATCCGCTGCGGAAGGCCTTGCCGATGAGGGTCTTGACGATGAGTGATGTCCACAATCCCCTCCGTGTATGTCAATCAGCAGCTCCCTTCCTTGATCGCTGGAGATGCAGCGCAGCGTGACGTCGTTCGGCCATTTCCTGTACAACTCGCCGTCTTGAATGCAGTATGCCGTGGCCTGTTGGGCCACGCGCTCCGCGTCTTCTTCCTTCTCCGGCAGCGTCCCGTGCATCAGGTACTCCTTGAATTCCTTGGTCCAGCACTCCTCCTGGGGCTCGAGCACCAAGAGCAGCCGAGCTCCTGAGATTGGGCCGCAGGCTGGGGCTCCCGTGGCCGGGGGCTGCGGGAGCTCCTCCCGAGGCTGAGTCGTGCTTGAAAGAGGTGGCGTAGCTGATGGCTTGAAGAGCCGCTCTTCGAAGACGCCGGGCTCTTGCGGTTGCCGCTTGGATGCTCTCTTGGCGATGTCGTCGGCTTCCTTGTTGGTGCCCCGGGGCACGTGCTGCAGCTCCAGACCCGAGAACTACTTTTCCATCTTGCGCACCTCTGCCAGGTAGGCCTCCATATGCTCGTCCTTTGGCTCGTACACTTTGTTGGAGAAGTTGATGAGGAGCTGCGAGTCGCCTTTGATGGTAAGGCGCCTCACCCCAGAGCCGCCGCAGCCTTCAGGCCAGCTATGAGGCCTTCGTATTCTGCGATATTGTTGGAGACCTTCTCGCCGTGCTGGAAGCAGAGTTGCACGGCGTAGTAAAGCTTGTCCTGAGTGGGCGAGATGAGCACTGCTCCAGCCCCTGCGCCCTAGTGCGCGAAGGCGCCATCGAAGTACATGACCCAGCCGTCTGGTGCCTCACTTCCTGGGGAGGTGGGCCGGTCTTCTCCTTCCTCAAGAGCCGGGGCATCTGTCCATTCTGCCACAAAATCGGCGAGCGCGGCTCCCTTGATGACCCTGGTTGTGCTGAACTCCAGCTGGAATGCTTGCAGCTCGATGCTCCATTCAGCGACCCTTCCGGCTGAGTTTGGGCTCCTGAGTACCCTCTCCAATGGGTAAGATGAGACGACCTTGATGGGGTGGCCCTGGAAGTAGTGTCGCAGCTTGCGCGAGGCCACCAAGAGTGCGAGCAGGAGCTTTTGCGGCATGGGGTAGCGTGCCCTCGCGTCCCGCAGTACGGTGCTGACGAAGTACACCGGGTGCTCGACGAGGGCTGGCACACTGTTGAGGCTTGGGTCCTGCGGAGACTGTGGCATATCCTGAGGTGGAGGGTTTCCTGAGACCTGACCGTCCTCAGGAGCTTCTGCGGTGTTGCCCTGCTGAGCTTGGTCTCCCGCCGCTGATGGCTCTGCTGTGCCTTCCCGACCCTGCGCTGCATCAGCTCTGGCTTGGCGCGGCGCACCCTTGTCTTGGTGCTCCTCCCGAACCGCCACCAGCGCCGCACTGGCGGAGTACGGGGTGGCGGCGAGGTAAAGTACCAGAGGCTCGAGAGGCCGTGGTGCCACCATCACCGGGGGGCTGGTGAGGTATTTCTTGAGGTCTTGGAAGGCCCGGTCGGCCTCCGGGGTCCACTCGAAGGGGCCCTTCTTCTTCATGAGCTTAAAGAAGGGTAAGGCGTGCTCGCCTAGCTTGGAGACGAAACACCCTAACGCGGTCACCCGCCCTGCTAGCTTTTGCATCTCCTTGAGGGTCTGTGGTGGGCTCATGTCGTCAATGGCCTTGATCTTCTCTGGGTTTGCCTCGATCCCTCTGTGGGATACGAGGAACCCTAGTAGCTTGCCAGAGGGGACGCCAAACACGCACTTCTCCGGGTTAAGCCTCAAGTTCACCCGGTGCAAGCTCTCAAAGGTCTCCTCCAAGTCTTGAATCAACGTCCTCGCCTCGCGAGATTTGACCACTATGTCATCAACGTAGGCCTCTGTGTTCCTGCCGAGCTGCCGCCCCAAGGCGATGTGCATCAGCCGCTGAAAGGTTGCGCCCGCGTTGCGTAGGCCGAAGGGCATGCAGGTGTAGCAGTACACCCCACATGGTGTCAGGAAGGCCGTCTTCTCCACATCCTCTACCGCCATCTTGATTTGATGGTATCCAGAGAATGCATCCAGGAAACATAGCAAGTCGCACTCGGCGGTGGAGTCGACGATTTGATCGATGCGCGGAAGGGGGAACGGATCTTGGGGACAGGCTTTGTTAAGGTTGGTGAAATCGACGCACATCCGTTCCTTCCCACCTTTCTTCGGTACTACGACAGGGTTCGCCAGCCAATCAGGGTATCGAACTTCTCGAATTGTACCAGCCGCCTCCAGCTTGCGTGTCTCTTGGACGATGAAGGTCTGCTTCTCAGTGGACTGCCGTCTCGCCGGCTGCTTTACGGGGCGCATGTTGGGGCACACCCTTAGATGATGCTGGATCACCTCTCTCGGGACCCCTACTAGCTGATTGGGCTCCCACGCGAATATCTCCTTGTTTGCACGCAAAAACCTCACCAAAGCTTCTTCTTGTCCCAGATCAAGGCTGGTTCCTATGGTAAAGGTGGCTCCTGAAGACCCATCCTTGTCAACCGGCACCTGCTTGGTCTCCGCCTTGTCTTGGGTGAACAACTGCTTCTTCTTGGCGGGCGCGGTCTCCTTGGCCTCGGGTGTGCTGGCGCCGGCTGGCTGCGCTGCTGCCGCGGTCTTGAAGGCGAGCCTGAGCACCGTTACTGCCTCCTTAGTGTCCCCCTTGATGGTGAGGACGCCCTTGCTCCCTGGCATCTTCATGAGGTTGTAGGCCGGGTGAGTCGCTGCCATGAACTGAGCAAGTGCCGGGTACCCGAGTATGGCATTGTACGGGAGACCGATGCGGGCAATGTCGAAGTCCACCAGCTCAGTGCGGTAGTTGTCGCGCGTGCCGAAGGTGACGGGGAGGCGGATCTGCCCCAGAGAGTTGGCAGCTCCACCACCCACTCCCGAAAAAGGCTTGCTGAGGTTGAGCCGCTCAGGCGGCACGTGGAGGAGGCTGAAGGCTTCTACGGAGAGCAAGTTGAGGCCGGCACCGCCGTCGATGAGGGTCTTGGTGACAGCCACGTTGCAGATGGTAGGCGTGCAGAGCATTGGGAGTATGCCAGAGCCGGCGGTGGAGCCGGGGTGGTCTTCTGAGTCGAAGGTGAGGTGGGCCTCCGGCGCAGCCCAACCCGGCAGAGCCCCCGGGCGCTTGGAGGCTGCCCCAATCTGACGGAAGAAAGGCTTGACGTGGCGATCTGAAGGCGGTGCTTCAGAGCCACCCAGCAGCGCCGTGACTGCGTGGTGTGCCGGCACCGCGTAGCGCGCGGTGAAGAGGTTGTGGAGTTCCTCCCAGGACGCCACCGTGGACCCCGGGAGGTTGAGCAGCCAGGCGCGTGGCTCGCCGGCGAGGGCCATGGGGAACCAGTTGGCCATGATCTTGCCATGGCCTCCGGCATCGAGGACGGCCTCCTCGTACGCCTGCAGGAACGGCGCCGGGTCTGCCGCGCCATCGTAGCGCGGCGGCATCTCTGGCTTGAGCTTGGCTGGCCACTGCACTCGCTGCAGGGCGGGGGCCAGGGCTCGGTACCCAGACTCCCTGCTGCTGGTGTCGGTCACAGAGGCGGGTGGCGGCGCACCTGCCATGGGAGCGAAGCGCGGCGGCACGGGGCGCAGGTTGGTGGAGAGGAGCTCCGGCGCACCCCTACCTGGCGCGCCAAATGTCGGATGTGGGGTTCCGGCAAACCCTTAAGGTTCGAACACTGGGGTGCGCGCGAAGTCTCTCCCTCCTACCGATCTATGCTCTAGCTCGCTAAGATCCTGCGGACAAACTCGACGAACTCGCAACACAGAAAGACACGAGGTTTATACTGGTTCGGGCCACCGTTGTGGTGTAATACCCTACTCCAGTGTGGTGGTGGTGGATTGCCTCTTGGGCTGATGATGAACAATACAAGGGAAGAACAGCCTCCTGAGGTTGAGGTGTTCTTGTGCGTATGAACTTGTGGCGTCAGGATTCAATGCCTCTACTGTGGTGGCTAGCTCTACTTATATAGGCCCTGGTCCTCTTCCCAAATATCAAGCGGGAAGGGAGCCAACAACGGCGGGCAAATTTGAAGGGGGACAGCTAGTACAAGCTATCCTGACAAAAGCGGTCTTCGCCTGCGAAAAGCTCTGGGGTGACGCCGTCTTGGGCTCCACGATGACCTCCGCCTTGCCGTCTCCTGGTCTTGGTCTTGTTGCGCCAATATGGCAACCTTTGCCTGATGCCTTGGTACTCTTCGCCTGTGCTGGCCTCCTTAGCACCAAAGAGGAAATAGGGACGCTGCGCGCACGGGCGCCTGCCTGGCACCCGCCTAGTACCGTTCGTCATGGCTCACGTCACGAGAACCTCGTGAGGTTTGCCTCACCTTGATATCTCCGCTCCTCGTGAGCCTGCTTGGCTAGGCCACTCCAGAGGCAGTCTTGCGTCGTCTGCCTCGCGAGGCTTGGACCCTCGCGAGGGTCTTGGGTGCCTTGTTGACGAAGATGGGCCGTACGGCCTGCTGCTTGGCCATGCCATGGGCCGCAGGCAGGCAAGTCTGGAGACCCCCGTTCCCAGAACGCCGACAAGTTTGTTGATGTGTAATTAAGCATAGAGAACATGAAGCAGTCTAATGGAACCAACAGGTGGCATTAGAACAACACCATCATCATAAATATAGCATGCAAGAAGTAAAATAGTAGGCAGTGATATCTAGGAAGTACAGTAATACTTAGGACAAAACTAAAGCATATTAACTATATGTGCACTGGTATGTAATTTAGCACATGTAACATGTTCACTGCCAGAAGTATGGCCCTACAGGTGCAAGCAGAATAACGTGTCTCATGAAAAACTGAATGATGCCCTGAAGAAATTCAAAGGTGCGGTGCTTATGCTAAGAAAGTGAACGTAGGCGCCGGCCGTTGGATAATAGTACATGATTCTCGGCGGCGTATGGGTATCGTTGGCATACTTGATAGCTAAGGATCGTCGATGGTGCTCGTGTTGTGGTTGAGTTTGGGCCGGCTGTCGCCGTCACTGAAGCGGCTCCGGTGCTACGGTTGCGGCGCCTGTCGACATACAAGAAAGCTCATCTGTGGTAAGTGAACAGTTGCACGATAAAGAGAAAAACTGAAGGAGTACAGATCGAAATAACCTGATGAGGCTGCGGCGTCGGTAAAGCAGGGCCGGTGGAGTTGAATATGGCGTCCGTGGAGCGGATCCGGTGTAGTGGACGAAGGCTTCGGCAGGCGCGTTGTACAGTTCTTTCAGTGAGGCGGATCTGTTGCGGCGGACGAGGGCTTGTATGAAGGGCCAGCGAAGGGACGGGCGAGGGAGTCAGTGAAGGGCCTACACTATGGTGGACTAGGGCGCCGGTTAAGCAAATCCGATGCGGTGGACCATGATGGCAGTCAAGGATATCTGGAGCGGTGTACAAGCCAGTCGCTGAAGCGGCTCCGGTGAAGTGGTGAGTTGGCAGTTGGGGGTTCCAAGGTGCGGAAGGTAGATCCATCGGGGTGTGAGGTCCACCGCTGCGGCGGAGGACTAGATTCGGTGGCTTGCCGTGGTTGGGGGGGTTGGGGAGGGGAAGGGGAGGGGCTCTGGGGAAGAATGTTGGGGGCAAAGAGGGGAAAACAATGGAGTTACCAAAGCAGCCCTTTTTCGTTCATGTGGCAGGGGTAAAACAGGAATATCGCAGGGCTAAACTTTCGGGCGCGAGATATTTCGATGTGAGCGGGAAGTTTGAAAGCTTTTGGTGCCTGAAATTATATTCTGCTCTTGTACTACCGACTATGATATCATGGCCGAGAATTTGTTTGTTTTGCACGCAAAAAAAGTGCAAGTTTTGAAAATCAATGTATCCAACTCGAAACTTAGATTGTCCATTCAATTCAAATATGGATCATTGAGCTACTACAAGCAAATACCATCATATGGTCCAATTCAAATGAAATTCCAAATGTGTTTATCCTAAATATGATGACAAAAGCAAAAATGTGTATGTGTATGAATAAAGTGGATGATTATAAAGTTTGAACATGCCCGTTTGTGTATATCTCTAGGTTTGATATATGAATTTGAAATCACGAAATCCCAGCTTAAAAATGTACCTCCATTTAAATGAATTACAAAAGCTAATGATGGAGTCGAATTCCAAAATTCCAATCTTAGGTTTGTAATTCTGGTACATCAAAGTATATCACGCATGTTCAAAAGTATCGTTATCTCATAGTCCAAACTGTGAAACAAATTGATCAACCTTGAGTGCACACACTATTGACCATGTATATCTCAATTATGCTAAAGTCCCTCAAATATAGACACCTCACTCTTTATCTGAAGCCAACCCCCCCTCGTCGCCCACCCCCCCTCCCCCCCGCACACACAGAAGTCGTTCTCTCCCCCAAACACCAACACACGAGCACATTAACACCCCTCTCTCTTCTAAAGTCCGGACCCCAATATAGGTCTCTATCACTTTGTCTCTTGGGCATGCACACATCTCTTCCCCCACTCTCTAGCTAGGTCTCTCGGCATCTCTCTTTCCCAAGCACACGCACTATGTAGAGTGTATCTTTCCCATACACATAAAATGTCGCCCTCAAATGTCTATCTCCCTAGTTATGTGGTTCTCGCACACTCACCTCACACACCACCCCCACTGCAAAACAAGCACACTTTGTCTCCTTGTGCACCACTATCCTCTTTCTATCTCTCCCACATGCGGACCCGCCCCAGCTCCTCCCTGTATACATATATGTCGTGACTCTTTCCATAGCTCCCTAATGTATCATCGTTCTCGATCTCGCACATTGTTCTCTACACCATCTATTCTAGATCTCTCATGAAGTCCCTATCACACACACAATGACTCGCTTCCCTTGCGTCTCCGTACATAGGCCAATTTTAAACAACATCAACATTGTCTCCCTATCTATACGCCATTTATGGACACAAACGCCCCCTCTCTTCCTCTCTCTCTCTCCGTCGCTAGCTCTCTCTCGCTCTCGCTCTCACACCCCTCTCCCACACACAATCGATGTCTCTTCCAAATAGTCTGCTCCCCCCGCCCGCACCCATGCTATCCCGCTACTACACATGTCACACCATTCCCCCTTCCCTTATACTAGGTTTACATCATTAGTGGTCTCTCTACTCCACATACACACACTCCCTCTCACACACAAACGCGCGCACAAACACACACAGACATGCACAAACACCCATTAATCTGGATCCTCATCTCTCCCCATGTCCGCATGTGTATCTCGCACACTCACTCTCTAATTATGTATATGTGTCTCCACGTTACACAACACAAAGCCCCATGTACATGTCTCTCTCTATCCTCCACACACATAGACACAAAGAATCTGTTATCATTGCCTCAATCTCTAGACATATCACACACGCACACTGTCTCTCTCTCTCTTGCAAACACGCTCAACAAGGGTTTCCCCGTGAATAACTTACCATCTATTCATCAACAGTCGTGGCATTACGGCGAACACGAGACGTGAAAAAGAATAAATCTACATGTGCTTAGACCACCTAGTATGACTACTAGGACTAGAGCAAGCCAAAAAGCGCGCCGCCGTCACCCCCTCCTTATTGGTGACGGGAAAACCTTTGTTTTACACAGTCGAGAAGTCATTGTGCTAAGGCCTCACATGCTGAGGCATTGAATAGAATGTAGATGCTAGTTTACGGAAACAAGTATCGATAATACGTTTGTATCTCCATACTTATATTTCTTCTCTTATAAAAAACCGAGTTGGTGATGATGGTACGCGTGCCATCTTGCAATATAGACCGTCCGATCTATATCTGACTGATGGAAATTAAACTAAAAGATACCCGCACCCCTCTCCACATTTGCAGACAAAGCCTTCCCTCGTTCATCCTTATCTCCAACAACCTCATTGTTGAGCAATTAAGAAAGGAAGCCTCTGGAACAAACTGGCCTGGTGGCCGCTGACGGCGTGGTCAATCCCCATGCCTCCGCTCAGTCCGACCACCAATCACCACCACATCCCACTCCTCTTCACCTTATCTCCTATTTCTCGAGATATCATTAGTTTTTACACATGGGATTACTCCCGCATGGGTCAATCACAACGAGTGTTTTTATAATAAAAAATGCATCTTGATGTTCCGTGAATGCACGGATCTTGCTAGTACTCCTACAGAAGACTAAGTTGGTGATGATGGTGTGTCTGCCATCCGTCGTTTGTGACCATTAGATCTACATCTAACAACTGTGAGGTAAGTTTTTGCCTTTTCTCACAAACATCTCACTTGTCTACCAATTTGCAGAAAAACCCATAATTAGTATCTTAAAACCAACCACATCCAAAACAGCCCAAGGAATATATTCTAATTGAAACATAATATATCTCTAGTGATATATGTATATCAAAATTAGAGTGTTTTGTATCAAGTTTGTGAATAAGTATTATTCTAATTATGATTCGTTGCAACGCACATGAACATTGCTAGTATTTCCAACCATGCAATTTTTTCCCTAGTATTCCATAGTTTCGAGTTTTCCATCAAGATATTAGTCACTCATGATTGATATTTACTTTCAATCATGTACACATATGCACTATGTAACTAGCCTTGCTTATTGGGTTCCAAAGCTTAACTTTCATTCCTACTTACAATATGTAGAGTATTTAACAAAAAACTACCACTTTCAACCAGCCCTAGGAAGAATCTATTGTACAAAAAATAGCAAAAACATACCCAAAATTTCTTAATCCACGCCAAAAACTACTACCTACCGATTGGGTTAGTTTAAACCCATTTATGACAGGGTTGGCCCACACGTCCGTGCTGACGAGGCAGCTTAAACCAACACATTTTGTTTGACCATTGACACGAGGGACCCACATCTGACCTTCTATCCTATTATTCCCCCTCAAATCATTATTTTTCCTGAACATTACTTCAAACAGTGCTGATGCGTGTTTGTCGGTGGCGCCGGTGATGAGCGAGTTGGCCGCCGCTCCGCCGGACGGGCCGGACGCCACGCCGGCCTCCGCACGGGTTGGCAGGCAGGCCCGAGCGTGACTCACAAGCGAGCAAGCCGCCGCGCTGGCCTTCGCTCGAGCCAGATGGCTGGCCTTAGCGCGGCGCGCGCGAGCAAGCCGCCGCGCCGCCGTGCCAATCTAGCTAGCAAACCTTGCAGACAAGCAGCCGGCATCCGGGTTGCCGCAAGATGGGCTCCGCACCGCCGGCGGTTTTGACCTCGCCTTCTGCCGGCGGCGGTAGCTGCGTCCCATGGCCGAGGATGACTAGGTGGATGGGCCGGAGTTAGGAGGTCACTTGGGGATTTTTGTGCAGACTGACATGTAGGTCCCACAAGTCATAACGCCTGGTCGAATAGAAGGCGTTGACTTAATGGGCGACAGGGCCCTGTTTGGATACTCTAAGTCAGAGGTTAGATTCTAACCCTGAACTAACTCTAACCAAAGTGTTGTTTGGATGGCAGGGTTAGATTGACAACAAATGTATCCAAACAGGGCCATGCGTTGAAACGTGCCTATAACGGCACTTTGTAGAGTAGTCGTTTCTTGGTAGGGCTGGTTGGTAAGAGCATGTACAATGGTTGATAAGGTAGTCTTATCTTAAGTCTGCCACGTATGCAAGTGGTAGTAGTTTCTTGGCATTATTAGTGGTTTCTTGCATTATTAGGGGTTTCTTGTAAGGAACAATGTACTACTAGCGACAAAAGGCGATTCTAGGTTGCGTTGTACTCCAACGAGTACTACTAGTGGTCGCGGGAGTGTATACCTCGTTTTGTGGGTTCGATCCCGGCCGAACGCACGGCGGCCTTTTTTTAAATAGTAACTTTGCTGCGAGCCAATATTTTACACGGGTAGTTTGAGTTTTGAAGTCAAACGGACGTGCGGCACCACAATCTGGGTGCACTGGATAGCCTAGCCACGTGAACAGGTTTTCCTTCCCAGCATCTCGTGGCTCGCATGCTCGCCCTAGCCGCACCTCGCTTGCAGCTTCCTCATCAGCTAGTAGCATATTTAAACTAGCGCCTCCCAATTAAGCCCGAGGAGCCGGAAAAGCCTGGCGGGGCATTGGGAACTGTGCAATATGGCTCTGTACGTAAAGTGCTCTACTACTACTCTGTAGCTTGTGGCGTTGCACGCATGGACTTCACTCCATTATCGGCTCTACTATAAAAGAAATTCCTCTTGACGTGTTTTTTTTAAACGGAGGCAAAAGCTTTGCTTCATCTCATTCATAAAGAAGGAACTACTAACAAAGTTCGACGAGATCCATTACACCTCCACAAATGGAAGCGAAAAGCCTAGTCTCGCTGTATCAAATAACTCAAATGTTCTGCCCCCACAGTAACCGTCGCTGATAAACAGGCTGCTAGTGTGTGCGTGAGAGGAGCGGCTGAGTAGGCCAGCTACGTGAGAGGAGCGGCTGAATAGAGCATCGAGAGTACCCACTAGGCCACTACGCAGGTGTACTTTCCCTGCATTGATAGTACGGCGATGGTTCTAGAGAACAGTAGTACCCTCCACTTCCAACTGTAGCTCCTTGGCCCTGAGATTCAAGAGTTCAAAACTGGTGCACTATACTAGAAGTATAGTACATATAGTACCCTCGCACTACTAGTTGAGAAAGTAGTACTAGTACTGCTATAGTACGAGTACGTACTCCTCCGTCACATAATGTAAGACATTTTTTGACACTAGTTGGCATGTACAAAAATAGCAAACACATACCCAAAATTTCTTAATCCATGCCAAAAACTACTAGCTAGTGCCAAAAATTTCTTACTAGTGCTATTATTTACAGTATAATGCAATCCCATAACGTCCCATAATGCTAGTACTAGTAGTAAATAATAGCCTCACCCCTTCGCTACAGTTGGAAGGAATGATCTACAGTTGGAAGGGGCGAGGCCCTGCGGTTACTACGCTTTTATCTCCTCCTCGCCAGTTCCCCTCCCCCCGAAGAGAAGGCAGTTCGTCGCTGCTCCCATGGATTCGCCAGGCGGTTCTCCTCCTCGTCGGGGTTGGGAGACCTTGGACGACGATCCTCTGGGAGAAATTGCATGCCGCTCCGACGTCCTCACCGCCGGAAGACTCGGTGCTTCCTACACCAACTATTTCAAGACGATGCTTAAAATGGCTTGGGAAAAGGCCATGCTTGTTGGTCTTCCACGCGTCCTCGAGGAGAAGGTTCTTCTATGGGGCAATCCTTCGAACAGTCCACTGCTCCCTGGCCATGGTTGCACGTTGACTCTGCTAGAGTTGCCGACGTTGAGATGTAGTCGGATTTTTTTCGATGAGCAGGTCAGTAATGGAGTTTGATCATGTAGTACTTAGTTATTCCATTTCCATCCCGTAATTTCTCCGCTGCCCACCGTCTTATATATAGGTCTGGGTCGGTGCCAACGAAGATTGGCTTGCATACCTCCGGCTGGATACCACCATCATTTTGCACAACATCCACAGCAGTGCGGCCGTTTCGGTAGACCCCTTCTCCACCATTGGGATCGGCCTTCCGGACTGGCTGGGCTTGAATACGTATGATGATGCCTACATGAGATTGAAGAAGATAGCAATTGCGGACCCGCCGACAAAGCGACGCGGCTACGACGATTACTATCTCATCGCGGTGTTCGACATAAGGATTGCCATCAATGCAAGAGGCAGTAACGGTAGAGGCTGGCGCATGTTGGCGGCGGCAGATTTGTACCCCTACACGTTCGAAGACGCCATGCGCCATCTAGGCCACATCTTCGCGGTGACAAGCTAGGGGACTTGTTTCATATGGTTGCCATCCTACAGTACGGGAGATTACAAACGGAATGCACAAACCATCATTTGCATCCCTAACGGTACTCCATTATTTTGCAGGGACCAGTCATCCCGCGATCAAAATAAGATCGCCGATCCTGGATGTGCATTTGCATCCGCGATTCGGTCTAACCTGGAACCTTGTAGCTGACTTTGGCATATTGGGATCAACTATCTTAGCAGTCGTTACCCATGGTACCACTGATGTGCAACATGGTCACACAATCTATCACGATCGGACCGTCACCATCTACCCAGGTATTCCATTTTTAACCCTCTCGCCTTCTCTTTCATTTTTGTACTAGTACTCTACTTACGTACTACGTAGTAGTAGGAGTACTTTTTACCTTGGAGGACGCATATAGCTAGCTAGGCCCTTGAAGACTTGAACCCACTAGCTGCCACCATTTTTGTTTTTCCATGTCTTACTATCTCATCCATGTAGCCAAGAGTGGCTATATATAATAAGCCGGTTATTTTACTTCCTCTATACCGGAGTAGTACTATTTGCTGCACAGTATTACTGATTGCCATATTTGAGCACAACATTATTATGCATGGACCTTGACTATGTATGTCCCCATGTGTCCAGATCTGAGATGCCGCGTGTACCAGATGAACGGCGCCGAGTTCGACCCCTGTGATGCTACGTGTGTGCCGAGGAACACTCTTGGAGAGTACTCGCTTTTCATTGGGGACAGCTGCCCCATTGTGAAGCGGGTGCCACCTTCCGTGCACGACACGGAAGGCCTGCCGTTCATGAAGCATGGTTGCGTCTTCCATGCGCACCGCCGGATGAACGACATCCTGGGACACGCTATCCCTGATTTATGCCGCTTCAGTTTGGATGAGTCTCCATCATGTGGAACCGGACTAGAAAGCTGCAACAATGATTCCCGTTGCCCACCGCTATGGATCGTGCCATCCATGAAGAACACCTGGGACTGGAACCTGGAGGAGGACATGTAGCCCATCTATAACGTGTAAGTGGAGTACGGTAAATTGTGAACGGTAGCGCTGTGAATATATGTAGACTAGTCGTGCACAAATTTATCACATGAATTGGAGATGAACTTGTGTGGCATACTGGCATTTGTCCTTCAGAATTTATTACTAGTAAATGTGTTATGTGTACGTGCAACTTGTGTGGTTGTTGCACGGGCTCCAACACGCTCTTTGAGAAAAAAAAAGGTGGCACGGCTTTGGATATACGTGACGTGGAGGCATCATATAGTAGCATCGTTCGCTATAGTTGTAGTACGCTCCTACTAGGACGACAACTCCTATAAAACCTTGCGCTTGGCTGTTTGCCTCTTCAGGAGGTTCAACAGTTCGTACTCATGTGAACCTTGCACTTGGCTCTTCGCCTCTTCGGAAGGTCCAACAATGATGATACTACAGTACACATTATGCTTCTGGCAATCTGACACCGATTGAACTGTTGCACGTCCACCGCGAGGGCGAGGGAGAGGGAGAGGGCGCGCTATAGTCAAAACCCTCTCCTCGTCCTGCGAACCACTGCGCGCGTGGGCGAGGGAGAGGCGTAGTAAGCAAGCTTCTCCTCGTTCGGCGAGTTGACGGGACACATCAAAGCAGTACTAGTACTAGTCCATACTGTGTCCTTTCTGGTTAATATGGCTTAATTTGAAACGAGAAAAATACATTGGCGGTCAACGTATGTAACAATACGCTCTTTACGGTCACTTTATATAGTTTTGCGGTGATTATTTGATCACTAGCTCATCGTAGAGCACTGTATTGCACCCTACTGACCGGCCACATAGTCGACGTGGCACTTTGTTGACTGGTTAAATTGTCACCTGGTTTCTGGGTCCCACCTGTCAGTTGGCAGAGCAAAGTAATCAGCTAAAAAACAAAGAGTGTAGTACATCTACACTTCCAATGCATTTAGCCTTTAATCTAAATCGATATTGATTGACTAATGCACCAACTTGTGCTCTAGGTATAGGCTACATGTCTATCCTTAATTACAGCATGCAACAACCTTCATTTAATCTTCTTCTCTCAATGGTCGCATGCACACATAACTTTTGGGCATTAATTATGCCCTGGTCAATGTGTAAATCTCTAAATGTACAGTCTTTCACGGACGTAGGGAGTAGGTTGAGCACTTGAGCGTGAGCGTGTGTGTTGCGTCGTGTGTTGTGTGCCGCATGGGTGCGTGAGTGTTGCGTGTGTCCATGTGTATGTGTGAGTGTTGCATGTTGCATGCATGCATGCATGCATGGGGCTTACTCCCTCCCATTGACATGTTCATATTTCAAGCTTCCTCTGTTCCCTCCATATGGTGATACTCCCTCTATTCCCAAATACGGAGTAAAATCCTCCCTTTGTTCCCAAATACGGAGTAAAATCCTCCCTCTATTCCCAAATACGGAGTATTTGTCTTTCTAGAGATTTCAACAAGTGACTACGTACGGAGCAAAATGAGTGAAGTGAGCGTAGAGGCATAGGGATAATGTAGAAAGGAAGTCTTCGCGATCCATTATTCCCCATCTCGGTCAGAGAGAACTATTCAACTAGTCTTCGCAGTGAAGTGACAATACACGCTGCAGCAGATGGGACACTTAATTAATAAGCTGAACCAGCGTGTTGGTGTTACTAAATTAGCCTTACCCAGTACTGCCATCATGTTTGCGAGTAGAGCATGCTTCTGTCCTCCATTAACTGACATATGGGCCCTCTTGTGGTAGACCCACATGTCATCGGTGTAACTATTTACACTCCGAAGGACGGTATAT
This sequence comes from Aegilops tauschii subsp. strangulata, assembly GCF_002575655.3. Taxonomy (NCBI): domain Eukaryota; kingdom Viridiplantae; phylum Streptophyta; class Magnoliopsida; order Poales; family Poaceae; genus Aegilops; species Aegilops tauschii. Next base: position 132,655,800 of record NC_053036.3, on the reverse strand, counting down.
CCTGGTAGTAGTAGTAGAATTGAGATTTAATGCACTTTCTTCCCCGTCTTCCACTCTTCTTCCTCCTCTCTTCCCCATCGTTGGCCGCACACCATTTCCCCCCGCTCACTGCTCGCCCGCCCGTGCTATCTTCCTTGGTAGCTCACGCGTACCATATCCCCCCGCTCACTGCTCGGCCACACGAGGAGAAGCTTCTTCGCTCGCTCGCCCGAATCCACTTCCCCGCTGGCTCGCAGGCACCGAAAACCCCAATGGCAGAACCGACTGACACGTAGAGCCGCGATTGGAATTCCCTCCCCGATGTTCTCTTGGAGCAGATCTGTAATCGTATGGACCTACTCAGCACCGTCCGTCTGGCCGCATGCTCGGTGTCCTTGTACCGTCTACTCGTCTGCAACCGGCCGGCTCTTTTCAAGACACCTTGCTTGCGGATGCCCGATCCTCGCAGGTGGCCCAGACACCGACTTGACGATCCTACGGGGTTGCCGTGGTGCCCCTAGACATGCTACCACTACCCGTCCACCTGCCCTTCATGCGCGGCCACTACTGGGCGGGCATGAAGGCCAACTGGATCGTCCTCATCCACCAATCTGGTAGTCCATGGCGTCTCGTGGATATCTACACCCAGCGAGAGATCACCCTTCCATCTTTGGATACAACCGCCATCGAGCCTCGCGGCCCGCCGGACACTCCTGCCTACTATGCACGAGACGTGTCGAGCTTTTGGCTCGACCTCTGTTTGCTGAAGGTTGTAATCTGCCAAGTGCCCACACCATCAGAAGACTACATGGATTACAAGCTCATTGCCGTGTTCAACATAGGATTAGTCTATCTGGAATCCGGTCGCCATACATGGTTATGGCTCATCGTCGATCCTCTTCACCCAACACTTCTGTCTGATGCTATAGTGCACGATGGCATCGTTTATGCGGTCGACGCATAGATTGGCTGCCTATGCTGGTGGAATCTATCGTCGTGTAATTGTTCTATCTCATCTCATCTTTACCTTAAGAATATGACTGCATGTTCATTGTTACAAATTTAGAATATATAGTATGTCTATAACCACATCATTGCTATATGTTCCTCTCATTTCCTAGATTTTTATGACCACACATGTTATTGTTAGAGTTGATATGAGAACAATTGGTATCTAATGATTGTTAGAATAGATATTATGAGTATAACCTCATGATTGCTATATGTTACTCTCATTTCCAGGATTTTTATAACAACGCATGTTATTGCTTAGAGTTGATATGATAACTGTTGTAAGTGCTATGGTAGAATATGAGTAGGCCCTGTCATATCTGTTTTCCTCTCATTGTTACATGATGTTTGAACCATGATATATTGCTAGAATATGAAAGCCATTGGCTTATTTTTAACTTGGGGTATGATTATGACCACGGCATTGCAATTCTCTGTCTATGATATGTGTCACTGTTATAATAATCTTAATTCCACACATACTCTGAACATGATTGTTTATTTTTGTCCTTTTGGTCTCCAATTTGAATTGTTGCAGCAGACGCAAATGCGCTGGCCTTCATGATTCCAGGACCTGGAATCATACCAGCCGATGGGTGGTGGTTTATCGCTCGTTCAGCTGACAGTGGTCATTTGATGCTCATTTGCACGTACCAAATTGACCAAACCATTTAATCAAACCACATGCAGTACAATGCCTGGGGCGTTCGTGACATTGATGGCTATGGCTGCTTTGTGTTCGAGAAAGATCCCAGCTCCCTTGGGCCAGGCGTATTCAATTGGAGGCGGGTTTACAAACACGGCAACCACTCCATGTTCCTCGGGCTCAATTATCCGATCATCCAACCAATCATCGATCATATCACTGGCGATGATTACCGTGCTATGCAACTTCCATTCGCCAGGGGGGACTGTGTTTACACATCATACCATGGGTTTCATGAATCACCATATCCAGAGATTCGTTGACACAGCTTGTTGCGAGATAATCTTCAGTGTGTGAAAGGCATCAAGCTTCCATGCGATGGATGGCTTTTGCAAACCCGACATGCGGCGATGTGGTTCATGCCAACAGCAAATATGCACAACTTGATTCGTACTGATATATAGACTGAGCCATGTATTCTGCTGTTGTAGCATGACCCTCTTTTGTTGGATATTATGTACTATTGTTAGTTTGAAGCACTCCTCTGGTTTGAAGGATAGATACCTTTATGGGATCAAGTGCATCCTAACTCACCTACGCAGGATGTACTGATAATGATGATGGAGATGCTGTGCAGTATATATATATATATATATATATATATATATATATATATATATATATATATATATATATATATATATATATATATGGCGTCATATCTAGTGCATCCGGGATAGGTGGTGCATCCGTGTATCCGTCGACTCCTCAGCCGGCCGATTCACATCTCACGTATGGGATCAAAAGCAACATAATTTTGCAGAAACACGCCCGCAGCCTCTCCAAGTCCAGTCAGCTAATTTGCTAATAACCCCCTCCGCTAATCACACTTCTAAATCCCTTATTCCCTGTTCGTCTCCCTCCCAATCTGGATCTTCTCGTCCAATCACTCCATGGCGGCGGCTTGGGTGAATCCTTCCACGGCAGCCACACTTGGCCTGTCCGCCTCGAATGGCTCCAAGGCCCTGTTGATTGCTTCTACGGTGTTCGCGCTTCACCTGCCTCCGAGTCTGTCCGCCCCAAATCGCTCCACGGCCTTGGTGATCCTTACGACGGTCGCGGCGTGATCCGCCATGTCTGGCCTACCTTCGTGCCCGCCCGCATTCTTGTCGGTTCCCGACGCCAAGTTGGCGACCGGCCACAACCTGCGCACCATCCAGTCCACTGCGTCCACATGCAGTGGTTGCTCCTCTGCCTGACGATGTTATCTACTACCTGCAACAAGAGGCTCGACGTGTGGCCGGCAACACTCCATAGCAAACAAGGATCATGTTTCCAGATTTTCTTGTTCATGTTGAATGTATCTAGTACTTGGCTATGTGCAGATTGTAGCTTGCGAGCTCATCCATTGAATTGTTCTTTGTTAAATGTGTGTATAGCTTCAGACATCAGAATGTGAATTGTACATTGCCGTGTCGTATTGTTTTTCAGAGACAAGTGAATTTAGCTTGTTCCCGCTGATTTGAGGTATTCTGCAATACATGATGTAATACGGCTGATTCAGGGCAACAATATCAGCTGGTGCTTGAGCATTCCTCGTGATTTTGCATTCCTATGTTTCTTTGACATATTCAGTTATTCACAAACAAGAACATGTTGCTGCTGCAAGCTTACAAACAAACCACCGTTTATTTTCTGTTCGTGAATAATATTGTTGAGGCTGATGTGGGTTTGCAAGCTGAGTTCTATTCATTGTACAAAAAATAGATCATGCTTAAGGTTTATGTGAACATAATGTAACATGGTGCCCCTGCTGCTTCATACACTCTATTCATTAAAAATCAATTCAGAGAAAATAAGAGGGAGATAGTTCAAGAAACTCAATTTTCCATCCATCACAAGAATTCAATATATCAAGGAAATAATATTAGTATCTCACTAATACAAATTCATGTTTTTCAACAGACTGAGAGCCATCACGGAGCACCACTTGGCTTCATCTGCAGCACAATCTCAGCCCCTTTGCCTTCTTTTTTGCTAGGACAATTGCGACTATCATGAAAAACTATTTGTTTGCACGTCTTGCACAAGCGTGCAACCTTTACCTTGGCTTCCTTCTTCTTCTTTTTCTGTTCCTCCTCACTTATTTCCTTTCCTCTCTTTATTCTTTTGCATCTCCCCACCGTGCGAACATCAGTTGGCGGGTGTATGTCAATTTCAGTAGGAATATTGCAACCAATAAAAGCCTCATACTCATCTTGTCTAGTGTGCTTCACACCTGATGTGGGAACCATTTCATCCAAAGGTGCTTCAATATTTAATACACTTGATGTTAGAAAATCCATGCCTTCATCCGAGTGCTTGGCCTTCTGAATTAGATCTTCCAACTTGTTGCGTACAACTGAAATCTTCTTCCTCGTAGCTTCATTCAACGAATCGGTTGCCTTCTCTTCTATTAAATTCCCATGCTCATCATACACATTCTCCCTGTAAATAAAATTATATAATGTCAGCCATTTGGTTTTCAATTAGAATATCAATTGCATAAATTTTGTATACCTTTTGCACCGTTTCTTCCATCTTTTCATAATGTAGTACGATGGAAGTTCATTTTGATTTTCAGCCCTCAACACCTGCATGATATGGCGGCACGGGATTCCAATTGTTTCAAATAACTTACATGAACAATGAGCTATCATGGTTGTGGTGTCACACTGAACTTCCCTAATCCTATGGGATCGACCTCTCAATGTCACTATTTTTAGTGTTCCATCTTGTGCAATGCCTTGGATGCAACAATGGTATCTTGCTGCAACAATCTCTTTCTGAAATTTCTCAAACACCTCATATGTAAACACATCTCTACCTTGTTTCTCCATTTTCCATGGTGTCAATAGTTGCGGGGTTGTATGAATGCTTCAGTTGTCAGCAATCAACTCTTCTTCTCATTGGCATTCTAATGTCGTGTCAAACCTAAGCCAGAACTCAACCAAAGCAAGCTTACGATGAATAAAACGGTTAAAAAATGAATTTGCACTTTCAGACCTTGAAGTGGTTCGGAGAATACCCGCCAATGGTATGTCCATAAAGTAAGCTGGTATCCATGACTCGCGAATGCTAAACCTTTTAACCAGCCACTCATTTTCCTCCAAGCCATACTCCGTAATGACGGAATTCCATTGTGATTCAAACTCTGCTGGAGTTTCCGAACCCCATACACACGAATTCATCTTGTCCCAAAATTCAGACTCTTCTCTAATTATTGGTCCAATCTTCTCCGGAAGTTTTTCCATTATGTTCCACATACATAACCTATGCACTGTGGTCGGAAAAACTGTTTCAATCGCATTCTTCATGCTAACAGCTTCATCAGTTATAATGAGTCTAGGTGCTACCCCTCCCATTGCTGTAAGGAAGGTCTCAAATAACCAAACATATGACTCAGTCTGCTCATTGCACAAGAATGCTGCACCAAAAAACACACTCTGTAAGTGATGATTAACCCCTGTAAATGGTGCAAAGATCATGTCGTATTGATTAGTGGTGTAAGTAGAATCGAAAGATACCACACCATCACCCCCAAAGTGACTATAGTTTTTCCTACTCATGGCATCTGCCCAGAAAACATACATTAAGTTCCCCTCTTTCTCAACAACAAAATCATAGAAGAAAGCTGGATTGACTTCTTGCTTTCTAGCTAGCTGAGCGACAAACATTTGAGCATCGCCGTTCCTAATTTTAAGCCTGAGGTCACGGTAGTAGTTTTGCAGGTCCCTCTTGCTGCATCCAACATACGGAAACCCACCTTCGCTGACTTGAAGGAGCCTGTACGCCTGGCATGTACCTATGCTTGCTTTGTGACATGTGTACAACATATTTTTTGCCCTCTCATTAACTTTACGATTTGATCTGATCAAGTAACGTTTATCAGGTGATACAAGGCCATGGCTATGGTGCTCAACCCATGATTATATCTTGTAGGTGTTGTCGCCACACAACTTGACGAAGATATGTGCATCACAACCGCATCGTGTGGTTGTATTCTTACGGCTTTTCTTTGATTGGTTTGATGGGTCTTTAATCTCCTTGTTCTTCTCAGTCCTAAATCCTTCCCTGCTGCACATGAAACGCTTTGTCCGAACCACTTCTTTGTTCAACTTTTTCTGCTGTCCGACACGAACTCCAAAACCCACATGATGTGCATACGACTTGTAGAACTCCTCCACAGCCTCAAGCCCTTCAAATGTCATCCCTACTTTAGGATTCAATTTTTCGTCGCAACTCGACGTAAAAGACGAGCACTAAAACATAAATAATGAATCACAATAATCATCATTATGCATAAATCTCTGAACTGGTAAGAAGCATGGTGAATCATAGTTTATCACACTCACGAATAGGGGAATGCTTTCTTTCTTTCTTGGCGTAGTAAATTCGGGCTCATTCATTTGAGTTTGCAAGCTTTTACCTGATTCTGTAGCTGCACATGCATCAACACGGTTATTCTCCAGAAAAGTACGCATGTACACCATAGACAAATAATCATCAGGGTCATACACAACATGGTTGGATTTTACGGATGTTACCTGAAGCTCCATCCACCATACTGAAGTTCGGTTCATATTCTGCAGCACTAGTATTTTCAACAGACGTAGCAGGGCAAGTGAGATGGGCCACACCATGGCTAGATGCAGAGGCACACCGATGGTCAACACTTGAATTATGGATCACCGCTGATGCATGTTCAACATCCTTAACAGTAGAAGCCGCCGTGACGATCTGTTGTAGCTTATCACGTGATGAGAATTTTTCCACGAAACTGATGGGGAGTTCGGAGATGCATCCCTCGTGGCCGTCGCTGAGATCGCCAGGGCAGACGAAATCCGCCGTGGCGATTGTGCCTGCGGATGCATGCTGCCGCGGCCGATGCCCTCGTTGGGATGGAGGTTGCGGCTGTGATTAGGGATTGGGAGGGAGACGAACAGGGAATAAGGGATTTAGAAGTGTGATTAGCGGAGGGGGTTATTAGCAAATTAGCTGACTAGACTTGGAGAGGCGGCTGGCGTGTTTCTGCAAAATTATGTTGCTTTTGATCCCATACGTGAGATGTGAATCGGCCGGCTGAGGAGTCGACGGATACATGGATGCACCACCTATCCCGGATGCACTAGATATGACGCCTATATATATATATATCACTTAGGCTTCAAGTGTGTACTTGTTAGTTAAACCTATGGTTAAAATGTGACACTAAATACGACTAGTAAGTAGTACAGTAGCAGTACTAGTATACGTCGGTCAAATTATCCATCATGTCCACACATTGAATTGACGTGACAACACGCTGCGCGTGAGGTGACACAAGAATCCCGACGGCGTGTTCGGGTATTCTGGACTTCAGATTTGGAGTACCACTTATCTGTCGAAATCTTTCATCATTCGCTTAAATCAGTCGATTGATCATACATTGAGTACCATATAACTGGAATTAACCCATGCAAGTCGAAGAAGGATTGGCCGGTGCTGCCGGCTAGCGTCAAGTTTGATCCCATGGATCAGGAGCTGATCAAGCACCTTGAGGCCAAAGTGAGTGCTGACAATGCGAGATCTCACCCTCTCATCGATTTGTTCATACCAACCATCGACAGCGAGCACGGCATATGCTACACCCATCCTGAGAAACTTCCAGGTAAGACACCGATCGGCCGTCTACTTGCACAAACATATTCCTTTGTTTATAGCTCTATTTTTCTTTTTAGACGCAGACCCGGTGACGCAATTACAATTTGACAGTTAATAAAAAGTGAAACAAGTGACTGCAACATGCCAAAGATGTTATGAAAATGCCAACTACGTACACTAAAACTTGTATTCGACAATACTGCAGGTATCACACTGAGTGGCCTAAGCAAGCATTTCTTCTAGCACAATTCCAGGGTGTTCAAAAGGGGCACGTGGACGCGTCGCAAGATACAGTCGGAGTGCGGCATGCACGCGATGTGGCACAACACCGGCAATACCTTGCCGGTGATGGTCAACGGCCGGCAGATGGGCAGCAAAAAGGTTCTGGTGCTGCACACCAACAAGAACTTCGACCAGCAGAGGACCAACTGGGTGATGCACCAGTACCACCTCGGGGACCTGGAGCAAGAGAAGGAGCGGGAGCTGGTCCTCTGCAAGATTTTCTACCAGACGAACACTAGGGCCAGGAGTAAAAAGATTATAAGTTAGTTTGGTATTGGTACTTGTACTACCTTGTCGTCTGCAAGTTGGTATTGTTGTTAACGATCTTTTGGTATGAACTTGGCATTTGCTTCCAACCATCATGCCAAGGTCGACGTGGATATAAAGCTGAATCATTTGTTTCGAAACGAATTTTCAGGCACCTGATTTTTATTTGATGGGTAGCATAAGCACCTGCCATTCGAATTCCCAGTTCTCCAAAATTTTCGAAACAAGTGCATGCTCTTATTATCACGATGAAAAAACAATATCCCTGCTGCATCCCAGTTATCAGTCTGTACTTGCAGAATTCTCTCGTTTATTGAGCACGTATATTGTTTTTTTAGGTTGAGCAAGTTTCAAGTGGGCTGTAGACTGCTCAGGCTTGGTTTTGTTTTTAACAGGCCCAGCCCATGATGACAACGGGGCACAAAGATCCAGCAGGTATCTACTGGCCTCTGGCCCGCCAGCGTTAGTTATATTTTGTCTTACAACATCCGTAGGCACTTTTTTTACTGAATCAAACACACAGCCCAGTTCTATTTTCCTCTTGAAACGCATGTCCTACATCCATTTTCTAATCTCTACCTATAGTTTTACTAGTTCATATACACGTATCATTATATTGAAAAATACATAAAATTCACTTTTCATATTTACATCCTTATTTTTGTTGTTGTTTTCCCTCCCAGCGCTGATTTTTTTTACCACAGGTTTTCCCTTAAACCAACTCAATTGTCCCACATCTTATTTGCTTACAAAAACAAAATGATTTTTTTTTTCAAATCAATAAGTTCTTAAAAAATGTTTATCATTTCGGGATTACAAAAGTTCGGACTCCACCGAAATATGCAAAATAAGGTTGAACTTTTTGACCGTGGTCCTGGGCAGAAAATGGGCTGTAATAAATTACTTAAAAATTAGCAAATGGGCTGCAAATTATTAAAAAATAGCAAATGGGCTCTATGTTGTCTGCCACAGATTTGGAGGCTGACTTGTGGGCCTACTAAGTTCATGCGTACACAAGGTTTATCAAAAAAGAAACTTAGTCAACAATTGACTCTACCAGCGTCAGACCGTTAGATGTCAATCTAACGGCAATCGTGCTTCTTCAGTCTCTGATCTTCCTGCCCCAGCCGCCCAAACCAGCGCCGTCAGAACCGCCTGCTCCCGCCTCCCGAGGCCGGCTGTGCTGCCGGGAAGGCCTGATGGCCCCATCATATACTCGCATCCCTGGCCTGTCTATCCCTCTACTCACCCACACCTCCTGTTATTTTCCGGTGACGGCAGCCGAACCAGTCAACCCTCATACTCTCCACCGCGTGGGCAGCCACTGCCGTGTCTTCCCCGGCTCCGTGTCGTTCCCTTCGTAGGCCTCGCCGTCGTCCACCGCCCTGGTGCTCTCGGCGCGGCGTGGTCAACGTGGTCAACGAACGACATCCATCGGAAGTGGACTGTACATGGAGAGGCTGACAGCTGGGTCCACGACCGCACACAAGGAAATGCCTCCTTATTACGCGCAAAATAATGATTCCTCCACCTGACATCTGGGACCCGCCGAAAGGGCCTCTATATTTCACGAAAAAACGTTCCCTGCGCTGACAGGTCGGACCCACCAACTATATCTTCGCACGCAAGGAAGTGCCTCCTTATTGCGCACAAAAAAATGAATACCGCCTGCCAGCAGGGACCCACCATAGTGGGTGGCTGACTTGTGGGCCTACTAAGTTGACGGGGACAGAGGGCTTTGTCAACTTAGTCAATATGAATGATTCTAGCTCCAGTGACCGTACGATGTCCATCCAACGGCCTTAGTGCTTCTTCAACCTCTGGTCTTCTTGCTCCAGCAGCCCAAAGCAGCGCCGGTCATGCCGCCTGCTCCTGCCTCCCGGGGCCGGCTGTGCTGCCGCGGAGGCCTCACCGCCCCCATACTACTCCCACCACTGGCCAGGCCATCCCTCCACTCACCCACACCCCCTGTTATTCTACGGCGATGGTAGCCTCACACCGCAGCCGAACCAGTGAACCCTCGTACTCCTCTCCGCGTGGGCATCCATTGCCGCGTCTTCCCCGGCTCCGCGTCGTCCCCTTCCTAGGCCTCGCCGTCGTCCACCGCCTTGGTGCTCTCGACGCGGCGTGGTCAATGTGGTCAACCGCCGACTTCCATCGGAAGAGTACTGTACGTGGAGAGGCTGACAGCTGGGTCCACGGCCACAACCCAGTTTTTTTGTGATTTGCCAAGTAAGTCGCTTTGTCAGGCTTGTTGGGCTGCAAATCCTTCAAGACGAGGAGAGCTTCATTCGGCTGGCCGAGAAAATGGCCTATCAGTAATGAGAAATGGGTTGTACATTTTTAAAACACATCAAACCGGCAATTAGTTTCAAATTTCTTTTTTTAATTTCGAGATTTTAAATTTCATTGATTTTTATGTGTGGACAATTTGTTGGATTTTATATTGATATACATTTATTTTTAAAATCAGTTTGAATGTGACTCGAAATTTCGGGATTAAAAACTGTTCGGACCACACCGAAATATGCAAAATTTCGTATAATTTTTTAACCGTGGCCACAATATGGGCTGTAATGCTAACAAAAAGAATATGGGCTCCAAAAAAACCTTAAGAATTAGCAAATGGGCTGTAAATTATTAGAAATAATGGTAGATGGGCTGTATGATGTTTTCCACAGATTTGAGGCTTTCTTAAAAAAAAGGTTGACGCACAAGGAGTGACTGTTGGATGTCCATCCAACGGCCATCGTGCTTCTTCAATATCTGCTCTTCCTACTCCAGCCGCTCAAACAAGCACCAGCGAGACTGCCTGCTCTCTCCTTCCTGCGGCCGGCTGTGCTGCCGCACAGGCCTCACTGCCCCACCGTACTCCCATCACTGGTCTAGCCATCCCTCTACTCACCCACACCTGTTGTTATTCTCCGGCGACGGCAGACGAACCAGTAAACCCTCGTATAGTCGTACTCCCCTCCGCGTGGGAAACAACTGCCGAGTCTTTCCTGCCTCCGTGTCGTTCCCTTCCTAGGCCTCACCATCGTCCACCGCCCTGGTGCTCTCGGCGCGGCCTGGTCAACATGGTCAACGACTGACATGCATCTGAAGTGGACTATACGTGGAGAGGCTGACAGCTGGGTCCACGGCCGCACGCAAGGAAATGCCTCCTTATTACGCGCAAGAGGATGATTCCTCCACCTGACATCTGGGACCCACAAAAGGGCCTCTGTATTTCGCGAAAAAATGTTACCGCCGCTGACAGCTTGGACCCACCAGCTATATCTTCGCACGCAAGGAAGGGCCTCCTTATTACGCACAAAAAAATGAATACCCCCCTGCTAGCTGGGACCCAGTATAGTGGCAGGCTGACTTGTGGGCCTACTAAGTTGACGGGGATGGAGGGCTTTGTCAACTTAGTCAATATGCATGATTCTAGCTCCAGTGACCGTACGATGTCCATCCAACGACCGTAGTGCTTCTTCAACCTCTAGTCTTCTTGCTCCAGCCGCCCAAACCAGCGCCGGTCGTGCCTCGTGCTCCTGCCTCCCATGGCCGGCTGCGATGCGGCGGAGGCCTCACCGCCCCTACTACTCCCACCGCTGGCCAGGCCATCCCTCTACTCCCCCACACCCCCTGTTATTCTGCGGCGACGACAGCCTCACACCGCAGCGAACCAGTGAACCCTCATACTCCTCTACGCGTGGGCATCCACTACCGCGTCTTCCCCGGCTCCGCGTCGTCCCCTTCCTAGGCCTCGCCGTCGTCCACCGCCCTGGTGCTCTCGGCGTGGCGTGGTCAACGTGGTCAAGGAACGGCTTCCATCGGACGTGGACTGTACGTGGAGAGGCTGACAGCTAGGTCCACGTCCGCAGCAAGGAAGTGCCTCCTTATTACGCGCAAAATAATTATTCCTCCACCTGACAGCCGGGACCCAGCGGACGGGCCACCGTATTTCGCAAAAAAAAAACGTTTCCCCCTGACTGCTGGGACCCACCAGCAACATCTTCTCACGCAAGGAAGTGCGTCCGGGCAAAAAAACGATTCGCCCCCCTGACTGCTGGGACCCACCAGCTACATCTTCGCAGGCAAGGAAGTGCCTGACAGTCAGGACCCACCTGGTCGAAGCATACGTAGCGTTGTCATTCTGGTCGCGAACGTGTACGCACATACTGGTCGATGTAGAGGCGCGCATGTGTTGTAGTAGAGGCGCGCACGTAGCATGCACACGTACGTACAGCGGCCAGTGTGCAAGAAAGAAAATACGGCCACATACGTACATACGAGCAGGGTCTCGAACGCCTACTCGCGCATACGTACGGCCAGGGCTCGTGTACATGGCTCGATCGGAACGGAGAAACAGCGTCGTCATCGTGTTCATGGGGAGCCAACCGGCTGGGTCGGAACGGAATGCGTCGTCGTGTTCATCGGGAGGGCTTGGACGGAACAGCCGATGGAAACGAGGCCTGGCGTACCGCAGAATGGAGGAAACGGCCTTGTGTTCGACCGGCCACGTTTGAAACGGGATCCTGTTCATCGGGAGGGGTCTGGTTACCGCAAAACGAAGGAAACGGACCTCCTATGGTCGAAACGGGGGTCATGTTGATCGGGAGGGGTGTGGCGTACCGCAAAACGAAGGAAATGGACTTCTGTTGGAGCGCTACGGTCGAAACGGGGGTCCTGTTCATCGGGAGGGGTGTGGCATACCGCAAAATGGGACTCCACGGGATACTGTTCATCTCCACCGTCGACCCCCTCCAGCCTCCACGGGCTACTGTTCATCCACCGTCGACCTCCTCCAGCCTCCACCTACGACTGTTCATCCACGGGATCCTGTTCATCCAGCCTCCACCGCGCGCTACTCCACCGGCTACTGTTCAAGCAGCCCTCTCCACGGGCTCCTGTTCAACCACCCCTCCACGGGCTACTTTTCATCCAGCCCTCCACCGTCTACTGTTCATCCTGCCCTCCACGGGGTGGTCCTGTTCATCCTGCCCTCCACGGGGTCCTGTTCATCCAGCACCAACCGGCTCATCGATCGGGGTCCTGTTCATCCAGAGGCAACACCACAGGGTCCTGTTCATCCACCCCCACCGGGAACTGTTCATCCAACCCCCCAGCAACGCTCACTGTTCATCCAGAGGCAGCATCGATCGGCTTCAGTTAGCAGCAGTAGCGAAGGAACCGCTCGATCGGGTTGAGTTAACAGCCATCGATCGATCACTCAGGTTCAGTAACGTGTAGCCTGCAGTGCAATCGCTCGGGTTCAGTTAGAGTCCAATGCCTCGCTCGGGTTCAGTTAGAGCCCAATGCCTCGCACCCACGCGCGTGCATGTACAAGAGAAACGCGCATCGCTCGGCCCTGACCACCCACCGTAACCGGGAACACCCCGATATTTTCCTCACCCTCGCTTCTACCACGGTTTTTTCCGTCATGGACGGCCCAAAGAATGTCATGCAGCTGCGTCTCCGGCCCGCCCAGGACGAAAATCCCATTTTCTGTCATGATTTTTTGTCATAGAAGTAGGACCCCACCACATCTATGATGATACCGTGTTTTGTCACAATTATCGTCATAGAAGTGTCATAAGTATGATAGAAAAAAATTCGTTCGGCCCAAAATGTCACGGATGTGTCTTTTTTTGTAGTGATGTTACTTGCCCGAGATTTGATCATCGGTATTTCAATACCTAGTTAAATCTCGTTACCGGCAAGTCTCTTTACTCGTTCCGTAATGCATCATCCCGCAACTAACTCCTTAGTCACATTGCTTGCAAGGCTTATAGTGATGTGCATTACCGAGAGGGCCCAGAGATACCTCTCCGACAATTGGAGTGACAAATCCTAATCTTGATCTATGCCAACTCAACAAGTACCATCGAAGGCACCTATAGAGCACCTTTATAATCACCCAGTTACGTTGTGACGTTTGGTAGCACACAAAGTGTTCCTCCGGTATTCGGGAGTTGCATAATCTCATAGTCATAGGAACATGTATAAGTCATGAAGAAAGCAATAGCAATATACTAAACGATCAAGTGCTAAAGCTAACGGAATGGGTCAAGTCAATCACATCATTCTCTAATGATGTGATCCCATTAATCAAATGACAACTCATGTCTATGGCTAGGAAACTAGAGGCATACTAGTGACACTTTGTTTGTCTATGTATCCACACATGTACTAAGTTTCCGGTTAATACAATTCTAGCATGAATAATAAACATTTATCATGAAATAAGGAAATAAATAATAACTTTATTATTGCCTCTAGGGCATATTTCCTTCAGCTTCCTCGTCATGTCGTCATTCTTTTCTACTAGTACTGCGATTTCCTCCTCGTATCCCTCGCGTGTAGACTTGAGTTCCTCTTCAAGCTCCATGGTCCTAGTCATCACCTTCTTCAGATCTATCATGCTTGCGCACATTTGGTTCTCTTGGCGACGAATGTGCTGGTTTAACTCCTGGATGAAAGTTGCAATGGACCTGTCCCTCCTGGTGCTGATCATCTCCCATTGCTCATCTCGGCGCCCACATATCTGATAGATGGTGTCCTTAAGATCCTTGTGATAAACTTCGCCGATGCGTCCCATGGCGATGTGCGCTGCCATGCTCTTTCCTAGACTCCAGGTTGGTGCATCAAAGGAAAACTCTATGGGCTCAGTAACTGGCGTGAATGTCCTTCCTAGAACATGAACTCGAATCATCCAACGCTCCTCTTCTGGTAAAGTGGCGATGTAGGTCCCAGTGAAGCTTGGTATTCCGATGTTCAGGTACCTAGTGACTTCCTTCAAGTGTCGTCGAAAAGGTGTGTCTTCATCTGGTTGAGCGAACTTGTTCCTTGGGTCTGCCATCTATAGAGTGGAAAATGGAGAGGAGTCAGAAATGAGTAGAGAAGAGTGACCTCTGGCTTATCTCAGTGGCCGCGTCCTACAATCAGTGTGTGCTCTGATACCATGTTCTAGCGATCCGACCTCAAACGGTCAAATCTCTGTGCATAAGTGTCATCCCTGGATCGGTAATGCTGACACACACACAGTACTTGAAGGATTTATAACAAAGTGCAATCACACACTTATTACATCGAATGTCTCAAAATAGAACTTATTACAATAATATGGCTTAAGGCCATCTAAATAAGATAACTGCAGAAGCATCGAAGGTAAATGAGTCCATCAACTCCAACGGCATAGCTGAGTGCACGACAACGACCTAGCGCACCTTACTCTTCGTCTGAAAAGTCTGCAACATAATACGTTGCAGCCCGAAAACGGGTCAGCACATGGAATATGCTGGCAAAATAACACTATAGAGCAATGAACAGATAATAGCTATAACTATATGCATATATGGCTGATGGAGGCTCTACGGTTATCATATTTTTGCGAAAAAGCCAATTTTTTCCTACAACAAAGCAATATATTTTGTTTAACTATCATGGTAGTTGATAAACATTGAGAAGGTTCCTCCAACTCAATCCCAATTAAACAGTATTTAGAACCCAACAAATTAATTTTAGAGTGATGAGCTCAAATCAATAATTCAAGAACCAGATACTCAAGATGTCCATAACCGGGGACACGGCTAACCATGATTAGTTTGTACACTCTACAGAGGTTTGCGCACTTTTCCCCACAAGACTCGATCTCCTCCGTTGAATTTCTCGCACTACATGACGTTTGAGAAACGGATGACCGAGACATAGTCTTTCAGAAGCATTAACTCCTTACTCTGGGTAGACAGTACCACCTACATCCCCTACATCTGCTAGCCTACCACTGAAAGAGGTCACGCAACATACTCAACTATGCCAGAGCCCATAATGGCTTGTGGCTGCACACAGAAGTTTCTAGCATGAATAATCTTATGATCCCGTTGAGCCCGGGTGGCGAACCATAGGATGACCACACGGGTACTCCAGGATTATCCTAGGACAACACTGGATTCTCCAGGTGCCCACAACCAATCCACCCATATGTGTATTTAAGTAGCCACCTTAAGTTAACCATTAATTAACAACTCTCACATCTGTCATGGATACACTCAACCAATCCACGTCTACGAGCATAGCATAGCAGTATAAGCACAACAAAGAAGTAACTCCCGGGGTTTGATATAAAGGACAATAGGTTCTATCTCATCATCTACTTCCCATTACCCACATGTTATCAGTCCTACTCATGCAATGTTTGAGGGTTGAATCTAATGCATAAAAACTGGGTAATAAAGGGGTATGATCAAAGTGTTTACTTGCCTTGCTGACAATCTGTAAACCCTAGAGACTCGTAGTAGCACGCTTCGCACTCCGGAAATTCTATCGCAAACAAACAATAGCATACATGCACTCAAGCATAGATGCAAGGGTAAAACTCAAATGAAAAAAATCCCAATTGAAAGTTCAACTGAAGAGCTTCGATTTGCAAAAAGAATCACTCCAATCGGAGCTACGAAACTCAAACTACGATAAAAAGAAGTTCGAATTCAAATCTGCTTGAAACCAAATTTTTATTTGTCAAAACCATGTTCAAGTTGATTAAATGGAAACAGGGGTTCGAGACGAAGATTTTGGCGTCGGTTTCACTGGATTTGGACGAATGGTTAAAAAGTTGCGAGGGTTTGAAGATCAGGGGCTAATCTGCGATAAAAATAATCATGGATAGGTCCCTGGTCGAAAATAAAAACAGAAAAAGGAAAATCTATCGGAAGGACGTCCGCTAACAACGAACGAATTCATTCGTTGTAAGAACTAAATGAACAAACGTTCGTAGAATAGATCTAGCCGAAGAAAAACCGAGAAAACCGATCTTTAAAAAACCTAATTAGATCTAGGGTTTATCGAAACAAACCGACGAAAACCGGTCGGCGGCGGCGGATCCGAACAACGACGGGGCGGCGGGGCTAGGCGGGGCTCCGGCGGTGGCGGAGCAGCAGTAGCGGGCTGCAGCGGCGGTGGCGGTGGACGGCTGCGGCGGCTCGGGACGGGGTGGAGAGGGGCGGCGGCGGCTACTTATAGAAGGGGGCGGCCTCGGCTTGTGGGAGGGGGCGCAGGTGGCGGTGTCCGTGCGGGACACGGCGGCGCTCGGCGGCGCGGCTCGGGACTCTGTCCCGAGTCGGAGAGGGAGGCGGCGGCGCGCTGGGCCGGCCTGCGCGGCTGGGCCGTTGGCCCAGTCGGGCAAAACTTTTTTTTAAATAAATTCCGCCAAAGAAAAAATCCTAAAAAAATATAAAAAAATTCTAAAAATGCCAAAAACAATTTTCACCGTCTAAATAGAATATTTAGAACAAAGTGAACACTTTTCTGGCTTAAAAATACAAATTTGAAAAATGCATATTTTTCTAATTCAAATAAAATCCCGAATAAAATCCAAATAAAATATTTATTTGATTTTAATGTTTTTCCTCCAATATTCCTCTTATTTTGGAGAAGTCATTTTATCTCCACTCATTTATTTTAATATCGGAAATATTTCGAAGGAAAAAATTATTAAAACCAAAATGATCCTCTTTTCAAATTTGAGAAAAATTCAAATATGAAAATAAATGAAATCCCCAACTCTCTCCGTGGGTCCTTGAGTTGCTTAGGATTTCTAGGACCACAAACGAAGAGCAAATAAAATATGATATGCATATGATGACGTATGTATAACATCCAAATTGAAAATTTGGGATGTTAGAGTGTGTTGAACGCGGAGTCGCCGTCCGTTCGGTGCTTGGATCAGATCTTCCGCGTTTTGAATCGCCACGAGTACGACTCCATCAACCGCATTCTTGTAACATTTCCTCTTAGCGATCTTCAATGGTATGAAGATGCACTCCCTCTCTCTCGTTGTTGGCATCTCCTAGATTGATCTTGGTGAGATGTAGGAAAATTTTGAATTTGTTACTATGATCCCCAACATTTACCTGCCAATCGACCGCAAAGAGCGGCTGATAGGAGGTCGCGGCCAATTTGTATCAAGGGTGTCTATAACTTGCCTATTCTGAGTCGTAGGTCGTTCTAGCCTACAGTAAGGGTCTATTTGGATTGAGCCCCATCTAGCTCTACCAAGTTATTGGCATGGCTAAAAAAGGTAGATTGTGGCTATTTGGATTGTAGCCCATAGCAGTTACCAATTTGGTTTGGTAAAACCATTGGTTGTCATTTGGTCTCGAGTCAAATATTTGGCAGTATTGATTGGACTGTGTTTGGTTTGGTTTCAAATTTTGGAATTTGCATGCCAACCAATAAAAACACATGTATAAACAACTCACATAAATTACATGATATAAATACAAACTTTTGAATTAACACACACACACACACACAAAGTGCAAGCATGCATTTTCAGAACTTGGAAATGACATGGTTCAACTCATACATTGCTCAATACATCATATTCAGTAGATTCGATAATCTATTCCTGACCTTTGCATTTTGTTACATTATTAACTAAAGTTTCTACATCTTTTGTAGTAGATTCTTTGCTTAGTTTCACACACAAACTTATTCCCACTTACTCTTTTAACGAGAAAACCTTTTCTCGATAAACATATTCTGGCAAACATTTTGTCCTTTGAATTTTGTAAGAGCAACACAAAACCTACAATCAAGCATTTGGTCTAAAAGACTATATTACTCTTTATAGTTTTATCAGACTTTTAGATGGTGCACCCGTTTAGTACATATTTTATTATTTCATGATTGAATCCCCCAAATTTTAATATGAGCAGATCGGCAATAATAATTCCACAATATTCAATGGTTTGCTGAACTTTTGACTTAGATATAGTTCTTCACGAAAGAATAATTATTCTATCTTCATTCATAATTATATTATATCTTCATCTTGAATTTCTTTGAACCATTTCAAACATTTTAGTCTTATATTTTATCAAGTAAATCATATTTACTCATAAGATTGATGAAGTATCAATATTCACCACACCCTGTTATATCTGTCGAACTTTATACATCTCAATGTAATTAGTCAATTCAAAAACCTTTTATACTTTATCCCTATGAAGATCAATTATCCGATATAACCAAGCAGTGCCACACACAAGTGGGTTATCAGTCTTCTCAAGACATTTAGCTTTTAATGTTATAGATCACAACCTTCAAGATTCATCATGAATAAACCGTCAAAAAATAGATGTTTAATCGAAAATATATTCTCATAATAATTCGAACAACTATTGTTTAAAACTTATAAGAATATCCATCACATAGCCCATAGGATAATGCATTACATAACTTGGAAGCAAAATAAATATTATTTTAGTTCTAAGATAAATCTTGAAGATAAACTAAAGACATGACTTTGACGGTCTCCGAGCAGTGATCCCATCACCATTCCCGACTGATATCACGACTTCACTTCTTGTCTCCTTGTGAGATCTTTGTAGTCCCTGCATCGGTTTGCAAAATGAGAGCAACCGATCAGTATCAAATACTCATGACATACAAAAATTTACAAGTAGAATAACATTAACTTTGTATAACGATTATACCTTTACCAGAATAACCGTTCTTCTTATCCGCCAAATACTTCTTGCAGTTACGCTTCTAGTGTCCCTTCTTCTTGCGGTAGAAACATTCAGTCTCTTTAGAGGTTCCGCCCTTGTTCTTCTTCTGAGACTCAGTCTTACCAGCTTCCCTTTCTTCTTGAGACTGGTGGTCTTGTTGACCATCAACACTGTCTTATTCTTCTGCATTCCAGCTTCTGTAGTTTTGAGCATAGCAAACAACTCGTTTGCACTTTTCTCCATCCCATTCATGTTGTAATTCATGATAAAGCCATCATATGATGGGAGGAGTGAAGCAAGCACAATGTCTGTACCGAGTGTCGGCGGAATTCCATTCTAGAGAAGCTAGTCAATCGACATAGCCAGCAAGCTTTACTATATGCTCATTCATTGAGGAACCCTCTTTCATCTTGCATTCAATCAAGGCCTTGGTTAATTCAAAACGCTCGGTCCTTGCCTGCTTCATGTACAGAACTTCCAGTTACCCAAGTTGACGACGAGGACGCCGAGGTCGTGTGGCCCCTGGGCACCCACACCTGCGTCGCCCCTGCCGTGCTCGGCGCAAGGGCCATCCTCTCGACGGCCGCGGACGAGGGGGCGGGGACGGCCTTCGGCTTCCATCTCTGTTGCATCTGCTTGCCCTACGGGAGACGTCGTTAGGGTTTGGGGAGCTTGAGAGGAGGAGGAGGAGGAGGAGGAGGGAGGAGGGGCGTATGTGGTCGCGGCGAGGAGGCATTGCGAACGGTGGGGCGGGGAGGAGGCACCTGGGGCTGTGGGAGAGAGATGGAGAGCGACATATAAGTGCCGGGCACGACGCCGGGGCGGGGATGGAAGTCGGTGGGGAAGTGGCGCCGCCGAAGGCACGACTGGATCAAGAGGGTTTAGCGGCGGTGGCAGGAATGCTAATGCTAAGACTTGGGCCGGACCATTTTTGAGGCTCGCCTGCAATGGCGCATTATTGTGGGACGGCCCACTACCAAGTTACTCCTTCTATATTATAACTATGTTAGTGTCAAAAGCATCTTATATTTTGATCCCAACGGGTTTTATTTTTCAGTGAGCAAGCGCTGGTTTTTTAGCATCATTTTTTCTTGTTTCATCATTTTTGTTTCTATTTTTTTTCTTATTTATATTTGTATTCTGAAACATAAAGTGTATATGGCACATTAAAGAATGTTCTGCAGTTTACAAAAATGTTCACGCAACTAAAACGTCGATAGCATTAACAAATATTTTGGTGACATTTGAAGAAAATGTTCACACATTACAAAAATGTGTTCGTGACATCTTAAAAAAAATGTTTCATACCATTCAAAAAATATTCAATGTGTATTTAAAAACTGTTTTCATTTATTAGAAAAATACTCCGGCATGCATTTGGAACAAATATTTATCAAGTATTAAAAAGAATACAATGCAAAAAAATATTTATGTACTTTAAAAAATCATACCATTAAAAAAGATCCACATGTATTTGAAAATGTTTAATATGTATTATAAAATGTTCAAACACATGCATCATGTATTTGAAAAATGTTCAACGTGTATAAAAAAGAGTATCGTGTGATACAAAAGATGTACAACATGTATTGAAAAAAGTATACTATATTAAAAAAGAACGAAGAAACCTGATAAAAACACATATAATCAAAGAAGAAGGAAAATAAAAAAATGAACATGTATTGAAAATATTTTTAGCGGGCTTTACTCCCAATTGAATAGATATCCGACTATTCATATGCAAGAGTTACTCCAAAAAAAGATGATTCATATGCAGCATGAGTTAGTTCCTTTCAATGGTCCGGATATTGAAATGCAACGTGGCAGATCTATCGACAACGAGAAGGATGCAACCAACAATGCGACAAAAACAACGATGAAACCGACAAAGGATACACGATCTTGTAAGTGAAAATGTACCAATGCGATGATTATGATCTACAATTGTTGTATATGAGACTAGCAATGTATGTGTGTGCAATGAAATGCACTGTAAAAGGTTTTGTATATGTGCATACGAGATGGAATATTGACAATACTTGTATGTGTGATGTGATTTGCATAGTTGGGGATGCACTTTTAGTAGTAGTCCCATTGAATTGCTACTGCTAGCAGTGCAATCCAAAGTTGTTAATGATGAAACTCTGCTTGGTGGCCCTTGTGATAGTCAGCACTCGTTGGCCACCCCATCTGTGATGATGAAGTCATCGTTGACCTGGAAGCATTGTAGGGTCGTTGGTCAGTGATGATATGTTTTAGTCGGTCAATGCTATTTGGCCCTGTAGTATTGATTGCATCAGATCTACAAATACACGCTACAAGAAGAAAACACTTCGGTGACACTTCTTCATATTATAGTAGGAACACTTTCATGTCAAGGAAACTTGAGAAAACATGTATTGTCATGGATGTATTGACGGATTACTTCTATGACTAAATATTATGAGAAATGTCGAAAAATCAACTTGGACAGACCTACCGCACACTTGGAATGACATTCTTTGGGTCTTCCATGATAAAAATATTCATGGTAGAATGGAGGGCAGGAACTTTTCAATGATTGCTCGGGTGAGTTGCACCTCACTCGATATACACTCGGTGGTATCGATCTGGTCATGCTCGGATGTCAGCCTCTCATACAAACGCCAGATGCGAGGTAGTATGCATCTAATTTCTATTCAATATAATGTTCATGCATTTAGAAAACAATTTAAAAGCGAGTGGGGGTATGAGGGACGGTGTATAAACCAAGTGCAGGGTGTAGCTCGCGGAGCATGACCCTCATATCCAACTCGACGAGGTTGGTTTTAAAAGTTTGAAACATTCCTCAGCGCTGGCGTGGTTCAACGATAGGTGTGTCATGCGGTGGTGATATGTCTCCAACGTATATAATTTTTTTGATTGTTCCATGCTATTATATTATCCATCTGGGATGTTTTATATGCATTTATATGCTATTTTATATGATTTTTGGGAGTAACCTATTAACCTAGAGCCCAGTGCCAGTTTCTGTTTTTTCCTTGTTTTTGAGTATCGCAGAAAAGGAAAACCAAACGGAGTCCAATTGACCTGAAACTTCACGGATATTATTTTTGGACCAGAAGAAGCCCAGGGAGTATCGGAGATGGGCCAGAAGAGTCCCGAGGCACCCACAAGGGTGGGGGGTGCGCCCTACCCCCCTGGGCGCGCCCCCTACCTCGTGGCCACCTCGGAGACCCCCCTGACTTGTTCCCGACGCCAAAACCTCTTATATATACAGAAACCCCCAGAACATAACCTAGATCGGGAGTTCCGCCGCCGCAAGCCTCTATAGCCACCAAAAACCAATCGGGACCCTGTTCCGGCACCCTGCCGGAGGGAGGATCCCTCACCGGTGGCCATCTTCATCATCCCGGCGCTCTCCATGACGAGGAGGGAGTAGTTCACCCTCGGGGCTGAGGGTATGTACCAGTAGCTATGTGTTTGATCTCTCTCTCGTGTTCTTGATTCGGCACGATCTTGATGTATCGCGAGCTTTGCTATTATAGTTGGATCTTATGATGTTTCTCCCCCTCTACTCTCTTGTAATGGATTGAGTTTTCCCTTTGAAGTTATCTTATCGGATTGAGTCTTTAAGGATTTGAGACACTTGATGTATGTCTTGCATGTGCTTATCTGTGGTGACAATGGGATATTCACGTGATCTACTTGATGTATGTTTTGGTGATCAACTTGCGGGTTCAGTGACCTTGTGAACTTATGCATAGGGGTTGGCACACATTTTCGTCTTGACTCTCCGATAGAAACTTTGGGGCACTCTTTGAAGTACTTTGTGTTGGTTGAATAGATGAATCTGAGATTGTGTGATGCATATCGTATAATCAAACCCACGGATACTTGAGGTGACATTGGAGTATCTAGGTGACATTAGGGTTTTGGTTGATTTGTGTCTTAAGGTGTTATTCTAGTACGAACTCTATGATAGATCGAACGGAAAGAATAGCTTTGTGTTATTTTACTACGGACTCTTGAATAGATAGATCAGAAAGGATAACTTTGAGGTGGTTTCGTACCCTACAATAATCTCTTCGTTTGTTCTCCGCTATTAGTGACTTTGGAGTGACTCTTTGTTGCATGTTGAGGGATAGTTATATGATCCAATTATGTTATTATTGTTGAGAGAACTTGCATTAGTGAAAGTATGAACCCTAGGCCTTGTTTCTTAGCATTGCAATACCGTTTACGCTCACTTTTATCGCTTGCTACCTTGCTGTTTTTATATTTTCATATTACAAAAACATATATCTACCATCCATATTGCACTTGTATCACCATCTCTTCGCCGAACTAGTGCACCTATACAATTTACCATTGTATTGGGTGTGTTGGGGACACAAGAGACTCTTTGTTATTTGGTTGCAGGGTTGCTTGAGAGAGACTATCTTCATCCTACGCCTCCCACGGATTGATAAACCTTAGGTCATCCACTTGAGGGAAATTTGCTACTGTCCTACAAACCTCTGCACTTGGAGGCCCAACAACGTCTACAAGAAGAAGGTTGCGTAGTAGACATCAAGCAGTTTCTGGCGCCGTTGCCGGGGAGGTGAGTGCTTGAAGGTATATCTTCAGATCTTGCAATCGAATCTTTTAGTTTCTTGTTTTATCACTAGTTTAGTTTATAAAAGAAAACTACAAAAAATGGAATTAAGGGTGCCTCATATGCTTCATCTTTTTAATGTCTTTCGTGGAAATGATGGGAAGGAAAATTGTGCTCAAGTACTAGAAGAAGAATTACATAGAATGCTTGGCATAAAATATGTGAATGATGAGCATGATTGCAATGTTGTTAGTATGAATTCTTTGAATACCCATGATGCTAATGATATGCAAAGCCACAAGCTTGGGGATGCTATGTTTGATGAAGATGATATGTTTAGTCCCCCAAGTTTTGATGAGCAAATTTATTATGATGAAAGCATGCCTCCTATTTATGATGATTATTGTGATGACACGTATGCTATAAAGAATAAAGATGACCATGAAACTTGTCATCATTACTTTAATTTTCAATTGTATTATGCTTCACATGATAGTTATTTTGTTGAGTTTGCTCCCACTATTATGAATGAGAAGAATTTTGCTTATGTGGTGAGTAGTAAAATTTATATGCTTGTGCATCATGAAAAGAATGCTTTATGTGCTGGTTATATGGTTGAATTCATTCATGATGCTACTTAAAATTATTATGATAGAGGATCATATGCTTCTACATATTGCAATAATATCAAGTTTCCTCTCTATGTGTTGAAAATCTTGAAGATTTGCTTGTTTTGCCTTCCTATGCTAGTTGATTATTGTTCCCATAAGTTGTTTGCTCACAAAATCCCTATGCATAGGAATTGGGTTAGACTTAAATGTGCTAGTCATATTCTTCATGATGCTCTCTTTATGTTTCAATTCTTATCTTTTATGTGAGCATCATTGAAATCATCATGCCTAACTAGGGGCGTTAAACGTTAGCGCTTGTTGGGAGGACACCCAATTTTATTTTTGTCCTTTGCTTTTTGCTCCTGTTTAGTAATAAATAATCTATCTAGCCTCTGTTTAGATGTGGTTTTATGTTTTAATTAGTGTTTGTGCCAAGTAGAACCTTTGGGAAGACTTGGGTGAAGTCTTTGCGATCTTGCTGTAAAAAACAGAAACTTTTGCGCTCACGAGATTAGCTGCCATTCTTTACTGGAGAGTGATTTTAGGGTGATTCTTTTTGCACATGATTAATAGACAAATTCCTCAGGTCCACAAATTTATTTCAGATTTTTTGGAGTTCCATAAGTATACGTTTGATACAGATTACTACAGAATGTTCTGTTTTTGACAGATTCTGTTTTCATTGTGTTGTTTGCTTATTTTGATGAATCTATGAGTAGTATCGGAGGGTATGAACAATAGAGAAGTTGGAATGCAGTAGATATTACACCAATATGAATTTAGAATGAGTTCACAACAGTACCAAAAGTGGTGATTTATTTTCTTATACTAACGGAGCTTACGCGTTTTCTATTGTGAAGTTTTCAAGTTTTGGGTAAAGATTTGATGAACTATGGAATAAGGAGGGGCAAGAGACTAAGATTGGGGATGCCCAAGGCACCCCAAGGTAATATTCAAGGACAACCAAGAGCCTAAGCTTGGGGATGCCCCGGTTGGCATCCCCTCTTCCGTCTTCGTTCATCGGTAACTTTACTTGGAGCTATATTTTTATTCACCACATGATATGTGTTTTGCTTGGAGCATCATTTTATTTTCTTTTGTTTTGCTTGCTGTTTGAATAAAATACCAAGATCTGAAATTCTTAAATGTTAGAGAGTTTTCACATAGTTACATAATTATTCGACTACTCATTGATCTTCACTTATATCTTTCGGAGTAGTTTGTCGTTTGCTCTAGTGCTTCACTTATATCCTTTTAGAGCACGACGGTGGTTTTATTTTGTAGAAATAGATGAACTCTCATTCTTCACTTATATTATTTTGAGAGTCCTAAACAGCATGGTAATTTGCTTTGGTTATGAAACTAGTCCTAATATGATAGGCATCCAAGATGGGTATAATAAAAACTTTCATATAGAGTGCATTGAATACTATGAGAAGTTTGATACTTGATGATTGTTTTGAGATATGAAGATGGTGATATTAAAGTTTTGCTAGATGAGTAATTGTGAATTTGAGAAATACTTGTGTTAGAGTTTGCAAGTCTCGTAGCATGCACGTATGGTAACCATTGTGTAACAAATTTGAAACATGAGGTGTTCTTTGATTGTCATCCTTATGAGTGGTGGTCGGGGATGAGCGATGGTCTTTTCCTACCAATCTATCCCCCTAGGAGCATGCGCGTAGTGCTTGGTTTTTGATGACTTGTAGATTTTTGCAATAAGTATGTGAGTTCTTTATGACTAATGTTGAGTCCATGGATTATACGCACTCTCACCTCCATCATTGCTAGCCTCTTCGGTACCGTGCATTGCCCTTTCCCACCTTGAGAGTTGGTGCAAACTTCGCCGGTACATCCAAAACCCATGATATGATACGCTCTATCACATATAAACCTCCTTATATCCTCCTCAAAACAGCCATCATACCTACCTATTATGGCATTTCCATAGCCATTCCGAGATATATTCATGCAAATTTCCACTGTTTCATTTATTATGACATGCTTCATCATTGTCATATTGCCTTGCATGATCATGTAGTTGACATCGTATTTGTGGCAAGGCCACCATGCATAATTTTTCATACATGTCACTCTTGTTTCATTGCCCATCCCGGTACACCACCGGAGGCACTCATATAGAGTCATATTTTGTTCTAGTATCGAGTTGTAATCATTGAGTTGTAAATAAATAGAAGTGTGATGATCATCATTAATAGAGCATTGTCCCATGAAAAAAAGAAAAAAAAGGAAGGCCAAAAAAAAGAAAAAGAAAATAAAGGCCAAATAAAAAAAGGAAGGCCCAAAAAAAAGAAGGGACAATGCTACTATCCTTTTTCCACACTTGTGCTTCAAAGTAGCACCATGATCTCATGATAGAGAGTCTCTTATATTGTCACTTTCATATACTAGTGGGAATTTTTCATTATAGAACTTGGCTTGTATATTCCAACAATGGGCTTCCTCAAATGCCCTAGGTCTTCGTGAGCAAGCAAGTTAGATGCACACCCACTTAGTTTCTTTTGTTGAGCTTCCATACATTTATAGATCTAGTGCATCCGTTGCATGACAATCCCTACTCCTCGCATTGACATCAAGGCATCTCCCTAGCTCGTTGTTTAGCCGCGTCAATGTGAGACTTTCTCCTTTTTTGTCTTCTCCACACAACCCCCATCATTATATTCTATTCCACCCAAAGTGCTATGTCCATGGCTCACGCTCATGTATTGCGTGAAAGTTGAAAAAAGTTTGAGATTATTAAAGTATGAAACAATTGCTTGGCTTGTCATCGGGGTTGTGCATGATGGGAGCATTTTGCGTGACGAAAATGAAGCATGGCTGTCAGCGTTCTGGGAACGGGGGTCCCCAGACTTGCCTGCCTGCGGCCCACGGCGTGGCTCTGCGAGCGGGCCCGTACGGCCCATCTTCACCAACAAGCTTTCAAGACTCTCGCGAGGGGCCAAGCCTCGCGAGGCGGACGACACAAGGCCTTCTCGGGAGCAGCCGCACCAGGCTGGCTCGTGAGGGCGGAGAGATCAAGGCAGGGCAAACCTCGCGAGGTTCTCGTGACGTGAGCCATGACGATCGAGACCAGGCGGGCGCCAGGCAGGCGCCAGCGCGCACAGTGTCCTTGTTTCCTCTTTGGTGCTAAGGGGGCAAGCACGGGCGAGGAGTTCTGAGGCGACAAGCAAAGGTTTCCCTATCGGTGCAACGAGACCAAGACCAGCAGGACGGTAGGATGGAGGTCACGGTGGAGCCCAAGACGGCGTCACCACCAGAGCCTTTGGCAGGCGAAGACTACTTTTGTCAGGATAAGCTGTACTAGTTGTCCCCTTTCAGATTGGCTGTTGTGGGATCCCTTCCCGCTCAATATTTGGGAAGAGGACCGGGGCCTCTATAAATAGGACTAGCCACCACCGTAGGAGGCAACTCTCTCGAACTCTCTCGAACTCACTCGAACTCACTCGAGCTGACTCAACGAATTCCGATCATCCTCACACCCACACAAGTTTGCCAAGCACAAGAGCACCTCTCCTCAGGAGGCTGTTCTTCCCCTTGTACTGTTCATCCTTAGCCCAAGAGGCAATCCACCATCACACACTGGAGTAGGGTATTACACCACAACGGTGGCCCGAACCAGTATAAATCTTGTGTCCCTTGTGTTGCGAGTTCGTCGAGCTAGCCTAGAGATCGCGAAGTGTGAGAGGGCGTGATCTGTGAGGGGAAGATCTTCGCGCGCACCCCAGAGTTCGAACCTTAAGGGTTTTGCCGGAACGCGAGATCCGACATTTGGCGCGCCAGGTAGGGGTGCGCCGGAGCCTCTTCCCCGCCGGTTGATCCACCAACGCTCCGTGGTTCCGATGTACGGCGACCCAAGGACCGACGCCGACCGCTGGGCAGCCTGGCCCGCCCGGGCGGCGCCGCCTGCCCAAGAAAACCTCAACCCCGCGCTCCAGGGGGCACGAGCCCCACCTAACGCTGCTGGGCGCGGGCGGCGCGGCCAGGCGCCGTCCACCCTTACTCCACAACAGGCGCGAGTTGCTGCAAGGGCCGCGAGCCACGCCACGGCAAGGGCGCCACACACCCGGCGTGAGCAGGCAAACATACGGGCTGCAGTCACGGTGGCGCGGGAGCTGCTGCGGTGCCGACTGATGGAGAGCGGTCGGGATGCGCTGCTGGAACGCGTCGCCGAGCTACTGGACGCAGCGGCCACGGGAGCGCCGCCCTTCCGCTACCAGCTCACGCCTCAGGCAGCGGCCGGATCCCACGGCGGGCCTCGCCGCGCCCGCGTGCTCCCGGGTACGCCCGGGGGCCTCGTCGACATCAACGCGATCCACGGAGGAGGGCGCCCCATCGCGCCCGCACCACCCCAGATGGGTGCGGGCACGAGCGTTGCCGCACACGGCCCCATCGGAGCACTGCCCTACCATCCTCAGGACGACGTGACGGGTCGGGCGACATGGAGCATGGGGCTCTTCGGCGAGGTCTTCGGGGCAGCGGCCTCAGAGGCCTACGTACCCCGCATGATGGACCAGGAGTACACGCCGGAGGACGACCCCGGCTCGTTCCTCGGACTAGGTTGGGAGGAGAAGGCGTTAGGAGCTAAGGCCTTCCAGGAGCCGCCAGAGAGCCCCACCGACCGCGTCGTCGACAACAGATACAGGGTACCACTAATCTCTCAGGGGCAAGCTTACGCTAACCATGAGTCGCAAGTGAATCAGGTCACAGCACCAGGCGATGGTTCCGGCATGGTGATATCCACCCCACCAGGAGAGACCCACTGGGGGCTGCGCGGGAGGAGCCAGGAGCAAGGCCCCTCCCCACACCGCACGGAGCAAGGCGTTACCCGGAGGTAGGCCCTCTGCCGGGGAGGCGCCGGCGAGCCCTCCCCCGGCAGAGGACCCGTGGTCGCCGAGGGCGCCGCTGGCGTCCCCTTTGCCCCCTTTGGTGTCGTCCTGGTCGCCGGTCGTCCCAACGGTGGTAGAGGGTGGCGCAAGGCGGGGCCCTCGCCTGGCGATATGAAGTAAGGCTCACGCCTGTGAAGGTCTCCGCTTGTGACACTCTCACGTAATAATGAGTGGGGCTGTACACGCCCCGGAGCCTCAGGAGTGCCGCCCTCGGGCCTCGGGGGCTCCCTCCCATGTCTTAGTGGCAGCACTTAGCTCCGCGCTGGTGAGAAGACAAGAAGACTAGACTAGGCGCCGGACGCGGCCATTTTCTTTGGATCTTTTTTCTGTAGCCTTGCCTTCTGGATTGGGATTTAAGTTGAAGTTGAATTTTCGTTGATGCGTGCGGGGGGTGCCTTTTCTCGTTCAAGCGATTTCTTGCTATCTGGTTCTTGTCTTAATTCGGAGTTCACGCCTATTGCTTTCCCCTCGCGGGCCCCTCGCGAGCGGGGCTTGACACGGCACACACGCGCCACGCGCATGCCCTACCACGACTTGCGCCTGCTCCTCGCGAGACCCTTTCGGGCGGATCGACAGGCGCCTCAGGAACTTCTCAGGAACTCACAACCTGATGAGTCAGTTCGGAACCTGCCCAGGTCAAGGTAAATTACAACAACGAACTCGCCACAGGACTCGTGAGCATACGAAGTCACATGTTCGGCTTAGCTCAAAAATAGGGACAATGACCTGTTTACATGAGGGGCTCCCCTCCCAAAATGCTCTTACAACCTCTGGGGCCACGCCCGAGCTTTGTGTGCAGGATAAACAGCAGGGGAACACGGGATCAGTCGGACAAGTCGCTCGCCGCGCCCCCTGGGTCGCCCTTAGGTGCGCCGCTGGCGTCGCTGTCATTGTCGCTAGCCTCACCATCACCTTCACCAGCGCCACCGCCACCATCGTCAACCACATCGCCTTCATCCGCCGCAACCACCACTGCATTGTCTTCGGAAGCAAAGGCCCTGACCAGCGCGTCCACGTTGTCCTCCACCCACCGCGCCAGGTCACCCCGAATGGCCTCCGGAACTGGAGCGATGGCGGCGTCAAAATCAAAGTTGGGGTAAGTGTTCTGGAGATGGCTGAAGATGCGGGAGAACGCGTGCCCGAGCAGGCTGCGGCTCCTCTCTTCAACAAGCTGGCGAGCTCTCACGGAATGGTTCTCCAGGCGCGTCACCACCTCGGAGAAGAAGCGGAGGTGACTGGCGTAGTCGTTCGCGTGAGGATGAGGAGCATTCTCATCACAGATATGGCCCAGCGCCACGTTGGCCCTGTTCCTGAGGCCTTCAAGCATAGGGGCCTCCACGCGCTCCAGCGTTCGCCATTGGAGCACTTCCTCCCTGTTCTGTTGCACGATGGACTCGGCGTTGGCAACCCGCTGCTGGAGAGGAAGCAGCTCGGCGCGGGCAGAGGCCAGCTCAGCTTGCGCCGAGGCCAGGGCGGCTGCGGTGGCCTCCTCGCGCCGTTCCACCTCAGTCAGCCTAGACTTGAGGGCAGCGGTCCTGCCCGCGGCTTCGGCGGCTACGAACTCCAGCTTCAGGTCATACCTACCTTCAAGATCCGCGCGAGCCTCGGCCACCCGGCGATCGACCTCCTCTTGGGCCCTGGCCTTGCGCGTGCCAACGGCGTCCTCCGCTTGGGCAAGTTGACGCTCCCTCGTCTCAAGTCGCTCAAGCTCAAGGCTACGCTCCACGGCTTCCAGCGCCAACGCCTCCTCGCGCCTCCGGATCTCTTCCTCTTCAGCGGGTGTCCCCCTCAATGACGCAAGGGCGGCCCTGCGCGCCTCCACTTGCCGCTCCAAGGAGGCGCTCCAGGCTTGGAGCTCCCACGCGCGCTTCTCCGCAGCCTCGCAACGGCGGTCGGCTTCCCGTGCCTCTTCCTGAGCTCGAGAGCAGGCCTCACGCAAGGCTACAAGAGAAGCCTCGGCCTTCACATTATCAAGATCGCGCTGGTGGCGCCCGAGGTTGATAGCCACCTTCAGCTTATGCCGCTCCTCCGCCAGCCGAAGACCCTCGGCCAAAAGGCGTGCGACCATATCCACGAGCTCTTCACCAAGCCGGTTCATCGCGCCCATCGCCTCCTGAAAGAGCTCGTGGCGGACGATGCTCTTCCCTTGCGCAGACTTGAGCACGCTGCTGACTCCGTCCTCCGCCGCGGGGGCTGCAGAGGACGCCCGAAGCGGCTCACCCCCTTCCAGCAAGGGGCTGGGGGCTGGCACCCACCTGGTTGCTGGCCAGGCCTCACGAGAGGCCCGAGCAAACGGAGACCCGCCACCTGAAGAGGACCCCAGGACCGAAGCCAACCAGCCGCCGTCCACGATCAGGGAAGGGGCCCTTGGCACACTGGTCACACCCCAAACAAGGCCGCCAAGAGAAGGCAGCGTAGGCATGAGCACAAGGCACCCGACAGGCGGGCTGGCTACCTGGGCTGGTCCCGCTCCAGGGGCAGCGTGCGGGCTCGCAGCGCTTGAACCTGGTGAAGGAGGCAAAGCGAGAGGAGGTTGCTTCTCAGGAGATTCCACGGCCTTGGCGGAAGGGATCTTGGGGAACCAACCGTCAGAAAGGGAAGCGGCGCGCAAGGGATGACAAAGATAAGGTACTTACTCATCGATGGTGATATACTTCCTCCGCTTCAACGGCCCGAAGACGCCGCTGCTACAGCTTGGGGATCCCTTCCTCTTGCGGAGCTCCTCAAACTCCACACGGAGCCGGCCGAAGCGTTGTACGTGGTGACCATCCCGAGGCACAACTAGGGAAGCGCCCCAGGAGGCCTCAGGAGCGCCAAGCTGGGGAGAATTGTCGGGCTCCGCCTCGCGACGACCTGTTGATGCCTCGGGAGCTCCGACCTTAGGAGCAGCGGGCTGCGTCACCCCTTCAGCTGCCGCCCCGGCGTGGGAATCACGGGTTCCCGAGGATGACACCTCGGAAGCCTCAGGCAACATCGACGCATCTGCACCAGCGCCCCCGGCCTCCGACAGTGCTTGCCCACCAGCGTCCACTCTTGGGGCAAGATCGGGGCTGGCGGCAAGGAGAGGGACCACGATGATGGGGTTCTCACGGGGCCCCACAAGGCCGACTGGGCGCAGCCCCCACTCATCGAAGGAAGGCATGTGCTCCACGAATGGCACCTTGTTCAAGCAGCTGTACAGAAGACAACTCTTCCCTGGCAAGTCGTCAGGCAACGGGACGCCTGTCAGGACCTCGAGCACCGTTCGTCGCGCCCCAAGGGGGAGCCCGGATTCCTGAAGTCTCATGTGGTCGTTGCTGCTGAGCAAGGCCCACATCGGTCGAGAGTGCCGCTGAAGTGGAGCGACACGGCGCCGGACGAACTCCCGCACCACCATAGGCGCAGTCACACCGCGGTCCTTCAGCCTCTTCAACCTGAGCCAGACGGGGACAAGGCAAGGATCGGCGAGCCTCTGGTGGCACCAACCGGAGTTGGGAATGGCGGGCGCCGACGGAGAAGAGAGCAGGGGGCTGTGCACTCCGACATCGACAAATACCCACTGCGGCCGAAACTCGCTCGTGGATGGCGGAAGCTCAAAGTCAATCCCCGCGCCGGCCGTCGCCACCACGGCCTGGAAGCTCAGGCATCCCGAGGTCTGTTGGGGATCAGTCAGGTGCAACGAGAAGAAGTGGCGGAGAAGTGCCACGGAAGGAGCAATGCCCACCATGGCCTCGCAAACAAAGGCAAAGACGGCGAGAAGGGTCACAGATTGAGGATCGAGGTGCAGCATGTGGATCTGGTAATGGGCAAGCACTGCGTTGAAGAAGGCAGAAAAAGGAGGAACCTGGCCGGCCCAGAGGGCGTCAATGAAGAATGGGACCTCGGTGGCCGTCCTATCGACGCGAGCTCGAGATGCAGGCCAGGCCACCGTTTTCCCCCACTCATTGAAGCTGGAGGCGAGCATGGGGCGCACCTTGTCCATGGCTTCTTGGTTGAGCACCAGGGACCTGCCAACGGC
Source organism: Aegilops tauschii subsp. strangulata (assembly GCF_002575655.3). Lineage (NCBI taxonomy): Eukaryota > Viridiplantae > Streptophyta > Magnoliopsida > Poales > Poaceae > Aegilops > Aegilops tauschii. The sequence goes on along the minus strand of NC_053036.3, from coordinate 132,622,344 downwards.
GGGCTCAATGGCCGAATGTAGTTCGGTGGAGGACAGGGGCTCCTTCCCTTTGTCCATCTGATCCGGTGCCATGGCGATGGGAGAGATGAGCTCAGATCGGATTAGGGGAAGGAGGTGAGCTTCGGGGAAGCGGAAGAATTGGGGGAGCGCGTCGAAACAAGGGGAAGGAAACTGTGTAGACTGCGGTGGCCGCCTAGCCAGGCGGGTATCAAGGCGGCGTGGGGAAGCGGAGATGCCCACGTCCAATCAACCGCCACGCGTCGACCAAGGCCGCAGGCTATTGGGGCCCACGGCGCTCCGCACTTACCCTTTGGCTTCGCCTCGAAGCCAAGTCCGAGCGCGCCTTGGGCCCGAGGGCTGCTGTCGGCGTTCTGGGAACGGGGGTCCCCAGACTTGCCTACCTGCGGCCCACGGCGTGGCTCTGCGAGCGGGCCCGTACGGCCCATCTTCACCAACAAGCTTTCAAGACCCTCGCGAGGGGCCAAGCCTCGCGAGGCGGACGACACAAGACCTTCTCGGGAGCGTCCTCACCAGGCTGGCTCGCAAGGGGCGGAGAGATCAAGGCAGGGCAAACCTCGCGAGGTTCTCGTGACGTGAGCCATGACGATCGAGACTAGGCGGGCGCCAGCGAGCACAGTGTCCTTGTTTCCACTTTGGTGCTAAGGGGGCAAGCGCAGGCAAGGAGTTCTGAGGCGACAAGCAAAGGTTTCCCTATCGGTGCAACGAGACCAAGACCAGCAGGACGGTAGGACGGAGGTCACCGTGGAGCCCAAGACGGCGTCACCACCAGAGCCTTTGGCAGGCGAAGACTACTTTTGTCAGGATAAGTTGTACTAGCTGTCCCCTTTCAAATTGGTCGTTGTGGGATCCCTTCCCGCTCAATATTTGGGAAGAGGACCGGGGCCTCTATAAATAGGACTAGCCACCACCGTAGGAGGCAACTGTCTCGAACTCTCTCAAACTCTCTCGAACTCACTCGAGCTGACTCGACGAATTCCGATCATCCTCACACCCACACAAGTTCGCCAAGCACAAGAGCACCTCTCCTCAGGAGGTTGTTCTTCCCCTTGTACTGCTCATCCTCGGCCCAAGAGGCAATCCACCACCACACACTGGAGTAGGGTATTACACCACAACGGTGGCCCGAACCAGTATAAATCTTGTGTCCCTTGTGTTGCGAGTTCGTCGAGCTAGCCTAGAGATCGCGAAGCGTGAGAGTGCGTGATCTGTGAGGGGAAGATCTTCGCGCGCACCCCAGAGTTCGAACCTTAAGGGTTTTGCCGGAACCCGAGATCCGACAATGGCCAAACTAAATGATTTTGTAGGGATGAGCTTTCTTTGGCTATGTTATTTTGAGAAGACATAATTGCTTGGTTAGTAAGCTTGAAGTATTATTATTTTTATGTCAATATTAGACTTTTGTCTTGAATCTTATGGATCTGAATATTCTTGCCACAATGAAGAAGATTACATTGATAAATATGTTAGGTAGCATTCCACATCAAAAATTCTCTTTTTATCATTTACCTACTCGAGGACGAGCAGGAATTAAGCTTGGGGATGCTTGATACGTCTCCAACGTATCTATAATTTTTTATTGTTCCATGCTATTATATTATCCATCTGGGATGTTTTATATGCATTTATATGCTATTTTATATGATTTTTGGGACTAACCTATTAACCTAGAGTCCAGTGCCAGTTTCTGTTTTTTCCTTGTTTTTGAGTATCGCAGAAAAGGAAAACCAAACGGAGTCCAATTGACCTGAAACTTCACGGATATTATTTTTGGACCAGAAGAAGCCCAGGGAGTATTAGAGATGGGCCAGAAGAGTCCCGAGGCACCCACGAGGGTGGGGGCGCGCCCCCTACCTCGTGGCCGCCTCAGAGACCCCCCTGACTTGTTCCCGACGCCAAAACCCTTATATATACAGAAACCCCCAGAACATAACCTAGATCGGGAGTTCCGCCGCCGCAAGCCTCTATAGCCACCAAAAACCAATCGGGACCCTGTTCCGGCACCTTGCCGGAGGGGGGATCCCTCACCGGTGGCCATCTTCATCATCCCGGCGCTCTGCATGACGAGGAGGGAGTAGTTCACCCTCGGGGCTGAGGGTATGTACCAGTAGCTATGTGTTTGATCTCTCTCTCTCTCTCGTGTTCTTGATTCGGCACGATCTTGATGTATCGCGAGCTTTGCTATTATAGTTGGATCTTATGATGTTTCTCCCCCTCTACTCTCTTGTAATGGATTGAGTTTTCCCTTTGAAGTTATCTTATCGGATTGAGTCTTTAAGGATTTGAGAACACTTGATGTATGTCTTGCATGTGCTTATCTGTGGTGACAATGGGATATTCACGTGATCTACTTGATGTATGTTTTGGTGATCAACTTGCGGGTTCAGTGACCTTGTGAGCTTATGCATAGGGGTTGGCACACGTTTTCGTCTTGACTCTCCGGTAGAAACTTTGGGGCACTCTTTGAAGTACTTTGTGTTGGTTGAATAGATGAATCTGAGATTGTGTGATGCATATCGTATAATCAAACCCACGGATACTTGAGGTGACATTGGAGTATCTAGGTGACATTAGGGTTTTGGTTGATTTGTGTCTTAAGGTGTTATTCTAGTACGAACTCTATGATAGATCGAACGGAAAGAATAGCTTTGTGTTATTTTACTACGGACTCTTGAATAGATAGATCAGAAAGGATAACTTTGAGGTGGTTTCGTACCCTACAATAATCTCTTCGTTTGTTCTCCGCTATTAGTGACTTTGGAGTGACTCTTTGTTGCATGTTGAGGGATAGTTATATGATCCAATTATGTTATTATTGTTGAGAGAACTTGCATTAGTGAAAGTATGAACCCTAGGCCTTGTTTCTTAGCATTGCAATACCGTTTACGCTCACTTTTATCGCTTGCTACCTTGCTGTTTTTATATTTTCATATTACAAAAACATATATCTACCATCCATATTGCACTTGTATCACCATCTCTTCGCCGAACTAGTGCACCTATACAATTTACCATTGTATTGGGTGTGTTGGGGACACAAGAGACTCTTTGTTATTTGGTTGCAGGGTTGCTTGAGAGAGTATCTTCATCCTACGCCTCCCACGGATTGATAAACTTTAGGTCATCCACTTGAGGGAAATTTGCTACTATCCTACAAACTTCTGCACTTGGAGGGCCAACAACGTCTACAAGAAGAAGGTTGCGTAGTAGACATCAGGTGGCACCGCAACACTTTCAGTAAGGGCGGGAAGGAGGATAAACAGCATTGTAGCAACACAAAAATGGGACGCTATATCTGAATAGAGTACGTGGAACCGCGGAGGGGTCTCAAGCTGTGCTTATTGGGATAGGAGCATGCAATTTTGTTCTCCTGTTACAATGCACATATATGTTTCACACTAGTGTAGTTTTTTTTAATATCAATACAGACGCAAGCGCTCATATAATTAGATGTCATATATTTTTCTTTGCTCAGACTCTTTTTTTTGTTACAAAAAGTAATGCCTATCATGCTTCTTTTGTAAGCAAGTGCCTTCAAATGGATGACATAGAAACTTGTTTTCTGAAATACCTTCTAAACCTTCTAAAGGATACAAATTTGACATGGAAACTTAATTAAAATATAAGTTTTGGCAAAATTAAAAGGTAAATCTCTATATCGGCCGACCGACTTGGCTCTTCATCCGTCACCCCGCTTGCTCGCTTTTAGCAGGCTTCGTACGTAAGCCACATATGCCAGTATGACCCACCAACCGCTTATCCTTTCTTTCTTTGTCCTCTTATAGGCGGAGATTATCATGCTTTGAGGCATTCATCTTCTCTCGCATCTCTCTCATGCTCGTCTCACACCTCTCACCTAGCAGTTCACCAGAGGTGGTAGCCATCACTCCATGCGCACTGTCGTGTGCCGCACACGCGTATCCCCTGTCATGATGGGGTGGGGGCGGGGGCGAGGGCGAGGTCATCGACATGGGGGACCACAGGGACCTCGTGTTGCACCCCTAGCCAGCCACCGGGACGACGAGCTATGACGGCAAGCCCCTCCTGCCTCGCACACGAAGACACCATGACCGTGCGTCACCCACCCGCGTCGTCCTCATCTGTTGTGGTCGTCACGCGCTCTGAAGGGTCGTGCTACAACCGGCGACCAGCCATGCTACGATCAACGACCGGTTGCGATGCAAGCCATGACAGGGGGAGATGCGCTTGCCAGCGGGGTGAGCTGCAACCGTCGGTGCGTTGCAACCTGCGACGAGAAGAGCTATGATGGGTGTGCGGCGTCCGAGAGCGCTGGGACCCGCGACCGTTTTTGCTGGGCTTCTCTTTCGGAAGTACATTTAGTGGAAGGGAAAATTTGTGTAGGAAGGAAATATATTTTGAGATAAAAAAAGCAACATTCAGTAGAGGTCGAATTTAGTGGCTTCAGAAATTTATGCGATTTGCCTAAAAAAATAATTGTGTGATTTATACACAGCATTTTGGGCTGTGCTTAAGAACAATACAAACTAAGATTGATTTTTGTACCACCGAATTTCCCTAAAGCCAAATTGGCAATGAATTTTCTTTCTGTCTTGCACATCCTATTTTATACAGTAGAAATTCATCAATAGGATGCAGAGGCGTCCAGGTTTTTAACTGAAGAAATCCATTTGTTCTTTCTGTGGACTGAGAAACTGAAGACGTTCCATTTGTTCTTCAGTTAAAAGTGAATGAGCGCGTGAGATTGCCGCAGCCGAGCTCGAGTTGGATCCCAGTTCCAGTTCAGCCGGCGACAGTTCCAATCCGAGTTCGGCAAGAATTAGGAGCTCTCCCCTGAATACATGGGCAGCGGCGGTGGGAGCAGCAGCTCCAGTTCGATCTGCTCGCCCCCCTTCCCGATCTCCAGACCTAGAAACGCCGTCGATGGCGGCGAAGGTGCTCCAGCTCCGTGGCTCCGACGGCAAGGTGCTCGTCGCTCCGGCGTGGGACTATCGCCCGGCCGCCGCCCAAGCCCGCCCGCTGGAGATGCGGGTGCCCTCGCGCGCCCTCGAGAGGGTGCTCCAGTACTGGACCAAGCACAGCCTTGCCAAGGCCACCGGTGAGTCCCGGGAGTCCCTCGCCCGCTGGGACGCCGACTTCCAGCGCCGTCTCGAGGAAGACGGCCTCGCCAAGGAGGCCGCCGCAGCCGTCCAAGCACTCCGCCGCCACGGCGTCCACCATGGAGGGCGTCCCAGTCGCCACGCCGCCACGGCCGCAACTGCTGTCGCTGCTCCAGCCACCGCCACCCGTGCTGATCCCGTCCGTGCCTGGTGCACCACCTCAAGGGTGTCAACCACGGAGAACCTAGCCCGACGCCGACGGCGTCCATCGCTTTCCATGCCTCCGATATTGCCGTCGCCACGCGCCCTGGGCCTGCCACCACCTTGCCGGCCGCTGCTGGTACTGAACCTGTTGGTGTCCGGTGCGCCATCCGTGCCCGTGGACGCCAGATGGCTCAAGACGAGGAGTTCGCTTGCCACCACCGCAAGCGCCCGACTTCCAAGGCTGCCAATGCTGCTGCACCCGTGAAGAAGGTCTCTCGTCCCGTCGCTTCCAAGGCTTGCTCTTTCGTCGGCTCTACACCACTGCCCGTCACTGCTGTTGCGCCCGGTGTGAAGAAGGTGACTCCAGCTTCAACTCTGCGCGCTAGAAGGGGGATGAGGGAGCTCAGCTGCAAGATTCCCAAGCAAAATCAATCACCATTGCCTGTCATTGCTGTTGCAGCACCAAGGAAGCAACCAATTCCTTGCTTGAGTCCAGTGGTATTACGCCCTTGCTAGTCTTTTTACCTTCCTAAACCATTCACACATGAGTTTCATTTAATCTTCGCCTCTCTAGGTTCTGCACTTAATCACCAAGATTTCTAGTGTTCTTTGAATCCCTTTCAGTCAATAGTAATTTTACAAGAGTGTCAGCACAGTCTCCATCTAGCTAGGCAGCAAAAACCTTGTTAAGATGTGTACGGCACAGTTACACTACATCCACACCTGGTCCTAAGTTAAGGGTTTAAGTAAATAAAGGGCATTTTCAATAAATCAAAGTGAAGCAGATGAGCCAAAAAATTTGGAAACTCATGTACTGCAATTCCGGCACGAGACAGCGTAAAACGCACTCGCCGCAAAATAAAAAACGCCCGTTTGCTACCCGGCTTGTAGCAGGAAAAAGGAGTAGAATTGAACTTGTCGATACACACGTAATCATGTGAGCTGCCTAGTGTCTGGAGTCTGTGCTGACTGTCCTGTAAAATTAATCTTGGCTGACTTGGATTCTTAGGCATTGGCGTCTTGGTGAGTTAAAGTTGCAGTTTCCAACGAGTAGCATTGGTTGGTGAACTCTTGTGTGTATGTGTGGGTGAAGCTTTGAGCTAAGCAAGTCCTTGATGTACCGACTATCAAGTCATATTGTAATCAGTTTCAGATATGAATGGAATTTTTTTGGCCTGAATCTGTGCAAAGCATTTGAGTAATCTTTTTGTATCGATTTATTCTAGTATGCTTCTATGTCTTCTTAAATCATTCTGCTGCTCTAGTTGGAAAAGTGTGTACTGAGGCACGAGTCCAATGGATTCATCTCTGATTTCACAATGCTTCGTTTGAGTGGTGAGCCAGATAACCATGTTTGGGACAGTTATTGGTTGCAATCAAATTGGCAAGTGTGAAAAGCTTGCATCATAGTGCAGCTATTTGACAAACAGGTTTTTCTTTTTCATATCTTAGCTTTTCATTCGAATTATGTGCAACAATAGTCTTAAGTATTCAGTTCAGACTCCCTGCACTTGCACCACCGGGAGTGAGAAACTGAGAACTGGCATGTTCATCGCTCCAAGTATCCGGCGTGCCGTTCCAGTCTAACCTCGTGACACTATCACCGGTCCTTTTATCGGTCTCCTCATATCTTTCTTGAGCAGTCCTTCCCACATCAACTCATCCAGCGCTGGATCTGGTTGTACAATTTAGATTGTCAACTCACTCCCCCAACATATCCTATCATCACCAAGATCCTCTGTAAAATTTGTCCAGTACATTGTTTATCTACATTTCAGTGAAACCGTTCTGAACTATGTTGTGAGTTTGTACAGATTAGTTTATATTAGCTTATGAGAGTTTGTACAAATTAGGAAAGATGTCGAACTGTGCTGAGAAAAAATTGAAGTGCAAAAATACATATATAATAATTTACATGACAAAAGTCAACAAATGAAATTCTTGACAAAAGCTGCAACCGGTGTGGAATACCTCGAGAGAATCGTTGAATTCCGCTTGCATTTTAGGAGCTTTGCTGGCCCAAGCTTCACGAAACAAGCGACCCAGGACAAAAACGCTCAATCATCCGAGATCCTGTCTGCAATCACACAGGTGGGGTCACAGTAAAAATTCTAGAGTTAATATTCCATTTACTAAATGGGAATAAGCGACCCTAATTGAGCCAGAACAACTAAATATGTTTATATTAATCGCATCAAGGTCTACTTACTGGAAACAGCGGAAAAAGGTCAAGGTAATGCAGAACCATTCACAAGCATCCAATTGGCTGAAAGTACAGTGGAGTGCATGGATTACTCTGGAAAAAACTCTGTTTCGGCACAGTGCAATAGAAAATAAATGAGCAATACTGATTTAAGAAGTTAGAAACTAGGCTCATTTTACCCTTTTAGCACTACAGTAGAACGGAGGCGTAGTCCGTCTAGTTTGATGTTGCGCCGGGGCATTGCCGTACCGGTGAATCACACCGGACATGAATTTAATGACCGGCTCGACAGCTTGGCTGGTGACCGGGTTTGCTTCGATCCGCTTAGTGAACTTGTCGACCATGACGCAGTGCCAGACCTAGAGAGTATTTTGACTAGGGGCAAACTATTTGAGTGGGGGCATGTTCTTTAAAAAGTAAAAAATTTAAGCATATTTTTCAAAAAAACACAAGCAAATATTAGTGCAGTTTCAAATTTTGGGTGGGGCATGGGCCCCCACTCAGCTCAATGTAGGTCTGCCCCTGCCATTACGAGAAGGTATTTATTATCACCTTCACCCGTACGAAGAGGTCCGACCATGTCCAGCCCTTAGACTATGAACGGCCAGGTTATCTCGTGAATGAGTTGTCAGATCTCTTCAGGAGAAATACAACGTTGGAAAACTCCAATAACGTTGCGCTTGTACAGCTCTCCTTCGTGCTTGGCATAAGCGGTAACTTGACGAACTATACGTCGGGCTTTCGTCACGTCCTCGGGTAACTCCTTCCGGAGAAGGTAAGCCAGGATAGGTGATGGGGAACGAAGCATGAAAATCAAAAAATTTCCTACGAACACCCAAGATCTAATCTAGGAGATGCAAAGCAACGAGAGGAGAGTATGTCTACGTACCCTTGTAGACCAAAAACGTTCTCCTTCTTGATCCAACAAGCAAGGGAGAGGAGGTAGATGAGATTTGATCCAACACGACGGCGTGGTGGTGGTGGAGGCAACGGAACTGCAGTAGGGCTTCGCCAAGTGTCTCCGCGAGGTGGAGGAGTAACGGGAGGGGGATACACCAAGGGGTGGAAGGGTGGCTGCCCCCAACGCCTCCCCACCTTTATATAGGCATGGAGGGGGATGGTGATTTGCCCTCCAAGCCTGTAGGGTCATTGGCCAAGGGGGGGGGAGGAAATCCCTCCTTTCCTTCCCCACTGATCGCTACCCCCCTTTTTAGGAATCCTGGTCTTATCCCTTCGGGATATGATACTGATAACCCACAAGTATAGGGAATCAATTGTAGTCCTTTCCATAAGTAAGAGTGTCGAACCCAACGAGGACCAGAAGAAAATGACAAGCGGTTTTCAGCAAGGTATTCTCTGCAAGCATTGAAATTATCGGTAACAGGTAGTTTGATAGCAAGGTAATTTGTAACGAGTAACAAGTAGTAATGGTAACAAAGGTGCAGTAAGGTGGCCCAATCCTTTTTATAGCAAAGGACAAGTCGGAATGATCTCTTATAATAAGCAAAGTGTTCTCAAGGACACATAGGAATTGTCATCAAGTTACTTTTATCATGTTTATTTGATTCGCGTTCGCTACTTTGATAATTTGATATGTAGGTGGACCGGTGCTTGAGTGTTGTTCTTACTTGAACAAGCCTCCCACTTATGATTACCTCCTCTCGCAAGCATTCGCAACTACGAAAAAAGAATTAAGATAAATCTAACCATAGCATGAAACATATGGATCCAAATCAGCCCCTTGTGAAATAGCGCATAAACTAGGGTTTAAGCTTCTGTCACTCTAGCAACACATCATCTACTTATTACTCCACAATTCCTTCCCTTAGGCCCAAGTATGGTGAAGTGTCATGTAGTTGACGTTCACATGACACCACTAAAGGAAAGACAACATACATCTTATCAAAATATCGAATGAATACCAAATTCACATGATTACTTATAACAAGACTTCTCCCATGTCCTCAGGAACAAACGTAACTACTCACAAAGCATGTTCATGTTCAAGATCAGAGGGGTATTGAATATCATGAGTAAATTGTACAGAAGTACCACAATTGGGGCATTGGAAGCAGATTGGTACCAAGTTTGGTAATTTTTACGTGTCAGTACCAACTTCGGGGCGAAGCGTTGCAAAAGAGGCTAAAACTGCTTTTTATACGTATTGATAGGGAAACTGACCGGTTGGGCCCGCCCGTCAGGTGCCACGCTGGCCAGTGAGTGCGTGCCCGCGCGCTGACTTAGACGAGGCCGGGTTGAACCGTTGTGGGGCGGCTGGTGCGGTCGAGCTAGTCCCCGACCCCTACTCTGCCTTCTTCGTCCTCCTCGCTCCCTCGCCGCCGCCTGCCTCCCCGCTGGCCGCCACACCACGCCGCCGCAGCCATGGCTCTAACTGTTTAGGCGCTCGGTTGCTCGTCCATTCGGGTGGTCTCTCGTCTCCTCCCTCCCCTCGCGCCCTCCTCTCCCCCACGGCTGCTCTGCTCTAGGAGACGATGGCGTCGACAACTCCGGCAGGCGGCGAGGGCCGGGGCGATGACGGAGGCTGCGGCAGCGACCTCCCCTGCTTAGGCGTCGACGGCAGTGGCGGCCACTCCACCTCGAAGTACAGCAGCGACGACGATGATTTTGCGGAGCCGGCGTTGCCGATGGAGCAGAGGCTGCGGATGGCGCGTATTTGGGTGGCCAACCCTAGCACCGCCCATCAGTGGACTCATGGAATCGGTGGTGTGTTGTAAGTTCTCCACTCTTCCATGTTTGCTAACTCAAATTGGGGATTAGGATAAGGGTTTACTACCTCCATGTTTAGCACTCTAATTGGTATTGTTGTATATGATTTACATTGTTATTTCTGAGTCCAAATTGGGATTAGGTGTAACCTAGCTAGAGCAGAGCAGCACTATTCTGTTAACTACTTATCTGTAAATACAAAATCTCAGTTTGCTGTCATAGGGTTAACTACTTCTCTGTAATTAGGGTTGCATTGATATAGTTATTTACATTGTCTACTATCATTATGGTTTGCTGGCATATTCTTAGTTTATTCATAATATGTTTGATTTGTAGTAATTGTGTTTATTGGAATTGTTGACTAGGGCTAAGGGTAAATAATGCATCCATGACTGTTGTGTAAATAAAAAATCTCAGCTTGTTTATATGTATATTAACCAAAACTGGTAAAAGTCATTACTGAACTGAGAATAGTAAAACAAAGCTTTGTTTATATGTTAACTAAAAAAGTGTTTGATGCTTATGTTAAACTTGGGTACTGAATAGTTGATATATCCTTGTTAACCTATCTGTTAAGTAAAATTGTTTATTAGCCATGGTTAAATTGTTAAGCACTTTTTTGTGTTATTTCATTTTGCAGTTTGTATGATGACATTTTGGATGTTAGGTTCCATTTTGATGCTTTAGAAATGTTTGAACTGAAGCTCTGGAGTTCAGATGTAACATATCTGTATATGGTTGCAGTGATGGAAACCCAAGGATTTAGTGAATATGATCCGCTGTTTCATATTGAGAATCCAGCCTTAGGGGAGAAAGGATTGGAGATGGTAGATAGTAATGCTGAGTTGCAAATGATAAAGAGGCAGGTTGAGGAGTCTAAGGTTCTAAATTTGCTAGTGAGGGCATGTCCACCTACTTCCAGTCAGTTTCAGAGGCAAGAATTGTCCACAGTTGTGTATGAAGAGCCTGTGTGTAAGGGCATATTTATCCCTAAGGTGTTTTGGTGATTGATGACAATGCTTTTGCGGACTAATCGTGTGCGTTGAGTGTTTTTCAGAGATTCATTCTTTTGGGCACGAGACGATATCCTCCCCTCGGAACTTAAAGCGAAGACGGTGTAGTCCTTTCGGATTAGTTTGGTGGACTAGTTTCATAGGGATCACCGTACTATCAAGAGGGGGTCCGCTTTGGAAAGGCTAGGGCGGAATCATCACGTACACTTCCTTTGCCCCTCCCTCCGAGCCTTTCCGTTTCGTTGATGGGCTTGGATTCTCCTTTCTTTGTGCCCTCTCTGGTCCCAGCGGTAGTACCGGGGGCCAGAGCGGTAGTACCGCTTGGGTGGTACAAGCGGTAGTACCGCTCCGGAGCGGTAGTACCGCCCAGAGCAGTAGTACCGCTAGTAGCTCCGTGCGTGTGCTATCTCTGGTCCCAGCGGTGGTACCGCGGGACGGAGCGGTAGTACCGCTTGGGTGCCACAAGCGGTAGTACCGCTCTGGGCGCGGTAGTACCGCTCCAGAGCAGTAGTACCGCTGGTGGCCCCAAGCCGTAGTACCGCTCTGGTCTCGTGCTAGTACCGCCTCGATTCGAGGGCTCATTTTTCGTGTCGGGTTTTACGGTACTGGCCGCGGCTGTGGGGGGCCGTAGTACCGCTCCTGTGCGGTAGTACCGCCCTCCCTCCGCGGTAGTACCGCTGTGGACCAAGCGGTAGTACCGCGCTTTTGGGCGGTAGTACCGCTTAGTGTTTCAAGCGGTAGTACCGCTGGCACAGCGGTACTACCGCTCTCTTCGGGGCAGAGGGGGGGGGGGGTAACGGTTGGTTTGTTCCCCCCACTATATAAAGGGGTCTTCTTCCCCAAAGTTGACCTACCTCTTCCCCCAAAAGCTCCATTGTTGCTCCAAGCTCCATTTTCGCCCGATCTCTCTCCCTAGCCAATCAAAACTTGTTGATTTGCTCGGGATTGGTTGAGAAGGCCACGATCTACACTTCCACCAAGAGAAATTTGATTCCCCCCACTTATCCCTAGCGGATCTTGTTACTCTTGGGTGTTTGAGCACCCTAGACGGTTGAGGTCACCGCAAAGCCATAGTCCATTGTGGTGAAGCTTTGTGGTGTCGTTGGGAGCCTCCAATTAAGTTGTGGAGATTGCCCCAACCTTGTTTGTAAAGGTTCGGTCGCCGCCTTCAAGGGCAACAATAGTGGAATCACGGCATCTCGCATTGTGTGAGGGCGTGAGGAGAATACGGTGGCCCTAGTGGCTTCTTGGGGAGCATTGTGCCTCCACACCGCTCCAACGGAGACGTACTTCCCCTCAAAAGGAAGGAACTTCGGTAACACATCCTCGTCTCCACCTGCTCCACTCTTGGTTATCTTGTTCCTTTACTTTCGCTAGTTTACTTGTGTTGTTTCTCTTACTTACTTGTGTGCTTGTTGTCGTTGCATCATATAGGTTGCTCACTTAGTTGCATATCTAGATAACCTATTTTGATGCAAAGTTTAATTTGGTAAAGAAAAGCTAAAAATTGTTAGTTGCCTATTCACCCCCCCCCTCTAGTCAACTATATCGATCCTTTCAATTGGTATCAGAGCCTCGTCTCTTTATTAAGGACTTTACCGTCCAAAGAGTATGGTTGACGTCGTAGACGGTGCGGAGGAGCACTCCGGTGAATATCCTGTCTCGTCTACGGGAGATGGGGGAACCGCGGTCTCTCGTGAGGAATTCAATGTGGCGTTGGACACATTGAAAACCTCCATGACGACCAAGGTCGAAAGCATGTTGAATAAATTCTTAGAAGGGCTTAAACTTACAACCGCACCGTTGAAAGTGGGTGATCCCGCTAACAAGGTGACGGATGCTACCTCCGACAAGGGGGAAGCTTCGAGCGAGAAGGCTCCTTGTTCTAGTGATAAAAATGGGACCGGCATCTTTGCCCATGTGGAACCTCCACCCGTCTATGGTGGACCGCTTCCTTCCACTCATTTGAATAATGCCGGCCCGGCCCCTAAGATTGAGAAGAATGTAGATTTTGATTCTTGGGTCTATCGTTTTAAGCGTCATTTAAATCATGTGAACACTAACCTTTGGAGAATCATTGAAGAAGGCTTTTATCCGCATGACCGAAGCAACTTCACTCCTAGAGAAGTGGTGGATCATCAATTCAATGAGAATGCTCTCTTCATCATCCAAGAAGCAATCCCGCCCAAAGATCTTCCTGATCTCCGGCCTTACACCGTGGCCAAAGATGCTTGGCTCCAAGTTGTTTCCCTCTATCGGGGAAGCGCAAGCATTCAACGCTCCAACTATGAAGTGGTGCAAGATGAAGCCGACGAGTTTGCAATGAAAGAAGATGAAGAACCTCGTGAGCTTTTTCGAAGAGTGACCAAACTTGCGGTCTCTCTCCGAGATCATGGAAGTAAGGACACGGATGACAATTGGATCAAGCGCAAATTCCTCAAGGCAATGATGCCCTACCACAAAGCCATGTCCTCTGTAATTCGTCAAAGGCCGGACTTCCACACTTTGTCATCAAGTGAAGTGTTGGATGAGTTTGTTGCTATGAGCATCTTGGACAAGACCGCCGACAATGCGGTTCTTCGCTCTCGAAGAGTAAAGAAGCCCAACCTTGCTCTAAAGGCCAAGGCTAGTATGGAGGAAGAGGATGAAGAGGAAGAAGAGGAGGGCAACCTCGAAGATACGAAGTATGCCTATCATGAACACATGGCTCTTGCGTCAAGGCAATTTTGGAGCAAGAAGAACACGAGGCCAAACTTCAACAAAAGCAACTCAAGTGGCGCAAAGGGCAAGCAACGGATGAGGACTTGCTTCAATTGTGGCAATGTGAGCCACTTTGTTGCAGAATGCCCTTACGAGAAGAGGGAAGACAATGGTGGCAAGCTCATTAGAAAAGACAAGGCCAAGTCGTTCCCCAACAAGAGCAACTTCACCAAGAAGACTCCCTTCAAGGCGTTGGTGGTTCAAGAAGAGTACAATGAGGATGATGACGTTGATGAAGATAGTGAGTCGGTTTCCATGGCCCCCGTTGCCGTTGCCAAGACTCCACGGGTGTCTCTCTTCGACTCACCCAATGAGAACATCACCGCCACGTGCCTCATGGCTAAAGCCACCAATAAGGTAACCTCCAACATCAAAACTACCATCATTAATCATCCTTCTTCGACGGATAGTATTGATGAACATGAGGGAACTAATGTGGAGGAAAATGAGTTTGAGATCTTTATGAGTAAACTCAAGGGAAAATCCAAGAAGCACTTCGTTGCTCTCTTGGAACAACTTGGTGAAGCCAATGACATGATCGAGGCTCACGAAGATACCATCTCTAAGATGGAGGGGCATAGTCGTGACTATGCCGATGAGATTTCGGATCTTTCCAATGCTCTTGACGAAGAGCGTGGTCTTCGTTTGGCTCTTGAGGAGTCATACAACGATGATCATGCTAAGTTAAAGAAGGATCTTGATCATGCTCTTGTTGTGTCTCGTGTGCTAAACTCCGAGAAGGCAAAACTTGGGGTTGATCTTGCTAGACTCAAAGAGGAGTTTGGCATTCTCGACAAGGCTCACAAAGTCTTGAAGGGTGTTCATGCTAGCCTCAAGGAGTCTCATGATCAACTCCAAGTGAAGCTAACAAAGGAGAAAGCCACCTTTCCTCATATGGTGTTAATTGATAATGCAAATGCTACTAACCCGTGTTGTGAGCATGTGCATCTTGTTGAGGAGAATGCTAAGCTAAAGGAGCAACTTGAGAAAGGCCTCATGTCATGCATACAAGGTGAGAAGAACCTCAACGACCTCTTGAGCAATCAAAAGGAAGTTGTGGCCAAGGAGGGGATTGGGTTCGCACCCAATTCCAAGAACAAGAAGAAGAATGACAAGACCAAGCGACCTCCTCCTCTCAAGCAAACTTTTGTGAAGGAGGGAGAGGGTGCTTCCAAGGAGAAGAAGAACAATGCGAAGGGTGGAGGTGTCAAGAAGAGCAATGCCACTCCTTCCAACAAAGCCGGCGACTTTAATCCTTCTTATGTGTTATGCCGTGCTAGTGATGGGCATGTTTATGCCAAATTCGTTGGTTCTCCTCATGAGTACATTGAATGGTCTATTTGGGTTCCTAAGACCCTTGTTGCTAACATCAAAGGACCCATTACAAAATGGGTACCTAAAACCAAGCATTAATCTCTTGTAGGTGTTTGCTTCCGGTGGGGGATCATGGTTGCTCGATAGTGGAGCTACAAATCATATGACCGGAAGCAAGGACTTGGCGGTGGACGTGCACAAGAATCCATCTATGCCCACCAATGTTGAGTGGGGTGATGCCTCGTCTTCTAAGGTATTGGGACTCGGCAAAGTTGCCATTTCTCATGATCTCACGATCGAGAAGGTCATGCTAGTTGAGTCCCTTGCATACAATTTACTTTCCGTTCGTCAACTTGCTATCATGGGCTTTGCCACCTTCTTTGATATTGATACCGTGGCCCTCTTGTGGAGCAAGACTCTTAAAGTAGCCTTTGTTGGGCATGTCGAGAACGGTCTCTATGTGATTAACTTTTCGGAGCAACCCACTAAGACCGCGACATGCCTAATGGCTAAAGTTGACGTGGGGTGGCTGTGGCATCGCCGTTTAGCCCATGTCAATATGAGATCTTTGCAAAGTCTTCTCAAGGGGGACCATGTCCGTGGACTAACGAACGTTAGTTTTGCCAAAGATCGTGCTTGCAGTGCTTGTATCGAAGGAAAGCTTCATGAGAAGGCTCACCCTCCCACGACTCTTATTTACTCGAAGAGGCCATTGGAGCTCCTTCATTTGGATCTCTTTGGGCCTCCATCCTTTGATAGTCTTGGGGGTAGAAAGTACTGCTTGGTAATTGTGGATGACTATTCTAGATACACGTGGGTGTATTTCTTCAAGAGGAAGAGTGAGACCCAACAAACAGAGGAAGAGTGAGACCCAACAAACAGTCATTGACTTTGAAAATGAAGCCCAACGTCAACACAATACAAAGATCTTGACAATAAGAAGTGACAACGGCACCGAGTTCAAGAACTACACCTTGGATGAGTTTCTCAGTGATGAGGGGATCAAGCATCAATATTCCGCACCTTACACCCCTCAACAAAATGGTGTTGCGGAGAGGAAGAATCGGACATTGATGGATGCGGCAAGGACCATGATGGCGGAGTTCAAGTCTCCATACAACTTTTGGGCCGAAGCCATCAACATCGCGTGTCATGCTTCAAATCGGCTCTATCTTCGCAAAGGCTTGAACAAGACTCCATATGAGATCCTCACCGGTAACAAGCCCAACCTCAAGTACTTTCGGGTGTTCGGGTGTAAGTGTTTCATTCTCAAGAAAGGTGTCCGTTTGTCTAAATTTGAGACTAGAGCTCATGAGGGCATATTTGTTGGTTATGCTACAAACTCCCATGCTTACCGTGTTCTCAATAAGTCCACGGGACTTACTGAGGAGACGTGTAACGTGGAGTTTGATGAAAATAACGGCTCCCAAGTGGAGCAAAGTGGTACTTGTGATGTAGGTGATGAAATTCCTCCCCAAGCCATAAGAAGAATGGGTATTGGTTATATCCTACCCGTTGAGGAACCCCTTGTGGCCGAAGGAGAAGGACAATGCTCCACTCAAGTGGAGCCATCACCAACCCAAGACCCACACGCTTCCGAAGAACAAAGTGAAGGCCCTCAACCTCATGAACAAGATCAAGGGCAAGATCAACTTCAAGATGGTGGTGATCCACCAAATGATGCCCAAGGTCAAGGTCTTCCCCTCGAGCTAGTTCAAGATCAAGAACAAGCTCAAGACGATGCTCAAGATGATCAAGTTACCCCTCCTCACTTCACTTCCGAGGAGGAATTGGAGCGTCGTGCCGCTAAGATCGCTTCCAAGCTCACCAGCAAAGGTCATCTCATGGAGAATGTGGTTGGAAGCCTAAGAAAGGGGGTAAGCACTCGTAGACAATTAGCAAACTATTGTGAACATCATGCGTTTGTTTCTTGTGTCGAACCCCAAAAGGTTTATGAAGCGCTTGAGGACCCGGATTGGCTCAACGCCATGCATGAAGAACTCAACAACTTTGAACATAACCAAGTGTGGAAGTTAGTGCCAAGGCCAACCGGGAATCATAATGTCATTGGAACCAAGTGGATATTCAAGAACAAGCAAGACGCTCATGGAATCATTGTTCGCAACAAGGCTCGTCTAGTGGCACAAGGCTACTCCCAAGTCGAGGGTATCGACTACGGTGAAACCTTTGCCCCCGTTGCTCGTCTTGAATCTATTCGTTTGTTGATTGCTTATGCTTCTCATCATAATTTCACTTTGCAACAAATGGATGTGAAGAGTGCCTTTCTTAATGGTCCCATAAATGAGTTGGTATATGTCAAACAACCCCCCAGGTTCGAAGATCCCTATTTCCCCGATCATGTGTATCAACTCCGCAAGGCGCTCTATGGCCTCAAACAAGCCCCACGTGCGTGGTATGAGCATCTTACGGAGTTGTTACAAGATCGTGGATTCGAAATCGGGAAAATCGACCCCACTCTTTTTACTAAGAAGGTCAAAGGGGAGTTGTTTGTGTGCCAACTATATGTTGATGATATTATTTTTGGTTCCCCTAACAAAGCTTTTAATGAAGAATTTGCCGCTCTCATGACCTCAAAGTTCAAGATGTCTATGATGGGAGAGTTGAAGTTCTTTCTCGGATTCGAAATCAAACAAAGAAGAGAAGGAACCTTCATCAACCAAGCCAAATACACTCAAGACATGCTAAAGAGATTCAAGCTAAGTGATGTCAAGCCGGCTTCCACTCCAATGCCCACCAAGTGCCAACTTGACATTGATCCCAATGGTAAAGCGGTCGATCAAAAGGTATATCGCTCTATGATTGGATCTTTGCTTTACCTTTGTGCATCTAGACCGGATATCATGTTGAGTGTGGGAATATGTGCACGGTTTCAAGCCGCACCTAAGGAAAGCCACTTTGTGGCGGTCAAGCGAATCTTTCGATATTTGGCTCATACCCCAAACTTTGGCCTATGGTACCCAAGAGGAGAAAACTTCAAGCTCGTAGGTTTTTCGGACTCCGATTGGGCGGGAGACAAAGTGGATAGGAAGTCCACTTCCGGAGGGTGCCAATTTCTTGGTTGCTCTCTGGTAAGTTGGTCTTCCAAAAAGCAAAGTTGTGTGTCTCTCTCGTCCACCAAAGCGGAGTATGTGGCGGCCGGAAGTTGTTGTGCACAACTCTTATGGATGAGGCAAACTTTAAAGGATTACGGTGTCATTTGTGACAAAGTGCCTCTTTGGTGTGACAATGAAAGTGCTATCAAGATTTCTCTCAACCCGGTGCAACACTTCAAGACAAAGCATATTGAGATTCGGTATCACTTCATCCGGGATCATATTAGGCGAGGGGAGATCGAGCTCAACTATGTCAACACTCATGATAACCTTGCAGATATTTTCACGAAGCCATTGGATGAAGCAAGATTTCGCGAGTTAAGGCATGAGCTAAATATCATTGATTCGAGCAATGTGGTTTGAACCTTTGCACACCCCTCACATTCAATGTGCTTTCTTGTCTAGGTGTAGGCATGGACGTAGGGGGAGTGTTGTTCTCTCAATGAACTTTCCCTCCCCCCACAATGCATAAACTGATCTCACTCTTTCACATTAGCCATTTTTGATGGTACTTGTGCTTCAAAGACGAGCTTTGGTCATGGTCCCAAGGATAATTCTTCGCGGTGCCATACCAAGTGACTCAAACATAGGTGGCCTCGGCCACCGCCCTCTCGTATAGAGGCGTGTGATTCTTGTTCTCTTGCTAGTGCTCTTGTTGGTCTTCTTGCCGTTGTTTCCCGTCTTTCGTTTTGCACCATATGTGTTGAGTCTAGTTTATGTTGCGCTGGGCGGTACTACCGTTGTGCAAGAGCGGTACTACCGCTGGAGCGGTACTACCGCTCCATGGAGCGGTACTACCGCTTATGTGGCTAAGCGGTACTACCGCCCCTCACCACGGTACTACCGCTGAGGGGCGGGGCCAGGGGGTTAAGTCGTGGGCAGGGGTGGTTTCCTCCACCCCATACCCATTTGCTTCGTCCCCTGGTTCCTCTTCCTCTCTCCAGCGCCATCTCGCCGCGGGAAGGCTCCGGCGGCCCTCCGTCTCCGGACCATTCCTCTCCATTTCCTTCGGTGGAGTCGATCCCCACCTCGTCCTCTTGCCATGGATGCCGGTATTGCCCCCGTTCCTCTTCTCTTCGTGTCTAGTTTTCAGATCTTGCGTTTTAGGGGCAATAGTAGTTGCATCGCTAGATTTTTGGCCAAATCTAGGCTTGAGTAGGTTGGAGAAGGCAACTAGACTCTTTGGATTGATGTTTGGTAGGTTTATTTTTGAATTTAGCATCCCCGGTAGTGCCGGATCTGACCACGGCAGTAGGGATCTGCCGTGCCCCGTCTCGAGCGGTACTACCGCCCATATGGCGAGGTACTACCGCTTATGAGGATAAGCCGTACTACCGCTGAGCAGGCACGGTACTACCGTTGGATGCCCAGTTCCATTGTTTCCTACCACATGTTGATCCATCTTTGTTGTGTTTATTTGGTTTTGATCGTTTCTACTGGTTGTTTCTTGTGTCCGTGTGTTTGGTTCCAGGTGATGAACATCCTGAGCAGCAAGTCCGTCGTGTCAACCCTGGGCGTTCAACGTCGAAGCGGTACCGCTCATCTGAGCCTGCAGGTGGTTCTTCCAGTGCTCCACAGCCGGCAGGGGGTGCTTCCTCAAGTGCTAATCCTCCTCGCACGAAGAAGATTGCCAGCCGACCAAAGCCAAGTGGCAGGAAAGTGACTGAGATGTCTAGCAGGGAATTCTGGGACAAGCGAAGGCGCAACCCCTATGAGGAAGAACAAGAACCCAATCTTGTCAACCGCCCGTTCTGGAACCGGTTTCAGTATTCCACATACTTTGATGTGATCAAAGCCAAGAAGAATCTCTATGTCAATGTTCATTCCATCAACACGGATGCCATGGAGAAGGACCCTGAGTACTTTGGTGATGCTCTACAGATGTGCTCTCAGTTGAACATTCTCAGGATCATGCAGTTCAACAAAGACTTTGATGCAGATTTGCTGGCACAGTTCTTTGCCACTGTTCACCTAGGGACTGACGCAGACAGGACTCTGACTTGGATGACAAATGGAAAGGTGCTAGCTATCAAGTGGCAGGCCTTCATGGGGCTGCTTGAGGTGGAAGATCAAGGGCTTGAGACTCCAGTTGGTTTTCGTCCTCACCAGAATACCACCTCCACTCACAAGCAAGACCTCTGGCCCTACTGTACTCGGAAGGTCCACCCTGAGACCAGGAAGGAAACCTATGAGTTGTCTACCTATTTGGACATCCTTCACCGCATCTTCCGCGAGACTCTCTTCCCTCGCATTGGGAATCTGGACATGGTGCACTCTTACCTTGTGGACATGCTTCTCTTCTGCCAGCGTGAGAAGGACGCAAACACCGGCGAGTCTCTGGACATCTCTCATGTCATGTGGTCTGAGCTTTTGGCGGCTGTCTCTGAGCGCAAGTGCCCAATTTATGGTCCGTTCATCATGTTGCTTATTGAGAGGGCCTGGAGACGTACCTATCCTGATGAGCAGCTGGAGACTGGAGAGTTGGTCTCTCATGAGATCAAGCGTCTGAGGAAGAAGGATAACTGGGGTAGATCTGGAGCTCCATCTTCTGCTGCTGCCATGGAGACCGAGGACGAGGCTGATGCCGGGGATGATGATGAGGAGTATGTGCCACCTGGGACAGAGCCTTCTGCAGCAGAGCCCTCTTGGGCAAAGAAGCTGAAACACAAGATGAAGAAGCTGTTCTGCATGGAGTCTCATGGTCAGTACATGACTCATGTGGCTGAGAAGAAGGCAAGAGGACGACACAAGGAGCTGATGCGTCAGATGGGTGTGACAGTCACCAGCGGCTCAGAGGGTCAGATTACTAAGGAGGAGGAGTGGATCCAGCAGCACTGTCCGTGGACCGACTCCGATGCCGAGCAGTTTCCGGGCGCGGACGGCAGTGCAGATGATCACGCAGAGTCCTGATGCTCTCACCTGGAGCCGTAGGTTAGCTCTTTGCCCCTTTTGGTGTCTCGATGCCAAAGGGGGAGAGAGTTTAGGGATTTGCGTCTGCGAGTGTGTCTTTGCCTTTGTGCTTTCGTTATGTGATACCTTGTGCTTTGCTTGGAACTTGCGTTTGCTTGGTTTTGTGTTCCGTAAGACTTTAGTTCGCGTCATATGGTGTGAGACATATGCTACCCTATCATTATTATATCTTTATATTTGTCTCTAGTCATTTGATTTCTCTTGAGTTATATGCTTAATTATGTTATATATCCTGCTATCTTGTTTCTCGCTTAGGTTGTTGGTCTCTAAAATACAGGGGGAGTGTTGATCCTAGTATGTGTGTCGTGCAGCTCAAAGCACCTATCTTGATGGCACACATCTAGGGGGAGCCCGTCTATATTTTAGAGATTTGGGGTTTGCTAATGCCATTTGTTTTTTCCCAGTTGTGCAAATCCCGTATTGTCATCAATCCACCAAAAAGGGGGAGATTGTAAGGGCATATTTATCCCTAAGGTGTTTTGGTGATTGATGACAATGCTTTTGTGGACTAATCGTGTGCGTTGAGTGTTTTTCAGAGATTCATTCTTTTGGGCACGAGACGATATCCTCCCCTCGGAACTTAAAGCGAAGACGGTGTAGTCCTTTCGGATTAGTTTGGTGGACTAGTTTCATAGGGATCACCGTACTATCAAGAGGGGGTCCGCTTTGGAAAGGCTAGGGCGGAATCATCACGTACACTTCCTTTGCCCCTCCCTCCGAGCCTTTCCGTTTCGTTGATGGGCTTGGATTCTCCTTTCTTTGTGCCCTCTCTGGTCCCAGCGGTAGTACCGCGGGCCAGAGCGGTAGTACCGCTTGGGTGGTACAAGCGGTAGTACCGCTCCGGAGCGGTAGTACCGCCCAGAGCAGTAGTACCGCTAGTAGCTCCGTGCGTGTGCTATCTCTGGTCCCAACGGTGGTACCGCGGGACGGAGCGGTAGTACCGCTTGGGTGCCACAAGCGGTAGTACCGCTCTGGGCGCGGTAGTACCGCTCCAGAGCAGTAGTACCGCTGGTGGCCCCAAGCCGTAGTACCGCTCTGGTCTCGTGCTAGTACCGCCTCGATTCGAGGGCTCATTTTTTGTGTCGAGTTTTACGGTACTGGACGCGGCTGTGGGGGGCCGTAGTACCGCTCCTGTGCGGTAGTACCGCCCTCCCTCCGCGGTAGTACCGCTGTGGACCAAGCGGTAGTACCGCGCTTTTGGGCGGTAGTACCGCTTAGTGTTTCAAGCGGTAGTACCGCTGTGCCAGCGGTACTACCGCTCTCTTCGGGGCAGAGGGGGGGGGGGTAACGGTTGGTTTGTTCCCCCCACTATATAAAGGGGTCTTCTTCCCCAAAGTTGACCTACCTCTTCCCCCAAAAGCTCCATTGTTGCTCCAAGCTCCATTTTCGCCCGATCTCTCTCCCTAGCCAATCAAACTTGTTGATTTGCTCGGGATTGGTTGAGAAGGCCACGATCTACACTTCCACCAAGAGAAATTTGATTCCCCCCACTTATCCCTAGCGGATCTTGTTACTCTTGGGTGTTTGAGCACCCTAGACGGTTGAGGTCACCGCGAAGCCATAGTCCATTGTGGTGAAGCTTTGTGGTGTCGTTGGGAGCCTCCAATTAAGTTGTGGAGATTGCCCCAACCTTGTTTGTAAAGGTTCGGTCGCCGCCTTCAAGGGCACCAATAGTGGAATCACGGCATCTCGCATTGTGTGAGGGCGTGAGGAGAATACGGTGGCCCTAGTGGCTTCTTGGGGAGCATTGTGCCTCCACACCGCTCCAACGGAGACGTACTTCCCCTCAAAAGGAAGGAACTTCGGTAACACATCCTCGTCTCCATCGGCTCCACTCTTGGTTATCTTGTTCCTTTACTTTCGCTAGTTTACTTGTGTTGTTTCTCTTACTTACTTGCGTGCTTGTTGTCGTTGCATCATATAGGTTGCTCACTTAGTTGCATATCTAGACAACCTATTTTGATGCAAAGTTTAATTTGGTAAAGAAAAGCTAAAAATTGTTAGTTGCCTATTCACCCCCCCCTCTAGTCAACTATATCGATCCTTTCACTGTGTTATATGATCTTAGTGAGCCACCCATCTATGTTGTTGATCAAGAAGGGGTTGTCTTTGAAAGTCAGAGTAGCACCTGCAGTGCAGCAGCTCATGGTACTGGTGTTTGCACACAAGAGAGCAAGAATGTAAAAGGAAAGTTGAAAGCTGTTTTGGAACTAGAAGAAGAAGAGGGATATGAGGGCAGTGGTGGTTCTGATTGTGAATGTGAAGATGACAGTGATGGAAACCCTTTTTATATGGGTGATGGTGATGACATAGAGATGGAAGAGGGAAAGAGACAGAGAGATTATGATGAAATAGAAGAGGAAGAAACAAATGATGACGAATCTGAGGAGGAAGAAGTGGTGCATTATGAGGGTGACACAGGGATTGAGGAACTATTTCAAATGGATGAAGAGGACAAAGTTGTTTCACAGGATGAAGACACTGTAGTTCTACATGAAGAGAAGAAGAAGAAGAAGAAGAAACGGAAGCTTCCAGTTAGGAGAGGGCCTACAACAAGGTCACATTCAAGTGTAGTATAAGAGGAGGAGCCTGATTTCAAACCTTTATCTGATGAAGAAGAGAAAGGATTGTTGAAGGAGGCTGATGATGATGGTTTTGAGCCATTGTCATTTGTGCTGCCAAAGAAAAGGAAGAGCAGGGCAAAGCAGAGGCCTCCTAGAAAATGGTACAATGAGAAAATGGAGCAACCACATGAGCAATTATGTCTAAAGATGTGTTTCAAGGATCAACATCAATTCAGAGAGGCTTTGTTGAACTTACACATCACTCAAGGCAGAAACTTCAAATATCACAGGAACTCGGATCAAAGGATAATTGTAGAATGCAAAGAAAAACATTGCAACTTCTTTATGGTGGCAGCAATTATAAAAGGTGAAACTACTTTTGTAATTAAGAAGATGAGAATCGAGCACACTTGCCCTGTTAGTACAGAGACAACAAGGGTAAGTGCCAAGTGGCTTGCCAACAAGTATGAGTCACTATTCAGATCCGATCTAACAACTGGCATTCAGACTTTGATTGATGCTTGCATGGAGAAGTATGGTGTGGTGTGCCCAAGTCAATGGCATATAGGGCAAAGAACCTAGCTATTGATGTTGTGTTAGGAGACCACAAGAAGCAATACCCTAGGTTGAGAGACTATGCTCAGACAGTGATGGATACAAACCCTGGGAGTAGAGTAGTAGTCACAAGTGTAACTCCAACACCCACTGAAAAAATCCCCCATCTAGGCCCAAGATTCCATGCCATGTTCTATTGCATCAATGGAACAAGGGAGGGGTTTCTCAAGGGGTGCAGACCATTCATTGGTCAGTTTATTCACCTTGTGCATTAGTTACATATTGTTTCATCTTTAAATGCATTTGAATGTTTTAAATGTTGAATTTGCTTGCTCATTCAGGTGTTGATGGGTGCTTCATTAAGTTAACTACTGGTGCTCAACTACTTGCTGCCACTGGTAGAGATGGCAACAACAATATATACCCACTAGCATTTGGTATTGTTGGGCAAGAGGACACACCTAGCTAGTGTTGGTTTCTACACCAACTTAAAATCTGCCTAGGAGAAGTGGGACAGTTTGGTCCATATACAATAATGTCAGAGACAAAAGGTATGCACTTGCATCATCTCACCTTGAGCTGATATGGTTGTTTTGTGCTAGATAGTAGCTTAGCTAGTTTAACTGTGTGTCCCAGGGCCTACTAAATGTAGTGAATGTTGTCTTTCCTAAGTGCAACCAAAGGTTCTGTCTTAGGCATATATATGCAAACTTCCAAATGCTGGGTTTAGGGGGGAAGATCTGAAGAAGTACATGGATAATACTGCCTATGCATATAGTGAACACAAATTTAACATTGCAATGAATGACCTGAGAGCTGAATGTGAGGAAGCTTGGACGTGGCTTTGTGCAATACCCAAGAAAACATGGGCAAGGCATGCATTTGACACAAACTGTAAGACTGACCTTGTAGTTAACAATTTGTCTGAGGTGTTCAACAAGTATGCCCTAGATGTTAGGAAGAAACCAATTAGGACAATGTGTGATGGAATAAAGGATAAGCAGATGGTGAGGTGGCATAGGAATAGGGAGAGTGGAAAGAAAGCTAGATGGGAGATAACACCCCATTATAGTGAGAAGTTAGAGGTTGGGAAGGAGAGGGCAAAATTTTGCAAACCTATTCAAGCTGGTGTGGACTTGTGGCAAGTTACAAGTGGGCAGAAACCCATGTTGTTAACTTGCAACTTCACACATGTGGGTGCAGAAAATGGGACCTCAGTGGCATCCCATGTAACCATGCCATCTCAGCAATAAACAAGGGAAAAAGGAAACCAGAGGATTATGTCAGCAATTTCTTCAAGAAACAATTCTATGTTGCAGCTTATGAAACCAATGATCTATCCAGTTCCTGGTGAGCATGATTGGACAAGGACCCCTAGTCTAGACATTGAACCACCTGCATTTAAAGTGAAGAGGGGAAGAAAGAAAGGGAAGAGGATCAAGAGGATATTTGAAGTTCCAAAGCCAAAGGACACATCAAGAATGGGGACTATAACATGCGGCAATTGTGGACCCCAAGGCCATTGATGTCTACTACGCAACTTTATTCTTGTAGACACGTGTTGGGCCTCCAAGCGCAGAGTTTTGTAGGACAGTAGCAATTTCCCTCAAGTGGATGACCTAAGGTTTATCAATCCATGGGAGGCGTAGGATGAAGATAGTCTCTCTCAAACAACCCTGCAACCAAATAATAAAAAGTCTCTTGTGTCCCCAACACACAAAATACAACGGGAAATTGTATAGGTGCACTAGTTCAGTAAAGAGATGGTAATACAAGTGTAGTAATGATGGTAGATATAGATTTTTGTAATAGGAACAATAAAAAATAGTAAGGTAGCAAGTAACAAAAGTGAGCGCAAACGGTATTGCAATGCTTGAAAATGAGGCCTAGGGCCCGTACTTTTGCTAGTGCAATCTCTCAACAATGCTAATATAATTGGATCATATAACCGTCCCTCAAAGTGCGATGAAGAATCACTCCAAAGTTCCTATCTAGCGGAGAACAAAAGAAGAAATTATTTGTAGGGTACGAAACCACCTCGAAGCTATTCTTTCCGATCGATCTATCCAAGAGTTCATACTAAAATAACACCAAATAATTTCAGATTCATAATACTCAATCCAACACAAAGAACCTCAAAGAGTGCCCCAAGATTTCTACCGGAGAAACGAAGACAAGAACATGCATCAACCCCTATGCGTAGATTACCCCAATGTCACCCCGGGAATACGCGAGTTGAGTGCCAAAACATATATAAAGTGAATCAATATGATACCCCATTGTGACCATGAGTATTCATATGCAAGACATATATCAAGTGCTCTCAAATCCATAAAAGTATTCAGTCTGATAAAATGAAATCTCAGAGGGAAAACTCAATTCATCACAACAAGATAGAGAGGGGAAAACATCATATGATCCGACTATATTAACAAAGCCTGTGATACATCAAGATCGTGACATCTCAAGAACACGAGAGAGAGAGAGAGATTAAACACATAGCTACTGGTACAAACCCTCATCCCCGAGGGTGGACTACTCCCTTCTCATCGTGGTAGCCGCCGGGATGATGAAGATGGCCACCGGTGATGATTTCCCCCTCCGGCAGGGTGCCGAAAAGGGGTCTAGATTGTTTTCTCGTGGCTACAGAGCCTTGCGGCGGCGGAACTTCTAATCTACGGTCTCTCCGAGGGTTTTTGGAATATTTGGGAATTTATAGGACGAAGAGGCATTGCGGGAGGCCACCGAGGTGGGCACAACCCACCTGGGTGCGCCTGGGCTCCCAGGCGCGCCCTGGCGGGTTGTGCCCCCCTCGGGGCACCCCCCAAGTGCTTCTCTGGCCCACTGGATGTCTTTTGGTCCATAAAAAATCCACAAAAAGTTTCACCGTGTTAGGACTCCGTTTTATATTGATTTCCTGCGATGTAAAAAACAAGCAAAAAATAGCAACTGGCACTGGGCACTGGGCCAATAGGTTAGTCCCAAAAAATGATATAAAGTTGCTATAAAATGATTGTAAAACATCCAAAAATGATAATATAACAGCATGAATACTTCATAAATTATAAATACGTTGGAGACGTATTAACATCCCCAAGCTTAATTCCTACTCGTCCTCGAGTAGGTAAATGATAGAAGAAATAATTTATGAATTGTGAATGCTAGCAAAGTGCACAAGTTTGATCAATGACAATTTCAATCACTTTTCCTAGCATCGTAAGAACAATTCTTTCTTATAAAACTTCTCATGTTAAAGTAGCAACCAATTCACATGTTAAGGTCCAAACAACGAAGTCTCTTGAAACTCAACAACCTATGTTCTTAGTCACCAAGCAATTGCAATTCAACTTATTCAACAGAGTCTAAGTAAGAGCTCCACATACTCAACCATCATATAGCACTACAAAAAAAGTACACTTCCGTGATGATATGTGTTTGTCACAGTAGGTCATGTTTTCTGTCATGCATGTACATCCATGACGATTTTATGACAGAATCAAGATAGTCATACATGTGCTGTCATAGAAGTGTTCCATGACATTACCAAAATTGTCATCACGGAAGTGTCCACTTCCATGACGATAAATCACGCGTCATAGAAGTGCTTTCGTCAAGGGCGACCGACACGTGGCATCCACTGTAACGGGTCACCGTTAAGCTATCGGTTCCAATTTGGATCCGATAACCCATTAATAGCGCGGACCAATGGGGATTTTCCACATGTAAAATTCTCATTGGTCGGCAGATCCACGTGTCGGCCCGGCGTTCGGACAGTTGTCATCCAGTGAATGGACGGAACGCGCCTATGATACGTCAACACGTGTCTCGGCCCAATAGTGGCCCGTTCAGGTTAAAAGGCTGGGCCTGTGAAAATAAGCGGGCCGGCCCATTAGCGGCCTACTTGAGTCAGGCCCATTTACAAGCACGACCCATACAAGTTACACAGAATCGACCCATCAAAGGCCTGTTCTAGATTTGACAATTTTCCAGCCCATCGTCAGTTTAAGCCCGTTAACAGCCCGCTACGTCTTTGGGCCCAATTGCGGCCCGAGCTTCTTTCGGCTTGTTAGCAGCCCATCGTCAGTTCCAGCCCGTTAACGGCCCGGAATGTCTTTCGGCCTTTTCTCGGCCCGTTCTACAGTTGGGCCAATTCTAGCCCGCTGTGACTTTAGGCCTGTCCACAGCCCATTCGGTAAATGGGCCAACTTCTAGCCAATTTTGTCTCTCGGCCTGTTAACGGCCCGCACAACAGTTGGGCCTTTGTCCATTAGGGGCCCACATTCTGCAGGGCATCATTTCAGCCCAACGCGACTTTCGTCCAGTCAAAAGCCTAGTTTGCAAATTGGGCCTCCTCTGGCCCATCACACTTCGGCCTCTTAATGTCCTGTACAGTAAAAGGGCCAAGACAAAATTGGCATGTATTTCGGCCTGCTAGAGGCCCGCGGGCCATTTCCATTTATACGACCCTATTGAGCTTTTAGCCTGTTAACGGAGCATAGTGAACAGCAGAGGGATTCATAAAAACCTACTATAGCAAGCAAAACTATGCAATCATTAGCCTAGTATAAACCAGATTGTGAGCCTCATGCAGTAATAGTTGGTTAATAAACTTCAAAGCTTCACGCACACTTCGCCAAAGTAATTAAATGGCAAGGCCTTTAATTATGTCAACTAAAAGTTATACAAGTACCCAACATCAGGCATCATTGTTTGGGCATCTCATTAACTGATGACAAATAAAGCAATTGGAAAGAGCAAATTAACTATGCCTGAAACAAACAAGGAATTGAACTGTTGAGTTGGATACAGTGACTTACCTTAACTGGTTGAACAAGCTCAGCACTGCTCCTACTTCTCTTGCAAGGCTCCTTCCTAACATCTTGTACTTGGAAATCCTCAATCTTATCTTCATTGCACCCCCTCTGCAAGGTGACACAAACTAGTTAGTTACTCGTCTCCTTGGAAGATAAATATGCATACTTTCCAGTTTGTGAACAACACAAAAGGATGATATTATAACAAAACAACACCACATAATGAAACATGCCACATCTCTTGCACTTGCACACAATAAAATGAGCATTTACTATGTGTGCACTATGTAAAAACTAGGCATACCTTCGAACTGGATCTCCAGGTACTCTTGAAGAGCCTACTTTAGTGTACATCCAAACCTTTATGTCACCTATGAGTTAGAAAAGCCCCCACTACAGCAGCCCTTAGTGTTTAAATCGTTGACAAGCTCCGTTAGAGTGTTAGGACAAGAATAGCAAGTAATTAAAGCAAACAGTCCTAGTATGGCTGGCTGATGCAAACAAGCAATTGAACAGATGTGTGAGCAAATCTTACATATCAAGAAAAGAAGCAAAGAAGGAGGCTTAAAGACCATTACTTGACTGACCAGATTTAAGGGGCATTTAAACATCATGTGCAACATATGAACTAACATAAACATTGCATATTCCAGATTCTACAATGGAATGCACATGTATTAGGTTATGCCATGTATGATGATGCCTAAATGTATACTATAGCAGGCAGGAGTGATTCATCATTACACGCACAATTGAATTGTAGGTTAAGGGCCAGTTCTATTCCGCCTTTTCAGAGCTTATTGTCAAAATAAGCCATAAAAGATGTAAAGAAGTCATTTTTGAGTTATGGGCTTGGGATTAACTTATTTCGCTTTGGAGGGGGTGTTTCGGGTAGAAGCTCACTACAAATTGAAGGGGAGGGGAATAGTGAAATGACTTTGTTGTCTGCCTATATTACACTCAAAATGCAACTGCTCACGCCCGCGTCACACCTGACCCTCAAGTAAAAACAAACACGCAAGCGTTCATTGCCCTGCCCGCTTGCATCTCCTCTCCCCTTTACCTCTACCTCGATCCCCTGCCTGCAGCGCTAGGGTTCCTCCAGCGAGCCATCACCATTGGTCCCATCTGGCCTGGTACTTGATGATGCTCTGTCCAGCTAGGCTACATGGCCGGCGGGTAGGGCCAAATCTCCCCAGCTACTCCTCCCTCTGGCGCCGCCCCTCATTCTCATGGTCTCCAGCAGCTGCTCCACTGTGGCCTATCCAACGCACTACTCCGGCAGGCGCCGCACAACTACGACTGATGCCACACTGCGACAGAAGGCACCTTATTCCCCCTCCCCTTCTCCTAGGACGTGGCCTTGAGGAGTTGTTGAAGGATGAGCTCATCCAACAAGGTGAGGATCTCCTCTGGTTTTTTGCCAAATTTTCATTCTGATCCACTATACGATGAATTGCTATGAGCTGCTTCTGCTGCTGCTATATGATGCATTGCTTTGAGCTGCTCCTGCTGCTGCTATATGATGAATTGCTATGAGCTGCTGCTGGTATATGATGAATTGCTATGGGCTGTTGCTGCTGCTATAAGATGAGTTGCTATAAGTTGCTCCTGCTGCTGCTATATGATGAATTGCTATGAGCTGCTCCTGCTGCTGCTATATGATGAATTGCTATGAGCTGCTCCTCCTGCTGCTATATGATGAATTGCTATGAGCTGCTCCTGCTGCTGCTATATGATGAATTGCTATGAGCTACTCCTGCTATATGATGAATTGCTATGAGCTGCTGCTAGTATATGATGAATTGCACACTGCTGCTGCTGCTGTATGATGAGTTGCTATGAGTTGCTGCTGCTGCTATATGATGCTTTCAGGTGGTGCTGCTATATGATAATAACCAGCCACTTGGACCATTGTATTTCAATAAATAATTGTTCTTCATTTAAATGTGGGTCATGCGTTCTTTGTTTAAATTAGGCAATGGGATCTCTATGGAAGACATTGACCAAAGTAGATTGTGCCAAGTAGATGGTATCTTTGTATTTGCATTTTGAACAAATAGGATGGTCTGTTTTCCTATCATATTAATTACTGCACTGGGTTCAATTTGTGATGTTTGCAAGTCAAATTAATTTTCATATGGGTAGCAAAATGACAAAATATAATGCAATCTAGACTTTTCACTGATCATACCAAAGATAAGCTGAAAAGGAAGGCAATGAAAAGAACTGGTTGGCTTATTACCTGGAGCTTATATTCACATGTGCTTATTTTCTTAGGATAACTCGTAATAATTGTCCCTAAGAAACTTGGCCAATAGAACTGACATACAAATAACATGTCACGATGATTGCAATGGAGGAGTGACCTACCATAGCACACTGTATAGGCTCACCGTTACCTATCCTTTTTTGTGATGTTCCATGAAATTGCCACTCACATCTTGTACTTTTTCATTGTGTAACCCTATCTGCAAGTTGACACGGCTAATTTCAGACATCTCTACATGATAATACATTTCATATCCCTTGCGCATATTTAAACCACGAATTAAAGATTGTGTGTGTAGCATAAACTAGCCATGACTCTGTGTGCTGGACTAGCAGACACTCTAAGGGAGTCTAATGTAGTGCACTGGAATTCCTACATGCCACCTATGATTTTGTGTAATGTACACCTTTGTTCCTAAATATATGTCTTTGTAGAGATTCCAGTATGGACCACATACAGATGTATATAGATGCATTTTTGAGTGTAGATTCACTCATTTTGCTCCGTATGTAGCCTATAGTGGAATCTCTAGAAAGACTTATATTTAGGAACGGAGGTACGAGGTAGTATCATGTATGACATCTACATATCTAATTTAGCAGCCAGTAGTAGAAATCATTGTCTGCACAAAGGGATTACTGGTCGAAAATCCTAGCAAAGCACCCTGGCAGGCACACAACAATACAAGAGAGAGAGAGAGAGAGAGAGAGAGAGAGACGCACTTACAAGATCATAGCAATGCCTCAGTCCAGGATCTTGGTTGGCCAAGCTGTTAGATCCAAAAGAAACATCATCCTTGTAGTTTTTGTCAGCTGCATGACATGTAACAGCGACCTAATAGTATATTTGAAGTACATCGGGCAGGTGATGCTGGACGGGTTTAAAGGTGACAAGTACCTAGGCCGTGGCGTGTGCTTGGCATCTTGCCAGACGGTGGGAATCAGGTTAGAAACGTCAAGGGTGATGATGCTGCGTTGGCTGTCGGGGTCCGATAAGGAGATCTAAAACCGTCGACTAGGGTGTTTGTGGAGCGGCTCCGTTAGGGTGGACTACGGTGTGGGCGAAGTGGATCTATGGCCGTGGACGAGGGCGTCGGTGAAGCTGCTCCGGTGGTTGGGTTAAGGATGGTGTCGACGATGCGGATCTGCGGCAGTGGACGTGGCGTCAGAAGCTGCTCCGGTAGGTTGGATGAGGGTGCGACGAAGTAGATCTGAGGCCGTGGACTTGTGAGTTGGCAAAGCAGCCCCGGTAGGGTTGAGAATGGTATAGGCGAAGCTACTCCGATAGGGTTGACGATGGTGTTGGCGAAGCGGCTCTGGTAGGGTTGAGGAAGGTGTCGGCGAAGAGGACCAGAGGCCGTCGACGGGGGCGTCGGTGGGGCGGCTCCGGGGGGTGTGGACGAAGCATCTCTGGTGGGGAGTATGAATGAGCCACTGCAGATGCGCTGCGGTTGACGAGAGTACCGGCGAAGCAGATCCGCTCCGTGGACAAGGCCGACACTGAATGGGCTGTGGTACAGTGGTGGATGAGCAGTCTACTTGTTTTTAGGGGAGGTGGGAGGGGTAGATGCGGCCGCAGAAGCAGATCCGGCGAGGTGGACGCCGCTGGTAGTGAATGGGCTCTGGTACGCCGGTGGATGAGCAATCTAAGGTTTCGAGAGGGGAGGGGTAGAAAGGCCGATGAAGTACGGATGACGTGATGTAAGATGCTCTGGTGCTGTGGAGTTAGTCATTTTTGCGGGAGGGGGAGAGGAAACGGGGGTGCCGTGTGGTAGGGGAACCAGAAGTTACCAAAGCAGCCCCAACCTATTATGTAGATGAGGGCGGTATTGTAACTGTTGTTCTCCGTGCACCAAGGACAAAAGGGGAATTTCGCATGCTAAAGACTAGGTGGCGGAAATTTTAGAGGGAGGCGGGAGATTTTGCCGCCTGCGGGATCGTTCGTATCCAGTTTCAACTAATTTTGGACCGTGCTAGCAGGAAGGTCATGCGAGACTATGTACATGGGCACGCGTCAGCAGTTAATAACTGGTGTGAAGTTCACCCCAGAAAAAAAGACATTAACTCAGGATGATGCGCCGATAACTTGAACGTTCACACGGGCGCGACCAATCGTACGGGTGTAGAGGTGCGTTCATAAAAGAAGATCAAACACTCAGCTTATGTATTTCTCGTGTAAATAAATAATTTAGTGCCATTGGTTATTTACTTTCTCTCCCTATTTTTTTTCTTTCCCTAATAATAAAGCACGGATTGACTTTGTCGGGTTCATCGTCACAATACGCTTCTTCTCGTGAATTTACGCTTTCAATTCGAATTTAAAACATACACATGAGGTGGTACTAAATTTCGTCCGTCTGGACCTAGGCGCCGCACGCACAGGGTTGGCCATCGCCCGTGGCATCACCCAGCCTCTTTGGTATGTGATCGATACCGTAAAAGTTTATAATCTTCCAAAAATCAATAAATAGTCCTGATTAGATGCACTTTCGTCAGAAATTACCCGTGTAGAACATGAGTTGGAGTCAAACTTCACCTTCCTCGCCGCCTTTGCTACCCTCCAATAAATATCGGTTCCCAGAAAGAGGGGAGTAGAGGAGAAGCGGACAAGGATGCGTACACCGAGATCGATCCCAGTGTAAATTTTATCAAACGTCGGTGCCCCTCCTGCCTAGCGGAGCTCTGAGCCGAGCGTGCCGTGCGTGACGGCACCCTTCTTCCCAACCGTCTCGGCACACCACAGGCCGCCGCCGCGTACCTCATGCCTCCTCCTCTCTTGACTGCGCTGCCGCCCCGGCTACTCGCGCGCCGGTTGCCTCTTGCTCCTGCGCGCCACCGTTAGAGCTCGATCTGGACGGAGAGGACCAGCCATGGCGAGGTGGCAGTAACCATGGCGTCAGCTGCGGGTCCTAATCAGAGGGGGAAATAAAGGGAAAAGCAACGGGGACTCACGGTGAACCCGACGGCGAGGTCGGTGAGGCCGGGGAAGCAGCAACGGCAAGGTAATCGACGATGAACGACGATACTCGGACTTGGAGTTGGAGGATGATGGCGAGGGCTTCAGGGTGAATTCGGCCGAGTCCTTGCGCGGGGAAGGAGATCTCAAGGTTGCGGACCTCCTGGACAAGGTTGTTCGTGGCGGGGAAGCCGGCGGCCGTGTGTGCTGCGCGCCGGTGGCCATGCATGCTCTGCTTGTGCCTGCCTGCACCCAGCCATGCATGCGCTGGTCCTCCCGTGGGCTGCGGTTTGCACCATGACTCGTTGAGCTTGACCCGTCGGTCCTAGCTCCAGCTGCACCGTGGCCCGTGGAGTTCTGCGCCACCGCATCAGCCATCACACGGAGCTGCTACTGCTGCTCTTGTGCTCTAATTTTCTTGGACGCTTAAGCAAAACTAATGAGAAGAGAGAGAGAGAGAGTATCGGTGATTACAGGAGCATAGGAATCAGAGGATAGGATAGGCACGTGTGTGGTGGAAAGAAATCAAAGATTTTTAGTGTAAAATATAATTGCTTTCCTATTGCAGCACGGCGTTGGAGCATGGCAGGAGCGGCGCGGCACGGTGCGATGCTGGAGATGGGCTCGGGGCGGGGAGAGAGATGAGAGAGATACAGATTTTTGTGACAACTAGCTGTTCGTGCAGCTCCGATGTAGTCAGATGGAGACACAGAGAGAGATGAGATGATATTCTTTTGTACTATGCTATTGTTCGATGAGATGAGATGGAGCAGGTTGTTTGATGCTGCTTATAAGATGGATCAATGGGGTTGAGAGAGATCAGAGTGAGAAGAGAGAGTTGTGGTGATTTTTTTAATTTTATGATGATCTTCGGTGTTAGTGCTGCTACTATTGGAGCTGAACCAGAGGCGCACTATATTGAGTACTTTGCAGATGAAAAAGAGAGAGGAAGATCGTGTTGCATAGTACTTTGACGAAGACCCTCAATTCAAGTAATTCAAACCTTCTTAGTTCGTAACATTTGATGCATGAATTCTTGTTCGTATTTTAATTTTGTTTTACTATTTTTAGGGTAATCGCTACTTTATTTTTTCTTTAGTTCACGATCATTTCGTCCAATATACGTCGTGGATAGAAAATGGGGATACATTAAACCAAGTTTTTCACTACTTATTAACACAACCTTCGCTCACAAGATACCAGTCGCTTTGTTTGCCGGTCGCCTCGACCAGATCACCCGGTGCTCATTCACACCAGCAAGCAACTCCTTGATCTCTTCTATAAGAGGGCTAAACCTCGAACGGTCTTGATCTCTTGATTGGAAAGAAGGTGCCACACCTTGATTGTTTGTCTTGAGACAAACTTTTTCAACACCCAATTCCATCGCCAAGTGAACACCTGTTGTAACATTTGAGTGGTAATAAATTACTTTTTTGTTTTCTAAACATTATGTTGCACCTGTTGCAACGCACGGGCATATGTGCTAGTAATAATAAAGCACGGATCGACTTTGTCAGGTTCACCGTCACAATACGCTTCTTCCCATAAATTTACGCTTTCAGTTTGAATTTAGACATATAGGCGAGGTGGTACTAATTAACAGCTCCTTATGTTTTTTCCTTAATATAAACCCGCAGTCCTATTTTATTGACCTATTTGGGCCAATGAAGTCAGCCCATTACATCCAGCCCACCACTCTTGTCCGTTCGTTCATAGCGTGTTCCTGCCGACTCGTGAATAGAATCATACGAACTCTGAGAACCAATCCAATCGCCATCGCCATAAAGATGAATTAATCCTCTCGATTTCCTCAGATCGCATCTCTAGAATCGAATCGGAACAAATCGATAAACCTAAAGATCTGTCGGGTGCAAGGCTGCCGACCCGAGGCACGCCGCCTCATGTACCATGGCGCCGGCCGGGAATCCGTATTGCTCACCGCCAACGATCTCGACGAGGGCCATGCGGAGCGACTGCTGCAGCTGGGCCTCACGTAGCATGGCGCCGGCAGGGAATCCATACTCGAGGTCGACCCAAGGTTCGTGCGAATTTTGAGGAGAGACGCGGTGATGCTTCTGCTGTTGGGCCTAGCGCAGCCAACCAAACCAGGGGAAAACGAAGGCCACTGTGTAGATCCTGGCGTGTTCAGTGCCGCTTCCGGATGTGTCGGTGTTCATGTTGCTGGCGCAGCGGTGGAACGACGAATACACCGGCCACAGAATTGCAGTCTGATGCGTATATAAATTTGATGGAAGGGCTTATCAAGAGACAGAAAGGACATACAAAAACAAATATGTGCAGGGCGAAAGGCAGTATAGAGAGCAGCAGAGTGGCACAGAGGTCCAAGGAAACTCGCGGCCAATTCATACCTTTAACTCCGCCAATCGGATCAAATTGCCGGCGCCGATTGGATCACATTGTCAGTGTCGGTGTCGCCGGAGTACACTTGCTCAAGAAGATCGAAAGCATCAACACCGAGGGAGAGAGATAAGTATTATCCCCGTTGCAACGGACGGGCTCTTGTGCTATATATATATATATATATATATTAATCTTTCCCTATTTTTTTAATAATAAAGCACGGATTGACTTTGTCGGGTTCACCGTCACAATACGCTTCTTCCCATGATTTTACGCTTTCAGTTTGAATTTAAAACATATTCGAGGTGGTACTAAATTTTCGCTCTATCTATTTCGCCGCGTCTGATTTTTTTCCGTAAGTGGCTGATTCGCTAAACTGGGCCTGCATCCATGCTCAATTGTGTCCATCGTAGTTCACCGTCGTTTTCCATATCTGGCTGTATGTGCGTGTGCTTGAATTAAAGGAAATTAGAGAAAAAATATGGTTGACGCCGCTGGGATTTGATCCATGGTCTGCCATGTATAGATTGCAGCGCAGCAGACCACTAAGGCTAGGCTCCTAAGCTTGCTAATTTGGGCGTCTGGAACCTTAAGAATAAAGGACAGGCATACTCGGGCCGAGATCAACAGGCACGGTCGTGATGGGCATGTACGAGTGCCGCGGCCCACTGGACGGACAAGGGACCAGGCTGGAAGTTGTTTTTCATATTTGTTTACTTGTCAAATAGTCCCACCTTGCTATTTTACATTAATTTTTACCAGTTTATATACAATTTTTAGGTTGTCAGATATCAAGAAGCTGCTTTGGAAATTAAGCAAAGAAATAAAGAAAGGAAATAGACATTCTTTGCATGAGAAATAAAGAAGGAAGATGGTAATTATGTGGAGCCGGCAAGAAAGGTAATATGTATTGGATAAGAAATAAAGAAGGAAGAAAATCGATGGTAATTATGTGGGTGCCATATTAATCGCATGAGTAATTAGCAGGCCTAGCAAAAAAGGAAAAAATAATTGCATGAGAAATAAAGAAGGAAGGAGAAAGAGAGAGGAAGGAAATGGACGGTAATTATGTGGGCATCATGATATAAGGAAAGAAAGAGAAAGAAAAACTAATTAAGAGGAGGTGCGGGAATCAATGGCAGGTTGCCATGCCATCTTATGAGTAAAAATGATGTGGCATTTTTTAATCCTCACTAAATTCATGTCATTTTTTTCTTCCATTATGTTTTCCTTGCTCTTATAATCTTTACTAAATTTGCGCCAAATTTGTAGCACATTGAACATTATGTTTGCACATACAATCCTCACTAAATTTATGTCAAATGTTTCAACCGTTCTAACCCACAGGCATATATAGTATTTTTAATATATAAATGGAGGTATAATATTATTGGTCCCCCCATTTCGTATGTCCATGGTGTTTCCTCATATTGAGCTAGGCTATTCTACTAATCGTCTGTCTTGGGCCACTTGGCCTCTGCCACGTTCGCCCGCGTAATGTTCCACCAGTAAAAAGAACCGGTGCCCTCCCAGCATGTCCGTGCGACCTGGCCCAACAAATCAAACCCACCACCCCTTTTAGGAGATGAGGCAAAAAATAGTTGACCGTTACTGGAATAAAACTCACAACCTCCAGTGTGTTTTGGCGTTGATCGTGTTACCCTACAGAAAAGTGTTGATCATTTTAAAATAAAATTAAATTTAGTTTTTGTTTGTGTCCTTCACGGATTGGTACTAAACTAATATGATGTAAAACCAGATAACATAAACACAAGGCACAAGTATTTCATTGTGTAGATGTGGGTCATGTGGCCGGGATCTCAAACGCGAGCGTTCGCTGGTCTGTCCATGCAGGTGATGCAATTCTTTATTGGTTCCAAGCTTACGTGGAATGTTCACCGTGTAGTGGACATCGTTACCGACAATGATGACAAAGAAAAGAAGTGGTAACAGGGATGGGGGCGCTAGGGGTGATAATTTATTTCTCCCGTTGCAACGCACGGGCACTTTTGCTATCTATCCCTAATCCCTAATCCCTAATCCCTAATCCCTAATCCCTATCCCTAATCCCTAATCCCTATAATTTTTAATAATAAAGTACGGATTGACTTTGTCGGGTTCACCGTCACAATACGCTTCTTCCTGTGAATTTACGCTTTCAGTTTTTTCACCTATATTATTTTCTACATCCGAGGTGGTACTATTTTACCTGCATATCTTTATCCGAGGTGGTATGGATTATCTAGGGATTGGGCCTGAGGGGTGGATCCGGTGGAGGCGGAAGAACAACACACGTAGCCGCCGGACAAGGAGGCTATTGTTGTTAAACACGACCTGGAAGTTCCATATGTGTACGTGTGCAACAAGTGCATATATGTGCCCGTGTAGGTTTAGAGTTAGACACCAAGTAAAATTAGTATTGGCTAGCTAGCTAATATACACATGTGTACCCCGGACCAGCTTGTAACTTGCACCGTGGATTTGTGAAGGAAATACATTACGCCGGTGTCTGTGCGCACGCGCGTAGTAGTATGTTACAGCTGCAACTATCGATCAAAGCAAGAATCGATCTGGTGCTGTTGTACGTGAGTGCTGCTTTTGCTACAATCAATCAAGTTGAGGCTAGCTTTGTGCTGCGTATTGCTTCGGCTGCTTGGGGTAGAAACTAGGACAGACAGCGAGCTTCGCTTCGTCGTCGATCGTCTCCTGTCGTCGGAAAGTACTCGGCGTCAGGTCTGGGCCAACAGAGGCCGATCCCACGGGCACTTCGTCTAGGTACTTGTGGTGTGGTGTGGCCTGACTTCTTGGTGCCCGACACGCAGCCTGATTATGTGCGCGACCTTCTCACCGCCGGCAGCCTGAAAGTCTTCAAGCTCGCCTGCAACCTTCCCAGCGTCTGCAGCACTAGCAAGTCAGACAAGGAGGGCTTCTTCGACGCCGCGTGCTCTGGCTGGATGATAGCCACCCGGAGCGCTCGCCAACAACGTTGCCGCCCATGATTTACCTAGCCGTCCTGCTCCTTTAACTAGGAGCCTTGGAGATTGGTGCGTATAACAGGTTTCTTTTTTTTGGAAAATCGACAGGTAGTGTATTCAATCATCCAGCGGCAAATCACTCAAGCCAACAACTAGCATCACAAACACTAATCCATCGAGTAGCAGAGAATCGGTGCAACTAATAACAAGTGACTTTGGTGTGCGAATAAAGAGGCAATGCAATGTATGTGAGTTGATGATGAGGCTTTCTTGCATCTTTTGAGTGCTGCAGCTTAGGCCGGAACGCCACGGAAGGCCGGATAATATTTTGGTAGCCGGAAAGCCAAGCGTGATGGAGACTGATTAGTGTAAAAAGTTACAGATGCTAGCGATCCCTATTCCCCTCCCTAGGAAGGTGAGCGACGCGGACGACAACTCATCCCTTCACTCCTCAACATGGTGCCTCCACAGGATGGAGGTGATAGACAGATGAATCATATAGGGATAAACGAGACATGTCTGAAAAGTTCAGAGAAACTTCAAGGTACATGTGGCTGTGTTGCCTACGTACAATCTTTAGCTTAAGTTATGATAATTGTGCACAGTGCAAAATATTGACAAGAAGATGCAAAATAAGTACTTTCAGATAGCCTGTGCGTGGACATACATGCACATGCTCTAGATCTGTTTATTTTTTTATGCCATGGTTTATCTAATTGTTTCTGCTGCTGAATTTTTTCGTCCCTGAATCATGGGACTCAAGCTTTATTTGAGGTCGACTTTCTTCTGATGTTAGATATGTATACTGAACTCTGAACTCTGAAGTTAGATCTAACAAGTAGATTTCTGACGCTTATTTGAGTTGTTGTTCATGTAAAGTGTGGAGTCTTATGTTGCTTGTTCACTGTTCTATAATGGATAGTCCTCCGTATCAGTTTTGCTTCTTTGAGTTTTGTGCATGTCTATGCCTGACATAATGCATGCTGTTGTAGTGTGTTATTTATCTAGAGAAGACATTTAATGCTTGCTTTCTTATTTTATGAAAAGGTGACACATTACAGTTATATACAGGATAGACTACTAGGCATATTTAGAAAACGAGATACCAAGATTAGTACCAAGATTTTCAAGGGTGCTTCAGCAATGGTATAGTTGATGCAAGCTATGATTTTTGAGAGTGATGCAAGCCATCTCTTGACGCCTTCAGTTTCATGTGTAGACTCTGCAACTTTTGATTTAGAACTAACTCTTTCCTTGCTTGCGAGCTCTTGTTTTTCACCTGGTGTATGGAAATCCTGTCGCTTTTGTTTCATGCGCTTGCCCCTGCGCATCACTCCTTGCAGCCTGCCTCCTAGGAAGATTGGTGGAACTCAATGCACAAATGGATTATAAGGTAGAGATGCTTCCGGTTTCGTTTGTGTTTTTAGATTACAAAAAAGACAAAAAAGATTGTGTTAGACATGCTTCTGGTTAAATTTGTTTGTGCTATCATATTAGAAAGACAACAGTATTATGGGTTAAAGATTTTTTTTGTGTTTCTAGATTAGTTTCATTGACCATAAATATGTCTTTTCTAGATATAGTTTACCACATCCCAAACTATGTCTAGGGGACCTACCAACCCTGGTTCATGACAACTGCACTTGCTTCATAGCCAAGCACATACATGAATTCACTAATTATCGCTCAATAAAAACCAAACCCTTATCTTCTCCCTCTTCTTTTGGTGTGTGTGTTGTTTAGAGTCTTAGTTTGTTAATGTTAGTTAAAACTAAACCTATAGTCAAAATAAATGTACCATTTTACTAAATGTCATCAAACTTTGTTTCTTTTTCTTTTTTCAATCTGTTCTGATTTTCTCCCATAATTATCCTAGCTTATACATGCCAGTGAATCAACTCACGGAAGTTCTTTTATCTTATCACATTTGTGTATCTTGGTATTCTTGTTTCACCTTGCAGGTTATGTTCTTTTAGTGGGAGGGTGAGGGATAGTTTCTTCTTCGTTGCAATGCACGGGCAATTTCCCTAGTAATAATAAAGCATGGATTGACTCCGTGGGTTCACCGTCACAATACGCTTTTTCCCGTAAATTTACGCTTTCAGTTTTTTTCACCTATATTATTTTCTACATACGAGGTGGTACTATTTATGTGATCACGTGGCCTGCCTCGCACGACTGTTCCGTCCGTCGTCATAAATCAACCCGAATCGGTACGAAGGAAAAATAACCCAGCCCCGACTCTGCATCGTCACGCTCCGCCCCGCCTCACCGCGCGCCGCCAGCCGCTTCCTGCCACGCCCCGACCCGCCCCACCTCACCGGGCGCCGCCGGCCACCTCCTGCCTCCCACCCCGGAGAACGGCGACAGGCGGCTGCCAACGGAGGGATCCAGGCGGAGGAGGGTTAGAGAGGCGTGCGGAAGGCCTACGAGGTTTGGGGGCGCCGGATCTAGAGTTCGCGGTCCGGCGGCGTCAAAGCTCGGGCCGGATCGAGAGGACTGGCCATGGCGAGGTGGCAGTGACCATGGCGTCGGCAATGATGGCAAGACTCGGCTACGGGTCCTAATCAGAGGGGGAAACAAAGGGAAAAGTTGCGGCGACTCACGGTGAACTCGACGGCGAGGTCGGGGAGGCAGCAACGGCAAGGTAATCGACGATGAAGGACGGTGCCGGACTTGGAGTTGGAGGATGATGGCGACGGCTTCAGGGCGAATCCGGCCGAGTCCTTGCGCGGGGAAGGAGATTTCAAGGTTGCGGACCTCCTGGA
Organism: Aegilops tauschii subsp. strangulata; assembly: GCF_002575655.3. Taxonomy (NCBI): domain Eukaryota; kingdom Viridiplantae; phylum Streptophyta; class Magnoliopsida; order Poales; family Poaceae; genus Aegilops; species Aegilops tauschii. The sequence goes on along the minus strand of NC_053036.3, from coordinate 132,579,680 downwards.
CAAGGTTGTTTCCTGCGGGGAGGCCGGTAGCCGTGCTTGTGGTGGTCCTCCTGTGGGCTGCAATTTGCACCGTGAGTCCGTCGGTCCTAGCTCCAGCTGCACCGTGGCATGTAAGTTCAGCACCATCGCATCAGCCCTCACACGGAACTGCTGCTGTCATGCTCTAATTTTCTTGGATGCTTAAGCAAACTAATGAGAGAGAGAGAGAGAGTATCGGTGGTTACAGCATAAGAATTAGAGGATAGAACTGATGCTGTTGTGTTCCTCTTGCAGCACGGCGCTGGAGCGGCGCGGCTCAAGATGGCAATGGGGCCCCGAAACCCGCGTCCCCGCGGGTTTTTACCCTATTAGGGGACGGGGATGGGCGTCTTTTTAACCCCATGGGGCTGCTGCTGGGTAAATTATAAAACCCAACATGTTTCACGGGTTTAAACCCGTTTGAGCAATACCCGAACCCGAAACCCGCCATCCCCGTCAAAATACTACACTAAGCCTAATTGGACATCTTGTTGAACAATGTATGGCTGAATAATGCTTTTGTTTGTTGCTGATATATGCTTATGTAGCTGCTGTTACTGCTCTTTGTAGCTGATGTTATTGCTCTTTTTTCTCAAGTTATGCCGCATAAATATGCTCCTTGTAGCTGCTGTTATTGCTCTTTTTGCTCAAGTTCTGCTACTGAAATATGCTCCTTGTAGCTATTGAACCATGTACTATTGTATCCTGCTGAAATTTTCGCAAGTTATGCTGTTAAAATATGCTCCTTTTGCTGTTGAAATGCTATTCTTTGCTGCTATTATGTTTGCTTAAATATGTCGATTTCCTCGTGGGTTCCTCGTTGGTTTAGAAAACCAATAGGTTTAGGGGACGGGCAAAAAACTAGCCCCGCGCACGGTGACGGGGACGGGGATGGGTTTGTGATTTTCTCATGGGGATGGGTTTGAGCAGGCGGGTTTCGTCCCGGTTGCCATCTTGAGGCGCGGCGCGACGCTGGAGACGGGCTCAGGACTGGGAGACAGATGAACCATGGCTTGGGAGCTGCCGCAGGGTGTGCGAGTATCTATTTTCTTTTCAGTTGTATGAATTTGGAACTGAATTCTAATGGGAGAGATTTTTTTTAAGCCCTCGGCATGACGTGCTTTCATTATTCTAAAAACTGTTCATTCCAATACACAAATCAGAGTTGCAGATTGATTATATAGCAACAACCAGGAACTACCATACAATCTCCATATCACACATTCCACCTATGAGTATGAAGATCGGTGACAAGGTACATGTTCAGCTGTTGCTTTCTGTGATCGTACTTGATCAAGTACTTTATAAATCTCTGATGCCAAATGAGGTGTTATATTTTCGCTAATATTATGCCTCATTTAGGCAAGAGCAATCATCACTAAGGTCTTATATGCTTAGCTGTCTCATCCACTGATGATCTTTTTCAAGGAACAGAAGAAGGATTTCTTTGTTCCTTTACAGAGGTAAGAATACATTCAGCACACTTTCTGACTGGGTGAAATTGTGATATTTAGAAGTAGAATCTACATTTATACTTGGATGGTTCCATGCACAAACCTCTAACCACATTAGTGAACTACAATGTCATTTTTCTGGCCCTGTAAAATTGTAATTATGCATACTTAATGCGACATGTGCACGCGGTAATTTTATATTCAGTTCTAATATGCTTGCTACTATGTTGGTCTTCTGAGGCCTTCATCTCTGCAGGATCAATCTGTTGATTTTGGCACTTAATAACTACATCTTGAGCGTTGGAGGAGGTAGCCCGTGGACTGGTAAAGACGTGAAGGGGGACACGAGGAGGCTTGCGGTGGTTCTAGGCGCATCTATTCGGCGAGTAGCAGTGCGCTGTGTTGGACAGTTACCAGCCAAGATGGCCGGCTGCCTCGCAAGGACACTACTTGTGGTCTTAAGAGTCCTGGAGCGGTGAGCATCCGGGCTTTTTATGGCGGATCTGAATAACGAACACGTGGAGATCCTTGGCGTCAATGCTGGAAACAGTAGCAACGGTAGTACTCGCTTTAGGTGCGTGCTCCTCCAATCAATATACTTACAATTGTGTGTAGCACTCTGTTTATTGACAAAGTTCAGGATAGACACCTTACGTTCATGCGGTTTTGTGTGGGATAACTGTTTTGATAAGATGGTAGCATTGTCCAACTGATCTTCCTTTTTCTGTTCATAATACTTGATGTGTTTGATTACTAGGCCAAGGGGTTTTAAGACATGAATCAATTAAATAGTGGAACATGTCTTGCGTTTTAATACCAGAATCATATTTCAGACTGATATTTTGGTAAAATGTTTGGGGCACCTAGATCACCAACCGTTGGATTGCTTTAGAAATAGCACCATGGAACATGGATAATTTCCGCCCAGAATCAGGTTTAACCCGTTAGTGCATTTGATTAAAAGTTGATACATATTTTTGTGGCAACTAGCCTACTATTGTTGTTCGTGCTGCTGCGGTGTAGTGAGATGGAGACACCAGGACAGAGAGAGATGAGATGGTATTTTTTTATACTATGTTGCCGTCCGCTTATAATATGGATCAAGGGTGGAGAGAGTTGCGATGCTTTTTTATTTTATTTTATGATGATATTCGGTGTTAGTGCTGCTATTCGCTGCTACTATGCGGATGAAAAAGAGAGAGAGATCGTGTTGCGTAGTGCTTGCTTATGGTATGTTTATCTGACGATAAATTTGTTGATTTGTTTGTTACAACACATGCAAATAAACGGATTTGCTGAGTGGCTGTAACACAGTTCCGATGTAATTTAATAAAATATTAATATATTATGGGTCACCACAAAAGTGAACTGATGATGCAATGTGGATGTAGTATAATTACATTGATGTAACCAAGCTGAGCTATGCACCAAAGTCAACATTAACTCTGATTAGCCTTTTGATTCCAATGTTCATATAAAGTGTTGTTAAGTATTGACTCGAATCCTTCCTCTTGACGAAGACTCTCAATTCAAGTAATTCAAACCTTCTTAGTTCGTAACATTTGATACATGAATTCTTGTTCGTACTTTAATTTTGTTTTACTATTTTTTAGGGCAAGGGCTGCTTTATTTATTCCTTAGTTCACGACCATCTCGTCCAAAATAACGTCACGGATAAAAAACAGAGAAACATTAAACCAAGTTTCACACAAGTTATTAACACAGTCTTTCCTCACAAGAATATCAGTCGCTTTGTTCATCGATCGCCTCGACCAGATCACCCGATGCTCATCCTCACCAGTAAGCAATTCCTTGATCTCTTCTATAAGAGGGCTAAACCTCGAACGTTCTTGATCTCTTGATTGGAAAGCATGTGCCACACCTTGATTGTTCTTCTTGAGACAAAGTTTCTCAACACTCATTTCCACCGCCAACTGAACACCTGTTGCAACATTTGAGTGGTATGGTAAATTACTTATTTGATTTCTGAATATTATGTTGTACCCGTTGCAACGCTTGATTTCTGAACATTATGTTGCACCCGTTGCAACGCACGGGCACGTGTGTTAGTTTATTTATTTTTTTCTCTCCCTAATTATTTAATAAATAAAGCATGGATCGACTTTGTCGGGTTCACCGTCACAATACGCTTCTTCCCGTAAGTTTACGCTTTCACTTGGAATTTAAAACATATCCGCGAGGTGGTACTAATAAAATTTGGTACGTCGTCGTTCCCGTTCGCTCGTCCAAAAATCCCCATCACGATCTGAAAATCCCCATTGCCGTGAGGCTCCACCTAACCCACCTCCATCCCCTGGCTTCGGCGCGCCTCCCGCCGACGGCCCTCCCAGCCCCAACGCGCCTCACGTCATCGTCGCCCCGGCACCGGCCCCGGCATGCCTCCCACCACCGGCGCCCATCCCCCGACGTGCCTCTCGCCGCCGTCGCCCCGGCCCCGACGCACCTCTCTCCATCCCCAGATCGCCTCCCACTCCGCCCTCCATCCCCAGCACGCCCCCACCATCGGACCTCGGCTGGCGACCGCATCCCCTGGCTCGGCTGCACGTGACCGGGATCCCCCATCTCCCAGGAAACCTCGCTGGTGCACGCCACCTCCCTCCTCCTAAGGTGCTCCCTGTCCGATCCACTCCACTGGTGTCCACGCCCCGACGCCGCCGACGAGAGCCACCACTCCAGTGGTGTCCATGCCCCGACGCCGCCGGCGAGAGCCACCACTCCATGTGCTCCTCTCTCATCCAAGTTCATGCAGCCCTGATTCTCCTTGTGTTCTATTGCAGGTTGGGAGCGGTGTGAACTTTGAACGGATCAGTGGTTGGACCATCAGCAGTTAACTGCACCAACGCGACTGACGCCACCTCGCACGCCTTCGTCTTCGTCGACGGCAGTCAGCACCTCCAACGCAAATCGATTCAGCGCCGTCTGCTGCTGCCACGGGGCCTAGTGCACCTCCCGTCCTCTGCTTTTCTCCGTGCGGAACTGTCTGTCTCGTGTCGCTGCTTGCACCTGCTACTGCTGGGAATACGCTGTCCCGCGACGCCCTGTACTCAATCTGTACCCGTGCTCTCTCTGGTCTCACGAACCATCCCTACGGCCGCAAAGCTTCTCTTAGACCGGCTGCCATGCATCAAACTGAACTGCTGAGTTCATTCCCCCAAAGTCCTGCAGAGCTTATAGTAAAGAGGTGTACCCCGATCTCCTCCGTTACTTAACAATATGGTGTGCTTTCTGATGGAACGGACTCGTAGTAAACTAGGCAAAAAAATCTCATGTTTATGTGGAGACAATTAGTGGCCTTAATCACCCTATCGGTGTAGCAGCCGCTAGCTTCAAAACATATTGATTTAAGCTGGGCCATGGGTGAGAAGAGATAAGTTGGGCCCAAAAGAAGTTGATTTACGGCCATGTTGACCAATACGATTTTAGATTTAGAAAATATACATGGTGGAAAATAAATCAGCAGACTATAGTTATGCCAACTATTCAGACATATAGAATGCAAAGTCAAAGCTCAGAAAAAACAAGAACACAAAAGCATCATTAAATTGTTCTTTTGACGATTTGTTTGACAAAGTAAGCAGAGGGAATTCACTTATAATTTACTTTTTGAAAAGTTCAGGATCGCATCCTAGAGAAGGTCAATAAAAATGGTTGCACAAAAAAGATACACCGAGGGATTCATCAAAAAAAATTGCAAGTTGCTGTCAGTGGTGTTTTAATTACTATGTGTGCATTTTTAGTTTGCTAGAATTTTTGTTTTATGTTGCTAGAATAAAAAAGGGATTTTCACGGTTTTGTAAAAAAACCTTGAAGTTCAAATTTAAAAAAAAATGCACAATGTTTATTAAAAAAACTATGATTTTTTCGTTACAAAAAGAAATAAAACCAAGAAGTCGAAATCAAAAAGGAGGATCAGTTTGATGATTATACTCCCTCTGTCCCAAATTTCTTGTCTTAGATTTGTCTAGATACGGATGTATCTAATAGACACGAATTTTGGGACGGAGGGAGTACAATATTCGGATTTGTCAGAAGTGGCGCGCCGAGCGGATTTGTAAAATGAGCCACATTTTACAACTCTCATTAAATTTGATTCCACGTAACGCGCGGGCATTTGTGCTAGTATATATATTATATATATATATATATATATATATATATATATATAAATATAAATAAAATAATAAAGCACGGATTGACTTTGTCGGGTTCACCATCACAATACGCTTTTTTCTCATGTCATAATACACTTTTACAATTTATATAGACAAAATTGTAATATAAACAAGGTGGTACTAATAATAGCATGTTCGTCCGTCCGTCCCTTATTATTGTACGGTAAAAAAACGAATCGCTCGATTCACAGGATCCGGATGGACCCCTTCCGGTCTCCTCTGTCTTTAGGTGAGCGTGCTCAAAATCCCCCTCGACCCCGGCTGCATCAGGCGACTCAGCGACCCCACCGCCGGCCTCCGCCCTCTCCGCACCGGCGACCTCCCCTCCCCTCCTCTCCCTTCCCTTCCCTTCCCCCATATCGAGAAGGGAGGCCATGGTGCTCCCGACACGGCTGGATCCAGACCAAGCCCGTGGGGTTCCAGCTCGACCTCCTCGCAGCGACCACGGCGGCGGGATCCGCGGATCCATGGCCACGGCGGTGCGAGCGCGCAGACGCAGCCTTGAGAAGGGAGGAGGCAGGGCGGCCATGGCGTTCCCGCCGCAGCCGGGTCACTGGCTCCACCACGAGCTCCTCGCAGTTGTCAGTGACGACGGCGGCTCCGAACCCTAGCGGACGCTCCTGCTCGTCTTCCTCCACACCTCTGCTCGTGCCCGTTTTCCTCGGCGCCATATTCAGCACCTACAAGAACGCAGCTTCTTCTCCCGCGACAGGGGATGGTAACAGCTCAAACCCCCCATCCTTCCTTCCCTTCCACTCTGCTCCGTGATGCAAAATTTTCTCTTTTTTTCATGATTCACCACTCGCAATGGAGTTGCAAGCATGAGGGACGTGGGTCAGGCATCTGTATGTGCTGCTGAATTTGTTTGATGGTTCTTGATTGTTGAGTAATTCTTGTTAGTTGTTATATGTGCTGCTGAACTCGCCGTCAGGGACTTGATTCATGTTCGTTGCTGAATTCATTGTTGATTGTTGATTGTCGAGAGAAAATCCAGGTGAGCGGTTGTATGCTGGCGCTGGCTCAACCCGCAGTCCTTTTTAAAATGTCTAATCTGAGAAAAAAAGGAAACACTAGCGGGCAGCACACACGAGCACGGGCTCGTTCGATGCGTATGGGTAGGGTGCCGCCACCGCCGATCTACGCGGCCGCCGATCTACTTCTCCGGCCATCTGCCGCCGCCGGCCGGATTCCTCCTGCTCATGTGCCTCTGATTTGGATCGAAGTCACGGCGGTAGTGGTGTGGCGGCAGCGGGGGAGGAGGCGAGGGTGGCGGCGATGGGGGTGAGGCCTGAAGATGAGGTTGTCCTTGTAGGAGGATGCCGGGGACGGGCAGCGCGATGAGGGTGGCGCATCGAAGTTGGAGACCAGCGTGTGTTCCAGCAACGGCTGGAGGGGCAGCCGCGCGGTGGTGGGTAGCAGCGGGTCCGTGTCCATGGCCGGACCACCGGGGCTGGGGGTTTCTTCCCGTATTGTTGATGAATATACTTGGGGATTCGTGATTCTTGTGTCCCTTGACTCGGTGCGAGATTCATTGGGATTTGGGCCGAGGAAGATGGGGGTGCGATTCGGGGGGATCATGCCTCGGATTCTTGGGGTCGCCGGGGATGCGGTGATTGAAGGAGAAGACGGTGGAGGGAGAGAGGGAGGGAGGAGGAGGGGGAGGCTTCGGATTTCAAAAAGAGACTTGGCTCGTTCGATACTGCCAATTCCTTTGGTGCTGATTTTGAGTTGTTAAGAACCCTTGATTGATGCAAATCTTAATTTTGTTTTATGTGGAGCATCAGTGTTGGGGATATCTTGTTAAACATCCAGTTCCCCTGACATGCATGAACTGTTCAGTATAGGATGCCCATCTTATGCAGCTATGTTTGCTCTGTTTACATTGTTTTCTATCATGTGTTATGTTTGCAACATTTCTCTATGCTCTGATTGATAATATGTATTTTGATGTTTTTGCCTAATTTGTGTGTGCCTTTGTTTTGTAGGAACTTGTCAAATCTTGGTCTGAAGGGAATGTTATCTCCTGAGATTGGACAGCTTACTAATATGCATTTTCTGTAAGCATATTCTATAGTCCCTCTGGTGACGTTTTTTCTGAACACTTTGGTTTTGACATAGCATGTTTCACGCTTTCAACCATAAGATAGTATTTGGTATTTCTGAAACTACCAACTGAATAAGAGTCATTTTGCACTTCGATATAGGCTATCATGCTGAGCACAGTAGTAAAGCTGAAACTTCGTAGTGTGTATGTTTTCCTGATGAGGCTTATGACCTCAGCTTTTGAGCTGTCAATTAAGGCACATCAGTTAACTTGGTGTATGTTCTTTCTTGGAGTGTAGTTGGATACAAGACAGGTGTTTCTTCTTGGATCTAGGGGACTTTTGAGAATACAATTTTGCATGGATCAAATTCAAGTACATGATTATTTGATGGCAAACCAGTGCTTTATGTAGTTTTCCTATTGTTAGTACCATAGTAAATCTATCTGTTGAATTATGTATGCCCATTCAGGCACTCACCAAGAAAGCATCTTAATACTATTTCTTGTATCTTATGTACTTGTGAAATGATGTTCTCCCTTCAAACTTTTCTGATCTATTTTCCTTCCATCCATACAGTGTACTGCACAGGAACTTGTTCTATGGCATTATCCCTAGAGAGATGGGAGATTTACGAGAGCTGAAGGTGTTGGATCTGGGGTACAATAACTAAAATGGATCAATTCCATCAGAGCTAATAAACATTTTATCCCTGGAATTTATGTGCGTGCGAACTTTGATATATGTTTTTTTTCATTTCTGTTTAACTTCAAAACTTGACTGACCTTACTATTTGAATTGCAGCTTTCTTAAAAGAAACAGACTTTATGGTGATTTACCTCTTGAACTAAATGAGCTCATCAGTCTGTGTGAGTCTCGGGTTCGCCACGGCAGGACTTTCTCAAATAGGATGCCCGCTGCAAGGTTTGTCTAAGTTTTCTTCTACTTGCATATCTGAGAGTTAAACTCGTGCAAGGCTTGAGTTAAATTTTCAAATCAAACAGGGATTTGAGCAAGCTTGATTTTGGTTAAAAAATCCCATCCTGTTCCTGCAATCACATGTATGTTAATGATATCTGAAATATTTGAGAATTATCTGTTTCGACTCAAGAAATGTCAGACTTCTTTTAGGAACATTTCCTCCACAAAATGGTAAATTATATGCGAGTCGGCATCCCCGAAACCCAGCCCAAATCCCCACATATAACCTCACTCCGGACGAACCCTAGACCCAAATCTCTAGACAATGCCATGTTGAAAGATAGGCTTGCGAAGATTCGGCTCAAGAATTCCTGAGGGTACTTCTGTCTTTATTATATTTGTTCTCACACCTTGGGCGTTGTGTTTTCCCGCCGCAACGCACGCGTCGACCCGCAGTCTCATATTAAGTGAACCAGAAGCGGTACATGCGATAGAAAAGAAAAACAAACCCAACCACCAGCACGACCCTTCCTCTCGATCCCATCTGGACCTTTAGTATTCTCGGGATATATCTGATTATGAAGATGTTCCGTATTGCTCTGGAGCCGACAACTTTTTGGACTGCTCGATGTCTATAACCAATGAGACTACTTTTTTGGTTGTTGGCTGGAGGCTGGAGCTATCACTATGACTGAAATTTTCTTTTCACCAAAGTAAATTTATATGGTCATCAAAAACCAACGACAGGTCAACACTTGTCAGCAGTTTGCAATTTGTATTACAGTATGCGTAAGCCAATGGTCAGACATTGTTGTTTTAGTTAGGAAATGTAGAAACGTGTTCATGATTTATGTAGATTGGACAGTCCCTTCAAACTGTAGTATTCGATCTTGAGCGGACAATCTAACTATATGTTTCCTTATAGAAAATTGACTATATGTTCCATGAATTGACTGATTAGTTTGGCCCGATCAGATTAAACTAGGTCTTGATTTGAAGGTCCAGTTAGGGCAGCTGGTGCTGGTTTGTTTGTTGTAATACTAACTATGCTATTTAGACAGAGACATGTGGTCTTTCTCATTCCTCGACATTTTCCTTTGCTACCAAGATTTTTCATTCTAGGTTGTGAAAAAACGGATGTAGCATTCCTTCTACAAGTTGTCATGAGCTGGGACATAGAAGAAGAGAGCCGACAAGAAGTTGCACAGCGGTTCGCTCTGGTGTCGCTGCCAATGGCGTTGCGCAAAGTGCAGATTGCAGGCTAGATGCGTACGAGTCCGTCCCTACGTCCACGATGTCGAAGCATAGGAAATCAAGTCAATTAGATAGTATATCTGGTTATGAAAGTTGTCTTTTGTGTACGCAGTTTTGCCATTATTTTGTAAAAGCTTTTGAGTTTTTGATAATGTAATTGTCTTACTAATAACACTTTTAATCAATTCGTGCCAAGGCTAATAGCCAAGTTATGCACAAATTGTTCATGTTTCCTTGATGACTGCTATTGTCAGAAGATTTTTTTCAGCATTTAAGTAATACCGATCCCACTTTCAGTTATGTATGCAAAGGCCAGTAGAAAGGTAATGACTGCTCCTTGCTGGACGGATATTTCCTATTTCCAGGCTTTATCTCATTCTGCTTTTCGCACCATGCTGATTTGTGAATGAGAACCTACATGATCATCCACCCTGATTTGTAATTCGTAGTCACATCCAGACACTCAGGTATGCAATATGGTTTTGCTCTTTTTGTGTGATTGTCAGCACTCCCCGCTGTTTCTTACAATCAGAGAAAAACGAAAGGAGATTTCACTCTACAATGGATGTCTTTCTCCCAGGCATATGTAATTCCGCTGCTCTGATTGCCATCTATCTTTGATGGCGACGATGCTCTACCTCAACGCAGTCCAAATCTACGTCCACCAGGTACGGTGCCGTGAGGAAACACCCAAGGTAAATGTGTGCGCGCGCGCTAATATAGATTAACTACAGATATGTACATCGATCCCATGAGTGATCACCGTGTAAATCAGCAGCAGCCAGCAGTACACGAATTTCGCTTATAAATACTAAAAATATTAGAATTACTTGACTTTGAAAACAATATTCTGGTTGAATTTAAGGTGACCAGCATATACTTAATGCTTTAGTTTAATCTTTCAAAGTGGAAGTTTAAAATATTTATGTTAGATTTTATACGGTGGAGAAATTATTTGATTATAAATTATTATGGATTTTTAAATAACTTCTAATTTTAAATCCATATTGATAAAAGGCACTCAAAGTCAAAAATAAATGCAACATAATTTAGATTATAATTATGTATTGTTTGGAATAACCATTAGGAGCTGCCCAAACTAGCAGAGGAGGTTTGAGAAAGAGCTCGCAGGGTTAATACGCCGACATGGTCGACCGATGGACGATGTGGACGCTCCGACAAGGTCGAGCGAGCGGCTAAGCTTAGCCGTGCGGAACGTTTTGAAGGCCATGGACGGCAAAGGCAATAATAAGTGGCAATACAAATGGACGTGTGTTGAAATAGAGGGTATGGATTTGTGTAGGTCTTGAGTCATGCTTACTGTAGGAAGGAACATCTGATATTTCTTTTTCACACGTTGCATCACACAGTTTTTCCAAAGAGCAAAATATGAAAGTGATTAATCAGACTAATCCATGCACCACTACTCTTCCATCAAATGAAGGATATCAGGGTGATTTCTTGATGTCCAAAATTCATGCTTCGAGAAATGATAAATGGATATAAGAAATGTGAGTAATGGCATGTGTAGCAGGTTTTGCGATTTTTTGGCCCGTTGCAACGCACGGGCATTTGTACTAGTAAACATAATGCATTGACATGTTAGTGTAGAGGCGCACAAAAAGAAATGGATATTGTAGTCCCACAAAAGAAATGGATATTGTAGTCCGCTACTTAAAAGTGTTACCTCATATGATTACATAGCCTCCATTTCATAAATTGCGTACCCGTTGAATTCATATATGAATATTACATATATTACTTCATAATAGAACCTTAAATCATCCAAGACTAATGAATTTGAATGCAAGACTGACAATGGTGCATGTACATGATAGCTACATAGGTTGTTTGAAGAAACATCATTGTAACTTTGGCATGCACAATTGAAAAGGTTTATTTAGATAGAAAAAAAATGTGATATGTGAGTGTCCAATCTTTATAGCGTTGAATCAATATTGTACCTTTAACCAGGATACGAAGTAGATATTGATTTATGTTCAAGCGATGCACGTCCACGATCGCTAGATAGGGATACGTGAATGAATTGTGCAATCTCTCTCACACGCATACATATCTCATTTCCTCATGGGCATCGGAATTATACACGCGCACTTCGTGTATTTCTCTCCCTCCGTCAAGGTTAGAATTCGTCTTTCTACCCCGTCCTATAAGTCTCTCACATAGAAGCACACACGCTCTCTCTGTCGAACACGCCCACCCCTTTAATTCCGCCCACCCACAACCACTAATGTCTCAAAGTATAATTATGTCTCTTACACATATGCCTAAGGTTAACTCGAGTTTCGAAACCATATGAATACATACAATGGGATTCCAGCAGAGCACCTTTTGTTTTGAGATTTCGCTCTCTCTCTCTCTCTCTCTCACACACACACCCACACGCACGCGCGTGCGCGTAGACATAGTTTCTTGCTTCATTTTTTTCGTCACTTGCATGCACACCGTTTGTTTATCTCCGTGATGCTTTAAGTATGCCTCGCACACATGCTATCTACCTATCCCTTAATATAGATATGTGTCACACAAACTCCTTCTCCCTACTAGCAAGATGCCCATGCGTTGCACGGAACATCAAGATGCATTTGTATGAGTAGTTCATCTTGTGGGAGAAAAGGATGAACAAGAAAATGCCTTATTTGCAAATGTGGAGAGGGGTGTGGGCAGTGGCAATTCCACTAGGGAGGCTTCAATAGGCTTAAGCCTACCTTCTAGAATCCTATTTAAGCTAAACATACTATTTGACAAGTATATTCTCATGTCTTACATGCAACAATTGCAATATATTTTCTAATTAGATTAGGAACTTTATGTTTTAAGCCTACCCTTCAATGTCATGCTAGATTCGCCACTGGGTGTGGGTATCTTTTTGCAAAATTGCCATAGTTTCCTTCCTATCTGTAGGATATAAATCGGATGGCCTATATTGCAGGATGGCAGGCACACCATCATCACCAACTCTGTTTTTTTGTAAGAGTAGAGATATGTAAGTGTCACTGCCCATCCCCCACACCCACACACACACACACACTTCCCTACACCGAAGGAGTAGGGTGACACCTTGATGTTGATACTAATCTATCGACTAGCTTCTCTCTCAAACACACACACACACACACACACACACACACTACCCGACACCGAAGGAGTAGGGTGGCACCTCGATCTTGATAGTAATCTATCCACTCCTTCTCTTTCAAACACACACACATACACACACACTCGCTAGTTGTGCCTCTGTGCCTACCGCGGACACTCTCGATACGTCTTTCTCTCCCCCTCCCCACCCCCACCCCAACAATGACAGCAGAAGGGTGACAACTCGATCTGATCTTAATCTGTCAATTGGTTTCTCTCTCAAACATTGTGGCTCTGTGCCTCGCTCAGACACACTCGATACGTCTTTCTCTCTGTAGCCCCCTCGATATGTAGACTTCTCGCGCGCAGAGCTGTAGTGACGATGATGCAGAACCTAGTGTGCCTTGTTTTTACCGGCCTCATCTGATAGTTTTCACCCTGTTTTCTGTTAATTAACAAGGCAAACTTTTCTTTGTTACCACTAGTGAATCTGAAATCATTCGGGGCAGACATAAAATATATCACTTCAACCCAATTATCGCAGTAACTATTTTAAAAGAAACTAGCTAGATGCTCGTGTGTTGCACGGAACATCAAGATGAATTTGTATGAGTAGTTTATCTTGTGAGAGAAAAGCATGAACGAGCGAAGGCCTTATTTGCAAACGTGGAGAGGGGTGTGGGTATCTTTTTGCAAAATTGCCATAGTTTCCTTCCTATCCGTTAGATATAAACCCGATGGCCTATATTGCAGGATGGCACGCACACCATCATCACCAACTCTGTTTTCTACTCCCTCCGTTCCTAAATATTTATCTTTTTAGAGACTTCAACAAGTGACTACATACGGAGCAAAATGAGTGAACTACACTCTAAAATATGTCTACATACACATCCGTATGTGGTAGTCCATTTGAAATCTGAAAAAGACAAATATTTAGGAACAGAGGGTGTATAAGAGTAGACATGGAGATATATCTCCAGCATGGTCCACAACAAAAATGTGCTGGACTGGTTAGCGCCGGATGCTCGCAACGCGATGACCTAAGTTCGAATTCTGTCTTTAACTTTAGATTTTTATATTATATATTACTTATTTAATATATACTTCTTTCGCTACTGTACTGACAGTGGAACCCACAGAGTACTTAGAATACAAGATTAAGGATGTACTTGTTTCTTTTTAAGTTTCTGTACGAAGCTGTAGCCACTCTGCAAGTCATGTGTACACTGTACATGCAATTAACTTTTTATAGAGGGAGAATCACACACGCAATTAACTCAAATGGATTGGATGCGACTCTATTATTTCCAGCATAAGAGCATCTCCAACGGCAACCGACAAATTTCCTCCCGCTTCCTTCCGCGGAGGACGACATCAAACGCCAACGGCATAAATTTTCACAACTCTAACCAACCAGATGAAATTCGTGCAAACACGGACTGATTTCATATAAGCATGAAGGATTTCGTATAAAAAAGCCGGATCTTCATATAAACATGATGGATTTCATTATATTTACATTAACTAAGCGGTGCTAATCTAGCTCTCTTGGTATAATTAATACTCCCTCCGTCCGGAAATACTTGTCCTAGAAATGGATGTATCTAGACTTATTTTAGTTATAGATACATCCAATTTGTCCATTCTTAGAACAAATATTTCCCGCCAGCCGGAGAGGGAGTACCTAATCTAAATGGCCGCCCGCAGATCCCTTTGTCTTCCTCATGTCCGGCAGACACTTGCGGGGTCGACGAAGGTCCTCGGAAGAGACGAAGCAGCAAAGAAACCACCTAACTACGCCGTCGTCGCCTCGGCGGTGGCCTTCATGGGACCCAAGTGGCGGTGGCCTCCTGTGTTCTACTTCTCCTTGATGATGGCGGCGGACATGGAGAAGCTGGCCACTGACTCGTCTCTCTCCACGCACCCGGCTTCTGTCTCTGCCTACATGGCGCTGCCGCAGGCACGGGAGGCGTGGCCGTAGGCACGGGAGGCGCGCCCACCGCAGACACTGGTGGCGCGGTACGACGCGGCAGCGACGACGCTCGTACCGGCGTGCTCGCCGCCGTGCCGGCATGGAGCAAGTCGCCACTCCTCATCGAGCTGAACTGGAGCGGCGAGTTGCTGAACCAGGCGCCGGCTTGGGGCGGCAACTGGCTCCGTCGGGCCAAGTGAGGTTGGTGAAGCACCGAGCGGCCTCGCCCGTATCCGGAGGGCTCAGCGGGCCACCCATCCGGGTAGTATGCCGGAGAACGGCTCCTCGGAAGCCATCTGAAGAGTGGAGAAAATGGTGAAGGAGGAGATGGGGGAGCGGCGGAGGGGTGCGATTCTTGCCCGTTGTCTGTCTGGCCTCGTTTATATAGAGGACAGACGGTAGGAGCTTGGCTGGCGTGTGGCCTCGTTTTAACTGAGGGCGGACGGGAGGAGCTCGGCCGGTGTTGCGTTTAATTCCGGCCCGCTCATGAACAGACGTGTGGCCGGAGTAGGTTTCTCGGTTTGCATGCGGGTTTAACGGAGGGGTTCGATGGAGGCGAGGAGGCGTGTTCAGCCGGGCGTGCAGCAGGTGGCGCAGTACTATTTGATTTGACAGCGGGCGGCGCAGTTCGTGATACGGCTTTAATGCAGACGAGGGAGGGGGTAGCGGTTCCCGAAATGTTGAACGGCCAATGATGCATCCTCCTTCAATTAGCATCGTGAATGCATGAGGGAAGTAATGGAAGGAGGACCGGGAAAAGAGGCTGCACGATGTGAATGCAACACAGTTTGCACTCATATAAAGGCGACCCTCCATTCCAATGCATCTACCACATTGTACGCACCTAAGCATTTGCCTAAGGACCTAAACTAAGTGCAAAAGTGCTCACTCCAGACCCATGGCGGTGATGCGCGCGAGCGGCCAGCGGCTGTGCCAGATGGTCCACGACACCGGCCTGCGGCATGGCACCGAGGATCGTCTCCAGACGGTGTTGGCGACCGACTGGTGGATGGCCGCCGTCGACGCCAACACGACTCTCAGTTGGACCAGATGATCGTTCCCACCACCATAAAGTCCACCTTCCTCAAGAAGCTCGCAGACGACATCGCCGTACTCCTCCAGCCCGCGTGCCCGGGCTCCTCATTGCCTGCCACCCTAATCGGCCTCCATGGCCGGAACCTCTTTCAAGCACTGGTGGCCCTGCGACTGCCCGCCGACGCCACGAAGAATGTCCACCTAGAGGTCGCGCTCGCCGCGAGGCGCCTCGCCATGCAAGAATTCGTCGACCTACACATCCACGTGTATGAGCAAATCGTGTACATAGGTATCTACAAGGCCAGTGAGGACGCTACAACGTTGGCCTTCCTCAACCGGCTGGAAGACTTGGATGCCTTTGCTGAGAAGCACATTGACCTCGCCACAAAAGCCGCCGCTCCTTAGCCGCCGGGCGGTGGCCCGACGCACTAAGTTGAGGAGGAGGAGGTCGTACGTTGATGGATGCATCTTTCTTCTTGCCTCCTGTAACCACCACTGCGATCGCATCATCGTGGCCTTAATTCTTATTGTTCTATTGCATTCTCGTTCCAGTCAATACCGACATGTGCGGTCCCTTTGCTTAATTATATGCATCATTGTAACTAGTACTCCATCCGTCAATTTATAAGTTGTTCTTACCTTTTCCATCAACTTCCTGCAACGCACGGGCATCTTGCTAGAAACACTAGAACATGTCGGACCGCATGTGACCAAACTGACGATGCGCCAACCTAGCTACTACGTACCTGCTTATCTCGCGGAAATAGCCCCGCCCCGGCGTTTCCAATCGTTATTTCTATCTATCGATCGTGCCAAGGAGCAGAACCAAATGTTACAATTTATACATGTTTCTCTACTCCTACTCCTATAAAAGACTCAGTTGGTGATGGTGGTGTGTCTGCCATCCATCGTTTCTGACCATTAGATCTGCATCTAACGACTGTGAGGTAAGTTGTGGCATTTTTGCAACAATAGCCCAGTTCTCTGCTCCAATTTGCAGAAAACCCCTTATTATCTTGAAAGCAACCACATCCCTCCCTCACCTCATCAAAACAACCTGAGAAATATATTTTGAGTGAAAAGTACTATATTTTTAGTGGTATATATGTATATCAAAACAAGAGTGATTTCTTTCAAGTTTGTGAACAAGTACTACTATTCTACTACTTTGGATCCATCGCAACGCACAGGCACATTGCTAGTGAAAGGAAAAGGCATGCCGCGTTTGCGTCGCACCCCCACACGCCCGGGAATCGTGAGTACTCCACGGCCCGTCCGACACACCACATAGCTAGGGAAGGCATGTTGCCTAGCATTTTCACTTTCATGTGGGACCGCCGTTGAGCAAACCGACTATTGGCAAACCGCACCCCGCCAACCGCCGGGTTGGAAAACAGAAATGAGGGGAAGATCTAGCTATAGCATGGAAGTCAAGAAATTTGGTGTCAGATGGGGCTCGTTGATAGAGTAGGAGCATTCTGTACTACTACTCCTACTAGTACGAAGTTTGTACTACAACTACTACTACCACTATACAACTAGGTACGTGCATGGCACAACATCGTAGGAACAAAAAATGGGAAGATCTTGTTTTGGGTGTTTTCAGTCAACGTAGTATGAATAATATGATGTGGGGGGCACCCATGAGGCTTATGTGGCTTGGTTGCATGGCTACGAAAGGTTAGAGAAAAATAAATAGATAATGTGTTTAGAGTGCACTCCACTAAATAGATATACTTTGGATCCATTGCAACACACGGGCCAGCACATTGGTAGTAGTAAGAAACAAATTCCGGGTTTGGCACGAGCTCGTACTGCGGGAGCACCACAAGGCCTGCCGCAGGAGTTACACTTCCCTCTCGGGGCCCATGGGACTGAGCTTCAGTGGCTTAGTGCACCAGCCTATGAGTCAATGACATGTGGACCTTAAATGCGGCTGGCCCACATGTCATTCTCATGGTGGTGGCGTGGTTCGCGACTCACTCATTCGAGATGAACCGGCCGGTGGTGGTGTGGCCGTGGCGAGGGTGCCACAGCTGGGTGTCGGGTCGTTACGAGGCGTAAATGGCCACACCGGCGGGTACTACCTGTAGTACAGAAGTACTCCGGCTGAGGATTGGTGCCCGGGACGAAATGTGTCACAAACGCTGGATGAAAATTCAATGGTGCGGAAGTACGAATCGGAGCACAGGAGCGGAGCAGGCAAACCGCATCCAATCGGGTGTGGCTGTGGTAGAAAGTTGATGGTCGCCGCAGTTCAGCTGGCCCGCATGTCATGCACACAAAGGCAGAGGAGCGGTGGGGCCGAGAGGGATGAGGCGCACGTCGGGGGACGTCGTGCTGTGGGTTGGAGCGGCATCGTGTGAATCGCATGTGGGTGTGGCAGTGGTAGAAACAAGAAACGTGATGGTCGCCGTGGTTCAACTTCCATGGACAAGCTGTCATGTCTGCTGACACATGCATTGCATACCGCTGACTTCAAGGAGCAGTAGTAGAGAAAACTTGTTCCAAAGATACCATTTTTCCGATAAAATTCTCGTGATATCATTAGTTTTTACACATGGGATTACTCCTGCAAGGGTCAATCACAATAGGTGTTTTGTAAAAAAATGCATCTTGATGTTCCCTGCAATGCACGGGCATCTTGCTAGTTATAGAAGAAGCCCACACGGGCATCTTGCCGCAGGGTGTACCACCGACCCAAACTCAATTTTTTTTCACACGCTTAGGTGCACCGGATGCCGTGCCATGCTACAAAATGTAAAAAAAAACAGCTCCAATTTTTTTAAAACCTGTTATCTTCGAACCAGCCACACCCGTCCCTCACCTCATCAAAATAGCCCGAGGAATATATTTTGAGTGAAGCATGATTTATTTTTACTAATATATGTATATCAAAACTAAAGTGTTTATATTTCAAGCCCGTGAACAAGTATTATTCTACTACTTTGGATCCATTGCAACGCACGGGCCAACACATTGGTAGTAATAGTCTCTATATCTATCTCTACTCCACTCTTATAAAAAACAGAGTTGTTGATGATGGTGTGCCTGCCATCCTGCAGTATAGGCCGTCCGATTTATAGCTGATGGATAGGAAGGAAACTATGGCAATTTTGAAAAAAATACCCACACCCCTCTCCACATTTGCAAATAAGGCCTTCCCTCGTTCATCCTTTTCTCCCACAAGATAAACTACTCATACAAATGCATCTTGATGTTCCGTGCAACGCACATGCATCTTGCTAGTCTACTACTCTCTTATATCTATCTAGTCTTATAAAAAGCAGAGTTGGTGATGATGGTGTGCCTGCCATCCTGCAATATAGGCCGTCCGATCTATATCTAACGGATAGGAAGGAAACTATGACAATTTACCCGCACTCTTCTCCACATTTGCAGATAAGGCCTTCCCTCGTTCATCCTTTCTCCCACAAGATCTTGATGTTCCGTGCAACGCACGGGCATCTTGCTAGTCTTATAAAAAACAGAGTTGGTGATGATGGTGTGCCTGCCATCCTGCAATATAGGCCGTCCAATTTATATCTGACGAATAGGAAGAAAACTATGGCAATTTTGCAAAAAGATACCTACACCCCTCTGCACATTTGCAAATAAGGCCTTCCCTCGTTCATCCTTTTCTCTCACAAGATAAACTACTCATACGAATGCATCTTGCTGTTCCGTGCAACACACGAGGATGTTTCCTTGGGGGTCTCTCCAGTGCGGCGTGGACGTAGTTGCAAGTTGACACCCCTTGAGATGCCGACGTTGAGGGGCACTCGGATTTTGTCCGATGAGCAGGTAAGATGAGTTTGATCACGTAGTAAATGCATTCTAAAGACTACTTCCGTGTCCATTTCCTAATTCTCCCCTGCCCACTGTTTCACAGGTTACGCTCGGTGCGAGTGGAGATTGGGTTGCATATGTACGGGAGGGTACCAACATGAATTTGCACAACATTTACAACGGTGAGACCGCTCCCGTAGAACCTTTGTACAACATTGGGATCAGCCATGCAACGGGCCACCACCTGAATTGGTACGATGGAACCACGGTGAGATTGAAGAAGATAGCACGAACCTTGCACATGGCTGTCAAAGGTGGACCATGCTGTCTGTGGCCGATTTTTTGCCGTACGAGTACGAAGACGATGTGCTCCTTTCTAACCGCATCTACGCGGTGACAAACCTGGGGACTTGTTTCCTATGGGACACATCCTACGGTATACTCCCTCTCTCCCAGTTTATTTGTTTTGATTTTTTTCGTTTTATAAGTTTCAAATTCAAATTTAGAGCTCCCCATCACATGTTGAGATTACAATGTCCATTAAATCGTTGCGTGCATGTATAGTAAAGAAACAAATCTCGAGTTTGGCCGAGTTCGTGCAGCGGTAGCACCACAAGGCCTGGCGCAGGAGTTACATTTCCCTCTCGGGGCCCTCGGAACTGAGCTTCAGAGCCTTACTACACCTGCTTTGAGTCAATAACATGTGGACCAGATAGGTGGCCGGTCCACATGTAATGCTCCCAAAGGCAGAGGGGCAGTGGGGCCAAGAGGGGTGAGCCGCAGGTCGGGGGACCTGTGGTGTCATGGGTTCGAGCGGTGTCGTGGAATCGCATGTGGCTGTGGTAGAAACTTGATGCTCGCCGCATTTCAGGTGACCCACATGTCATGCACACAAAGGCAGAGGGGTGGTGCGACCGAGAGGGGTGAGGCGCACGTTGGGGGACATGGTGCCGTGGGTTGGAGCGGCGTCGTGGGAATCGCGAGTGGCATATGAAACGTGATGGTCGTCGTAGTTGAACTTCCATGGACAAGTTGTCATGTCTACGGACACATGCATTGCATACCGATCACTGGAAGGAGTACTAGAGAAAGCTAGGTGGATAAATAGTTCCTTAGAGTCACGCGGACCCACGATACTACTTGTTCCAAAGACATGCATACCATCGAAATAGTCCATCTATATCAATATACACAGAGAGGGAATAACTTCTTCTTCTCATTTTCTGTGGGAGACGGCTTCGCAACAAGCTCTCTGGACCTTGCAGCTATCTCGAAACTCACACAGGCATCGAGGGCAGCATATTTTATCCGCTCATACGTCAAGGGATAATTCTCCCATCCAGACGACCTTAATGCGAGCATATCATCACCCTTCTGAAGATTTGTTCCGAGCACAAAATTTGCTACGTCGAATAGGGATGGTGTCGGCTTATCACAATCTTCTACAGGAATTTTTATTTTGGTTTGTACATCAGGGATGCTTTTCAAATCAAGGTTGTACGGCTCCAACTTCTGTTTGCCCCCTGCGATGGCTGCCCCACAGAAGTATATGTCCTCCCGAGACAAGAAATTGTGAAGCTCACCTGGTATGGAGGGCGCGTGTATGATCTGGTACACCAAAACATCATCTTCGAGGCACAGCTGAAGGACGGCGGCGCGTTGGATCTTCCCAGTGGCACGCTCCATGTACTCTGCGTCGAGACTGATGACCTTTGTCCCCACCTTTTGGAGGGAGTTGGATACATTGTTGATCCACTTCCGAACAACCCTTGGGTGGTCGGTGTCGGTGTAAAAACCGACGGATCTCGGGTAGGGGGTCCCGAACTGTGCGTCTAGGATCGATGGTTACAGGAGACAGGGGACACGATGTTTACCCAGGTTCGGGCCCTCTCTATGGAGGTAATACCCTACTTCCTGCTTGATTGATCTTGATGAATATGAGTGTTACAAGAGTTGATCTACCACGAGATCGTAATGGCTAAACCCTAGAAGTCTAGCCTGTATGACTATGGTAATGAGTATATGCTATCCGGACTACGCCCTCCGGTTTATATAGACACCGGAGGGATCTAGGGTTACATAGAGTCGGCTACATAAGAAGGAATCTTCATAGTTGATCGCCAAGCTTGCCTTCCACGCCAAGGAGAGTCCAATCCGGACACGGGTAGAGTCTTCGGCCTTCATGTCTTCACAGCCCACCAGTTCGGCCCATGGATAACAGGCCGGACGCTCGAGGACCCCTTAGTCCAGGACTCCCTCAGTAGCCCCTGAACCTGGCTTCAATGATGAGGAGTCCGGCGCGCAGATTGTCTTCGGCATTGCAAGGCGGGTTCCCCTTTCCGAACTCCAAGATAGTCTTCAGATGTAATGATTGTATCTGGACTTGTATACACAACTGCAAAGGATATAATATTCCACGAGTTCAATCCGCTGGCAATTTTTTTGGTAATATGACATCACACCTGCTCGGCCATTATTTTCGAACCGTTAACTGGCCCGTCGTCCCACGTCTCAAGATGTGGTTTTATTGACATGTCTTATCCAAGCGGGGATCATGTCTCCCCTTTTTTAAGGGATTCTTGTCAACCCGTACATGGGTAACCCAACCATCGTTTGGGTACAACTCCTTGGGAATAGGCAAGTCTTGAGGCCCAGGAGGAGACGTTTGATATTCGCAGCCTTTATATAGGGGTACAAACCCGTCTTTTTCTTTCACGCTTGCTTCCTCCTCAACCCTTACTCCCCCCAGTTCCAACGCCCGGGTTTCAGTTGCCACAAACCCCAATCATGTCCGGATCCAACCGTCAAGGCCGGTGGGTAGCTTCTTCTGTCACGGAGGGAGATATTTTAAAGCTTCGGGCGGCGAGGTATCTGACCGCAGAAATCCATCATCGGCTTCCCGCCGAGGGGCAGGTTATTCCCACCCCCAGATCCGGCGAGAGGGTCGTGTTCGTGTCCCACTTCCTCCGCGGGTTAGGGTTTGCACTTAACCCCTTCGTCTGAGGGCTCATATTCTATTACGGGCTAGATTTCCACGATCTGGCCCCGGACTCTATTCTTCTTATCTCGGCATTTATCGTGATGTGCGAAGCCTTCCTCCGAACTCCTCCGTACTTCGGCTTGTGGCTCAAGACCTTCGATGTGAAGCCACAAGTGATAGAGGGGGAGCAAGCTGAGTGCGGCGGTGCTACAATGAGCAAGTTTGCTAGCGCTGTTTGTCTGAAAGGATCCTTCGCCAAATCTTCTGATTTATGGCAGCAGGGGTGGTTCTATATCATCGAGCCCCGCGGCTCCAAGTGGGCAGCTGCGCCTGCATTTCGATCCAGCCCCCCAATTCAGCTTGCATCGTGGATTAATAAGGGTTGGACTGGGGATCAACGGACAAGGTGCGAACTCTGCAAAGTCGCATCCGAAGCCTCATTGAGAGGGACATCAATATCGTCAACGTTGTTCAAGTAATGCTAGTTCGTCGGACCCCGCCGTGCCAGCGACGGCCTCTCCGCCTGTGGGAGTTCAATCCAGAAGGGCCGCAGACTCTTCAGCACTCCTTCGGCGCTACGCACAAAGGAATGTGGAGATTATTCTTCGGGAAACGAAGGCAATGGCCGGACACCACCGAAGATGTCGGCGTGGACTGTAATCATCCGGATACCCCGGTAAGTACTCGTTTGCCGAATACCTCATAATCAGATACCCAGTGGCCAGATACTGACCGAATCATCCCTTTTCAGGGCTAGATAAAGAAGGTGGAACGGATTAGGTGTCCGGCTCCCCTTCCCGAAGACTCAGCTAATCCAGTGCTAACAAGGATGCTGGCCTCGGCACCATATCATGCGCCGGCAAGGGAGGCCAAAGAGGAGAGCTAAAAGACCCGGGACGACCTTTGTTCCAGAAGTAAGTCGGATACTGAGTCTGGAGAAATCGACCTTTCCTCGCCTGAAGATAGAGGCGAAAGAGGAGCCAGCATCCGTTCTCCGAGTAGGAGGAAAAGGGCCGCCTCCGAAGGTTGGGAGGGGCGGTCCCCCAAAAGCGGCAAGATGTCACCATCAAGCGGCTTGGGTTTGGAAAGCGACGCCATTGAACAGCTCCGACAAGTGTACAAGCCCTCGGCCAAACCGTAAGTGAATCGAGAATACTTTGATAGCGTCCCGCTCCTTTGCCGTTACCGAAGATGTACGTAACGCGTCCGTGCATTTTTATAGGTCGGCGCAGAGTGTTTCTGGGAAATCCACTTCCTCGGGAGGTCTCCTCCCAGAGATGATGGAGAGCGAGACGCCTCCCCAACCTCCTCACCCAATAAGGCGGACAACTCTGAAGTGTCGTCGTGGAGGGTTCTTCTTGATCATCAAGTTACGTAGGGGATAAAAGAGGCAGTACCAGAAGGTGGATCTCCGACTGTCCGAGATTCTGGGGCTGATAATAAAGGCCCCGGACTGTCTGGCTCGCAGCCGACGGTGATTCTGGAGACGGGTGAACAGATTCCTTCAAAGGATGGTGGTGCTCCTAGAGCAGCTTCCGGAGACCCGGAGGCTCGAGATATATTGCGGGACATGTTGCGAAAATCATCTGTCTCAGGGGAACAGCGTACCTTGATGGGTACAGTGGTTGAGAAGATTTTGTCCGTGAAGAGCGGATTGAATGAAGCCTTCATGAGCCTGCTAAAAGGCTTCGAGGTTTGTGATATAGTATTTTCGGCTATGTTTTATTTGCAAAGATTCACCTGTGTATAGGTAGTAGCCACTAAGACTCGGGTTGGCTTCCACTGGGAAGCGAATCGGAGGATCAAAAAGGATCACTCAAGGAATGATCTGATGAACTTGAACACAGGCTGTTTCCCCCTCAGCTACTTCCCAGACTATGGATATTGCCGAACTGCAGCGGAAGCTTGATGTAGCAGGGGATGACCTTGCGTTAATCAATATGCGTCTTGACGAGTCGCAAGGTATGTATTTGGGGAAATCCCCATACATTTTTTGTGATATAAGCATGGTGCTAAAATCTGTGTGTTGTAATATGCGTGGCTGCAGATGGTGCTGCCGCCGTTGAAGTTCTTCGAGCAGAGCTGGCCTGGGCCAAGGAGCAAGCCCAGTGTAGCGATGCGGCTGCCGAAAAGGCATCGGCTGAGTTAAAAGCCGAACAAGCTGCATGGCGCCAAGACGAGGAGAAGATATCCACGGTGACGCTCGAACTGGAGAATGCTACTGGCCGCTGTGAATTTCTGGAAAAGGAGAATAAAGCCTTAATGGCTGAACTGGACAAGGCCTTACAAGAGGCGAGAGAAGCACGGTCGGAATCCAGAGCAGCCCGTGAGAAGGTTCGGCAGGCGAGGGAGATTGCGGCTGGAAAGCCCTTTCTGCTGCAAACTAAGTTCGGTGACCCGAACTATGCTCAGCTTAACCAAGTGTGGAGTTCTCTGGACGAGTTCTTGGACTTGCCGAAGAGTTCTTTCGATGCGGCGCAGTATTGCCAAGCGCGGGATGGGTATGCAATGGAGAAGCTTTTTTGGTCGCAGTTTGGTGCATCAAAGCGCCCTCTGTTGCTCAATGAACAGATGTCCCAATGGGCCGAACTTCATAGGATATCCGGCGCTTCCATGAAGAACGTCATAATCCGGTTGTGGCCAACCAAGCCTGTTCCGAAGAGCTATTTCGGTTTGGTGCAAAGGCTTGTTGACGCGGTGCCGCGTGTCGACGCTGTGAAGCGATCGGCGTGTATTGAGGGTGCACGGATGGCTTTTGCCCGAGTCAAGACATTCTGGGGGAAGATGAAGGCCATCGATGTTGCGGCGAAGAGTCCACCCGAGGGCAAGGACCGTCCTGAACCGGAGCATTATTTTGAAGACGTCCTGGAGGCCGGCCGCTTGATAGAGGGTCAGTGCTCGAAAAACATAATGTTCGAGTGAGGTGTATGAGAATTGTAAAAGACCATTTTATAGTTGATCTATTTTATGTTTTGCTTGAAAGCTTGAATTCCTCCTGTGCGGCCGTTTTAATATAATCTGAAAGTTTTCCAGTCGTCGGCTTCAGCCCCCTCGTAGGAAGTACGGGGGTGTTCGAAAAAGCATTTAATCACTCTTTATCCATCGTCTTGGTCCATAAAGGAGGTGATAATGCGGCGAACCAGGCAATCGGACTATAGGGCGTTAACACTTTCACTTAGCCATAGGAGTTTTATGGTGGGACTATGACATAGCCCCTGGTATGTATGCGGCGTCTGGTGCCTTACATATTTGATCTGAAAAAGATCCTTCGTGTGACACGAAGAATCGCTAAAGATTCCAATAAGTCGTCAAGTGGTTGACTAGCTCTCGCCGCATCATGACAGTCAGTTTTCGGCTTTTTCTACTGAGGTACTTGACCAGATGAACCGGAAGCACAATCGCAGTAGTTCTCCCTTTACTACCCTAGCCGATAGAGCGGAACGTAGGGTAGGAAGCACAGGAGCCGGGCAACCCAACTATTGACCCAAGACAATGATTCAGAGCTGAAGCATATAAGGCCAAACTTGCGACGCCGAAGTACACTGTAGAGCTGTTCGGGCTTTTGCTGGCAACTCATTTGTTCCCATACCGAGCCCCTGGCAGGTTATGCCAAGGTATATCTTTGAAACAACCGTAGGAGCCATATTCATTGGCGAAACAACACGGATGATTAATTTGGATACTTATTACTGGGACCTGAGCCAATGATTACTTTATATATAAAGACCGCAACCCCAGCTATTTGACATGCTCGGGGTCGCAGGCAGAGGAAGAGGCATATTACAGGCTCGAAATAAAGAGTGCGGTCTACAAAAGTTACTTTGGACCTCCTGTCGCACGTCTGCGCCGCCTGTCCTCGACGAGGGGAATCCTTGATGGAGGCAGCCCCTTAGGTGAGTCTACGGATCCGAACTTCGATAGAGTCAGTTTTAGATATTTGCCCTGTTCACCACCTATTTTAAGAGACAGTGAAGGAAAAAATAAAAAGAAAATAGATAAAAAAGTGTTACGGGAATGCTTGCAGGCTTGTCCGTAGTGTGCTTCCGCCAATGCCCATGGTATCTTGAGTGCGTAGTGATGTATGCACGGCACAAATTTTGCAGGTGTACGAGGTGGGCGGCGGAAGCTGGACTGCTATTTTCGCTCCGGGAGTAGTTGATCCTCGGGTGGAAATTGCTTCTGGCCCCCGGTATTTCGTTGGTGAACCTCTCCGTCATCCCTGTCGCCTGGCGGCCTCTTCCCCTGGTGTTCGGCATTGAGCTTGCCGGCCTGTTTAAAGACCCAGAAGTTTCTGTTAGTATGGTTAGTTGGTTTATCGGGGTGGCCATGAATCTGGCAGGGTCGGTCCAATATCCTGTCTAGGTTGGATGGTTCGTCTCGATTTGCCTTGAATGGCTTCTTCCGTTGACCGGGCTTGGGGTTGTTGAATCCGGCGTTGACCGTTGTGTCGCGTGATCTTTCATTATCATTGCGACTGTTGTGTTTGCTTCGTTGTGGCTTGCCGTTGCCATCTCGGATTTCGGAAGTGCCCGGGTCGCTGGCGATGTTGCTTCTACGAGCAAGCCAGCTGTCTTCTCCCGTGCAAAAGCGGGTCATTAGAGCAGTAAGGGCTGTCATGGATTTAGGTCCTTCTTGTCCGAGGTGGCGTGCTAGCCATTCGTCCCGGACGCTGTGTCTGAAGGCCGCAAGGGCTTCCGCGTCCGGACAGTCGATGATTTGGTTCTTTTTGACTAAGAACCGAGTCCAGAGCTTCCTGGCTGACTCTACGGGCTGCTGGACAATGTGGCTTAGGTCGTCGGCGTCTGGTGGCCGGACATATGTTCCTTGGAAATTGTTAAGGAAGGCTTCTTCCAAGTCGTCCCAGCTGCCTATGGAATATTCAGGCAGGCTGTTTAGCCAGTGCCAAGCTGGCCCTTTTAGCTTTAGTGGGAGGTACTTGATGGCGTGGAGGTCGTCTCCACGCGCCATATGGATGTGGAGTATAAAATCTTCTATCCATACCGCGGGATCGGTTGTTCCATCGTATGATTCAATATTGATGGGTTTGAATCCGTCGGGGAATTCATGATCCATTACTTCATCAGCGAAGCAAAGGGGGTGTGCGGAGCCTCTATGTTGGGCCACACTGCGACGTAATTCCTAAGGAGCCCATTTGCAGTTTTCGTCTCGGGCGTGGCTAGGTTTGTCACGTCCGAATAGGTGGCCATCGTCGCGTGTCGAGGCATGCCCTCGCGATCCGTAGATCGATCTTGCGTGTCCTGCTCTACTGTCCAAGTCCCGTCGAAGGTCGTCTGTAAAACCATGAGTTGTGTTTTTCCTGCCTTTACGGCGAGGTGGGGCGGTCTGGTGTTCGGCTTGAGTTGCCTCTTTATCCGGACAGAGTTGTCGATGACCCGCCGCATTGTGTGATGATGGTACGGGCTCCAACGCCTTGTCATCGAACTGAGGTAGCAATCGACGCTTCAGGTAGCTTTTGGCTGGGCCACTAAGGCCGTATTCTTCGGCGGCCAGGACTTCGGTCCATCTATCGTTGAGTAGGTCTTGGTCAGCTTGAAGCTGCTGCTGCTTCTTTTTCAGGCTCCTTGCAGTGGCTATTAGCCTGCGCTTGAAGCGCTCCTGCTCGAGGGGTTCTTCGGGTACGATGAAGTCTTCGTCGCCGAGGCTTACCTTATCGTTGAGTAGTTGTCGCCCTCCGAATTGTCGCTGGGCAGGGCCTGTTCATCGGGGCTGGCTTGCCCGTTTTCTTCTTCCTCCAGTTCGAATCTTGCTCCAATAGGGTCTTCATTGTTTTCGGCGTCGTCCGGAGTACTATTTTCCCCGGTGCCAGGGTTGCTGTGATGTGACTTAGAGCGGAGTTTAGGGCGCCGGTACTTAGACTGTGTCTCAGGAGGTTTGTTCTAAAATGGATCTTCTTTGTTATCATCGCTGGCTTTTTTAGGTGTATCAACCATGTACACGTCGTACGAAGAGGTGGCCGTCCCACGCCCCGTGAATGGCGGGTCTTGGCCTTGCTCCTTGTCAGCATTGATACTCCCCAAGTGCAGGGAATCATCGTAGCAATTTCCAAAGGTGGAAGTGATAAGTATGGAGTGTCGAACCAACAAGGAGCTAAAGGTAAGATCAATATTCTCTCAAGCCTATCTGCCACTGATACGACTCTACATACACCGAACGTTTCCTTCCAACTAGAAACGAGAAATACAACTACGTTGTGGGTTTGAAGGGGATAACTTTGTATGATATCGGAGAGCTAAAATATAAATGTAGGTGCTGTTATCATAAAGTTAGAATATATCACTAAATATTATAAATAGCGAGTGTGGAATAATGGTGGATCGGTGTGCGGAATTGTCCTGGGCAATTGTTAAGAAGACCGGTGATCACTATTGCAGTTTCATATGAGGAGAGGCATAAGCTAACATACTTTCTCTACTTGGATCATATGCACTTATGATTGGAACTCTAGCAAGCATCCGCAACTACTAAAGATCATTAAGGTAAAACCCAACCATAGCATTAAAGCATCAAGTCCTCTTTATTCCCATATGCAACAATCCCTCTTACTCGGGTTTGTGTTTCAGTCACTCACCAACCCACTATAAGCGAATCATGAACGTATTGCAACACCCTACAGCGGGAATCCCTCACGCTTGCGCGACACGGAGGGCACCATAGGACAGCATGAAAGTAAAACATACAACTCATACCAATCTAGATCATCAATCAACCCAAAGACAAAAGATATCTACTCAAAACATCATAGGATGGCAACACATCATTGGATCATAATATGTGGCATAAAGCACCATGTTCAAGTAGGGATTACAGCGGGGTGCGGGAGAGTGGACCGCGTAAAAGGGATGAGGATGGTCATGATGATGGTGATGTTGATGAAGACGATCACCGCGGTGATGATTCCCCTCCCGATGGCACTCTGGCGCCACCGGAAGAGAGGAGGAGAGGTTCTCCCCCTTGTGCTTCCTCCTCCATGGCCTCCACCTTCTGGTCCTTGGCCTTCATGGTGATGATGGCCCCTCCGGGATACTCCTCCATGGCCATCGATGATGATGGCCCCCTCCGGCAGGGTGCCGGAGAGGGCCTAGATTGACTTCTCGTGGCTACAGAGGCTTGCGGCGGCGGAACTTCTGATTTAGGTTTCTTTCTGGAAGTTTTGGTATATATAGAAGAGTTTTGCGTTGATTTCACGTCAGGGGGTTCTCCGGGCTGTCCACGAGGCAGGGGGGCGTGCCCTAGGGGGGTGGGCGCGCCCCCCACCCTCGGGGGCAGCCCGGGACTCTTCTGGCCTACTTCTGGTACTCCGTGGGCTTCTTCTGGTCCAAAAATGATCTCCGTCAAGTGGCACTTCAATTGGACTCTGTTTAGTTTTCCTTTTCTGCGATACTCTAAAACAAGGAGAAAACAGAAACTGGCACTGGGCTCTAGGTTAATAGGTTAGTCCAAAAATCATATAAAATATCATATAAATGCATATAAAACATCCTAGAAGGATAGTATAATAGCATGAATACTTCATAAATTATAGATACGTTGGAGACGTATCAGCATCCCCAAGCTTAATTCCTGCTAGTCCTCGAGTAGGTAAATGATAAAAGAAATAATTTATGAAGTGTGAATGCTAGCAAGTGCATAAGTTTGATCAATGATAATTCCAATCACTTTTTCTAGCATCATTATATGTCATAACAATAGCTCATCTCATAAAATTTTCATGATCAAGTAACAAGCAAATCACATGTTTAAAGTGTAGATCATAAACTTTCTTGAAAACTAACAAACAATATTCTCAGTCATCAAACAATTGCAATTCATCCTATTTTCAGGAAGAGTCTATGTCAGAGCTTTGATTTAGCAAACTCCACATACTCAACTATCATTTAGTCTTTCACAATTGCTAACACCCACGCAATACTTGTGGTTATGGAGTTTTAATCGGACATAGAGAAAGATAGGGGCTTATAGTTTCACCTCCCAACCTTTTACCTCAAGGGTAATGTCAACAATAATAGCTCATGCTAACTTACATCCAATTAGATATATATATCAGGATCCTTCCAACATCCTGTGCTTGCCAAAGGATAAAATGTAAAAAGGAAAGGCGAAGATCACCAAGACTCTTGCATAAGGTAGAAGATAAAAGTAAAAGATAGGCCCTTCGCAGAGGGAAGCAGAGGTTGCCATGCGCTTTTAGGGTTGGATGCACAAAATCTTAATGCGAAAGAACGTCACTTTATATTGCCAGTTGTGATATGGACCTTTATTATGCAGTCCGTCGCTTTTATTTCTTGCACATCACAAGATCATATAAAGCTTATTTCCTCCACACCAATCAATCATACATATTTAGAGAGCAATTTTTATTGCTTGCACCGATGACAACTTACTTGAAGGATCTTACTCAATCCATAGGTAGATATGGTGGACTCTCATGGCAAAACTGGTATTAAGGGTATTTGGAAGCACAAGCAGTATCTCTACTTGGTGCAAAGAATTTGGCTAGCATGAGGGGTAAAGGCAAGCTCAATATGTTGGATGATCCATGACAATATACTTTATTTCAGATATAAGAAAACATAATCCATTACGTTGTCTTCCTTGTCCAACATCAACTCTTTAGCATGTCATATTTTAATGAGTGCTCCCAATCATAAAAGATGTCCAAGATAGTATATTTATATGTGAAACCTCTCTTCCTTCAATATTCTTTCATGAATTGTTCAAGTGACCAATTCTACATTTGCTAACTTTCAATAAGTTTACTACCTATACTTATTATGTGTGAAGTCATTACTCCCCATGTTATAAGCATACAAAACATATATAAATTCAGATTTATGACATTCAATTTATTCAACCATTTACTCATAGGATATACATGAAGCACATGAGCAAATGACAAACTACTCAAAAGATATGAGTGAAGAACACTGAGTAGTCAAATAATTAACTATCCATGGGAGGATTCTTTTTCATTCAATATTTCAGATCCAATGATTTTATTCAAACAGCAAGTAAACTTGAAAATACGCTCCAAGCAAAACACATATCATGTGATGAATAAAAATATAGCCCCGAGTAAGGTATACCGATAGTTTTGAAGACGAAAGAGGGGATGCCTTCCGGGGCATCCCCAAGCTTAGATACTTGAGTCTTCCTTGAATATTGCCTTGGGGTGCCTTGGGCATCCCCAAGCTTAGGGTCTTTCCACTCCTTATTCTCCTCATATCGATATCTCACCCAAAACTTGAAAACTTCAATCACACAAAACTTAACCAAACTTCGTGAGATAGATTAGTATGGTAAAGAGTAAATCATTCACTTTGGTACTGTCAAGGACAAGTTTCATAATT
The DNA here is from genome assembly GCF_002575655.3 of Aegilops tauschii subsp. strangulata. Lineage (NCBI taxonomy): Eukaryota > Viridiplantae > Streptophyta > Magnoliopsida > Poales > Poaceae > Aegilops > Aegilops tauschii. Next base: position 132,547,552 of record NC_053036.3, on the reverse strand, counting down.
GTTCTCACACAATTCCTACTGTACCATATCATTTCTACAATTTATATTGAGAAATATAAGTCATAGAAACTAGAAAACGAGCAAACTATGCAATGAAAACAGAATCTGTCAGAAACAGAACAGTCTGTAATGATCTGAACATAAACCATACTTCTGCTACTCCAAAAATTATGAAATAAATTGGTGGACATGAGGAATTTGTCTATTAATCTTCTGCAAAAAGAATTAACTCAAATGCAGTCTTCTGTAAAACATGACAGCTAATCTCGTGAGCACAAAGTTTCTGTTTTTTTTACACCAAGATCACATTGACTTTCTCCCAAGTCTTCCCAAAGGTCTTACTTGGCACTTTATTGAAACAAAAGTTATAAAACATGATTAATACAGTAGCTTAATCATGTAAACACACAAAAACAGTAAGGGTAAATATTGGGTTGTCTCCGAGGCAGGGGCTTTTCTTTAATGCCTTTTAGCTAGGCATGATGATTTCAATGATGCTCACATAAAAGATAGGAATTGAAGCATAAGGAGAGCATCTTGAAGAATATGGCTAGCACATTTAAATATAACCCACTTCCTACACCTAGGGATTTTGTGAGCACACAATTTATAAGAATAACAATCAACTAGTATAGGAAGGCAAAACAAGTATAACTTCAAAACTTTAAGCACTTAGAGAGGAAACTTGATATTATTGCAACTCCTACAAGCATGTATTCCTCCCTCATAATAATTTTCAGTAGCATCATGGATAGCAACTTTGTTCTCATACTCAATTCGAAGCTCTTCCGAAATAGTGGAATCATTACTAGCTAAAGTTGACACTCTTCCAAATCCACTTTCATAAATATCACACTAAGATTCAACACCCTCCAAAATAGTGGGATCACTAATTCCTAAAGTTGACACTCTTCCAAACCCACTTTAAATGATAGTATTATTCATACTCCAAAAGATATAAGTGAAGTTCATGGAGCATTCTACAACTAACCAATATCCAATCTCAAAATGTATAAGTGAAGCACATGAAGCATTCTATAAAACCATACTCAAAAGATTTAAGTGAAGCACAAAGAGCAATTCTATAAGATCATACTTAAAAGATTTAAGTGAAGCACATGAACTATTCTATAAATTGATGAAGGGACATCTCATACTAGCATGGTTCCTGAAGAAAAAGAAAAACACAAAGGACACAAATCATGTGGACAAAAAAACCCGAGGTATACCGATATTTGTTGAAGAAGAAAGAAAGACGGGATGCCAACTGGGGCATCCCCAAGCTTAGATGCTTGAGTATCCTTTGAAATATTTACTTGGGGTGCCTTGGGCATCCCCAAGCTTGAACTTTTGCCTCTCTTTATTCTTCTCACATCGGTAACTCCTCGTTCTTCGAACACTTCATCCACAAAAACTTAACAAAAACTTTGTGAGATCCGTTAGTGTAATAAAGCAAACTACTACTTTAAGGTACTGTAATGAAATCATTCTTTATTTATATTGGTGTTAAACCTACTGTATTCCAACTTCTCTATGGTTTATAAACTATTTTACTAGCCATAGATTCATCAAAATAAGCAAACAACACACGAAAAACAGAATCTGTTAAAAACAGGACAGTCTGTAGTAATCTGGAAGTTTAGTATACTTCTGTAACTCCTAAAATTATGAACTAAATTTGAAAATTTGAAAAATTCGTACAGAAGTAATGTGCAAAAAGTTTCAGATCCATTTGACTTTCCCAGTAAAAAATGTAAATTCACGCACTACAACCAAAGTTTCTGTTTTTGTTCTGCACATACTAAACAAGCAATCTAATCATCCTAAAACCAAAGCTTGGCACATTATTTTTATAATACAATGAATATATACAAGGGGATAATTATTTACAGATAAACTTTCATGAAAAATTCTACATTGTTTCCGTGAGCATGAACACAAGTGCTCAAGGTCGACCCTCACTTCTTCAATGCATAACTTTCCAATCACTTCTCTTTTTGAAAAACTTATTAGGCATGAAAGGCAAGTAATTTTTTTTGTATTTTCATTCTTTTAAATTTTTTTGTATGTTTCACCCACAACTAAACAGAAACAAAAAGAAAAAAAAACAAAATCTACTTAGTGAAGAAAGCAAACAAGCACACACGAGAATATCAACCCCACGCTATTGCTCCCCGGCAACGGCGCCAGAAAAGAGCTTGATAATCCCCAAGTGCAGGGAATCATCGTAGCAATTTCCAAAGGTGGAACTGATAAGTATGGAGTGTCGAACCCACAAGGAGCTAAAGGTAAGATCAATATTCTCTCAAGCCCTATCTGCCACTGATGCGACTCTACGTACACCGAACGTTTGCTTCCAACTAGAAACGAGAAATACAACTACGTTGTGGGTTTGAAGGGGATAACTTTGTATGATATCGGACAGCTAAAATATAAAAGTAGGTGCTGTTATCATAAAGTTAGAATATATCACTAAATATTATAAATAGCGAGTGTGGAATAATGGTGGATCGGTGTGCGGAATTGTCCTAGGCAATTGTTAACAAGACCGGTGATCACTATTGCAGTTTCATATGAGGGAGAGGCATAAGCTAACATACTTTCTCTACTTGGATCATATGCACTTATGATTGGAACTCTAGCAAGCATCCACAACTACTAAAGATCATTAAGGTAAAACCCAACCATAGCATTAAAGCAGCAAGTCCTCTTTATTCCCATACGCAACAATCCCTCTTACTCGGGTTTGTGTTTCAGTCACTCACCAACCCACTATAAGCGAATCATGAACGTATTGCAACACCCTACAGCGGGAATCCCTCACGCTTGTGCGACACGGAGGGCACCATAGGACAGCATCAAAGTAAAACATACAACTCATACCAATCTAGATCATCAATCAACCCAAAGACAAAAGATATCTACTCAAAACATCATAGGATGGCAACACATCATTGGATCATAATATGTGGCATAAAGCACCATGTTCAAGTAGGGATTACAGCGGGGTGCGGGAGAGTGGACCGTGTAAAAGGGATGAGGATGGTGATGATGATGAAGACGATCACCGCGGCGATGATTCCCCTCCCGATGGCACTCCGGCGCCACCGGAAGAGAGGAGGAGAGCTTCTTCCTCTTGTGCTTCCTCCTCCATGGCCTCCACCTTCTGGTCCTTGGCCTTCATGGTGATGATGGCCCCTCCGGGATACTCCTCCATGGCCACCGATGATGATGGCCCCTCCGGGATACTCCTCCATGGCCATCGATGATGATGGCCCCCTCCGGAAGGGTGCCGGAGAGGGCCTAGATTGACTTCTCGTGGCTACAGAGGCTTGCGGCGGCGGAACTTCCGATCTAGGTTTCTTTCTGGAAGTTTGGGTATATATAGAAGAGTTTTGCGTTGATTTCACGTCAGGGGGGGGGGTCTCCGGGCTGTCCACGAGGCAGGGGGCACGCCCTAGGGGGGTGGGCGCGCCCCCCACCCTCGTGGGCAGCCCGGGACTCTTCTGGCCTGCTTCTGGTACTCCGTGGGCTTCTTTTGGTCCAAAAATGATCTCCGTCAAGTGGCACGTCAATTGGACTTCGTTTAGTTTTCCTTTTCTGCGATACTCTAAAACAAGGAGAAAACAGAAACTGGCATTGGGCTCTAGGTTAATAGGTTAGTCCCAAAAATCATATAAAATATCATATAAATGCATATAAAACATCCTAGAAGGATAGTATAATAGCATGAATACTTCATAAATTATAGATATGTTGGAGACGTATCAAGCATCGTCGTCTATATCGTCGATGTCCTTGGAGCCATAGTCAAGCGTGTTGGTTAAGTCATCAACAGTGGCTATGAAGTGGGTGGCGGGTAGGAAGCAAAATTGTCCATAGTCAGCCCCTAGTTCGAGCCAGACATAGTTCGGCTGTGAGTCCCCCGCCAAGGACAGGTTTTTAACGAGTTTAACACGTCGCCCAGGGGCGAGTGTTGGAAGATGTCTGCGACGTCGAATTCGAAAATCGATAACCGATCCAGCTCGGTGTCCGCAGGCGTACGTGGTTGGAACTTATAGCCAGAGACGAGTCCGGAGTTCCGTTGACGCAAGTATTGCAAGGTGTCGAGTCTGTGTGCGGCTCCAACGCCGCGGACTCTGTGGCTTCGGATGGCGCAATCTGCTCCGGATTAAAGGCCGTTGTAGCAACATGAACCATCTCCTGGATGTGATCCGATGACAGATTCAAGTCATGTTGATCGGAGCGAGGGGGAGCGATCGCCATGGTCTCGAATCCGTGGAAGATCAGGTCTCCACGGATGTCCGTGACGTAGTTCAAGCTTCCAAATCTGACTTGATGGCCAGGGGCATAGCTGTCGATCTGCTCCAGATGGCCAAGCGAGTTGGCCCGCAGTACGAAGCCGCCGAATACGAAGATCTATCCGGGGAGGAAGGTTTCTCCCTGGACAGTGTCACCATCGATGATTGAAGGGGCCATCGAACCTTTCGTCAATGACACAGTGGAACTCTCAATGAAAGCACCAATGTCGGTGTCAAAACCGGCGGATCTCGGGTAGGGGGTCCCGAACTGTGCGTCTAGGATCGATGGTTACAGGAGACAGGGGACACGATGTTTACCCAGGTTCGGGCCCTCTCTATGGAGGTAATACCCTACTTCCTGCTTGATTGATCTTGATGAATATGAGTGCTACAAGATTTGATCTACCACGAGATCGTAATGGCTAAACCCTAGAGTCTAGCCTGTATGACCATGGTAATGAGTATATGCTATCCGGACTACGCCCTCCGGTTTATATAGACATCGGAGGGATCTAGGGTTACATAGAGTCGGTTACATAAGAAGGAATCTTCATAGTTGATCGCCAAGCTTGCCTTCCACGCCAAGGAGAGTCCAATCCGGACACGGGTAGAGTCTTCGGCCTTCATGTCTTCACATCCCACCAGTCCGGCCCATGGATAACAGGCCGGACGCCCGAGGACCCCTTAGTCCAGGACTCCCTCAGCCGGTGACTGTGGCAACTATGCTCAACGAGCCTTCGACAAGGACATGTTGGACGCTAAACACCTGCATCTGTATCTCTTCCGCCATTTGGAACCGCTGGACCGGAGGGCTATGGTTTGGAGAATTAGGATTAGATGGCTAGTGTAACTGAAGAAGATGATTATTTAAAGGGGCTTCAGAATTACTCCAGGAGGATGTGAAGAGATTAAAACAATGTGAATGCAATGCGGTTTGGATGCAAATGAGGATGGAGGAGAGGTGAACGAGGAAGATCGGTTCCCGATGGAGAAGTAAATGGGAGAAGTGGCCTGCAGGCAGTTGATTAGATGGCTAGGTAGACTAAACGAAAAGGCTATGCGGGTAGACTGAGGAGTGGTACATGTCCCTGTATGTGCCCATCCTTCTAGCGCTACATGTGCCACTGGCTAGTTGAGGTCACTCTTTCGAATCACCGTGGCGAGACACTTTATGATTCTTTTTTATTTCTGCACCCCTCCTGACAGGTGGGACCTATGCAAACGGATAAAAAAATGTGTCGTAGCTAGTTCAGATGGATATTGGCGCGTGCATGGGAGACACAACATTCTCTAGTTAAGGAATATGCAGTTATCCTCAAAAAAGAAAAGGCCTTCTTCGCGCTTCCGCATGCACGAGAATTTGGTTCTGCTCGCAATATGGATGATATCTGGAGGATGAAGTGAACCCAGAGGCATGCTAGCACGGGAGACCTATTTCCGCTATACAGTACTACTCATGTTCCTACTACTCCTACTAGTAGTAGTAGTAGTACAACTGTGGTACACTTGATGGTCAAATATTATTCAACCGATCCTCACAGTGAAGTGACAAGACCCTGCGCCCGAGGTGACACCAGTCGAGGAGGCGTGTTCGGGTTACCAAAGTTAGCCTCACCTTGTGCACTATGCAGTCACTGTCACCGCTGCTGTATAGCATGCCTCGCCTCCCTCTCCCCTAGCACCACTCCATCTCCATCTTCGTCTCGCCGGAGATCCTAAGGTCACTCTTCATCATCTCACAGTGACCCCGCGTACCCTCGCCTCGCTCGCCTCCCCAGTACCACTATTCCCTCGCCAGCCGCTCCAGCACCGAGAGCCTTCTCCCCCGTAAATCAAGCCCCCAAAAACCCCACCTTCCAAACTCCACCATGGCCGAACGCGAACCGCGCAGCATCCATATGAGCCGCGATTGGAGCAATCTCCCCAGTGACATCCGCGACCTCTGTTGTTCATGTATGGATATGTTGAGCACCCTGCGGCTGGTTGCATGCTCGAGGGACATGCACACGACCATCATCGAAGTGAGGCCTAAGCTTTTCAATACACACTACTTGCTGCTATATGGTCTTGCGAGATTTGCTCACCATGATACAGAGGCGTACATGATGCCCCTCAACTTTAATCCGATCTCCATTAGCCGAAACTTCTTTCCAGGTATGTAGTGGGTCACCATACATCATTTCCCTCGACTTTGATCTGATCACCATCGCCCGAAACTTCTTGGCAGGTATGTACTGGGTCGGCATGAACTCCCACTGGATGGCTGCCATCAGAGAAGACGGGAAAAAGTTGGTGCTCGTGAACTTCCATACCTCCCATGAGATTATCCTTCCTCAGTTGGATTATATAGAGTTTTACCATCGCGGTCCAAGTCATCTAGATTACCACGTCAGTTGGATGGACCTTGCTTTGCAGAAGATTGTAATCTGCCAAGTGCCCACACGACATGTGGATTACGCAAACTTCAAGCTAATTGCCTTGTTTGACCGCGGACTCGCCTATCTTTACGCCGGTGCCTTCTTTAGCTGGAGACAACTCAGCTTGTAGTGGATCATCTTCAAAGTTGATACACACTTCTGTGATGCTATTGAACACAATGGCATCATCTACGCGATCGACAAAGCAGATGGGACCACGTATTGCTGGGACGACGCGTGTAAGTTGTTTCCGTCTGATGTTAATGATGACGCCATGACATCGTTTGAACTTTTTGTGATGATTGGCATATCCCTGTTTGAGCAGAATTTGAGTAGAACCATGACAATGTATTAAAGACGCCGTAAATCAGCTATATTTAGAATGAGTTAATTCATGCAATTGTGACCATGTCATTACAGCCAATTTGTACGCCTGAATAATCAAACGGTTAGGAAGATATGGATATTCTCCTTATTTTATAGTAATCTATATACTACTAAATATGAGTGTGTATCAATGGCCATGTTAGTTTCCTCATTTTCATGATGTAGAAACATGCATCACATTGTTGGTTTCAACTAACCATGCATTAGGGAAGTAAATGTGCATATCGAGAACTCTATATTTGGAAGTAGTGAAATCTTGTAATGCTTACCACGTGTACATACCTATATTCGCCCTTCAGCAATCAATGGCTAGAATAATAT